>NW_028300915.1:3592500-4812500 GCF_049000335.1 Polistes dominula
TATTTTTAGTTGGTCTCATTCGAAGACCACGATGATGATTATGATGATGATAATGATGATGATGATGATTTGTTGATAACGTCAAAGTCTACAACGATCGTCTTTATACGATTGCTAACTGTCTTTTATACGGTATTATGTATTACGTTAACGCGTATGAGTGATTGAGTGAATGAGTATGTGTGCATGGGTGCGTGCATGCGTGCATTGGAGCGTGCCGCGTCTCCTACTAGTCCAAAGCAGTCAGCATAGGGAATTTCCATTGGAGAGTCTGAGAGAGCCCATTCTCATAATCGCTTTAACCCTCGGATCGATCGTTTCGCATGTGTCATAACTCGTTGGGTGGGTACCACCGGATGATTTGAAAGCGGTAAGCGAAAGGGCTCCTGTAACTTGCTCCGCATAAGTAAATATCTATGTGCGACATAAATTGAATCTGCCAATTGCACGACTAGTTTGACAGAGAAACATAGAGACAAAAAGAGAGAGAGAGAGTGAAATTTCCTAGCTAATTGCTATGTTTCTCTCTCTATCTCTATCTCTATCTCTATCTCTCTTTCATTCATTCTTGCACTACGTACATTTCTACTTAAAGGCTAGGCTAGGCTAGGCTAAACCAATCGTACATATTGATTTTCCTTTGTCAGATAAATGTCTACCTCCGGGCCTTTTCTTGGACTTTCCTAGAACTCGTTAATCCAATGACTTAACGTTTCATAAGGTAAAACAAAGTTTATAATGTAAAGACAATTAATTAAATACGTTTTAATATCAATTATATGCGTGTATATAATAATACTACTACTCTTGACTATTTATCTTTCTCTGTTATATATATCTATTTATACTTTTTCTCCGTTTCACTCATTCGATCGTTATTCGATATCAGTCTTCGTTCACTCGTTCATTCGTTCATTCGTTCGCTCGTACGTTCGTCCGTTTCATTTTCTCTCTTAACGATTATCGAGTTTCACGGGACGAGTCTGGGGCTCGGAATTGCGTTTTCGAGTTAGTCCCGCCCTTTATGCGTTTAATTACAAAAGCGGATGCAGAAAAGAGAGATGGAATTGGATAGAGTAAGAGAAGACGAGTGAATGAAAAAAAAAAAAATAAATAAAAAGAGGAAGTATATAAACTGCAAGTGTCGTTTCGGAACATATGTCGAAGATAATTTTTAAAAGAAAAAAGAAAAGAAAAAAAAAGGATAGTTAAAACGAGTACATATTGAATTTGATCTCATCAACGGAGTCGAGGACGAATCGTGAACGAGACGTATGCGAGCGTAAAGATGGCCGATTCGAATGTACGAACGTACGTACGAACGAATGAACGAACGAACGAACGAACGAACGAATAAACGAATATCGATAAAAGCAGTGAATGAGTTGAACTGAAGTGAACAGCAGTAGGAACAGAAAGGTGAGAAAAAGCCCGGAAGACAAATAAATCTGGAAGAGAAGAAATTGCCTGATAAAAGATTCGACTTTTCTTCCAAGAGTTACTGATACTATATACCTATACCTATCTACCTACCTACCTAACACTTTGTTTTCGAATTTAATCGCGTTACGTCTTTCTAAGCTTTGTCTTCAAACGGTTAGAAAAGCGGCGAGATTAACCGTTCCGTTTTATATAGATCATGATCGCATCGATCGTCACGAGTTAGTATCCGAGATAGATAGATAGATAGAAAAGTAAAGAAGAAAGAAAGAAATATAGACAGAAAAAGAGAGTAAGAAATAGTGAAAGGAGAGAAGAGCAGGGTACAGGGAAAGGAATAATAGGATCCAGGAAAAATGGCGCTATAGAAAAAAGAAGAATAAAAAAAAAAGGATAAATGGAATGAGAAAATTCTTTGCATCGGTATCATCACGTCGGTTAATAATAATCACCGATGAATAATTCATAATATCGTATTTTAGACGTCACAATATAACGGTGACAGATTCGATCTCCCAGGCGAATTAAACACTCACCTTCAGTAATTTTTTTTTAAACTCATTCGATATTTAACGATTATAAAGAAACACACATATACAAATAAAAAAAATGTTACGTAAAATAATAGTATTATTAATAGTAGTTAGCGTAGTATATATTTGAGCAATTGGTTAAACGAACAACTGGTTGAATAAATTATACCAGTGGGAATAATATATTAAATTAAGAAAGAACGAACGAAATATAACAGTAGTGGGGAGGGGATATTTACGACGAGAACTCGTAATCGTTGTCCGCTTTCTGGAATTGGATAATCATTGATCGATTAGATTGAGAGGGAAGGGTGAAGGAGGAGGGATTAAAGAGAAAGAAAAAGATAAAAATAGACATAGAGATAGCATTCCCTCCCATGAGACTCTGATCGTTAATGATGATGGCGGTAGGTTAACATTAGCCCTCACGTATTTCGTATCTAAATGCTGACCAGTCTTTTACTTTGAAATGATCTAAAAGAAGAAGAAGAAAATAAAATAACAAAATGAAAAAGAAAGATAAAATAAAGAAGAAGAAGAAGATGAAGAATAAGCAGCAGGAATAATCGGAAATCAATCGAGAAGTGGATTAAATTCATGCGCGAGTAAAGAAGAGTGAAAGAGAGAGAGAGAGAGAGAGAGAGAGAGAGGAGCGTGGTTCGTTCAAGTTATGTCGTTCTTTTCCATTTATGCGTCCATCGTGTGTTCACGGTCGTATTCCTGTGCGTGACTCCATACTGTATCATTTTACCGCATTTCCTACCGTGCAAACGTCGAGATCCACGGGAACGATCGTGCGTACGGATTTAAAATTACTCCTGTCTATCTCTTTCTCGCTCTTTCTTTTATTCTTTCTTTCTTTCTTTCACTCTTTCACTGTGTTTTTTCTTTCTCCTTTGATGAAGAAAGACAGTAAATGGAAAAAAATAAAAAAGAGAATATATGGTATAATGAATAATTAAGCCGTGCAAAAGCGAGAAGATTCGTACATCCCCCTCCCCCTCTCCCCCTCCTCAACCTTCTCCTCATCTTCTTTCCAAGTCATGAAAGAAATGCCGAGGAGTGCTGCTCTCCTCTCGGTGTTTTTTCTCTCGACTCGCGATGTGGAAAGAAGGAAAGAGAGAGAGAGAGAGAGAGAGAGAGAGAGAGAGAGTGATGAGAGGGAAGGGGATATATAGAGACGAGTCGCGTAACCGGTTTTCAGATAAATTATTGTTATTTTACGGTAACTAAGTACCGAAGTTATAATAATTATCTACTTGCGCGCGAACTATAACATCGACAGAATCGAAATTTGTGCTCCATTTTCTCATTTATGTTCTTTTGTTTATATTTAATTCTAAACATATATATATACATATAACTTGCTTAACAGATTTAATACATGAATATAGAATAGCGGAGTGTAATATGAGAACGTGTCATAGAATTTTTATTCACATTTTTTGGTTTTTAGCATATTACATTTACAGAACATTCTAGATAAAGAAAAGTATATATATATATGTGTTTTAAACAAAAGGTTGGTTGCGATATCACAGAAGAGTAAGGTAAAAAAAAGCACATGGTCTGTAGATAAAGAGGAGGAGGAGAAAAGGTTCGGGTATCGTAAGGATTGAGAGCGTGTTTGTATATGTATGTATGTGAGACAGAAACAGAGACAAAAAGAGAGAAAGAGAGAGTAAGAGGAAGGGAGGGACGTAGGTAGGGAGGGAGAGAGAAGGGCAAAGTTTCCGCGGTGCGGCAAAAGTGCAAGGTACAGAGCGGTCGTCCTGACCCTTTAGGATTGTTGCTCGCGAGTTCTCTTTAGCACGTTGCCGCGATTTCCTTCCTATATATAGTCTTTTAACGTTCCTGGTTTGCCTAGCAGTAGTAGTAGTAATAGTAGTGTTTGTGGTTGTACCTGTGGTGAACGGGGGTATTGGTGGTGGTTGCGGACGTTTTGCAGTGTGTATATACCGTGTAGTGCTAGTATTTTCAGGTAGGAAAGAGAGAGACAGAGACAGGAGTGGGAAATACATCGATTAAATGAGGATTATTCGTGCTTTAGGACTGATCTCACGAATCTACGATAACTGCAATATGTGCTCTAACTAGAATCTAAGAGAAAGGGCTAGAGAAAGATAGATATATCTTAGAAAAAGAAAGAAAGAAAGAAAGAGAAGACTTGATCTGGCAGTGTAGGAGGAGGAGGAAATGGAGGTGGTGGTGGTGGTGGTGGTGGTGGTGATGGAGAAGTAGGGGAAGTGACCAATAAATAGAAGGCGATGGGATGATGCGGTGGTAGTAAATTTGTACGTGACCTGATGTTACAGGATTCTTCGCTAAAGCTATTCGATTTTGCGAACTCGCAGATCTCAGTCGAGTTGTGAACCTCTTTTCCTTCTCCATCTATCTTTCTCTCTCTCTCTCTATCAGAATTTTTTTTATTATTTTCCTTTTTCCTCTTTCCCTCTTTAGCATTTATAGCGTTTCCTTCCTCTCCTGTTTCTCATCGACGCTCGACCGACCGCATATTGCATCCTTGAATCTTCTCTTTTTACACCTATCTTTTTTTCTTCCTTTTTATTTTTATTTTTTCTTTTTGTTTTTTTTTTCTTCTTCTTCTTCTTCATTATTCTTTTTGCGAACACTTTTTTTTCCTGCTCCAATCAGAATTCTATCTCTTTCTCTCGTTCGTTTCAAGATTTGATCGCAAATACAGATGAGTGATTTTTTATTTTCTATTTTGTTTCCGGATTTTTTTTTTTTTTTTTTATTTATTCGGTAAGGGAAGATTAAGAAAAGAAGCGTGGGCCGAAAATCCGATCGTTCGCGACGTTTTCTACGTGCGTGCGAACCTTGCGTGATTCTCACGATTACATCCTTAGGAAGAGAGAAAAGGAGAAAGGATAAATAGAAAGCAAAAAAGGAAGAGAGAGAGAGAGAGAGAGAGAGACATTGACGTATTTATCGTTGACTCGAACAAGTTTCAAAAAGAATATTGCGAGTTGACCGTGAGATCATCTTATACATTTAAACCAAACCGTTCTCAATGATTTCTGATGATAATGATTTGATCATATATAAACATTATATAATTAACACTAGGGTAAAAAATATTTCAAGAAAATCTAATCTTAGTTTTAGAGATTCTCCTTTTAAAGATAATGAAAATTGCTGAAAATTTTACGACTCCCATTTCGATCATTTCTATGAAAGTAACGGTCTCATCTCGTGCGATTCTATTCTATCTCGTTCCTTAAAACAATAAAAACGAGTTTACGATTTTTGAGTACATGGTCAAAAGTTTGATTCCAATGAGAATGAGAAAAATAAAAAGAAAGAAAGATAACTAGTATCATATGCGTACATATGTAACATGGTGTATGCGTAATTGTGTATGTTACGGGCATGGGATCGGACGAAGAACGGCTGATTAACTACAACCATCCTGGTGTCGATATAATGATGTAACTTGTTGACGACGTTTCTTCAAAAGGCGGGCTGTCTGATCCGTTTTACATAAGTTATATAAGTTACGACATGTCGTCGGTCGTTAAGCTTCTCGTTCACGCGTTTTCCCCTCTATGTCCAAACGTTTATGGAAGCTTGCGTGAATTACCAAATGTTTCGAAATTTTCGATTTTAAATAGACAGACCTTCTAATTGAAATAATATATCTTATAATCAATGTTTAAAAAAAAAAAAGAATAAAAAAACTAAAATAATAATAATAATAATAATAATATGAGATAAACATGAAAATAGAAATTTTGGATAAAAAGATAATATAAAAACCAATAAAAATAAATTATTGTTCGATTTTCGTTGTTGATTTACTCGTTGGATCTTAGAATAAAATTATAGGAAAGAAAAACATTTGGAAGAACGCATATATAAGTACGAAGTTCACCACCATCAGTTCAGTTCAGTCGAGTCCAGTCCAGACCGGAAGTATGACTCACGTGTGGCTCCAACATGCTTATCGGTTTCTTCTACGATAAAAAGTTTCCGTACTGCCGTCTCTGTATAAACGAAGGGGGGTTGACATAGGGTGGCAAAATGCCACGAAACCAAAGAGGAAATGCTGCTTCTGCTACGAGTGTATATTCTTTCTCTTTCTATGTCACGGATGATAAAATTCAAGCATCAGAAAGAACATGATGACGATGATTATATTATCAAAAGAAGTTGCTGACACCTTCGAGAAATGATCGAAAAATGATCGAAGCAAATATTACGTTACTTTTGATTTAATTATTTTTCATGCTAGGAGATGGTGATGATTACTTTTTTTTTTTTTTTTTGAACTTGTAAAAATTCCGAATTTCACTCGAAATCATTGAATCGAATGAATAGAATCAACGTTCTCAAACGAGTGTTTGTTACTTATTAGCTATAATTATCAATTGATTCTTGTGCGAGTAGACTATTCGATAATTTAGTCAGAGCTTCATTCGTTCGTTCGTTCGTTTTACGTTAATTGATCTAACGGCGTTTGTCAGGCAATTCAATACATATATCTCTTTCTTTCTCTTTTTATCATTCACTCTCTCTTCCATTAACTTTCGATAGTCGCATTGTTCGAGAAACAAGAAAATTATTTTCTCACGAGTTAGTGTGGGCACATCAATCGAGTGTATGTGTATGTGTGTGTGAGAGAGAGAAAAAAAAACTTTTATTACAAACACGACTCTCATTTACGGTTAAGAAAATTTTCTTTCTCTTTTTCTTCATTCGTTAACGTGAACTCGTATGTTTCGATCTACGAGAGAAAGAGACAAAGAATATTGTCTTTAGGAAAGAGATTAAAAGACAAAGTGAGAGAGAGAGAGAGAGAGAGAGAGAGAGAGAGAGAGAAATGGAGCATGGAAAGTTTATGAAGTTAATTTCACTCCTTGAGTGGCGAATATTTTTTTTGTGTTCTCTCTTCTTGTTTCTTTTTTCTCACGAATTTTGTTATTTACTATAAATGTATCTATGACATTTTTTTTTTATACGTTCACAAAGTTTCGTTAACTAGTTTTCTCGTAATATTTAATCATTTGAGTGCTATGGAGGCATGTATGCGTTTGGTAAAAATTATTAACGTGGTTGTTCGATGCATATACGTGTTTGTTAATATTAATTTAAAATATTGTGTAATGTTTATATTAATTAATTAATTAAATTATATTCGGAAAGAAAAACATTAATTATTAAATATAATTTATTATTAGAATATGGTTAATAATAAACTATTCCATTTTTATAAAACATTTTAGGTAAAAGTATTTAGCACTCAAAGGGTTAACACGTTGAGCGCCATGTCAGTCATCGATGACTGACACTAAACTTTCCGTTTAGGCCGCGTCCGTCATCCGTGACTGACACGTTCAACCATTTTTTCAATACAAAGTAACGCCCATGGCTTGACGGGAATTTCCTTAAGAATTTGCGTGGCGCTCACAACGTGCTAAAGTAAAAACGTCTCGTTAAATATTCGAATTAAATTTTATTTTTCAAAGATTATATTATCCAGTCACAGTCACACATTTCTTGTTACCGCTCGAAATAAAATATAAAAATAAAAATAAACTAACCAGAATAATAATAACACTTTGTCATCTCGAACTCGTGCGTGATTTTTCTTCGTTAAGAGTTAGAGTAAAGAAAAAGAAAGAAAGAAAGAAAGAAAAAGAGTGTGTGAGTGAAAGAGAAAGAAAGAAAGAAAGAAGAAAAACAAAAGAGGAAGTAAAAGGTAGAGAGAAGAAGAAGAAAAAGAGGGTGGATAAGAGGCTGCTTATCTTGCTTGCTGAGTTAACCGTTTCACGTGCTCCCACTTTCTAGCTGTTACTTTTTTTATTTTTTTTTTTATCCATCGTCATCGTCGTAGTCATCCTTCTGTTCGTGATAGTGGTAGTAGTATGTAGTAGTCACATTTGTTTATATAGAATTAAGATGAAAGATTAGTGATAAGAAAAAGAACATTTTAATTTGTGAGGTCCGAATGTGTTTAATTATGGTATAGTAATGTGTAATGTGTATAGTATTGGACACTATGGCGTCCGGTAGCACTACGCTGGTGCCATGCAAAAACTATCTGCTGTATGCCGGTGGTACCACTTGGGTGCCATTTAAAAAACCAAAAAATAACATTTGAATTATATTTCGTGGGTGTTTAGGAGAGCATAATAACTATAAAAGCGTGCTTATTTAACCAAGAATTAAGTAAGAACATTTTTGGATAACATATTTTAATTAAAGCAATAAATATTGAAGCTACCTTCTAAATTTTATTAAAAATCAAAAATTTTCAAGTTATTATGCCGGCGTCGAACAAAAGAAACATATCTGAGATCTGCGGGCGGCATAGTGTTAAAACAGATTCCCTTCATCTTCCATTCATATCAAACCCTTACTATCCATTTGATCTATCTGTTTTTTTTTTAATTATTTTTATTATTATTTTCATTTTATCTAAGAAGTCATAAGTAAAGTATTATCAAATCGACTCACAACGTTTACCTTTTGTTTCATAGTTCGATAAGACGTCTAATTATGCAAATAATGCGTCGTAAGCTTTTATCAGAATTTAGTAAATGTAGTAGTAGCAATTAATAGTAGTAGTATATAGTAGTAATAGTAATAGTAATGGTAATAGTAGTTCGTTCTTGAGAAAAATAAAAACGAATTAGACTCTTTTGTAATTGAATTTTGGTCTTTTCTCGACTTCTTCTCTTGCCAGTCATTTTTTACTATGATGGGTAATTTGTTTTCTTCTTTTTATTTTCTTTTTTTTTTGATAATGTTCGTCGTCGCACGTTTATATACGTTTGGTAAATATTTTCCGATCAACCATACTCTGTTTATCTCTCTCTTTCTTTTTATTATTTTCTTTTTCGTTACACCTGCTTGAGCAAATAAGTATTACATATGTATGTATGTATGTATGTATATAATTGTGCATGTAAAGTATGCATGTACGAGTCCTTACATACGTAACGTTTTATTTTCGAGTAGTAAATCGTAGCAAAAGCGATCAACCGAATCGTTTAGCGATAGGCTTTTAAAGCGAATTCTCAGACACACGATATTCCAACTAAACGCTAGAAGTTATTCTCGATAAGAGGAAGAAGAAATGTTGTTTCTCAGAAGGAAAATAAAGAAGGGAGAGGAGGTGGAGGAGGAGGAAACCTTGTGGCTTATAAGAATCGTCGAGTTTTCATGAGTGGGAAGAAAATAACAATAAGCGAAGAGAGAATCGTTAGTTTTAATGGAAGAAGATTGGGGATAGGGACGAAGGGAGGGTGGAAAGGTTCACGTTGATTCTTGATAGGGATGATTTTTTATAATTGCAAGTTGTGGAGATGTAGAAGGAAAAATTGTTCTTCCATTGTATTGATGGTAATTTTATTTTATTAACACAAATTTTTGTTTGACATGTAACATAAATTTGCATTAATAAAATGCAACATTTGACATGTATTATATATATATATAGTTCGCAAAAAGATGATATATATTTCAAATATTTTCCCCAAATGATAGGTGGGGTTGTTAGAAATTGAAATAAAACGTTTTATACAATCGAAAAAGTTCAAACGATAAAATATAGTTAAAAGTTTTGTTTTATGGTGTGGAAGGGTAAGGGAGACCTACGTTGATTCTTGATAAAGGGATGATTTTTATTATTGCTAATAAAAAATTTAAAGAAAATACTGTTTTGTCCTAACGATGGTAACTTAATAATAAAAAAAGAAAAGAGATTGAATTAATTAAAATGTTGCTTGAAATTTATTCGAAAAAGATGTTAAATGAGAAAAGTTTGTTTTTTAAACATTTTGGAATAATCCAGTTTGACGTAATAATGAAAAGTTAGGTAAAAAACGTATTATGAAATCAAAAAGTATCAAAGTTTGCGTATGACGTAGAAAAAAATCGAAACTCTCGTTTGATTTTCGATAGGGATGATTTTTTTTTTTTATAATTGTGAATAGAAAATTCACGAATGAAATTTCATTTCGATCGTACCAAAGGTAATTCTACTTCAATAACAAAAACGAAAAGAGAGAGAGAATAAAAATTGAATGAAAAATTAAAATGTATATTAAATATATTCAAAAAAAAAAAAAAAGATGTGCGATCAAAACAAATGAAAAGAACAAAAATTGTTAAGCGTTTTCGAATTATCTAGTTTTAAAATCAAAACGAAACGAGTTATCGAGTCGAAAGAGAAACGATAGAATAAATGGGGGGGAAAGGGGGATGAGGAGGAGGTTCACGTATGAAGTAGGGAAAGAGTGTGGTCAGGTCGCTAGGTATTTTACTGATAAGTCGTAATACGATAACGCGTGAGAGAGATAGAGAGAGAGTGAGAGAAAAGGGAGGGGAGAAGGGACAGGAGTTGTGGAGGGAGGGAAGGGACTGGAGTTTTGAGGGTGGGGGAAGGTTGAAGTAGAGGGGATTTGGAAAATCGTATAACGATCTATCGACTCACTCACAAATCATAGTTAGTGATCGGTGTAGTAGATACATAGTATATATTACGTATACGCTAGGATATATATCTACGAGACTCGACAGATTATTCACGGTATCGCGAAAATTGTTGCTGTGTTGGCTGTAATTAATACTCGAAAGAGTGTGAGTGAGAGAGAGAGAGAGAGAGAAAGCGACTTGTCTTCCTCGAGCTTGTCGTTTGACACGCTTCGAAATTCCTCTTAATCAGTTAACGTTTTACTATATCACGATATCAAACAATTTTTCGGGCTAGTTTCCAAAAAAAAAAAATGTCTTTCTTCTTGCTTTTAGACAAGGACTAAAAAGAAGAAAAGAATAAAGTACGGCCAACGGATCCTCTAAGAGAATTTCAATATATATATATACACACATACACATACACAGACTTATATATATATATATTTTATTACGTACTACGCATTTGCGAGAAGGACATTGAATAAACTTTACGAAAACAGTTCGAGTGTATATATCCATATACTTACTACGTGTGTAGTAACTTAGTACGTGTGTACCTACGTGTTCATACATTCGAAAGCAAGTACGAAAGTTGTCAATGGAAGTGCGCGAATCCTGAGTTGAAGACTCTCGTTTCAAAGTACTAAGAAGAAGAAGAAGAAGAAGAAGAAGTAAAAGTAAAAGAAAAAAGAAAGATGACGAAGAATCGTTGTAAGATTTGCGAGCTGCTCGGTGAAAGCCAAATCCCAAATCACGGACTAAGCCATCCTTGTCATCTGACGAACCTGCATCAGCTGAACCATCATCATCTTGCTCCAGGCTTGAACTACAATTCCAGTCCTAGTATGAACTACTTGAACCATGGTTTATTCAATGGCCTCTATCTGCCGCAGCTCAAGGACATGATGTTAGCAGCCTACTTGCTCAGAGGTAAAATGAATTAAAAAAAAAAAACACAAAAAATTATATATAATCGAAAGAAAAGAATTTTCTAATATTCTGCAAGGTTAAAAATGGCGTAAACGTTTTGCATCAAATGTATACGTTTGAAAGCTTCATTGCAGTTTGACCTTGATTTACGATCTTTAGCTGACCCTAACGTCATCGCGACGATACGTTCTCACGTATATACGTAAACATGTATATACAGGTTACATAGATATTACTTGTAGTTGTGTTCCTACTACGTTTTGGTCGAGCACGTTTACGTTGAACGCGACAACCGCAACGTGCGTCGCATCGAGCCTTTTCATTACGCTTTGCGGTATCCATGAAAAGCTCAGCAGCGAGTCCTTCTCGCGTTTTAATATCCCCCGTTTTTTTCTTCCTTTATTGTTGTTATTTTTTTTCTTTTTCTGTTATGCCATCTCTCCCGTAACACGCGTTACAAGTACCCAGCATCAGCCCTTATTCCGATTCAGATCCATTTTCTTTTTTCTTTTTCTATTTCCATATCTTCGACGTTGCTTGATTGATGAAAAGTAGAAGTAGAAGTAGAAGAAGAAGAGTAGAAAATTTGATATAGAAGAAGAATGAATAGAGAAAATATAATATTTCGTTTGAATTGATCATATACGCGCGCATATGGGAGGGAGGGAGGTAGGGAGGAGGAGGAGGCTCATTTGCCGGAGGAAATCCTTGCGTTCTATAAATTCCTCTCGTCGCGAACTCACTCCCCGGTAATAATGTACGAAAGAGGAGAGAGACTTTAGGTTGATATGTACGTATATATATATATATATATATATATGTGTATCTCTTTCTCTCTTTATGTATATATATGTATGTATGTATGTATGTTAGTACGTGCGAGACAAAACGTATAAAGTATCAGGCACGAAAGCGAGTTTAAGAGGTCCCGTACTGTCGACTTTCGGTTGGAAGGACGTGGCAGAATGCCAGAGGTTTTTATTCTTCCTTTACCTTTTTCTTATTCTCATACTCCTCTTTATTCTTCTTCTCTTTCCGTCCTTGGGTCGGTTGCAACAACGTTCCCTGCATCGCACACGTCCTGTTTCTCTACCGGGGCTAATTTCATAATTGGGATATTAGATTTCGACTAAAAAAAAGAAATGGAGTATAAGGGGAAACGATAAGCTCTTCGTTAAGTTGTCTGATTCACAGCATCTTAATTATCTTTCTCTCTCTCTCTCTCACACACACACAAGCACACACTTTATCTATCTCAATTTGTTTCTCTTTCCATTCGTGTTTTCTAATTCAAATTTTCGAATGAAGATCGAGACAACTGGATTTGCCTTTTGAAAATTAGTAGAATTTTTGTGAGAATTTTTCAAAGCACGATAGGTGATTGGCTTGTTAGTCGGGTTGGTTGGTTAGTTGATAAGTTTAGGCATTGGCTTTTCTCCTTTTGAAATCGGTACGATTCATGGACTGGAGAAGAAAGTTTCCTCGTTTCTCGAGACTTTCACGAGCAGCAGCAGCAGCAGGTAGATCGATGTTGGAAAAAAAATCTGATCTGTATAGTAATAGTAGTAGTAGTAGTAGTAGTAGTAATAGTAGTAGGAAGCTTCGTTAAAGTATATCATATCGTCATATATCTTAACTTAAATTTAACGTAGAAGAATGTATAGTATTTTTATCTCATTAGATCACAAAATTCAAAATGTATATAAGGTAATGAGTATACTTTTTCGTTACTTAAATAAAATAAACGAAAGAAAAAAAAAATAAAGACGACGGCTTTTACGAGTTGGTTTAAAGAAGAAAAGTTGAAATCGGTTTTTGGCATGGACCGTCGATGATGGTAATGTAGAAGAGAAGAGAAGAAGAGAGAGAGAGAGAGAGAGAGAGAGAGAGAGAAAGAGGATGATGAAGAAGAAGAAGAAGTTATAAGGAATCTCAGGTCAAGGATTTCCGAGAAGAACGCGAGAAGAAAATGTTTGACGTTCGGAGTTTCTCTCGCGAGCTGGATCCTTCAGGATCCTCTCATGAGAAAAAAGAGAGAAGGAATCGAATGAGCGAATGAGAGAAGAAGAAGAAGAAGAAGAGGAAGAAGGAGGAGTAGGAAAGAGGAAGAAAAGGAAGAAACCACAGGCAAAAGGCAAAAGGTAGAGGCAAACGGGCAGGCTGGTTGGTAGGCCAGCAAGCAACAACAGAAGCACCAGCACCAGTAACAGCAGAAGCAGAAGCAGCTGGATGCTTCTCGCCTAATGCGAGAACGCTCGAGACCGGAATGCGGGCCTTTTGTAAAAACATCTTAACAAATTCTCCGTAATTTCGCGTGCGAGCGGTCAAGCATCGCCTGTAATTAGCCCTCCCTCATCAATTAACCTTGGGGACGAGCTGACACTTAACGGTGATTTAGTGCTGCCGTTGGAACGTCGACGATTTCACCTTGTCCCATGGTTCTCTCTCTCTTTCTCTTTCTCTCTTTCATTCTCTCTTTTGTATGCGGTAGGAAAACCCTTGGATCGCACCTTTCACAATCGTTTTACCTTTCCTTTCGAACTCGATCCTTTTTTTTCTTTTCTTTTCTTTTCTTTTCTGTTTATCCTTCGATAGGACTTCTTCGTTCGTTCAACAGATTGCTCACTCAACTCGAAGGAATAAATCATTAGCTTTCTGTTTCTCTTTATTTTTTCTTCCTCGTATTTACATATCTATATATATATATATGTAAGAAACATTGATTTCTCTCATTATTCTTTTCATAGTTCGTTTGCTTTAAGACAACAAGACACAATTTTATTCCTCCAAGAATTTTTTATCTTCTTTTCTTTTCAATTGTATTACAAAAATCGCGTGATCTTTTATAACCATTCTTTTTTTTACCCTTATTATATATATCCTTTTATTATATTATACTTTATATTTTATATTTTATTCAAATTATTATACAAAATTTAATCGCATATATTTAAGTATAAATATAAAAGATCTTAATCGTATGACTTACGCGTATGGTACGACTTAAAGGGTCTTTATTACGTAGCAATTACGAAGGGGCGGCTAAAATTAGTAGGAAAGAGGTAGAGAGAGGTACTGATGGTGATGGCAATGATGATGGTGGTGGTGGTAGTTTGTGGTGGTGGTGTTCGTGTTCGGTTATGTATCACCGTCGACATGTCGTTTCGCCGAATGAAGTCGGCTACGCTAGAGTTTCTCGTTATACGGGAAACCGGTACGGTTTACTTAGCGCAGAAGGATGAGAGAAAGAAAGAGAGAGAGAGAGAAGAAGAGAACTCGGTTTGATTACCACCGGCAGGAACAGGAGCTTGCTAGCTAGCTAGCTAGCTAGCTAGCTCTATAGCACGAACAAGAAAGAGAAAGATAGAAAGATAGATAGATAGAGAGAGATAGAGATAGAGAGTAAGTATAACTTGGTGCACATGCTCGGTTAATCTCTCACGTAGTGCCTAACTCGTTGGCATTTCACCGGAGAAAGTAGCGAAGCTTGCGTTAGCTTGCCAGGATCGGACGGACGGACAGCCCGCCGATATTCTTTCGTATCTCAGGTGCGTATAAATTGATGGTAGTAGTAGCTGTTGCTCTAGCAGCTTCCTAGGATAATAACGATATTCATTAGATTGTTATAACAGATAGTTTCTCTATTGGAAACTCGTTTCTTTTTTATTTTTTTTATTCGTGGTATCCTACTCGTTAAATTGTTCGTATTTGAAGATGAAGACATACGTCGAAAAGAAATATCCGATACTTTTTTTCTCGACCCTTTTGAATCGAGGGATTGATCTTTCGATAGTATTCGTACTTTAAAGTCGAATAATTCAATAGGTAAAGAGAAGAATAGGAGAAGGGGAAGAAGGAAGTGGGGGAGGATACATGGCCAAGTAAGTACACTTCTCTCTGTCAAGGTCTCAAAGCAAACTAGTCTAAGGAAGTGGTCGTTTAAGAAGATTCTAAAGACATCCTTTAGGTGGAAAGAGACACGAGTATAGGAGAAAGATATATACGTTATATTAGAGGATTTCTTCTTATCCTTTGCTATATCGTTTTGCATCTTTTTCATCGTTCGGCTATCATGTGAAATGATGTTTCCGCTAGAGCTAGCTAACATCTAGCCAGTTTTAAAAGATCTTCAATTATCCTTTTTCTTTCTATCTATCTTTCTTTTTATTTCTTCTTCTTCGTACTTGTCAAATAAGTATTTCTCGGTATCGTTGAAATCGTCATGAACTTTTATGAACAATTCGATAAAAGGTTGGTTGGATTTTTGCAATGATATACATATTTTCTTCCTCGTCGTTTACTGGCCGTTTCTAGCACGCCTTGACCTTCCGCCTGATGCTCGAAATAGAATTAGTATTTTTAGTCGTGGCTTTTGAACACGCACCGCGCTCGCGTCCTTCCTCTTCTTCTTCTTCTTATTCTCTTTATTCTCCTTTTCAAACCTCAGGATACAACATTATTTGACGGTGATACTCTCGACGCCTTCCTTAAACTTTTTCATCCTATCATTTCCAATCTACCGGCATTAATTAGTAATACGAACGAGCCTTTTTTTTTAGTTTCATACCTGGGTATCCGGAAAGACCTCTTTTTTCATACTCTTCTTATACTTGTTCAAGATTTTGATCAAACTTTGACAAGTTAAACTCGACGAACTGAATAATGGATTGATAATTAAAAAAAAAAAAAAAATCACACGATCTAATTAGTCGATCAAGATTCTCTCTTTTCGATGTTCTTTTATATAAAAAGGGTTTTACGGATGTCAAGTTTTTTAAACGAATGTTTTACAAAATAAATGTAATAATAATCTCGTGAGTATGTGGCATATTTTCATGTTAACATACAATTAACGTAACTAACACAATCAATCCTATAAATATTGTTGTTGCAATTAACGCCAATTTGTTAGACAAAAATCATTATATATATCCATATAACGATCTAACGGGTTAGAGATCATCATCTCTTCTAACATACGAGATTGCATCTTATGGTACGGCAAATGTCCGATCTTTTCCAACACGAGAGAAAGAACCTTCGTATTCGCGTTCCTTGGAATCCATGGCGATGTAGGTACATCGCTTTGATAATTCATAGCAACGATAAATCTTTTGACCCCCACCACCATCACTTTTAAAACATCCCCGGATGTTGTGTGTGTATGCTGGTTTCACACATATATACTTTCTTCTACTTCTACTTCTACTTCTCTTTCTCACCGTGGTCTTCTTCGTAGTTCGCGTCATAAATTTAGCCTCTTGCGCTTTTCGCGCGCGCGATTTAATCTTTCGTTAGCGTTGCACGATATATATACATATATATGTGTATGTGTGATACCACCCGAACAACCAGAATACCATATAGTATTATAGTATAACCATGGATATCCTTGATTCACATATACTAACTCGAATTCACGGGACGAAGCAATTAGATCATATCCGATGGCTCTCGTCTTCGATTCGCCGAGGTATCGTATCGTATAGTATCCGTATAGTATCGTATCGTATCGTATCGTAGTAACATTGACGTTAATCCGTTTTCCACGATAACGCTCTCAACCTTTCGATACATATCGATTTTTACATTATACGTCCACCGAACGGACGCTATCTTGCGGCTTTGTTAACATTTAATCCGGAAACATATATGACAAGAGAAAGAGAGAGAGAGAGAGAGTGAGATCATTGACGTTTGTCTTATAACTTTATTCGAACTTATATTTAAAATTCAAAATAATATAACACAAGCGAATATTTTGTAATCTTTCGATTCATATTATCAAAGCTTATCGCGGATTGTTTGCTCATATTTTTCTCTCTCTCTCTCTCTCTCTCTTTCGAAATTTTAATCACTTCTCACGAATCGGTTACTTTCACCTCGTAGAAGCCAGACGTACGTACATACGTGTACGTACGTTCGAATTTTGGTGAACATATCAACGAAGTAGGTAGGTAGAGTTCGGAAACCACGAGAGAGAGAAAGAGAGAGAGAGAGAGGGGGGAGGAATCTTTCTGTTGAGCCAATTAAGGAGTTTCAGATCGAGTACGTGCGGTAAGCGTGTTGGATATTCACCACCTCCGCGTTTTAAGAAAAAGGTAATGTAGGAAAAGGTTAAACGCAACGAGGAGGAGAAGGAGGAGGAGTTGTGTCCTCGAAAAAAAGTTTTTTCGTTTATTCGATGTTCTCGCGATGAGAGAACTGTTAACCATATATTGGTCGAAGATTGGACGACAAAGCTGCAAGATAGGTTGCGTGTATATATATTTATATATATGTATATGTGTTTATATGTGTTTGCGTGAAGGTACCGTATAGTCTTGTCGTTGTGTTACGGAGCCCGCAACATGGTAGAAATGAGCAGTAAGAATAATGTAGCGACCCGCTTATGCGCCATTGGCGTCAGCCACCAACTCCGAGTAACCTTAATCGGAGGAGATTTGCTCTTGCCATCGTTCTACGAGTTGTACGCGAGCTTTACTTTTGCCTACTACGACTACTATTACAACTAGTACTTAATCTAGGCAATGTTCGTAGAAAGACGACACTCTGTGTTACAGATATCTACCAAGGCTTTTTCGTGTAGGACATTGGAAAATTCATTTGCACGTTTCTCCTACTACGAGTTACCTACCTACCTACCTTCATCTCTTCTCTCTCTCGCTCTCTCTCTTTCTCTAGATTTCTCAGCAACAGCAGCAGTAATTTTCACCAGTAGTCATAGCCATTTCTGGTTACGGCACAAAATTTTCTCTTCACGTCTGCTATCCTCTACTACTTCGCAAAATCTTCAGGATGATGATTATCGGTAGATACTAGTAGTAGTAGTAGTAGTAGTAGATCGTACTGTTGAGAACCCACAGAGGGATTCTCGCGATTACTTTTGATTACTACTGCTACTATTATTATTACTACACAACCACCATCAACACCTCAACACCATTACTTTGTTCGATCATATTCCATTCATAGAAATCTTCTTCTTCTTTTTCTTCAAAATATATTTGACAGGATTACCGAAACAAATAAGATCTAACGTGAATTCTTTTCTAGTAGTCACAATACAAAAATTCAATTTCAATAATAATGTTATCGAGACGTTTTTTCTTTTTTTTTTTTGAAAGATCATCGAATAAAACCGTCTGTTATTCCGTTTTCTACGGAATTTCGTCGTATTTGAGAATGGAATCTCTCTTTGGTTCGCATTGCTGTACAGAAAAGATGAAGGTGTGTAGGTAGGAACTGAAAGAGAAGAAGCATCGAATAATTTTATTGAATAATAATAAAAAATAGTTTCCCATCGAACGTACATTTGTTCGTACAGAGATAGAAGTAGAAGAGTAGAAGGAGGAAAAAAGGCTTTCGAATTTTCTTCATTCGAGTCTTCTTCTTCTACTTCTACTTCTACTTCTTCTTCTTCTTGGATCTACGCTTCGCAGAGCTCGAACGTTTTTCGACCGGAACAGAGAACGTCCTACGCGTCTACCACTACTACTACTATTACTATTTACTACTACAATTAAAGGATCAAAACCGGATTACTTACTCACGTTTTCTTGCCCTCGCCATTTTTATATTTTTTATTATTCTTTTCTCCATCATCTATTTTACTTATATTTCCTTATACTTCTGATATATTTTCAGATAATATAGTCCAGATCACAAATAGCAATTTGTTAAATGCCGATACTAATCTATTCAAGATAAATCATCATCTCTTTATTGGAGGTTAGTTTTTCTTATCGTTTAATGGAATCTATAAGTAAGATTTCTCATTATCCCCTCCCCCTAACCCCTCCCTTCCACTTTTATCGTACAACTACCGGATGATTTCCGATGAACAGAAGTTGCTTGAATTTTCGGATTGGGAGATCGCGATTAAAACAAGCTTGCCTCTTTCTCTTTCTCTTTCTTTTTCCATCCAACTTTCCGATCGTATAGAATAATCGATGGCCTTGCCGTTCCTCGGACAAGCTTTTGCACTTACAGATTCGACCAAGCTGAAGTCGCGAGACGTTTTATTCACCGTCAAAAGGTAGCATGTAAATTCGCGAATTCTTTAATCTCTCTCTCTCTCTCTCTTTCTTTTTTTTTTGCAGTGATTTCTTCAATGATCTTTTAACTATATTCAAAGAAACCACGAAAAGAAGAGTAGATATTTCTATGGCAGTCGGCCAAAAGTCTATCGCATTGTACATTTATTTTCGAATTTGCAAAGAAAAAAATGCATGTCAATGCTAGAACCTATAAAGAAAGAAAGAGAGAAAGAGAGAGAGAAAGTCGCGTAGATTAAAAAATGAAAAGATCCATTAAATTTCTATCAAATTTCTTTGGCAAATTTCCAATCGGTAACCACCGACACGCGAATGTAATCCAAAATACCCATATATATTCAAAACGTACATACCTTTGGGATGGGGTGAGTGGGGGGGGGGTTCTTGTATCGAGTTGGAAGAAACGAAAGTCGATTTATAAAATAGATACGTAATAATATATTAATTCATATATTGGTCCTTAATGGAATTGAATTCTAACTACTAGTTTTGAATACGAAAAGACGTGGCGAGGGTGGAGAGGATGGTTGCTCAAATTATTGCCCACGTTCGTAAAGTTCACAGAGACTTTTAATTAAATTCTATATTTATATATACGTACATTTATTACGGTTTACGCGTGGTGCTCACTAAAGAAAAATGCAGTATATTCAAAATTGCATTAATGAATTTTTCTCAAAAAAAAAAAAAAAAAAAGAAAGTACTACTACAACTACAACTACTATTACTACTTTATTATCATTGATTTTGAATAACATCTAACGGTTCGATATATATATATATGTAGATTTATCTTCGTGATTAGTCAAAGACGTGTATTCCCAATTAAATTCAAAGACAAACGACGACATTCATTGGTGGAAAACGGAGAGAAAGATAGAGAGAAAGGAAAGGAAAGGAAAGGAAAGGAAAGGAAAGGAAAGGAAAGGAAAGGAAAGGAAAGGAGACAGACAGACAGAGAATTTTTAGTAAGGTGTCTCCCCCCGTAAGACGAAACTCTCGAGCGATTAAGGTTATTCGGTTGTCGGTCGACGCCAATGCCTGAAAGCAGGTCGAGTTGCATTATTCTCACAGCTCGTTACTATCACGTACCGACTCGAAATCGTAGTAGCTTCGTCGACATCACACCATACCGCACCACACACTACACATTAAACACTACACACTACACACTACACACTACATACTACACACAACACAACTACACAACCACACCACACTACATTACAAGATGCCACTGAGGTACTATGGGCCACTATAGTGGTATCCTTTATAAAATGCCGCATATTTTACATACGACGAACATATGAAGTTATAATACATCCAATATCCTATTATGAACGTGTAATTTAAGTGTTTTGTTTCTTTCAATTAAAAACAGTTAATATCAGCAACAAAATAACTCGAAAATAAGGTTTAGTTTCGATGCTGCACGTATTAGCAGCCTACTATTACAGTAGAAGTGACGTCACGGAAAACACGCCCATAACGAAAGGGTTAAAGTATAAAAAAAAAAAAAAATTGTTCATTGTAAAATTGGCAATAAAATAAAAAAACATCTATGCAGATCTGATGTATATATTCTGTCTCATTCTTTCGAAGGCTCAATCCTATATGTTTGTCTCTTGTTCTCTTCTTATTTAGTATCGTGGTCGTTTCATCACCGCGTTGCATCGTTGCCGTGTTTCATTTTTTCAAATCAGCCCCATTCTAAAGAAGTTTTCACTTCAAAAATAGAAATGGCTCTTGAAACGTGTTAGAAAAAAGTCGTGGTCTCGAATGGGTTAAGGAGGGAGAAGAAGACGAAGAAGTAGTAGTTCGTGCAACCGAGAGGCGTGGTCCCGCGTATTATTTCTCTCTCTCTTTTTCTTGGGTGTATTTGTCCGGTCCATGTGATGGTGAACGGACGGGACGTACGAAAGAGCTAACTACTAGCGAATGAGCGAACGAGAATGAGCGAACGAAGAGGAACAACAAAACAACAGACGGCAGCGGCGGGCGGCGTGCATTAAACGTGTGCTCAACGGTGAAAATAGAGCGTGCAGAGAGGAGTTGGCCTAGTAACGGCACAAATTCTACGGTGGTGTCAATGTATCCCCCGTCAGTTTTCAACCATACTAGTTTCCTTCCTTCCTTCTTTTCTTTTATTTTTGTTGTTGTATTGTTCTAATTATTTTACTTTTTCTTCTTCAATATCTTTTTTTGGTTTTATCTCTTGCTTGACTAAATTGATTATATAGATTGGTGGTACATGGTCCACTGGTGCGAAAGGAAATAGTTAGAGTACGGTGTATATATATATATATATATATATATGTATTTTACTTAAGTTAGGTATGTGTGATAGTAATGATGGTAGTAGTAGTGGTTGGCCTAGTAACGAAGTACGAGTCCTAGTAATGGCGGTGTCACGCTGTCACCCATGTCTCGACGCGTGGCACTTAATCCGGCGCCGGTGTTGTAGTCTGTCTTTTTGTAGCAAGATCGCACGGTGGAAAGCCACGAAAGCAGGTGTTAACGACGACGACGGTACCAACGGTTACAAACCCGAGCAAGCAAACCAAAGTACTTGTTTTATAATACACACCCACACGGGAAACCTATCTATATGTATATAATGTTGTTGAACGAGGAAGAATATCATCCTGGACAACTTTGAATCTCTTTATAGGAAGGGTTTTTTTTTATAACGAATAATTCATTATTTATTTTAATATATCAGTTGTTTCGATCTCATCTCTAGTCTTGTTCGATCGATACCTGTCTTGATTTGTTTAGTTGAATAAAAATCAATCACAAAAAAAAAAAGATAAAAATAAAGAGTAAAAGAAAAAAAAAGGAACAAGAGATTAACGAGAGACGATACAAGGAGCTTAACGTACCTAAAACTCTCTCGGCTAAACGTTATTAACGTCCTTTTTCGTAGTCTCCAACTCGTTGACGTTAACCTTTTACGCTCACCACTTGGCGAAACGATCATTATACAAGTTTTGAACGAGCTCGGAAACGGTTGCTTCGGATTCTACACCCGTCTCCCTACCCTCTCCTAACAAACGTTATCTCTCAGAGAAAGAGAAGCTTTAATAAAAGAGAGAGAGAGAGAGAAAGAGAGAGAGAAAGTTCGAGTTAAAACTTTGTTATAATAGAATATAAGTTGTACTGTTTTAATCGATCTATATGAGACGACAAGAGTTGACTGTTGGCAGGATTTTGTACTTTTGGTTTTCTTCCTTTTTTTTTGGTATTAAGTTTTTTTTTGTTTCTTTCGGATTAGGAAGAGAAACAGAGGAAAGGACTTAGAACGAATTAACTAGGATGGTTCCTCGTATGTTAGTTCTCTCTCTCTTTCTCTCTCTTACTCATTATTCTGGATTTTACGCGTCGTTAGACAAACTTTTTGAAGGTGCATAATATCGCGTGAGCCACGTATTTCGTACTTTGCTTTACCTAGCATCAAGAGAGAGAGAGAGAGAGAGAAAAGAGAGTGCGTTGTTACGGTTGAGCAATTTACGCGAAGAACCTTTCATTTGTTTATTTTCCTTCCTTCCTTCCTTGTTTTTTTTCTCTTTTTTTTTTTCAAACTATTTTTTCTTTCACCTCTCTTCACATTTTTTTTCGTCGGAACCACAAAATGCGCATCCCGCATTTAGTTTGTGTGTGTGTGTATGCATAGGTTGAATTGGTGGTTGGTGCACGTGTGTGATCGTCTATGCAAAAATGCAACATACGAGTTGCAACAACCTGTCGTTTTATTATTCCCTATTTTTCTTCTTCTTCTTCTACTACTACTATTACTATTTTTTTTCTTTATTTTTTTCTTTTCCTATCCCTTTTGTTGTGGACTCGCGAAAGAAGAAGAAGAAGAAAAAGAGGGATTTAACCGACGCCGTGATATTTTCACCTGCGGACGAATGAAAACTCTATGGGATAGGCGTGTTACACGCGCACCTTTGTACCATGCGTGAAAAAGCAAATAACGTAGCGTGAAGCGTGTTGTTTTCTTTCTTTCTATTTTTTTATTTTTGTTTCTTTTTTTGCATCTCTTTTCTCTACCGACACGGTGGCGGTGTTTTATACCTTAGACTTACATGTTATTATATACGTTTTCACGTAAAGATTCACCATGTTTTGGTGAATACAAATTTGCAATATAAACTTTTTTCCTTCTTCCTCGTTGAAAATGCAACATTGTTTGTTATTGCAGTCAAATACATAATTAACACATTATCGGCGGGTAACAGAATAAGCTTGACTCACACGTATATTGGGCGAAAATTAGTGAAGTATGAAAAAAGTGCACTTTTTAGAAAACATATAATATCTTTACAACTAATAGGAGGACTTCAATGAAATTTGGAAAATAGGTATCGCATAATATTTCGAAGATTTAGATGAAATTTCGAAACATGAAAAAAATGAAAAAAAAAAAACTAGCATTGGTAAGTGTTTTACTAACTCTTAGCGTATGTTCTGCATAAAAGATATTAATACCCGACCCACCGATAGTATGTTAATATAAATCTATAATAATAGATATATAATAATATAAATCAATAATAAATAAATTGTCTAATTTGAAATTTATTACCAAAAAGAATAGATGAGATTATTACTAATTGTGTTTTGTTGTTATTGTATAAACTATTTGTTTCGTTTAAGTCATGATAAATCTTTTATCGATTTTCAAGTCGTTAAAATATTCACTAATATAATCTAAAATTTAATATCAATGACACTTTTGAATTTCGTTAATAATATAAAAGATTTACCCGTAAGATATCGTTGCAACATATCTAAATGTGTTTGATAATTACGTCATTAGGCCTAGCTAATAATTATAAAGTAATTATAATATCAAATAAATAAATTAATAATATAACAATTAGTAAAAAGTAATAAAATAACAATTAAAATAAAATAAGACAAAACAAAGATCATAATATAAATGTTTCTAATTATCAAATTTATCTCCAATCGTCATCATTTATCAGAACAAATGATAACCAATACAAAGCTTCTAAATCCGATGATAATAGGATTTAGCTATTAAACGAACTTGACTTTGATTTGCCCGTTTCCTCTTTTGCCCTCTTCATCTTCGTCGTGACGGATAGCCCGTTCCTCGGATCGTTTCGTTTCACCTCGGTAACGTGGACGTATAGCACGTGCGCTAGCTGCTTCAGATGTACGTGTTCAGAAGCGAAAGGGTAGGGTAAGGTAAAGGTGAGGTGAAGTAGGGGGAGGGGTTAGAGAGAGGAGGAGGAGCTGAGGATGTATGGGATGGGGATAGGGTGGGATGTTATGGGATGAGAAGGAAAGATTTTTGTATTCTTTTTTTATTATTTTATATAGAGAAAATCGAGACGAGACGCGTACGATTACTCGGTTGAGGTCGTTGAGAAACCTTGACGAACGATACGTTACGATTAAACGAACGGAATACACACACACATACATACATACACGTTAGTGAAGAATAAAACACGCATCCCAAGTAATTTCGGATCTCACATCGTCCATCCGTTCATTGTACGAATCATTAAGTATCGTCTTTTTATTAGATCGCCATTGAGATAAAAAGAAAGATATATATATACATAGATTGTGTAGGAAAAAGTAGAACAAAAGTTAACCAGATAGTAAATCACGAAATAAAGAATGTTTATTTTCGAATCTCGTATCTCTATTTATCGCGTGCAAGAAGATGTAAGTCTTTTTGTAGAAGAAAAGAAAAAAAAAGAGAAAAGAAAAGGAAAAGGGATTGCACTTGCATAGTATACACGCAATAGCAACAACAACAACAACGTTCTTGTCGACGTTGTGTGTGTATACACATTTCATAGAACATAATAGTCACGCTTCGATGCCGAAAACATAGAGATACCACCATCATACCTTTTATCATCGTGTAAGCTTTTCACCGATTTCTTCAACTTTGTCTATTTTAGAAGTTGGGGGTTGGTAAGGATAAATATAGTGAATAATAGAAGATAAGAATATAGAACGAGTAATAGTAATAGTAATAGTAGTAGTAGTAGTAGTAGGTGGTGTGAAAAAGATCGATATAAAATATATGAAAAAGGATGATGGGGTTGTATATGAGACAAAAATGGGTAGTGGTTGTGATAAGATAAGTTATTTTCTTCTTTTGTATAAAATGTAGGATTTTTAAAGAAATTTTCTTGCTGTTTTCTTCTATCTTCGTACGGTGCTTTCGTATTTAGCACAGGGACGAACGATGGAGACAACCGTTGAACAACGATGACACGCCAACGGTTATGGATTAACAAAGTTGCGTGCCGCCGAGCATATATCGGCGTTGGCTCGCGCATACCTTATGTTAAAAAAAGGCCTCGTGTGCACACACCCTCACCTTCGATGAGAGGATGCCTTGCTTGTCTGTCTGCTTGCTTGCTTTCCTGCCTTCGATATGCTCTTGCTTATGGTGCTCGTTAAACGGTTCTAAACGTCGACTTTGTACTTAGTAATAGTAGTAGTAGTAGTAGTAGTACTATTAGTATTAGTATTACCTACTCTTATAAAGAACAAAGTGTATTTATACATAATCGACGGTTTCGATCCTTTTTGCAGTATACACCGTGTTCCAAATAGACCTCCTCTTTATATAAATACACATAGATATACATATATAGATCAAGTAGAGCCAATTTGTAAGTTAAATTTTTCCTTGCTACGAGTTGACAGGGAGAAAAACAGAAAGAGGAGGAAGAGGAGGCTCGTTGTTATTTCTTTATAATACACTTTAGTCAAAAGTAAAAAAGAAATAGAATAAGAAAAGAAAAAGAATATAAGTGAAGTATATATGGTAGATAGGAAAGAAGGAAGGAAAGAAGGAAGGAAGGAAGGAAGGAAGGAAAGATAGGAAGGAAGAAACAAAGTGGTTATTTAGAATCTAAAGCGTATAGTAGTAGTAGATAGGTTACAAAAGAGACGCGCGAGTAAACATCGGCAAAGCTGTCGGAACGATAATACTAGGCGGTGTGTTGTGTACTATGGCGCCGATCTCGCATTCCAAGCCACCCCGTATCGCGCCGATACCGTATAAGAATCAATTACCGACGGCCGTTTGTGCCAGCGTGATTAAACCCAGGACTAGCGCATAGCATGCCAAGAGAGAGAGAGAGAGAGAGAGAGAGAGAGAAAGAGAGAGAAAGAGAGAGAAAGAGAGAGAGAACCCCCTATATAAATAATGTAAATCACTTTGAGCTCGTGTCCGGGCCGATATTATCAGACCACTACTTCTTCTTCTTCTTCCTCTTCTTTTTCCTCTTCTTCTTCTTCTTCTTCTTCTTATTCTACCATTTCTTATTCGTTGTCCTCTTGTCGAATGAATTATTGTTTATTCGAACATAAGAAGCCGAGAATAAAAACCGAAGAGAGAGAGAGAGAGTTTAACTTTCAGTCTTCTCTTCTTCTTCTTCTTCTACTTTGCGATTGATAATAATTTATTAATTTCTATCGAATCGATAATATCTTTTTTTTTTTTTACTTCTACTTCTTCTTTTTTTAAAGGGATGAAAGACGTGGGGTGGAGGTGGAGAAGTGATTGGCTGAAAAAGAATATGCTTGGTAAAAAGGGAGCATATTATCGTTCTTTATTTCTTCCCTTCCCCTTCTCGTCGAAATACACTCACCTATTTTATCCAGAAAGTATATTTATTATTCCATCGTAGTAGTAGTAGTAGTAGTTGTAGGAATAGAATTCTCCTCTTCCACGGAGATTGATTTATTTATTGAGTACGATAGTCGTTCGATTAATCATTTTCTTCTTATTCTTAAAAGAGAGAAAGAGAGAAAGAGATAGTTACGTTTCACGAGGCAATTACCTTAAAAGGATTTGCAAAATGTCAAGAAGCTTCGAAAAGTTTACGAATAATTCTTCGTGGACTTTGAAAGAGAAAGAAAAAAAGGAAGAAAGAGAATGAATGAAAGAGAGAGAAAGAGAGAGAGAGAGAGATAGAGAGTGAGTGCAAGAGAAAGGTAACAACCGTTCGGTCTTATTCGTCGTTGGGCAAACATCCAAGCGAGTTCAATTTCTGCCCGTACCGTGAAACTTCCACCTTCTCTCTCTCTCTTTATTTTCTCTTTCTCTCAATCTCCCACTGTTCAATCCAGGAAGCAAGGGTCGTTTTAGCAAAATTTCAACCGTTCTTCTCTTCAACGTGTGCATGTCCAACTACATACATAAAAAAATAAAAAAAAATCAGTAGAGGGTTTGATGGGGAAGGGAAAAAGGGACAACCGTAACAAGGTCGAATCAACTCAGCAGGAAGTGGAAGAGGAAAGTGCCATCAGTTCGGTCGAATCTTTCGGTGATGATTCTTTCTCGAAAAGCTCATTCCTTTTTTTTGTAATATGCTCGTTTCCCTGATTTTCAATGGCTTTTTTTTATTTTATTACTTTTCTCTCCGGGAATTATCTGAAAAGCCTACTATTCGGAATGTGTTTCGAATAGATATATAAAGATAAATTGGAAAATGTTCGAAAATTTATAGTTTGTAGCATTCCGTTTTGAAAGTGCGCACCGCTGTTTCATTGAAATCAGTCGATGACAAATTGAGGTTAAAATTGTTCATTTTCAGGATAAAATAAAGTAAAAATAAAAAAAGAATAGTAATTTACAAATCTTGAATTTCTTCTTATTCATCTTGAAATTTGAGAATATGTTTCAGTTTTCACAAAAAGTTACAATTCAAATAGCAAATTGGTCACTAATAAAAAAGAATAGTAAGAATAGTTTGTAAATAGCAAACTAGTCATTACATTTTACGCGTGACGAGTATACTAGTTATTACACAAAATCCTGCCAATTCTTCATGACGAACATACTCGTCGAACTCAGTTAACTGGTTAGGAGTGGGGAAGAGGGAAGATTGGACGATTCGTGATCAATCTCGGCATTATCCTAGTTGTTGTCACACGATTTTCTAACGAATCAAGAAAACAAAGAGAGTGAGAGATAGAGAAAGAGAGAGAGCAAAGCGTGAAACGCGCCATTGAGAGAGAGTGTCAGACTCTCTCGATTCTATTCTGAGTCAACGACACCGGCACATTGCGGCAAGGCACCTTCGTGCTCGGGTCCTTGACTTCTCTAGGCTACGAACACGCCGTTCGTTCCGAGACTTTTGCCTGCGATATACAAAGATAAAACGAGTAGTAGTAGTAGTAGTAGTATTAGTAGTAGTTGTAGTACCGTAGCGTACCAACCATAGACCCACAGATAGGAATAGAGTAGGCACCCACTGGTGGTCTTCTCTCTTTCTTATGAACGAATCAAAGAACGAACGAAGGAACTGTACGAAAGAAATAAGCTAAAAAAACGAACGAACAAAAAAAAATGAAAGAAGGAGCAAGTGAGTGAGCCCGGTGGGGGGGGGGACTGAAACGGCTAGTTTTCTTAGAAACTTCTTTTTATCGTGTTACTAGATAAGCTTTATTCAATTAATATTCATAATCAATATTAAATGCAATACGTAAATTTTTATGTTTCTCGTACGATCGAAGGTTACACCTTCTTTTTCTCGAAGCCTTTCATCAATATGGAGATATAATACTCCGTTGGAGAGAACTATTCTGTTGTTAACTGCTAGCATACGGTTGTTTCTTTTTTCCCCCTTTTATTATTATAAGTTATAAAAGAAAAAAGAAAAAAAGAAAGAAAGAGAAAAAATATGTAGCTATACAAAAGTACGTTCGTTTGACCGTTCTGTAAAATTCCATTGGCTTTAGGGAAAAACTCCAGGAGGAATCATGGTTCAAATATGTTGTCTGTTAGCTTTTGTTGAAAGGAAAAAGAAAGAGAGATAGAGAAAAGAAAAGATAGACGTGAAACGGACTGGTGTCTAGCGTTTATCATCATCTTCCATGTTCCGTGCCATTAGATCGATGGGTCGTGTCTCTCATTCTCTCTCTCTCTCTCTCTCTCTCTCTCTCACTCTCTTTCTCTCAAACGGTGTCGGACAGTGACCCATTTGTCGTGTCCATGGTTTCCACCGATACACTCGTCACACTACCATCTATAGACCTAGATCAAAATGTGTGACACACATACATATGGTACGTACATACATACATACATTTAAAGTCGTATATACAATTTTAGTATATATACGTAGAGGATAATATGGGAAGGCTGTTTTCTGGCATTGTTCATTGCGTTCCAACAACGACCCCATCCTCGTTGAACTTTCCACCGGTGAAGAGGAGTCCTGAAAGCTTTACGTGACCTTTCCTCGTACGAAAGATTACGTTCTCACGTTTACGCTACGTTTGAGTTTAGTTAAACGAGTGAGATATTTAATAGACGTATTTAATAGCTCAGCTGTTTGTCACCATTTCGTTCGTTGTCCGTCGTCTTCATCGTCATCGTCATCGTCCTTGCCTGTTTCATCATTCGTTCGTTAGTTCGTTCGTTTATTCGTTCACTCGTTTGTTCGTTCGTGCACATACTACATATACATAAGTACATATATATCTACTACCTTGTAGGTTGAAAATATTTTTACGAGCCTTCGTAGCGAACGACCTTAATAGATCACAAACTCTTACGCGACGACGACGACGACGACGACGACAACAACATAGACGAGGACGTATAAGAATGTCCCTGAGACATCCCAATACGTCGACCTTAAAATATCTTCTTGCTTCGCGAGGTTTGCAACGACGAGAACACGCGCTTGCTCGCTCGCGCGCACGTTCGTTCTACTTTGGATCGGATCGTCGCGACGACAGGGAAAGGTATATGGGGAAAGGTATGAGAAGGAAATAGAATTTAGGCTTTTTTCCACGAATATTCTGGGAGGGATATACTTTCCAATGAATGAACTTACTAATAGGAAGGATTCTCGGTTGATCCGTTTCCTAAAATTGTTTGTTCTTTTCTGTGACATTTTTCTGTTTTCCTATATTCTTATCTCACGTAAAAACCCAAAAAGAAAAAGGGGATTGTAAATTTTATAGTTCGTAACTTTGAGTTCAAAGAAATTTTGTTACTATTAAAATCTTATTCCCACACCTTTTGAAAATGAAATGGTAGAAAAAAAATTGAAAATGAAGATGTAAAATAAAAAGAAAGAAAGAAATCTTCAAACCACAGATTGCTCTTGATTTGATCCATGGACACGAATTACGAGCAGTAGGAGGAGGTAGAAGAAAATCCTTCGAACCGTATCCATATTCTTTTCCAACGTAACAAAGAAGAGAAACGAAAGGATTTCTCTCTTTTCCTTCAACGGTGTCGGAGAGAGAAGAGGAACGTCGTGAGAGATAAAAATCGGATCACGAAGGTCAATTCGAGTTCGAAAACGGTAGCAGCAAAGACCGGCAAGAAACGTGGTACTACCAAGGCATGAAACGGGACGAGACATCGAAGACGATAAAACGTCGTTTCTCGCAAAGATTTTTCAGCAAAACCGTCCTTAAGGACACGGCCACCTTTATCCTCGATCGTTTACGGTCCTGTCCTACTAAGGATATATATATATATATAGTAGTATATATGTTCGTATAAAGTCCCAACGTGTCGTGGTAGTGGTACCCTTCATTCACTTTGGCCTCTTTGGGAAACTTCATTTACTTGATTCTCGTTGCGTTCGTGAGTGCTACTACGGTTCATCGAGAGAAACAGATTTCTATGCTGTGTTGGATGCTGCTACTTGCTGCGCCCATCGACCGTTTCACTCTTTTTCCCTACTCTTTTTCTCATACTCGAACGTCCTTCGGTGCGTGATGCATACTTGGTGTCCTATTTTAAACGATATCCACGCAAGTAAAGTATACCCACAATTATTATTCGATCATTGATTTTGGATTACTCTTATAATCTTGAAACGAATATTCCCGTTTGCTTGCTAATATATACCTTTGTTTAATGTATCCTCGTGTGCAGGAATATATATGCATATATTTTCCCCTCCTCCTCCTCCTCCTTTTTTTCCTCTCACGCACATAAGAGCGTGCGAGAACACGCGGCTTTCCACGAACGCGTGTCATCTATAAAGCTCTGTGTGTGTATGCATATACATATACATACATAAAGATATATATATATACATATATATGCGCGCGTTTAACCTACATAAGCGGAATCGCGATTGGGCGAAGTAAATGGCGGACGATCTTTCGGATAATCGATATGCACGTCACCGTAACGACGGTCCTACTACTACTACTACTATTACTACTACTATTACTACTATACTACTACTACTACTACTCATGAGGAGAAAGCCAGGTTTCGTTTAACTCGAAACTTTGTTTAAGCTATAAGTTTCTTTCAACAATGAGATCACATCCTAGATTCTTAACTTACATTATTCTTCTTTTGTCTGCTTCATAACGAATTAATCATTGATCGATAAGTTAATTTGATGGATTGATCATTTATTTTATTTGTCAACAGGGTATTATCAGCCGGCTGGACCACTGATACAGCACCCGCCAACATTACCTCCGGTTAAGGGCCCACCACCGGAACCAACTCCTACGCCTCCTCAAAACTCGGAAGGCTCGGACGATTTGGTCGCAACATCGACGACTTCCGGTGGCACAAGTAGTACAGGTGCATTCAGATATTCCTATACAGTGGATATTCCAGGTCCGTTTTATTCCTGACAAATCCGATTTATCTATCGCAACTAGAATCAAAGCATAGAGAGAGAGAGAGAGAAAGAGAGAGAGTCGTAGCAATACCGAAGGAATATCGTCGTTGCCCGTCTCTTATCTAGGTTTATCTTATTTTACGATCTCTCAAGCGAATCCGTTCCTCTTGTTGTATGTTACAGGTGGAGGAGGCTTTTATAGGGCATATTGCCCTTCCTATTATAGCACGCCACCTCAATATCAAGATATCTGTTATCCACCTACGTATACCCACCCTCACGCTCATCCTCCACCGTACTACAAGTACGCTCCAACTTACAGAAGGTAAGAATGATATTTTCGAATATATTTTCGTAGAAGGCTAAACCTGACGACACCAACATACTTGAGAACAAATCCCTTCCTTTCTCATACTCCCCCGAATGCGAATAGAGCCGTTCTATCGAGTGCACTTTTCTTGCATTCTGTAAAAAGATTTCTTTGTAGGCAGTACTATGGGTATCAGGAATCTGGTGGAGGCGGAGGACCGGGAGGTGGAGGCACGGCTGGTGGTCCTGGAGTCGTCGACTATCAACCACCGCCACCGCCACCCGGAGAGTATCCCTTGCCTCCGTATTACGGGGGTTACCCACCACCACCACCTCCGGCTAATCCAGCATATCTTCATTCTCAGGGAAGACCTTTTGTAGACCGTGAGTATTGTCGTTTTTCTTTAATGAAAAAATTCTTAAATTAATATTTCTCCATTAGGTGCGTTTTATTAAATACGACTGTTTTTATTTTTATTTATCATAGACGCAGCCTTCCAGGGTTGTCCGTGCCCGATGCAGTCATGTCCAAAAAACGTGGATACTGGGCCCCTTATTGGTAATGGTAAGGGAGCGCCAGTGGTATCGGGGCCCGGTCTGTCATTGCCGCCCAGTGCTTTGGTAGGTCCGCCCTCACCAGCGAGGGGGCTAGCCGGGCTAGCGCCACCTCATGGTGCCAATGCCTGGGATACGGATCGTGTCCAACTCAACACTTTACGCAACCTCAATCAGAACCAACCGGCTGTTCCACCGACTCATAATATCGTCGGTGGTCATAATCGTTCTCAGAACTCTGACTGCAGGAACAAGGTAAATATTCTTGTCTCTTTCTTTTCTTCTCTGTCTTTTTTGCCTTCCTGATTTATGATTTTATTATCATCTTATTTATCTTTTTTTCTTTTAGAAAGAGAGAAATAACTTAATCTACTATTTTTGTTCTCTTTTTCAATTTCACTTAGGACGAGAAGAATCGCGTCGAGGACAAGTTGAGAAAGTGTGCCTGTCAGAAACACGGTTGCACGTCCACTTGCGAGGTCAAGATGGAAACACTCTCGCCTAGCGAAAAGCTCACGGTTGGGAACTGTCCGAGCAGCAAGTTTCACGAATTTAAGCTCGAGAACAATAACGTTAAGTGCGAATCATGCAGCGTCGAGATAGGGGATAATTTGGGTTGCGCGGCGAATTGTAACGTTGTTAAATGTGAGTCTGACTATAAGTGCGATATCATGAAGTGCGAGCAGTGCATGAAAGAGAGCAGAATGGCTATATTAGAGATTGACAAAGATTCGGGTATTTTAATGATCGACGATAAGCTTGACGCTGATCCCGACGTTAAAGAAGAGCTCAACGACGTCGTCGTGATAGGCAACGAAAATTGGAAAAAACCTGATTATGAACCGACCGTTCAAGAAACGGTCGAAGATAAGGAAGAGGTCATCAAAAAGATACTATCAGTTCAACAAGAAGAAATAGACGAAGAAGAAGAAGAGGAAGAAGAAGTAGAGGAGGAGGAGGAGGAAAAACAACCAAAGTGTCAGAAAGTAACGAAAAGAAAATTATCCTTGGACAGTTTGTCGGATGGTAGAAAGAAACGAAAAGTTAGCAAGAGGACTCTATCGGTTGGTTCGACGCAAGATTTAACCGTTAATAATAATGATCATACGAGTAAAGTGATAATAGCACCGATCGAACCAACGCCGCTTCTCGATAAGATTGACGGTATCGTCGAAGCGTGCCTTACGAAAAAGAAACAGACCAAGAAGGAGAGTCAGAGTCATCAACAAGGACAAAAACGTAAAGCCGAGAATCCAAATAGTTCTGAATCTGCTATGAAAAAATCAAAGAGTACGAAACAAACGGCAAGTAGTAACAACGTTACGAGTAATTCCAAATCTTCAGCTAGCGATACTTCCATTATGGAAACCATCGACAAGGTTATACAGCAGAGCTTACAAATGACCCAGAAGAAAGATCGCAAATCAAAGTCCAACGATAAGTCGGATAATAATAAAAAGAACAAGGCTACTAATATTTTGAAAAAGGTCGGTAAAAAGTTGAGCTTAGCTAAGGAATTTGAAAAATTATCAAAGATTGTTACAAAGATCAGTCAGAGCAAGGGTAAATCTGAAAAGACTACTACTAAAGGTAAAACGTCGCAAGACGTCAAATCTAAAAGTAGAAGCAAGGGTAATAAATCACAGGAGAGTAAATCTAAAGGTCAAGATACTAAATCGAAAGATAGTTCGAAGAAAAACGAAGCGACGACCAAAGCTAAGGCTGGTGGAGGCGAGGCTAGCGAAGATTCGAAAAAACCAGCTTTGATTAAGAAGAAACGAAAGAGTACGAAAAAGTCTAGCGTCAAGAGAGGAGGAGTAACCTCAAAAATTGAGGACAATTTAGGAGGGAGCGAACATTTATCCTTGACTAGAAAAACATTTTTAAAGCCGAAATGGAGCAACGGCTGGAGTTGGGAGGGTGAAGCTTTTGAAGCCAAAGTTTATTTAACGGTAATTAAATAATACATTATCTTATAAGATAAGTAAAAATATAAAAATGTCAACAATTTTCACTGGATCCTAAACATCTTGTATCATGTGTATTTTGTAGAACGAGGAGTCGGCAATACGTCGTTGTTATAGTAGCATGAGGCATGAAAGTGGTGATGTCCTGAAACCCAGAGACTGCGTTTTACTCAAGAGTGGACCAAGGAAGGCCGATTTGCCGTTCGTTGCAAAGATAGCTGCGCTTTGGGAAAATCCAGACGACGGTAAATTACTCTGAATATTTTATCCCCCCTCTCAGTATCTATCTCTCTTCTCTTCCTCCTCCTCGTCGTCATCGTCGTCGTATAGTAGTCTTATTCATCGAGAGTTGGCAGATATAAAAGAATGTTTTATCTTTTCAGGGGAGATGATGTTTTCATTACTGTGGTACTACAGGCCGGAACATACGGAACAGGGACGTACGCAATGCGACACCGAAGACGAGGTGTTTGCTTCTCGTCACAAAGATGCTAACAGTGTCGCTTGCATAGAAGACAAGTGTTATATTTTAACGTTTAACGAGTATTGTCGGTAAGTTTTATTAATTAATAAAAAATATCAAATCAAAGTTAAATAACTTGATTAATTTTCAATTGAAAGCTCAAAGTGTTTAGTGTATTTTATTTTTCCTTTTCTTTCTTTTTTTAAGCTATCGCAAGGATTTGCGAAGAATCGAGGAGGGTTTGGAGAGTCCCGGTTTAATAGTTCCACCAGGGGACCAAGTATATCCGAGAAAAAATCGGCAACCACCGATACCGGTACCATCGGACATGGTACTCTTCTGTCGGCGTGTTTACGATTATCGCGCGAAAAAACTCGCGAAGAATCCTGGATGACTCGAATTCCTATAAGATACTTCTTCAAATAGGAACCAATGGAATGCACAAAGTTTGCAAGCCACATTGAAACTGACCGCAGGTCTCCCCTTCAAGTTTAATGGCGTCGTAACGAACGATTCTTCTTGATCTCTCAATTTTTCTTCCTTATTTATTATTCCCTTATTAAATCATTTATTCTTTTTATTTTATTTTATATATTCTCAAATCATGATTGCTTTTAATCTTATTAACTTTGATCATTTTTTTTTTTTACATTTATACTTTTTATATTTACAAACGATTTTACAATTATTTCTACAAGGTTTTTTTCTATTTTTTATTAACCTTCAATCATTTTTTATAACTTATAAATATTTATAATTTATACGCATGTGATCTTACGCATAATTTATGTCTAAGAAGCATGACATGATGATAATGATGATGATGATGATGATGATGATGATGATGATGATGATGTCGATGATTATAATGATACAGTTAATTAATAATGAGATCACGATGAATCATTCGTAATGAAAATAATACAACTGACGATATAATAATATCCGTTTTTAGATTTCGCGTCGATCGAACGATCATTTTCAACATTCAATATAAGATTAATGAATGACAACCGATTATTAAATAATACGTACAATTACACGCATAATTGACATATACATATAAATATAAATATGTATATGAATATCTACGATATCTTTCTGATATCTTTCCTATATCAACAGAACGATAGTAGAGGAAAGAATAAAAAAAAAAAATGATCGTTCATAATCGATGCAAAAATCGTCGACGTTGTTTTGACTATAACGACGACGACGACGACGGCAACGACGTGAAAAACGTTTATAGCGAATTAGTAGAATTTGACAATTTTATAGAAGAGAATATAATATTTTTTTGCGAAATAGAAAAGCCCCGAAGCGAAGCGCGTGTACGAGCTTTAAATGAATATTTTTCACATAGGTGGTACAAATATACGACGTGGAAAAAAAAAGAATAATAATAATAAAATCGTCCGTTAAATACGACGTTGATATTTCTTGGTGGGAATGAACCTTCGGACAGTTTCAAGGTAGGAATCAAGAAAAGAAAAAAGAAAAGAAAAGAAACGAACAAATAGACATGAAAAATTAAAAAAGAAAACACTCGACCACATTTTAGTGAAAAAAAAAAAACAACCAACAACAATAACAATAGTAACAGCAACAAATAAAAAAAAATAAAACTAATAATAATAATAATAACAACAGAAATTTAGCGATATTATAAGATGAACGCGTTATTTATTCGGTTATATAAAAAAAAAAAAAAAAAAAAACATTTTAGTAGAATTATAATAACGTAAAAATACAGCAAAGTGTGACAACGTGATACTTCCGTAATGAAATTCTGCGTTTAGCATCCTCATCATCGTTCGGAAAATTTTAGTATCGTGAATATCGAATAGTAAAATGAAAAGATATACGATGTGAGGAATTAAACAAAGAAATTAAAACAAAAAACAACAACAAAAGTAATAATATATAATAATAATAATAATAAGAAAAAAAAGTATATAAAAGTCATAGGAAAGTGTGGAGGAAGGAAAAATAAAACAAAATAAAACAAAATCATAAGGAACAAAAACTGTCAGGCCCGCGCACACGCATAAAAAAAAAAAAAGAAACAAAAAATCACCTTTTAAACATTATCGTTATCGTTATCGTTATCGACGATGTAAAATGCATTATTTATCTAGTGGTCCAGAAACAATAGGAAAAATAGGAAAACAAAGATCATTTCTGGATATACTTAGGCTCGAATTTCATCGTATTCAATTATAAATGATTCAAAAATGAAATAGAATTGAAGAAGAATCTCTTAATTACTCGTTCGTTTATATCGATTGGCATCTCGAAAAATAAAATCAAATAAAATAAACAAATAAGTACATACAAAAAAAATAATTGTTCGTGGGAATCGAACAAAAATCGTATTTTTGTTTTCAATAAATATTCGACGCGCGAGTAATCCAATTTTAGAGAAAGAGAGAGAGAGAGAGAGAGATTTGTTTTTTAATTGGAAGAAAAAAAAAGAAAATTTTTACTGTAAAACACATTCATTCGGTCTGGGTATAGTAGTATTTTTTTTGTTAATTTCAGTCTCGAGAGAATAATGAGTTTTGCTACAAAGTCGATTAACTTAAAAAAAATTAAAACGGAGTTTACGTTTCATCGATGCCCCCTATTTTTACTATTTTAAACTTTTTTTCTTATTACTGTTATTTTTTATATACTTACTTTTTTTTTTGTTTTAATTTCTTTACAACAGAAACAAATCGCTAAAAAAGAAAAAAAAGGGAAACTTTGTTTTTCCATTTTCACACTCTCATCGTTCAACGATAGTCCTGTGCGCATCTATCATATATACATACACACATACATACACATAAATCACACATAATAACACGCACATATACAAAGGATGATAATTTATATACGAAACATGTATTATTAGTGCGAGTCCTTAGAATGGCGCTATTTTCTTTTCTTTTTTCTTTTATAACTTTTTGTTATTCATATTCATTATCTTTCTTTATAATATTATTATAATTATTATCATTATATTATTATAATTCCCCATTCCCTTCCTATTATTTGGTTCCTAATATTTGAATTCCCCTTCCCCTCGTCCCTCGTCCTTTTACTCTTGCTCTTATTGCTCCCCTTTTTAGTAATAAATATTATTGCAAGTCATCGTAAAGTATAATCCATTTTTAGTGAGTAGTAAATGTATGACGGTAGTATGCCAAAAAAAGAAAAAAAAAAATCATAAAAAAGAATGAGATGAGGAAAGAAAAAGAAGAGGTAATGTCGAACGTTAAGTTAAAAAAAAAAAAAATGGATAAGAAAAGATTTAAGAAATTATCTATTTCTATTTTAAATGACGTTAGTTATTATTAAATGCTCGTGAAAGTGCATTACGATTTAAATGCACGTGATGAAATTGGTACGAGCGAGTAAAAATTATTATCGATGAAGAAAACATTATTATCAAAGAACACAAATATCACACGCATGGAAAAGTTTTTTTACTTTCTTGGAGAATGAAAAAAAAGAAGAAGATAAAGAAAGAAAGAAAGAAAGAAAGAAAGAAAGAAAGAAAGAAAGAAAGAAAAAGAAATTTTTATCAACTATTATACTTTTATACAAAATTCCAAGTTTCAATAAACAACTGCGTTCATTTTGTTTATTTACTATTTGTTGAAATGAAGGGTGATTTGTTAGAAATTGTATTATTTAAATTTAATATATTTGATGATACGATTTTCCTTATTATTAATATTAATATTATTATTATTATTATTATTATTACTCTCTTTTTCTTATTATATATTATATAACTATTATATATATTATATAATTATTATTTTTATTAGCATAATCATCAATCATTATTATTATTATTATTATTATTATTATTATTATTATTATTATTATTATTATTATTATTGTCATCGCTATCACCTTCATTGTCAACACTACCATTGTCATTATTATAATTATTATTTTATTATTATTATTATTCTATTACTATTATTATTAATTATTATTATTATTATTATTATTATTATTATTATTATTATTATTATTATTATTATTATTATTATTTAATATATAATATATGATATAAGTTATATCTCATGGATATACGAAAGAGATAGTATGAGAGTGAAATAGCGTGCCTGTTTTCGAGTATGTATGAAAACAAAAAAAAAGAGAGAGAAAGAGAGAGAGCGAGAAAGAGAGAAAGAAAACGATAATTGGAAAAAGAAAAAAATGATAGAAAATGAAAAATACAAAAAAGGATAAGGTATAGTTATATATATATATATTATGTTTGAAAAGAACACAAAAAAAAAAACAAAATGATGAGAACAACAAACCCCTTTTTCCTCAAAATACCAAAATACGCTCATACGAAAAATTTTTTCTTAGATCTTGATTATTATTTGATGTATATAAATATATATATACACATACATACACATACACACATACACACATACACACACATATATTTACACGCGCCAATATATATATACGAAGTTTATATATTTATTAATTTATGCGGTACTAATGATGAATTTTTTGCGATAATAGATCAATGCGAAATCTCGACGATCGTTATTCGACGTTAGAAGAAAAAAAAAGGGGGTAATGGGGGTAAATGATGGGATTAATAGGGTGACCTTAGATACGTAATTAGATAAGTAAATAACAAAATGAAGTATCCAAAGAAAAAAAAAATGAAAAATCTTTCATTACGATCGTCGAGAAAATCGTGTGCTCACAGCCCCGTTGTATACTTCCAATGGATTTTTACATATTTACACTAAATGCATTATTTTATAAATTACTTTCAAGATATAAATTCTTTTTATCCGATATTTAATCGATAGTTCTTAATTTTATTCATATGTACTAATTCTTTTTTTCTTTTTTCTTTCCTCCCCAACCCCTTTTCTTTTTCTTTTTTTTTTTATTCTTTTGATTTCTTTTTTTTCTCTTTAAGGCAAACAAATGAATGAGTGAGTGTGAGTGAGAGAAAAAGAGAGACTCGTTGATAGGATTTTACAAACAAACAAAGGATTATTATATTAATAATACTCGTAAAAATAATTTAACGATTGAGATTTTTTTTTTTTTTTTTTTTTTAATTGAAGATCCACATCCGTTTTTGTGGGTTGTAAATATTTATAATTAATTAATTCGCGTTTAGTGGTGTCAGGAATTTAAATGTGGTACGTTGTGTCATTTTGGTTAATTAGTAGTACGATATAAAAGGAAAATGAAAAGAAATGGAATGCGTGGGAGGGATGACATAAGATGAATGAAAGAGAATAACAAAAATAATTGAGATGGTGATGAAACGCAGAAAAAGTAAGAAAGAAAGAAATAAAGAGAGAGAAAGGAAATAATATTATTACATGCATATATGTATGCGTGTATGTAAGTAAAATACATGGTTTACATGGGAACATTGCACAAAAATGCATATCCTCCGTTAATTCCGAATCGTTGCATCTGAATTTCCATCGTAAAGGATCATTTTCTGTAAGAAAATGATACTAAGAAGAAAAAGAAGAAAAGAGAAAGATTAAAAGTGAGAAAGAATGAAAATGAGATTGCGAATGAAAGAATGTGAATGATAGAAAAAAAAACGTACGTACGAGTTTTGGGCGGGAGGGGTGGGGGTGGGGGGGGGGGGTGGAAATAAAAATTGTATACGTGTGAGGCTACTGGAATCCTTGCATTTGCTTTAATCAAAATACAAACGAACAATTGTGTGCAAACAATAAAACCGATGAAATTTTTATCGAAATAGTTACCGACCAGTTTGTTGTTTCGTTCGTGCAAAGAATAAAAAAATAACAACCATAAATTTTAACGATTGGTTAAACATTTTTTTTCTTTTTATTCCAAATAATTCAAAATTTAATCTATCGCGATTTTGATAAAAAAATAATTAAATAGAAAAGAAATAACAGCAACTAAAAATTTCAACGTTTGGTTAAACATTTCTTTCTTTTTATTCCCAATAATTCGGAGTATTCAAATCTATCAGAGTTTTAATAAAAAATAATTAAATATATTTAAAAAAAAAATAATTGAAACGAAATTTCAACGTTTAGTTAAATATTTGTTTTTTTTTATAATTTTTAACAATTAAATATATATATATATATATATATATATATATATATATATTTTGAAAAAAATAATTGAAAAAAAATTTCAACGTTTAGTTAAATATTTTTTCTTTTTATTCCAAAAAATTAAAATAATTAATTAAAAAAAGAAACAACAACAACTAAAAATTTCAACGATTGGGTAAATATTTTTTCTTTCGATTCCAAATAATTATTATAAAATAATTAAATAAAAATGAAACAACACAACAACCAAAAATTTCAACGTTTGGTTAAACATTTTTTTCTTTTTTATTCCAAATAATTCGAAATATTCGAATCTATCGGGATTTTGACAAAAAATAATTTTTTTAAAAATTACTTTCTTTTTTTTATTGAAGGAGGGAGGGGGGTACATTAATAATTTATATAATAATCTAATTAATAACGAGTAAAATAAATCTTCAAGTGCTAAAAATTAATTTTAAACTATTAGAACAAATTTAATTACATGTTATACGAAAAAACAAAAACGTAACGGCAAACTGAATGGCGAATATCTGTGAGAAGTATAAAAATACAATATAAAAAAAAAGAAAGAAAGAATAAAAGGGTGAGAGAGAAAGAAAAAGGGTAAGAAAAGAGAGGATGGAAGAGAAGAAAATAAAAGTTATTATTTCTACACGAAAACTAAGATAAAGGTATATGAACAGTATATATATATATATAAATAAATATAAAATTATATAAAAATATATAAGATTATATACATATATATATATATTATAATAAAAAAGGTATATATATATATATATATGTATATGATCAACGATTGGATTAAAGATGAGTTAAAATGATACGAAAGGAATGATAGGAAAAGTAAAAATAACATTTGAAATGAAGGGAAATATACAGTGTCGTATAAATAATAATAAAAAAAAAATGAATAAGATAACAAGGAAAAAAATTTAACGTTGAAAAATATGCATGTGCAACAGGAGAGATACACACTATTCAACAAACACACGAAATTACGCGAATAATTAAAACACATAATAATAAAACTTATAAACAATTTGTACGTATGTCTGAGTAAAAATATATAAAATACATACAGTACAGAGCAATATACGTGATACTTCAGTGGATGTCAGGGAACAAGCAAACGATTACGATTTACAAAAAAAAAAAAAAAAGAATAAGAAAAAGTAATAAAAAAACAAATATAAAAAAAAAAAGAAATACACAAGTGTCCAATGAGGGGCACGTTCCTAGCAATTTTAATCACTGCTAATAAAAAAAACACACACACACACACACATATACATCATACAAGTACACAAATATATTTACAACCATATTGAATACAAATTTACAGATATTATTCAGGCTTCTTTTTAATGTCCGCCTGTCCTCACAATTACACACCATCTGCCACACTTGAAAACAAACATACAAAAAAATAAAAGAAAACGTGAGTCTGCCTTCTATGAAGAATAAAAATTTCCCTTCGATCTGTTTTATTAGATCAAATGCGCTTCAAACCCCGAAAAAAAAAACAAGTAAAAAATAAAAAAAATAAAAATAATAAAATATGTATCTGTCTCTGCGAGAGATCACGTTCGTTTTGATTAAAATATCATCAATTTACGAATACGAACGATGATTTTTAGAGACGATTAGAGAAGTATTTATATTAATTAGCGTAATCACCGATGGAAACGATGCGTCCTAATTTCTTGATGGACTATCATATGACGAGGAGGATGACGATGACGATTATGATGATAATGATGATGACAACTCTAATCGTTTCCGTTGTGCATAACGTTTAGGACAAATTTTGAGATTCTCTGCATGATGGAAATAAAAAATGGTAACAAATTATTTCTCCTTTCATTTTCTAGTTCTTTTTTTATTATTTTATCAAATAAGGAGGTACGTGATTAATTTTTTTTTTTGTTTTTTTTTTTGAATTATCAAAAATTTGCATATCCATTTAATTTGTTCCCTTTTCTTTTTCTCTTAATTTTTATTTTTAAATTTTATCTATATGAAATTTAAAAAAAGATATAAAATATATATATATAAAAATAGAAAATTTTAATTCCATCATGCATAGAGTATATCTCTTTTTACGTAAAACAAAATAGTAGAACAGTATATATAAAAAGAGAAAGGATTAAAATGTTTTCAGTGGGTACTCACACTGATGAATTGAGTTTGGTGATTAAAGTAATGGCGTTAAATGAAGATATAATAAATGAATAAAATGAGAAAAGGGAAGTAGTAAGAATGCGATAATATATACAGGATGACACATATACAATAAATAAACCAAAAAAAAAAATATATAAAATAAATTCACATCAACAGAAACAAAACATTTTACACGCGTCGCGATCAGAGTCCTCCGATCAAATTTGTTCTCCTCCAAGTCACAGTTTCACAGCCACTGAGAGAGAGAGCTTCCTCGAGGGGGAGGTGTCACATGTTACTTTCAACGGTATTTCGTACAAATAATAATATATTATTATTAACTTTTTAGGCGTAATTGTAAGCTTCGTAGAGAAACAAAGAAACAAAATAAAAAAAAAACAAAAAAAGAACAAAAAAAATGGAAAATAAATATAAAGAAATAAACAAGAAGTTGGAGAAAAGGAAGATGATGATGACGATGACGATGATAACGATGATGATAATAATAATAGAGAATGAGAAAAATAAAATGTGAGAGAAAGGAAAAAAGTGTGAATCGCAACGGACACGAGAGCGTGTCATTTTAAATAAATTATATTTATATATGTATATAACACCCATGCGAGTATATATACATATGTACGTATAATAATAATAATAACAATAATAATAATAATAATAAATAAATAAATAAATATATTATATTATAATAATATTATTATTATTTAATAATAATTATAATAATGATAATATATATGTATATCACACAACGAGCGAAATTCGTATCGTGATGATTTTTTCTAGGATTCGAGATCGATTGATTTGATCTCTCTCGCAAAAAAAAAAATAGACGAAAAGTTATATAGGAAGAACGAAAACAGGAAAGATAAAGAAAAAAAAAAAAAAGAGACAAAAACGATAATAGAAGAAAGGATAAAAATTTAACCAAAAAAAAAAAAGTCGCCCCGCTTTCGTCTCGTTGCGATTCTTTTTAGTAAAACCGCAATGTGTTTTTCACGGATTAAAAAAAAGGAAAAAAAAACAGAAAAAAAAATAATAACTCGACATAAAAAAAAAAAAAAAGAAATAACTTTCGCGACCAAGCAAGCAAAACAAGCTAGCGTAAAAAAATGATTCGCGAAACGACATGGGAGAAATGATACTAACTCTCGTCGTTGTCTCTTGTAACATTGTAAAATACCATGAAATGGCGAACGTTTAATAAATTATTTGATCAGAATCTTTTCTCTTTTTCATTCGTATTTTATTTTATTTTTATTTTAAAGAAACACGCGCATGATCGGATCGGAATTCTTGTCTTCACCTTTTTCTTTTTTTTTTTTACTTTCATTTCACAATCAGACAGGATCAATTTTAATGGCTTAAGGCGAGCGTTAATCCTCCTTTTAAAAAGAATCATCGATCCCAAAACCCGAAGAGTCACGATTATTATTCTACCATACTTCTTGGTTAGTAATCAAAATCGGTTTAGGTTATAATCCTATTCCTATTGAAGATGATAATTCAAGAAATATAATAATCCTTGATAAATTTATTCATAACCGATTTATAATTGTTATTCTTTTCTCTCATTATTGTTGATTCTACGGAAGGAAGTTCGTTCAAAGTAAATACTTCCGATGAAAGAGAGAGAGAGAGAAAGAACAAAAATTCATGGGGGATTGAAAAAAGAAATGGATATGGCAACGACACGCTTTAACTTTGAAAGTTACAAAGCGGCAAAAATAACGAAAGAAAAAAAGGTTAAAAGAAGAAGAAAAAGAAGGAAGTCGTGGCTAAGCCGAAAAGCCCCAAAGTCAGGGACCGTCATCACGGGCACGCGTGTCCGGTTCGTCGTTCACCAAGATTATATTAATTCGATTAACGAATGCCGTACGTTGAAAGGTTCCGGATATATGTACACGTATACAGAAATCCGTTCCTTTCTCTTTCTCTCTCACTCTCGTTGATTTCTTATCCTCAGGATGAGTCTTTGCGATTTCTGTGGTCCATGGTAGGAAGAACCCAAAAAGGACGGTTCGAAATAATCGCTCGGCCAAATAAATCCGTAAGAATTTCTTTTTTTATTTCCCCCTCCCCATCTTCTTTTTTTTCATTTTATATTCGGCTCGATTTTTCGACCGTAGTGCAGCAGCAACTTATAATTTGAAGACGTTAAATTTCAAGCTGTCAAGACCCAAGAGAATCTGGTCCATCGCGTCGAAGGTAGATCGCGTGACTCTCTTACGCCTACCTCGTTACCTAACGTTTTCTCTCAATCTTATACAAACCATCTCTTACAATCATATTTAGTTTATTTTTTTATATATATAAATACCCCTTTTTTCTGGTCAGAACATGTAACATATAAAACACATCTATATTGTTCTAAGGATTATTAGATCGATAAGAAAAAAAAATCATATTACAGGTGAAAAACAAAAACCGCACATTTTTCGTAAAGCCAATAAATATACAGATACAAAAGGTTTATAAAAATAACAAATGAAATAGGTAATCCTACCAATCACGTATAACACAGGGTATACACGCGAGACTATGTATATGTATATATATGTACATATGGTGAAATCAACCCCGTTCTCCTCCTCTTCCTCCTCTTAACCTCCCTTTCCACCGGTTCTACCCTCTTACCGTTCTGTTCTCTTCGTATCCACCCCGCAGGCGGCGATCCGATCCATCCGTCCGTACGGTACGTCCGTTTCCGCAGGTTTCTCTGCTGCGTGCGCTACCACGCAGCAGCATCCTTCTGGATCCCGGAGGATCCACGAACGCGTTTTCTGGTGGTGGGGAGAGAACACGTAGTTGGATTGGACGAGTAGGGTGGTCGACGAGAAGCACCGAAGAACGCGGAGTTCGAACGACGTGGTGTGTGTAGCAGAGAGGGAGAGAGAGAAAGAGAACGAATGAACGAACGAATGAACGAGTAAGAGAGAGAGAGAGAGAACGAGCAAATGTGACAGAAAGAGAGAGAAATAGATAGTGGGGAAAAGCGGGGTGGTGGGGAGGGTTTAGTACGAGAGAGGGACTCCGAACAGTTCGGACGTGCATCGCGCTAGTAAGGCGGCTCAGTTAGCGGCGAGCCGCCACGAAGTTAGGGTTGAATTTTTTTCGATCATCTCCTTGTCATATCACTTTTTTTTTTTAAATCCGCGTCAGGAGTTACCGCATCATTATTATATAGTCATCTTGTCTCGTTGTCATAACTTGTGTACGCGCGTTTTAATCATTTTCCTCGAACGCTCGCTCGCTCGCTTATTCGTCCGTTCGTTTGTTCGTACGTTCGTTCGTTGGTTTTAATTTCGTACATCGATTATATATACGAGGAAGTATTTATATGATCGTTTGCAGGATAATCAGTATAATACAGTAATGAAGTTACTGCGACTATTGTACTCCTGTACAGAGTACACTTAAAAAAATTAAAACAATATATAAAAAATAACTTTGTTTCAATTTGTATTCCTTTAATATCAAAAGATCAAAAGTTGTATTAAGAAAATACGATTTCCTTTTGTTATTTATCTGAGAGGAGGGAGGATCATCCTTTTCCATGTACAAACCTGATACTGTCTTTCGATTACGCGCGACGGGGTTATAATAAATAAAAAGGAAGAGTAAAAAAGGAAAACAAGAAATTTCTCTATCCCTGCATCGAAAACGTGTCGATATGACGACGTCGACTACGATTACGAATAAAATGACTACGACAACGACCACGACGACTACTACGACGAGAAGGATGTAAAAGAAAAGGTGTTTGCAGAGAGAGAGAGAGAGAGAGAGAGAGAGAGCAGATAGACAAGGGTTCGACGTCATTTCCTTCCCTCTCGTTTCCCTCCCTTTCGCAAAAAGGGTCAGAGTTCGGGGTAAGAACGAGGAGGGAGCGTGAAAGGGCTCTGCGTTAAGAGACATCGAGAGGATCTTCCTGATACTTCGTGAAATCGAAAAAAGAAAAAAAACGAGAGAGAGAGAGGGAGATAAATAAATATAATAAAATAAAATACATCAAATCAAATAAAATAAAATAAAAATAATGTCGATGCTTTCGATAGGATCCTCGTGGATCCTAGCCGCGTTATGCGGTTTGGTACTGGTCCAAACAAGGAGTTCGACAGCGGGCGGAGAAATTTACGCTAAGATGTTCTCCAGTCAACAAAATCCATCGGATCCTTGTTATGATGAGGACAGGCCGAGAAGGTGCATCCCGGATTTCGTTAATGCCGCGTTCGGTGCGGCGGTCGAGGCTTCCTCTACATGTGGCAGCGGTGGTCCTACAAGATATTGCGACGTCAACGAGCAACCAGGTGGATCGATTGGTATTGGACAGTGTCACATTTGCGACGACAGTACGCCTAGACGACGATTCCCGGCTAGTTATTTGACCGACCTTAACAACCCTAACAACGTGACGTGTTGGCGCAGCGAGCCCCTCGTAACGTCGCAAAGTTTTTCAGCGCCGCCGGACAACGTCACGCTAACCCTATCACTCGGTAAGAAATACGAGCTGACATACGTTAGCCTACAATTCTGTCCGCGCGCTGCCAAGCCCGACTCGATCGCCATTTACAAGTCGATGGACTACGGGAAGACCTGGCAGCCCTTTCAATTCTACTCGTCCCAGTGCCGGCGGGTCTACGGTAGGCCAAACAGGGCGACGATCACTAAGGCGAACGAGCAGGAGGCCAGATGCACGGACAGTCATCGATATACAGGTGGCGATGGTCTAGGACCGGTTGGTCGGATAGCCTTTAGCACCTTGGAAGGTCGTCCATCAGCGGCAGATTTTGATAATTCTCCGGTTCTCCAGGATTGGGTTACCGCGACCGACGTTAGAGTTGTCTTCAATAGACTTCACATGCCACAACAGCCTAGTCAAGATCAAGTCTCGCAGTTGGGTGTCGTTGACGAGCAGGTTGGACTCGGGGTCGAGGAGCTAGCCAAACGGGAAAGAGAACGCGAAGAAAGATTGAAGAATCAAAAAAGCAATCTTTTGCATGGCGTAGATGGTTTCGTCACGGTATTACCTTCCTCCATTCATTCCCATCAGGTGTTGGGATCTCGCGAAATGCAATCAAACGACGCACTTGATCCCCAAGATATGAGTTTCGTAGCAGTGACCGGAAGCACGACCAGCATAGGCACCACCACGACCACAACAACGATTACCAGCAATCTTGGTGGATTGAGCGTCGTGGGTACCGGTACCCTCGCGCATCACTACGCCGTATCGGACTTCGCCGTGGGCGGCAGGTGCAAGTGCAACGGCCACGCGGCAAGGTGCATCCCCGGCAAGGACGGCGAGGTCGTCTGCGAGTGCAAGCACAACACCGCCGGTAGAGATTGCGAGAGGTGTCGGCCATTCCACTTTGACCGACCCTGGGCCAGGGCTACTGCGAGGGACGCCAACGAGTGCAAAGGTCGGCATCAACCACCGATATTACATTTTTATTTCTCTTCTTTTAACAGGAATTTTAACATTTAACCACCCCTACTTTTTTATATAAATTCTCCTTTAACAAATACTTCTATAGCTTTTTTTTCTCTATCAGGTGAAAACAACGTTAATTCGACTTTTCTCTTTGATATCCGATAAATCGTACTTTGTTACGTCGATACTGAGTCGTACCTAATTGCCGTGAAATGGAACGTGCGTGCGTGCATACGTGCGCGTGCGAGATGAGTTAAATGAAAATAGGCAGGTAGTTATGTGTAATGGTACTCGTTTGAGAGTCCCGTGTTGTTAAATGACACCGTGAAAGTCGCCTTTGCCAGCGTGGGAGGCCAAAATGTTTGACATTCGAGAGCGCGAACGTTTAGAAAAGGTCTCTGGGGCCTAGAGAAAGAGAGAAAAATAGTAGAGGGAGCAGGAAGAGAGGGAGTCGACAAAAAACGAGGTGTGCGCGCAACTCGAGGATCATACACCACCACTATCACCACCATGATTATCGCGGTGAACGCGTTTAAACGTTCGACCGTCGGAGAATGCAAAACACAACCTCGTTGTGTGTACATTCTTTTTCTTTTTTCTACTTTCTTTACCCCCACTTCCAACCAAACGGTAGAGATACCCACCCTCTTCTATCGTTTCTCTCTTTCTTTTTTTACTTTGCCGCCCGATAAGGATTTATTTAATCCGATAACCGAGTTTAGATACCGAAACGAATGCGCCTGGTTAAACTGGATACACCCGTATCGTAGAACTGATATCACTCGCAAAGAGTGTGTTACACCGATTCCGAACCAGTTTTCCAGGCTTTGTTTCGCGTACGCCTCGATAATTCACATTCGTCTATTTATTAACGGTAAATAGTAAAACTCATTCACTCGGTTTTCGCTTGCACACGAACATTCCTGTGTGTATGTGTTTTCATTTTGCTTCAAATTGTCGAACACTCGTCAAAGAGATATTTTGTTTGATAACATTAAAACAGAATAATTTTCCTTATTCGACAAACATCGTCAGAGGATTTTAAATAGAAAAGAAATAAATAAAATAGGATCGTTTTCTCTGCGTGTATCCTTGTAAACTCTTATTCGAGGCATATTCATTGAATTTGATCAGGATAGCGAAGGGGAGGACAGGATTCCACATGAGGGGTGTGTCTTCTCTACGGGATTTCGAGATGTACAAAATAAACACAAAACAGACGAACAGTCGAACTCGATCTTTTCCACCCTCTCTTTCTCTCTCTCTCTCTTCGTTTCTTCTTTCTTTTTCTCTCTCTTGTTCTTTCCAGTTTCGCATCTTCCCATCCTCGTCTCTACGTCGACGATCGAGCCTCGAGGGAAAGCAGCCCTTCTTCCTTCGGCTTCACCCTTAATTCGAAGCGGCGAAGCGTTAGCCTCTCTCTTTCTCTTTCTCTTTCTCTCTTTCACTCGTTCGTTCGTTCATTCGTTCGTTTTCTACTTCGTTCGGAGGCTGCGTGCCGAAATCAAAAACGTCGAGGGGTAAAACCACCCTCTAAAATCGTTTCGAATCGATAAGGGACGGCCCCTTTTCGCGCGCCGACCGCGATCTGCACGCGTGCGAATACGCGACGCCGTACTTTTGGGGTCGTTCGTTCGTTCATTCGTTCGTTCGTTCATTCGTTCATTCGTTCATACGTTCATACGTTCGTTTCTTCGTTTCTTCATCGCTCGGACGCCCGACTATAACCCGAGAAGAAGAGAATTATCGAGAGAGAAGAAGGGAGGGAGGCTTTGCTGCGTTTACATCGACGTAAAAGGTGTGATTAAGGGGTTAACTATTCATCAAAATTAATTGCACGCATATACATACATATTTTTTCTTACCTCTTCCATTTCTTCTTCTTCTTCTTCTAGTTCTTCATCGTCATCTAATATTGTTTATTATTAATATACAATATTTTCAACAACAAAATAAAACAAGCCCGTCAAATATAACATTAGAATAATTTAAATTAAAAAAAAGGATGAATGAAGTAAAGAAAAAATAAAAGACAAAAATATACATAATATATATATATATATATATATATATATATATATATATATATATATATATATATATATATCTATGTTTCATCGTATGCGAGGTTGCAACACGCGATCGTTGAAAGCCCGATATTAATTCGGAATAACACAAACTGAGGTGGGAAGAGAGAAATGTGGGAAGGAGGAGGAGGAGGAGATGTGTTGGGACCTCTAATAAAACGTTTTTTTTTTTTTTTTTGTTTCCGAAGGGACGAACGATTTGTTTTCAACTCAAGCCCTTGCACCGCGAATTCTCTCGGATATTACAAAATTTGCTATCTATATTGCACCGATGCAACGGTGAAATATAAAAAACAAAAACAGAAACAAGAATAAAAAAATAAATAAAAAGGAAAAAAGGTGTAGTTACGGTGTTTCGGGGGGATCGATAGGGTGAGAACGGGGGGGGGGAGGAAAAAGCTCCCCGGTAATCGTCGCTCTTCGAAATCGGCTTTCGTACCGATTCAACGCGGTCTACCATCCGCGAAACTTCGCTCGTTTTCGATCCTACGTATGTGTATTTCGTTGCACCAGTATTTATATGATTTCACACATATACACACACATATATGATACATATATGTAGTCGCGCGTGATACGCGACACATCGTGGAAAATGTCCCGTCGGAAAAACGTTGTTATAAATATGTTTTGCATGTATTTCTATTTTTTTCTTTTTAATTTATTTTTTTGTTGTTTTCTGTTATTTTGATTACATTCGCACGTATACCCATACGTACGCACTCACGGATACATGTAAACACACATTCGCAAATTACTCCGTTGGAATAACACGTAGAGATCTCCATTAGCGTTCTTTGGCGCGTGCAATAACGATAGTAAAAAAAATTCTCTTTTATTCTCAATCGAGTTAGAACTCGATAGCTAGCAAGCTTGCTTCTAGATCCCTGAGTTTCCTTGTAATTAAATCGAATTTTTAACCTTCTCGTTCTCTCCTATAAACCTTTTTTTTATTTATTTTCTAGTCGTTGTTGTAATTTCTTTGCCGTGCAAAATATGTATCAAGTATATACATATACATACATATATATGCATATATAAGGAAAAATATTGTAGAGACTCACTCAGAAAGAATCAGCAAATGTAGCAGAGCTAGGAAAATGATTAATTATCAGAGTGAAGTACGTTCACCGTAATATCGTAACACGAATCGAAGTAACGAGTTCGTAACGGACGAGCAATTAATTATATACCAAGAAACATTCGCCATCATTCGTTCATTCGTTCGTTACGTGACGAGTAGGTAGGAGTTAGTAGTCGTCGTTGGTTTAAAGTAAACGCAACACGTTGCGAGCACCCTTTGACGCTGTCCATTTTGTTTGCCAACTTGTTGGTCAACGATGTCGTTTAACCCGATCTCTAAACGTAAAAGCTTTGGCACTCGTCGTGTTTGTTCGAACCTTCGAGCCCGTTAGCCAAAAGTATCCAAAAACCTCTTTCAAGTTCCTAGAAATTCGTCTTTTTGTATTACTTACGGACACTTAGGTCAGAAGGTCAAAGGTTTTGATTAATTTGAAAAAGGAATGTTTTTTTTTTTTAGAAAATTAAAAAACGTTCTCAAAGTAACTGGGCTTATATGATACCATAAGTATCAATTACTAATGAAAGAAAAATAAATCTGATTTCGTTTATTCGTTTTTCACATTAACAGCTTGTACATATTACGTTCTAACGTTCATAGATACGCGTGTACGTTTAAGCGGCTAATTAACATCTATGGCCGACATAAATACGGTCCTAACACACGTGTACACCATGTATTTACGAGAGTGTCGCTTTTATTAATATACCGTGCCAGGTATATTTACAATCTAGACTCGTTTAGGACTATCGTAAGTAGAGTAGACTGGTATAATATCGTAGGTGATATTGCTTTCAACTGTATATTTTTTTTACTAGATGTTTTTTGTTTTTATAGATAACTATCGGTAGATTCACCGTCTATCGATGAACCTTTATACAAGAAACTAATGTTGTTTGTCCGATAAAAGATTTTCAAACGTTTTATATTCAGGGTACGATTATCGTTGAAAAGAAAAAGGAAAAAATTGGATAACTAATGCTTCCCCGAAAATCTATAATTTAAAAGTGATAATATACGGTAAATAGGTGAAAGCTAAGATAGAAAAGCCTTATTTCACGTGTTTGCGTGACGTGACAATAGACGCATGATGCAGTTTATGCCAGGGTCTTCAGGAAGGTCAACCTTTGAGTATAGGTTTCTTTTTTCATTTTTTCATTTTTTTTTCTTCACTTTGTAATTCGCATCTTTTCACAATTTGCGTTATCACGTTATAAGATTTTCAACGTGCGAACAACGTGTGCAATTTTGGATGGAAACGATCGAAGAAACGAAATACTAACGTTGAACGTAAAACGAATTATTCCCAAGTGAGTTGGTCGATAAATGTTGTTAATTAGGCTGTACCGGTGTGTTAATTAATTTCTCCACACGATAGAGAGAGGAAAGATATTGGCATCGGAACATGATATCTCGAGCCCCGAAACTCGAGGAGGCCTGTTACTACTCGTAAAAAAAACTTCTCTTTCTCTTCTTTTTTTTTTCGTATCGACGATTGACTCGTTCTCCAATTCGAATTAAAAAAGAAAAAGAAATGGTTGGGTGCGATTCGTTACGTTAATTGATACGTGACCACGCGAATCGTATAATTTCACTCGATGCAAGTACCACCATTGGTTACAGTTGTTATTTGAAGAATTTATCGTTTCGTTTTTAAAAGAAAAGAAAAAAGAAAAAAAATAAACAAATAAAGAAGAAGAAAAAAAAATCAATAAACCAATTAAAAAAAACCGGTCGACACGATGTGAATACGTGCACGAAGGAGACGCAATTTCAATTATCGAAAGGAAAAAAAAATTCTATCAATCGAGGTCAGGAAGATTTTCATGAAAAATGTTTCAAACTGAACCAACTATTAAACCGGAATAGTAGTTTTATTTAGAAGAAAGAGAGAACATGAGAATAAGAAGAATGGAAGGAAGTTTTCGAACGACGTCTTGGTTTTATAGTGTTGGTACGTCGCCGCACAAGCAAAAGCAAAGTCGTCGTCTCTCGTTTCTCGAGGCTCGGGCGTTAATTTGACGCGGCCTGCTGTGGCGGCCGTTTACCGCAATGAGTTATATTCTCAAGGGGGGCACGTTTATGCGAGTAAAACGCGTTGGACGCGTGCGTACGTATCTACACACATACATATATATCTATACTAGTACTTACTACGTAACTATACGAGTTTCGAACCTCATCTACCCCTTTTTTTTTGCTTCTTCCTATTTTCTCTTTCTACCCTTTTTATTTAAATGACGAAAAGAGAGTGAGAGAAAATGAGGGAGGTGGGGGGGATGACACGTTTCGTTAATTCCTACTCGCGCCATTTCCGATTCCTTTACGTCTTCTTTAAAGACTTACGAAATATTATGTATATATATATTTAATAAGTTTCTAAAAGAGAAACTTCTTCGTTCGTTTCAACGAGAATGATTTTTCAAGGTCGTTAAATGTCTACTAGCTACGAATAATAATTTATACTTCGATACGTTGTAATTGATTTAACGTTGCACGATTTTTGTACGATGCACATATATGTATTGCAATACGTACATATTTGTGTAATATTTTTATTTGAATAATATTTACAAAAAAAATTGATAAATTACGACGTTCAACATTTGTTACGATACACGAACCATTTTCTCTCTTTCCCTTTTTATTTTTTCTATACGAATGGTTATATTTTTCATATGCCATTTCGATAACGTGAATTAATGAAACGGAATATACCGCAAAAAAAAAAAAAGGATAGTTTCATTCCGGTTTGAACGTATCGTGATTACGTTGTCGATTTTTTCATTTATTTTTTCTTCTTCTTCTTATTCATTTTGTTATTTTGACGACTATGATCGTGTCAGGTAAAAAGGAAACGGTTGAAGGGGATTTCGTTTCTCGGCGATTGAAATTCTTTCGCGTGTTCTCGCCCTACCGCGAAAAACTTGGATGGTCCCAGATTTCTTCCGCATCGCTGGACGGGGACACTCGACGATTTTATTATGGGAATCCTTCTCCAATTAAGCGGTCGCTATGGTGATGCCAAGAGTAAAGTGCTTGCCGTACTACTGCTGCTGCTACTGCTATTGCTGTTGTTCCTCCTGCAAATATACCAAAGGGAATGAGTAGGTTCGCGGGGGGCTCAATGGGGGAAGAAAAAGGAACCCTCTGTGTCTACCTTTATACGTTATTCTTTCCACTTTGATAAAAAAGAAAATGAAGAAGAAGTTTAGATCGATTGGATTCAATACTATTGTGAAAAAAAATGTTTAGAATTTTTATTCCCCAACTAAACAAGCCAAACAAAAAAATACAATGTAACCGCGAAAGCGTAACGGAGTAAATAAAATACTGTTTGCAATGTCTAAAAAATAAAAATAAAATAAAATACAAAAATGGGGTATTAAAGAAGGAAATAAACTGAGCTATTCGTTGACCATTAAATCGTAACAATACGAGCCCCGTCGAATCGGTTAATTACGAACCATTGGAAAATGGCCACGCGATATGCGCGGAAATGGTGTTTTTTTATTTTCAACAATAATCAATAAATTTTATTCAAATCCGAATATACACTGCATTAAACTGAGTGAGTTCACCTGGTCGTGGATATTATCTACTTTTTTTTTCTGTTATAAAACAAAACAAAAAACCATCTTCCATTCGGTTGGTCGTAACCACTTTGGTACAATCTACCTGATAAGGATTTTGGGTCCTCTTGAAAACAAAATTAAAAAAAAGAAAAGATAAAAGGGAAAAACGTTGGAAAGAAATTTTCGGGGTCTTCGAAAAGGTAGTAAGTACTAAGTTAATACTTTCGAAATAAAACGAGATTGTTAAGAAGAAGAAGAAGAGAGTTGCGTTTATGAGAAGACGATGCCGTGAAGATGATATTTAACATCCGATAACGCGATTCCCCACGCATCAGCAATTTCATCTCGAACCTTCTAAAACATCCTACGGCACTCTGGTGGTGGCTTGATCCATGGTGGTGGTGGTGGTGGTTCAAAGCCCTTATTATACCAAGTAATGCATCTAATTATAACGCCGGATAAAATTGCCCTTGATATCCTGCGAACGCGAAGATTAAAAGCGGTTATCTTTAAATAACTTTCCACTCTCGAAATCTCGTTTACCCGGCTCGACACGAAAACCAAAAGAATCTCGTGTCTTTCTCTCCCTCTTTTTCTTTCTCTCTCTTTCTGAAACAGGAAGAAACGAAAGCTCACGTCGTCGTCGTCGTCGTCACCGTGAAAACGATAATCCACGTTTTTAAAATCCACTTAGAAAAAAAGAAAGAAAATGTTTTTCTCGAGATAGAAAAGCAGTCAGAGAGAAAGAGAAAGAGAGAGAGAGAGGAAAGTGCAAGAGATCCTGGTAGTGATCCCAAGCGAGAATTAGGAAAAAAAAATGACGAAGAAGGAAAACCGGGTTACAGAGAAGGGTGAAAAAGCTCAAACGAACGAACCAACCAACGAACGAGTGAGTGAGTGACTGAGTAAAAGAGAGAAAGAGAGAGATAGAGAGAGAGATTCGAATTAAATTACGTTTTAATTTCGTGGCCATTTCGTTGGTGCGCGAGCGCGCTTAGCGATACGCCAAATATCCAACGCAATTTACATTTTAAATTGGACACTTCTTGTCGCGCGGCTCGAGGGCTTGCCTCGTCCTCGTCCTTGTCCTCGTCCTCGTCCTCGTCCTCGTCCTCTTCGTCATCCACGTCTTTCGTTTTCTTTTCGAAATTCTATTCGCTAACATCACTTTCGAATTACACGAAATGTTCTTTATTCTTTGTGATATTTTCTTTTAACTTTATATATCTTTATGTATAAAAATTCAGTGTTGCATTGTTGGTTTTCAATGAACTTCGAAACTACTGAACACCGATCTTAATAAAATTTTTGTTATTTTGTGTATTTTTTTTTTCAATTTAGTAGATAGATTAGTTTTTATCGCGATTTATTATTTAGAGGTTATCTAGGTCTTTAGGTACAGTAAGTTTTCAATAGATAGCGCTGTATTACAATTTAATTATTTCACGATTTTTTCAGATTTACATATAACATAATTTGACCTTACTTTTTATATTTTTTCGTGTATTATTATTTTATGTATTCTATTCTAATTGTGGTATTATTTTGTGTGTTGTTATTTATATATTTTATATTGTATATATTAAAAATTTTACGTTGTTTTATGCCTAATTTGAAGTTCTAGAAATTATTAGTGAGTATTTATTTGACTGCATTAAATTGTTTAGAATAATATTTAATCAACGTTTAATAACAAAACCATATATATATATTTTATTTGTTATTTTTGTCGATTTGACTTCCTTTTTTTTTCAAAATGTAGGTATTTAGCTTTACGAATTATAATGGGGTTCAGTTTGTAGTTATAAAAATGTATATTTTTTATTGACCAAAAATATGAATACACACCTTTAATTTTGTACTATTTATAATTATTTCATTTTGTTTTAATATTACTTTATTATTGCATCGGTTTCATATGACTTAATCTCAAATCTTTCAAATTGTAAGTAATAAGTTTACTCAACGATTAATAATTGTTTACTATACAACATTACTTTGATGATACTCGCGCGTAGGATTTTCTAAAAAATTAATTGGAACATTTTTTAAAAATAGAAAAATTACAACAAAATAATGTAACATAGTTATACATAAAAAGAAAACAAAAACAGTTGATTATTATAGAAAGATATTCAGTCTTCTATTTAAGAATACTTTAACAAATTTTCTACTTATGTAAAATAAGTGTTTATAAAAAAAGAACAAAATGAAACATTTGAGAAACATAAGTTTCAATAAACGAAATATTTTTTATATACTACGAGTACGTAGTAGTATCGTACCCCATATCCCAAAAACTTTTGATCAGTAGTATATGTTAGTAGTCATCGTTTCCTTTACAAAAGGTTTATATATCAACTCTGCAGGCTACTTGTTCTCTTCGACCGATTCTTCCTCTCTTATTTCTTTCATTTTTATTTTCTTTTTATTTTTATTTTACCCTTTTTCTTTCAATACCTTCGTCGATCCTTTACCCTTCAAGATGCAAAAAGGTGGGGGAGTGGGGGCAACGAGAAGAGACACGTAAGAACAACACGAGAAGACAGAACGAAAGAAAAAAAAAGAAAAGAGAGAAATAGAAAGAGAAACAGAGTGCTGGTGCTCCTGGAATCCGCATGATAGATCGTTTTCTCTCTTCGCCGCCTCTTTTTCTTGCCACGGAACATCGGATTCTCTCGCAGGAACGACGATGGCATCCTTTTGGTACCGCGAATAGCAACCCAACCCTTCTCGTTCCGGATCCACCAGCGATTATTCTTCGGCTGTAGAGCCGCTCTGCGTGAATGAAACTTTGTCGCGATAGGGTTCCCTTTCTACTCAATGGTTCGAACCTTCTTTCTGCATCATCATCATCATCATCATCATCCTTTCTTTCATATTTTCTACACCTTTATAGGTAACATTTTATTTTATCTAAATATCTAATATTTTATATATCAATTTGTTCACATTAGTTTTAATCATTACGAATATTGATTTATTATAGTGGTTTCAATTTTTGTTTATTGAAAAGTATTTCGAATATTTAATATTATTATATTATATATTAATTATTAAATTTTATAATATTAATATAAAATTATATTAATATATATAAATTATTATATGTTGAGATAGGTTTATTTAATAGTTTATATATATTTTTTTATATTGTTAGATTATTTACATTTTTAATAAATTACAATTTATATTATATTTATATGTAATTTAATATATAATATTCTATAAATTAATTTAATTTAATTACACAAGTAAACTCTATATATACATAGAATTGAATTTTTATGCACAGTCAACGCGTAGAATATTATATACTATTATATAAATATTTATATAGTATATAATATAAATAGTATAAACTAATATATTATAGTAAATAATATAAAAAAAATATTATATACTATATAAAAATAATACATATGTGGGACGAACGCCTCCATGCCAAACTTGATAAGCATTCGTGGAAGGGAACTGGTCGGTGGGCCCTGGATAGCTCAATTGGTTAAAGAGCAGTCGCCCGGAAAGCGAAAGATCCGTGGTTCGAATCCCGGTCCAGTCAGTCCAGCGGTCCAGTTTTTTTTCACGAATCTTACATTTGGGGGCTCGTCCGGGATGGAGGTCTGTTTCGTAGCATGTTCCACAGTCTTACAACGCCACGAGAAGAAATTATTTATAAATAATTTCAAAGAGTAAAGAGTTTGGCCGATAGTGGCGACGCGAACGGTTGGCCGAGGAACTAGACAAGACGGTCTTACGGAGCCTCGGCAACGTGTTCGGAACGAGTAAAGACGTAACGAGTAAAGACGTAACGAGTAACGAAGGTGCCACCAAGGAAGGGGTGGTTATGACGGAACATTCGGGGTCGAATGTTGTTGTTGTAGGGGGGTGGAATGTGGGACGAACGCCTCCATGCCAAACTTGATAAGCATTCGTGGAAGGGAACTGGTCGGTGGGCCCTGGATAGCTCAATTGGTTAAAGAGCAGTCGCCCGGAAAGCGAAAGATCCGTGGTTCGAATCCCGGTCCAGTCAGTCCAGCGGTCCAGTTTTTTTTCACGAATCTTACACATATAATATATTATTTTTGTTACTTATTATAATTTGTTTGTTAAATCATTTAACGATTACGAGTAGTTATAAAATATATTCATCATAACATCATTTATATATAACACAATATGTAGGTATACACTTTTTAAAAAGATAATTGTTTAAATTTAATTACAAACAAAATTCATAAAAAAATTTTCATTTTTCTTTATGAATAAAATGAATTAATCCTTCTATATAATTGTTACATAATACTATTTCAATGGGTACAATTGAAAAGTTATAAATGAAAATTTGAGTCGAGTATACGTATAGATCGATGAATGAGCTTCGTTCATTCACACGGCCCAGTTCGGATTCGACGAACCGACGAAAGGAGAAAAGCAACGAGCCAATCCGTAACGTTTAGCTAACACACCCTGTTAGGAAAGAGGAAGCTCACTCCGTGAAATGCGTGCACGCGTGTCACCAAGCGTAAGACCATTCGACCCGTTAAACATCGTACGACGATGACGATGACAACGACGACTACTACGACACGTTTTGTCTGTTTCAAATACTCCCAAACGTTTTAGTATATCTACATATGTATACACGCATAAACTTTAAACTTGCTAGCTCTTTCGTTAACGTACACTTGTTTATTATTTCTGATCGATTGATTTTTCGAATGAGTATGGTTATAAACAAATAAAGAATACAGAATCTATTAACTAAATCTTTTTTTTCTTCTTTTCGTAATATCATATACAAACGACAATCGAAAGGTTTTATTATTTGAGAAATATTTTCTATATTTTAATCCTTTACTTTTATACGGATCGAAGAGCAATGAAAAAAAAAACACAGTTTGATCGTGAGATGCAAAATACAAATTAACGTTTGAACGATTGCAATAACATTCCCCCGCTTGTTTTAAAAAGCCTAAAGCGATAAATGAATTTTTTTTCTATAGGTATATGATGTACATACGTATATATATATACGATTGGTATATTGAACCTTTAGTGTTGGGATGGAGAGAGGGGATGTGGATATGGTGTACGATACAATTTCAAAGAAATAATTGCCGTTATCTTGATATAGGTTTCTTTTTATCGTATGTTTAGAGTCGCGTTTCGCGATAGTAAAACGATGAACGGGAAGTTTAAGATTTCAAATGTACGTAGAGAGATAGACGAAACAAGAGAATAATATATAACCTAGTAGTAACCGTATGTGATTTTATTTTATAAAAGGTTTTTATTTTTTTATCATCGAAATTATCGACCGTTTATATACATGTATATACCACTGTGTCTCTTTTTCCTTTCGATATTCGTTTTACGCATGCGCTTGTCCAACGCTGATCGAGCTTTTTTGCTTATTGAAATCCGAGAGTTGGCAAGAGAAGCGCGGGCTTTAACGTATTCCCATTGGTTAAAAGCTTAAAGAAGCGTTTCACGGGACGTTGGCCGTTAGAAAAGGATGGTAGCTTCTCGTTTCGTGTTTCCTACAGTGGTGGCTTGCTTGCGTGTGTGTGTGTGTGCGTGCGTGTTTTAGCGCGCGAGCACGCGTGCTTTGAGTCGAATCGGTCGGGTTCGAAGCAGAGAACTGCGAGGTTTTCTAAGTAGATGATAGGTGTATATACTAACCATATATATACACTTATGGTTAGAGTACTTTTATCCATGATAGTGTGCGTAGCTATGCGAGTACGCACGAGGTCGTATAAATAAATCCTAAGAGCTGCCACGCGGTCTGCCGTGAAGCACGATGTCTCGAGTGTACTGGCACGTTTTGCTCTTTCTCACGCACACGCACACAGATATACGCACACGCATACACAAGTAAACTGTTCCAAGTTAACAGCCAACGAAGAGACGTGAGTCTTCTTCTCAGCAACGCGTTTTGCGATGCTGTTTTACTATTTTCTTTTCTTAAAGCAGGTGCTTGTGCTAGAACCATCCTTTTCTTCCTTCGTACATATATATGTTCATTTTACCATAGATATTCCATTTTGAACTCTTACAGACGAGATTTGTAGGTTAGATTCTCTCACCCGACGTTGACGTTGTCCCTGTCTCAGGGAAGAACTTGAAAACCACAGCAGCATCATCGTCAGCATCAGCATAAGCAGCCACAGCAGCAGCAGCAGCAGCAGCAACATCGTCTCGCCGATAGCAACTCGAAGTCATTTATTTCCAGCTCATATATAAACCCATTGAAAGTCGTTATTCCCTCGTTTGTATTTTTTTTTTTTTACCTTAGAACGGATAGGGGTACTGTATTTTACAACGCGTCGTTTAACATAATGAATAATCGCAAAATAAAATATTACCATTTACACGTGTCGTTAGCTTAAAGAGAATGTCTTTACTTACTCTTGCGAGATTATACGTGCGGTATTTGCGGTTTACGTTTATTTATCTCTCTTTAACTCGAAGATTATTATTCTCTCGTTCTAGGGGTGGGGATGAATATCTTTTAAAATGCGAGACATTGATCGATTCTACGAACGTTTATCCAAGTTCAACCCTACTTATCACGAAAGCACGTATTAAATTTGACCAGAGTTAGTTTCTTTCGCCTTACCACATGCAAAGAGAGAGTGTGTGTGAGAGAGAGAGAGAGAGAGCCTAATATCTTCGCCACGAGTAGGAACCAAGCCAAGTTCGAGGATTTATGGAAGCAACCAACGACGATCTCGTTACCGTTTTCTCCTCTTACCTCTCACCAACCCTTCTTGTACACCACTACCACCCAGTCGAAGTATCGTACTGGACAGGAAGCGTCCTCCTAACTTCAAAGTCATTAACCGTCCGAGACCGGTGTTAAAAATCTCGAAGATTCGGCCCACGCCTGTGGTGCCAACGTCAACAACAACAACAACAACACTACAATAACGAGTTTTCTGCGGTCCATGAGAGAGAAAAAAAAAGAATAAGAGAAAGAAAGATAGATGGATAGAGAACCAAAGACGGGGAGAAAAGATATGAGAGAGAGAAAGAGAGAGAGAAAGTAAAAGAGGCGTCCTCGGTCGTCCCGAAATAAACGGCGACCGCATACTCGCGTTCCTTCGGTCATGCGTACTCGCTCGATCTAACTTCTTCTTCTTCTTCTTCTTCGTCTCTTGGATATCTCTTATGTTAGTCCGTTCTCTCGCACATTTTTGCGGCTCTCGTTTCGTAGCCCGTCCACTTTGGCTGGCTGGTTGACTGGCTGGCTGGCCTCCACCTCTTCCTCCTTTTTTTTATCTTCTTGTCCCACCGAAGAAGCCGCTCGATTTCTGATTTGCAAGAGCGAAAAGATTCAAACGGGAGGGATTGAAGGGGGAGGGGGTTAGGAAGGACCCATTCCATTTGCCATGAAAGAAATGGAAGTATGTTCGAAACCAGTCGACCAATATAGTTTGAATCGATCGAAGAATCGAAGGAAGGAACGAATCGTTCGAGGGATCGACGACAACGACGAGCTTGCCGGCACCTTTGCTCAGGATGCCCTTAAATGGGTTCTCCTTAGCAGTCGCCTTTTAGAAACGACCACTGTGTAGAACTCGTCTTACCATGGACATGCCGTACCGTGCCGTGCCGTGCTGTGCTGAGCTGTGCTGTGCTGTGCTGTGCTGTGCTGTGCTGCGTCCCAGCTTTCCGTTTAAGCGACGAACAGCATCAACATCAGCACCAACAGCAACAGCAGCAACCTTCTATATCTTTCCTCTTTCTCTGTCTCTTCTTTCCCACTCTCATCCTCGAGTTCTTTTCCTTTCTAGTTTCTAAAGTTTCGAACTTTCGACTTCTCCAGATCGTACGATAAACTCTACGCCTCTACTCCTCCCCTCCTCCTCTCCTTCCTTTTCTTCTGTATAATCGTCTTTTCGAGCTCTCTTCCGCGTTCATAGTCGATTTCCTCTTTTTTCTTTTCTAACAACGTTTACTTGGAATTCAAATTCTAAAAGTAAGCGAGAATAAAGTGAGAACAGGATTCCATAGTTTTTATCCTTTTATATTATTCTTTTTTCTTTTTGTTTTTTTTTCGTCATTTGGACAGCTTAGAAGTCGATCGACTCTAAAACGTTGCGAGACGAAAATAAAGCTCTCCCTCTGGTAAGTTGGTTCATTCGTTTGTTCATTCGTTGGACCGACATATCTTCTTCTTCTTCTTCTTCTTCTACTTCTGTTCGTTTCCTTCTTCGTTTCAAGCTAAGATCGCCTTCGTCGAAATTAACCGACAGACCAGGTGGTCCATTCGACGTAGATAAAAGAGGAGGAGGAGGAGAAGGAGGAGAAAGAGAAGTAAAAGGGAAATACGCGAGAGTGCGTTGCCACGTTATTATCGGGCATCTTCTTCTCCTCACGTTTTACTTCTACTACACGAAGAAGAAAATGCTTTTCTCTATCCTCAATCTCTGTATAGTACTTATATATTTCTCTTTTACCTATATATATATATATATATAAATATATACCTATCTCTCTTCTTCTTATTCTCTTAAAGTATCGATGAAACTCGACGTTATAATCAAGAACGTTTTCTCGCTCGTTAAATCGTTTATGATTTACCACCTTTTTTTCTTTTTTTCTTTTACCTAATATTATTACTTTTTCTAACAATAAAATAATGAGTATTTCGATGTACCGATAAGTACTTACTTAATATTAGACATTGAAAAATTATTAGCAAACCTGTATCATTAGCAAAACCCCCACCACATCATAACGGTATTTAATATAATATTTACTTGTTAGTTAAGACTTTTATCATCGGTCGGTGAAAGAAACATTTTCAATGGAAAATGTTAAATCTTTTGACGTGTCTAGTATTACACTCGTCAAAGCTTTATTTGTCCATTTTTAATAAGTCACGTGTCTCAAACAAAACAGAAATAGAGAGAGAGAGAGAGAGAGAGAGATAGAAAGAGAAATATATTGACACGTTGATAAAGAGAAAGCTAAGAAATCGGCAAGCTTGTCGGCATCGGTTCGTACGATTCGCGTCTTTCGGATGAAGCGGGACCACCCGATAATACGTGTGCCATGTCCATTTAGATAAGCTTCGAAGGTTTAGAAAGTCGCTTAGCGAGAATTGACACACACACATATATACTCCCCCTTCCACCCATTACTTTACCCTATCGCGGTAACGCACCATACACGAGTGTCATCGAATTTGTTCTTCACGCCCACGCAAATCGATGCGTATTTACGAGAAACCGGGTTTTGCTTAACTCCAACCAACTGTGATTCTATTCCACTACGAGTTTATCTTATAATTCTACACCTTTATCTAACTTTGAGATAAGGAAGGGATGAAAATTATCATTTATTTTCTTTCAACACTTTATTCTAATACGTCGTATGTTTATTCTATGTATTATTGAAGGGGTTGTTTCAAGTAAAAAAGTTCGTACCGATTTATAATTCATATGTCTGATTTGTATTTTTAATCTATGGGATTAATTAATTTTTTTTGTTTTTTAAATTTAATATGAATTTTCTGAACTAGTTAATGGTATTGAATATTAGATTGTTACGTAAGTTTTTGTAAACAATTTATTAAGAAATGATTTATGTGTATCGTTAAAAATTATATATATATATATTATATATATATATATATTATATATATATATATATAATATTAATAAAAATAATATTATATATACATATCGAGACGAATTTTACGAGCAATTAAATAATTTTTTTATCTGTACGAATATAACTGTGTTGAAATATTATTTTAAACAATTCGAATAAATGTTCCTGAACGATTAAATATTTTTACAAATATACTACTATAAAAGAATAAGTATAAAATTTAATAGTATCTATCTATCTGTCAGATATATAACAATAATTCATATTAAAAAGAAAGTAATTCTTAAAATATTTTTGATATTTAATCAGGTATAGCAATTTACCAACACGTACACGCATAAATATCTAAATATCTAAATTACAACCTCGCATAATAATATTCTTTTTTCTACAAAATCGATACTGGAATTTTTCGAACGACTTGCAATGCAAAATGGCGCGTGAAAAAGAAAAAAGACAAAAAAAAAGAAGAAGAAGAAGAAAGGAATCGACTACCGAAGATAAACCTCCATGAGGATCTTGCGAAAAGATATCTCCACGGAGAGCCGGTCGTGAATCGAGTAATTGGATCTCGATTCCACGTAACGCTTCCACGAGTTGCTACAGAAAGAGGTGCGAGAACACAAGGGGTAGAGGTGGGGGGAATCAATGAGGAAAAAACACAAGAAAAAAATAAAATAGAAGGGATGAGTAAAAGGAGAGGAGGAAGGGGGGGGTGAGGGGGATAAAGCTAAAAGAAATTTTTTTAGTTTCCTTTTCCTATCTGGACCATAGTAGTAGTTGTAGTAGTAGTAGTAGTAGTTCTCGATAATCGTTATTCGGTGCGCGAGAAGTATCGTACCTCTACCTAAACCGTTCGGTAATCGATTTCAAAATGGAAAAAGTTTAGTCCTCGATTCTCTCTCGAATAATACTGTAAACGTCTTCGAATCTTTCCAATACTGTCCAGGTCGATAAAAGATACTCGAGGTTTTGGTTTTTCTTTGGTAAAACGCGTGCTACGTGAGCAGCCTATATTTCGCGAACGGGTACGTGACACGTTAGAAACGAGAGAATCGATCTATCGATGAACCTGAATTTTAAAGACCCCTTTCCCTATCCCACTTCACCCCTTCACCCTCCTCTATAAATCATCTTCTTATTATTATTTCTATTCGATTGTCTATTTGTATTTGCTGTTTGATAAAAATTGTCTTTTAACGTTGGTGACGATGAAACGAAGTTTCTTTTTATTTTTTTTATTTTTCTTTTTTCTTTTCTTTGCAATCGTACTATGACAATATTTAACAAGCGGAACAGCCGCTTATTCGACGAGGCAGAACCAATAGCATCGGTGCGCGTGACGAGCCGGAACAGTGTCACGGTGCGTTAACATCGTTTGCCATCTCTTTCTCTCTCTCTTCCTCTCTCTATCTCTTTCTCTTTCAGTCACTCTATTCCTCTTGGTCATTTTAAAACACGGAAAAGATATATTCGATCATACAAAGTGCATGAGAGTAGTTTAAAGCAAGTAGTGTTTGACTGTGTTGCAAGTAGATACGCGTGTGTCGATGAAGAAAAATATTTTTCGATAAAAGTATATAATATAATAAAAGTGATTGGATGCATCGAAAAGAAAAACAATGAGGAAAGAGAAGGAGGAATAAAAGAGTATATATATAAGAGATTAAGTTGAAAAGTTGGTCCGTTAATTTCAAACTTGTTATCCCCCTTTTTCTTTCTCGCGATAGACAAGGAGAATGGTCCGTCGAAGAAAGAAGTTTAGACTCTTTCCCCCGAAACTTCAAGATACGAGTGGAAGAAGAAGAAGAAAAGTAAAAGAAGATAAGTCTCAGAGTAAGAACTAACCGTGAAGAGTAATGAAATGAAACTCTCGTTGGTGTTCGAAGTCTTCGTTGGGTGTTTCTTGGGTAAACTGGTGGAGAAGAGGACTCGCGAAAGAGAACGTAGAAAAGAATGGAAACGGCTCGAGGTGAAATAAGGAAGTAAGAAGGTAACCGGTAACTAGGAAACTTGGAAACTGCCCAGAGTGTCTTTAGATAGACGTCTTGAAAACAGAGAAAGAGAAGGAGAGTTTACATTGCTCGTACGCTAGTTGAACAGAACAAGAACAAAAAAAGAAAAATAAATAACACCACTTCGAAGTAAATTGCGAGTTAACGTTTAAAACACCGACACCGGTGGCGAGATTTTTTTTAACACATAATCTAATCGTAAAGTCGATGATAAGAGCGAATTCTAAAAGAAAAATTTATCGATTTTATATGATGTTGAAAATCCTCGTGGAATAAAGAGTAAAAAGGAACGAAGAAGTGTAGTTTTAAGTTATAAGGAAGATAAACGCGAGTTAGTAGGTATACCTGGGATCCATACTTTACTATAAACTTTTCCAAAGTTACGAACCAACGGAACCACCATCACCACCACCAACTTTTCCAACTGACGAGGTTACAAACTTGTCAGAGAGTGAGAGAGAAAGATGAGAAGAAAAATTCGTGACTTCTGGAAGTAAAAGTTAGTAGGATGTTGTACGTGACATAAAAGCATATCCTGTGCATCAGCAAAACTGATGTTGCAACGTGTATATGTGGTTATGATTAAAGGTAACATCATCGTTTGAATTACGATCTTCGATCTCATATATCGATCCAGACTAGAACACATTCGTTGGTGCTTACAGAACCGTGATAATAATCGAGCGTTTATTAAATGCTCAACCGAGCAGCAAATACTGGCTAATTAAACGTTCAACGCACATAGGGTAGTTTACAGTGTTGCTCAAGGAAGAAGGGGATCAGATTCTGATCGAAAAATTTGAACAATTTTCGATCCTAGATTGAAATAAATTTGTTAGGTGAATTTCTTAAATGGATTATAAGGGATGTGTGTTGGAAAAAATAAAAAAAGTAAAAAGATAGAGAAAGAGAGAGGTTGTGACCTTGACTCGTACCTTATCTTTACACGACTCACGTCCAGCATACGAGGGAGTCGTGGGTGTTCGATAAATTGGCCGGGTGGGACGTAGCATTGTTTCGCTCACAGATTGACCGCTTAATCACGTGGCTACGAATGAGGAACAGGAATTCTTACTGGTTGCTGGCTTCTAGGTAGGCCTGTATCTTCATCCTTTTCTTCTTGTTATTCTTCTTATATACTTCTCATTCTGTGACTTGTCTACCACTCGTCTTTTCGTGTTCGCTACATAATGAAGAGAAACGACACGTTAGGAAAAAGGTGAGTGCTTGACTGTTAGAAAACGAGGATTAATTGTCTTATTTCTTTCAACGTTTACAGCAATATGACTTGGTATATAAAAGGAATGAATTCATTATTTTCTTTTTATTCATTTTCAACGAATTATGAGATAAAAGAAGTGTGTTAAAAAAATAACTCGTGGAGAGAAAGTTGAATTTTCGAAGTAGAGATAAAATAACATCAAAATGATTTTCTTCTCGCATCGAATAGAAAAGCAATCGATATTAAGGTTTTTCTTTCTCTCTCTCTCTGTTTTTGAAAAAACATACGATCGTCCACAATATCCTGGAAAAGAAGAACTTTGCGACACGGGATTCGCGAATGAAGCTTAGTGTGTGTGGTCCCGGACCTTGGCACGTCGGCAAACAAGCTTTTTTCTCTTTCCCTATCTCTCTCTCCTGTTCCTACAGGATACTCGTAAGGATCCCTGGAGAGCGGCGAGTAGACGAAGAAAAATAAACAAAAATCTGAAGCCCTCCTATTCGATGCGGGTAACGTTGAAGTCAAAAAAAGCGACTTCTTTTCTTGTTTATTTTCTCACCTCGACAACGTCACACTCTTGCGTGGTAGTCTCGGCTTCTTCTTCGTGGAAAAGTTCGTTCGTATGTGTGTTTGTGTAGTAATAGTGGTAGTCGTGGTTTAGTCCCGAATATATATTTTTCATTGAGACATTTATTCAACAAAACGTCAGAATGAAAGAGACGAAAAAGAAAAGTTAAGTTGGTATTTTATAAGTGCCACTTAAAAAGTCTTAAAGTAACTTGTTCTTTGAACGTTGTATTAACTTCTTAACCGGTACTTTCCACACACAGTACTTTTTATATTTATTTATTAATAATGTATATGTTTTAATATTCCCGACAGGAATTTGTAAAGATAAAATAATCGTATTAATGATTGTATTAGAAATTATTCACGTTAATTGGTTTCAACATTAAAATAAATTAAATTAAAATTAATTTAAAACAAATAAGAAAAAATAATAATTATAAAATATATATAAAATATTTAATTTACTTTATTCTTCCAAGTATAGTTCGTGTTATATTGATGAAAGGTAGATATTCTAGTGTTAGTTATAAACGATGTTTTGTTTACAGTTTCATGTTCTTGGTATAAGAACGAATTTCCTTGAAAAGAGATTAGACCATAAAATATTCGATCGTTTATTTATAAATAACAACATTGAACGTTCTATGTTTAAAACATATATATATATATATATATATATATATTATCCAATTCTTAAAAGATACATTTACTCGAATAAATGTACCGTTTACTTTGAAAATACTGACCCGCGAGTATATTTTTAAAGTTGATATAACTCACATAAATTTTCATTAATTATAAAAATATTCAAATTAATGTGTATTTTTTTCATATTTCATTTTTTTCCTTGCAAGAATGAACTTACATCACCATTGTACGTATATTTATAATACTTTGGTCATACGATAATACAAACTTTGTTAATTATTTTAACGTACAGAATGAAACCAGAGCCCAGAAATTCTACCAACGTACGTATTTTGAAACATCCAACAGTGTTATAAATTTACTCGCGTGTTATATCAGCTCTTCTCATACGTAGTACTCGTTAAAAAGGTAAAAGAAAAGGGAACAGAAAGGTATAAAAAAAAAAGGAAAAAAAGGAATATATATATATATATATATAGGAAAGAGAAACGAGTCGAAGAGAATTTACGTTCGATTCGATCAGCCGATTTCAACGATGCGTGTTACCCAGAGGAATCGACTAGTGTGACCCGGTGATACGAAGAGATAGAAGAGAAACTTGCTACGGCCCTGGTTGCGTTGTAGGTGCCGTTTACGGTTCACCGATAAGATCATCGTGGACCGGCATACCACGAGCTATCGGTCATTAATAATCGACGCACCTTCGAAGATCGAATGCGAAATCCAATCGTATTTTATCTCTTTTTATTTGTCTCTCTTTCTCTCTCACTCTTTTTCTTTCTGTCTTAATCTTATTCATCTTCAAATTTTCTTCTTTCTTTTCCACTTCAATAAAAAACCGGTGCCACGTGCATTCGTCACGCTCGAGATCGATGACTGTCGATTAATTGGCAATTAGGTTGCTTCTTAAAAAAAAAAATTATTCGAAGTCATAGGATATTATTTTTAGATCAAATTATTAAAATGACCATGGTAGGAATAGATTTTGATGGGCATTAAATCGTATCATTATTATTATAATATTATCCGTTAAGTTTTATTTGATAGTACGAGTCTGGTTTAGGGAGATAAATCTTTTTTTTTGCTTACATTATTTTATTCTCCTATGGGAGAGATTAGTGTCTGGAACCCTCTCTCTCTCTCTTGGGGTCTGACATATATATATATATTTTTTTTTCTTTAAGAAAGAACAACACACAGGGCGGCAAGCAGGCAGGCAGGCAGGCAGGCAGTTACGAAGGGATGAAAGTGAAAGAGAGTGCATATGTCACGTGCAGTAATTACTTTGCAATTTTAAACTTCGAGTTAAGCGATTTACAATGAGACGAATTGAAAATCCATTTTATAGATAGGTGAATTAATTTTCTATTTTTTTTTTAAGTTAATGGGTTCGAAAGAATCCTTTAATAAAACGATTAGTTAATGTTCTGTCATCTTCATTTATCAGTTTTCGTACGATCCACTTTTTACGAGAGATTTAATGTTAATAAAATAAATCGTTAATCGATGTCACGATTTCTTCGTGTATTGAAGAAAGATTTCAAAGTCAGAATGACGAAGGATAAAAACGATTAAAAGATCATCAAAGATGCCGATTTTGGTGATCAAGAACGAATTTCTCTTTCTCTTCTTACCGTGTTTGAAAAGTAACGGAAGAAATGGGAGCATGTGATTCAACGTTGGATAACAAGTATCCTGTTGAAGTAGGTAACTCTTATCGATTCTTCGATACTTCCACTTGGAGTCACCCTTTTTAAAATGTATTACCCAACCGTATTCTCTTCCTCTTCCTCCTTCTTCTTATTTCTTTTTTTTTTCTTTTACCGATCCAATTACGGTATCAAATTATAAATTAACGCGGCGCTATTCAAAGGCTACGCAATTCTCATATAAGAACCTTAGAAGATATTCTTTCAGTAATTAGAGATTAACGAAGTAAGATGACGAGTTTATTTTTTATTTGATCATCAATCAAAGGTCATCAATTCGTAGGTAGTTATTTCTCGATTAAAAAGGTATCAAGGATGAAATTTCAATGATAAACGTAATGATCGGTAATATCATGATGAAAGAACAAACTTACAAGGACGACGAAGAGAAAATAAAGATGATAAAGATGATGATGAAGAAGGAAAAGGGTCAACTCAACTGTGACTTGTTGTAGGATATGTAAAGAAGATGCTCGTGTAAAGATGCGTGCATACGACGAGTTTTGTTAGTCTCGGGTAGCGTAGGCGTAGGCAAGTTACGTTTGTGCGTTTGCGCGTCCTTCTCATATATACACATACACACATATGTAAGTAACCACACACATACTAGAAGGAAACCTCCAGGACCACCCGTGTCCGTTCGTATCTCGAAGAGAACTAAGCATTGAGAAAGAAAGAGTGAGATGAACCGATCTTACACACTCCCGTACTGCGGATCTGTTCTTCTGGAAAGCCGACTTTAAGTTCTTTCTTCCTTGCTATGCCTTGCCTTGCCTTGCCTTTTCAAACGTAACACGCTGGAAAGAAAAGCCCGATCGATAGTAGTACCGAACCTCCAGAAAGATCTAAAAAAAAAGGGCTATTTATTTTTTTCTTGTTTATTTTTTATACTATTCCTTCGTTTTAAATCTTTCTTTCGTTTCGTTCTCACGAAATCGAAAGAACGAGACTTATATTGTTTTATTATGTTTATTATTATTAATACATTTATTATTAATTGAGAGATTTTTTTAATATAGTATTAAGAGATTATTATTATATAAAATAATTATATTATTACTGTATATACATTATTATATTATTATTATATATAACGAGATTTATCTTGTTACATTATTATTATTATTATTATTATTATTATTATTATTATTATTAATTCATACGCAATGTAATTATAATTTCATTTTTTTTTAATTTTTATCAACTTCACATTTTCTGTTTTTGTATTTTTTTCCTATTTAAATTCTTTCTTTAGTATTCATTTTAAATGATTGCTTTTACTCTATTACTTTAAGAACGTAGAGGAAAACATTTTCAAGAAGTAATTTGGTTTGTACGTCGTACATATTTTCTCTCTTTTTCTATTTGCATTTCGCGTGCTCTTTCATTATGATTTCGATTCGAAATGCAGCAACGTGTTTTTGACAGTAGTAGATACGAGTAAATGTGCGTCGCGTTGAATACGTTATTAGAGATTTCAAACGTGACGTATCGGTAATGAAGGGGGAGGAGAAACAAGATCTCCTGCCCTTTTGGGAATATAATCCGATCTCTTTACGAACTACGCACACAACGTGCGACGTGCGTTAAAAAGAGAGAAAGAAAATAAAATTAAAAAAAAAAAGAGTTTACTATAGAGATGGGAGGTCCCCTCTGCAAGTCCTCTTTCTCCTCCTGTTGTCCGGTCTCTCTTAAAGATGCTAATAAGTACGATCACCATGACAAATGCCGTAGCTTGCTTGCAACCGCATATACTTTGCCGACGTCGTTTCGACCATGGTGGTCTGTCTGTCTGTCTCTCTGTCTGTGTCTTTCTCGTGATCGAACTCTCGACACAACACGGATAAAGTCAGAAACGCCAAGTTTCTCTTTCGTTGATCTTTACTACTACTATTACTACTACTACTACTACTTCCCTGTCTCGATTTACTTTTTGTTTATTTTTTCTTTTTTTTTTCATCGTCACGATCGGGTGATCTCTTTACGATTATAAAAATTCACCGTGGTTTTAATTTCGTCTTCTTTCTCATTCTATATTTTTTTTTTTTATTATTATTATATTTCTTGTTATATTTTCAAAAAAATTATTCTCTCGAGGATATCTACTAAAGTAGAAATATTAGAAAAGCCAATCATTTTCCAGTGATGTAATACACTGAAAATTGAATGTATATTCTTCCTAACCCCTCCTACTCCCGGCTCGTCTATATTCATCTATCTCGCGAATAGATTGCAAAATATATTCATTTCAAACTATTCTTCCTTAGCTATTCCATCATCCTTAATATTTCTTCCCCTATCACCCCAACCCTCGTGTTTCTTTCTTCTCTCGTAACACTCACGAGAAGATAAAGAAGATAGATCACGAAGAAATATAGATAAAGGTGTGTTTTCTCAAATAGGCCGACAATGGTGTTTTATCTTTTTTTTTTTTTTTGTTAGGATTGCATACCACATCGAATTCGATATTTCCTCGATTCTTTTTTTTCCTCGCAAGTCTACACCCCAACATCTTCCCCCACCCGTTTTTTCACCGAATTTCAAAATCTGTCTATAACGGAATGTCGTGGAAATAGAAGTTATGGAATAGGAACTTTAGTCTTTTTTTTTTATTCAAGTACAAAACCATGAGAGAGTAGTATTGGTCCCCTCCATGTGTTGGTAGTAAGAATCTATGGGGCATGGTATATTCTCGTTGAACGACGACGACGTAGGTGCCTTCGGGTGTTAAAGGACGTTAAGGGAATTCCACGGTTTCCATAAAAGAGAGAGAGAGAGAGAGAGAAAGGTGTGGAATCGACCAGAAACGATTTGGTTCGAGGTGCGAACGCACCCTAGGAAGTCCATTGTACCCTATTCCCCCTACCCCCACTCCCACTCACGCCCCCACTATTTTATCTTTATCCCCTTCTCCTTCACTTCTACTTCCACCTACACCTACATCTCCACCTCTTTCTCATCCCATCGTTCTATGGTTCTTTCGTTCACCCTTCGGAAAAAGCATCAACTCATTGCCACCCATACCGGTGTCCACCGAACGATATAATACTCTACTATAATTCCCCCACGTGTGTTTGAAAGAAATAGAAAATAGAGAAAACGATCGGGAACTCTGTTAGTATTCCCATAGACCAAAACACATGATCGTAACATTTGAAAATTTTACCGACAATCCTTGTCCTATTGCTTTACGATGGACTCTAACTATCTCGAGTAAATGTTATTCCATTGTAAGCGATATACGTGTGGTAGAAAGACAAATAGAAAATTTTATGGAAATGTCAAGACCAGTTTGTGCTTGTATTATTTTTATATGTGTGTGTGAGAGAGAGATAGAAAATAGAGAAAATGACTTTTGAAAAAGTGGATCTATGAACCACATGGTTTTAACATGTTCCAATTCATCATAAACCGTATCCTTGATTTTTAATGGATTTTTTCTTTTTTTTATGTTTGTGGAAGACAAAGAGAAAGAGAGGGGAGAAGGGTTTATTTTTTTTGAAATTTTAATAAAAGTTTTTTTATTTTATGATCTTCAGGTATGTTTGAAAGAAATAAAAAATAAATAAAAGACTGCAACAGTACCAAATGGTTATAACATGTTGAAATTTATCCAGCATTCTTATCCTCGTGTTTACGATGGATCTTCAGTTGATTTTCCATTGTATGATGTGTGATATGTGGAAGAGAAAACAAAATAATAGTAGAAGGAAAGGGTGAATTTGAAAATTCACCAGCATCCCTATCTTTAGTGTTTACGATAAATCTTCAGTAGATATTCCGTTGTATAATACGATGTATGTTAAAGAAAAATATTGAGAATAATGTTTATGTATGTCAAAAGAAAATAAAAAAGAAAATAAGTCCGAGGATGATAGTTACAATTTCGGATTAGTGTAGAAAAACAAACGCATCCCTCGAAAAATATGACACGAGTGTGTTGAATGTTTGGATACGTTTCCATTGTCCAATCCTTTTAGTATATACACTATACTCATACGGATCGTTCGTATAACTCAAATTCAAATGGGGGGTTTTGTATTTTTATCGTTGTATAGTAGTATCATCGTGGAATGACTTTTATCTTATTATTTTTTTTATCTTTGTCCATAAAAGATTTTCCAAGTAGTATCTTTATTTTCTTTAACGTTCTTTGATCCTCTTCTCTTCGTACAGTTACGATTAGTAAAAAGTATTCACAAAGGAAAAATTCGATGATTAGAAAGAAAGGGGAGGAACATTTTCTTCTTAAGTAGAAGTATTTCGAAGAATTTGATTTGGTATCTTAAGACGAAAGATATAAAATAATAATAATATGCAAGAATATCACGTCTATGATGGGAATACATATCTAATTTACGAGCTGTTTCCACGATATCGAAGAAAAACGAAGTATAACGTATAAAGTGTTTATATTTAAAAAAAAAAAAAAAAAAAAACGCCATCTCGAGAATAAGAAAGAAGGGTGAGGAAGAGGGATGAGGAAGAAATAAACTGTGGGTGGAAAATGTGGGTAGGGGAAAAGAGTGACACGGATCCTAGTAAAGATATCTCACCCGATCAAATGGAAAATAAATCGTTTGAAATCCCGAGAATAAGATTCCAGCACGCACACATGAGGCGTTAAATACTACAACGTTCTTATATATATATGCGGCGTGATGCCGATAAATTGGAATTAATTAGCGAAAATAAACGAGCTCCTTGATTCTCGTCCGCGTGAAACGGACGCTGATCGTGAATGCTAATGAAACGATAAACGGAACCGTGTGCGTTAGTCCCCGCGGAGGCGGAGAAAAGAAGAATAAGAAGAAGAAGAAGAAGTAGGTGGTGGAAGTGGAAAGAAAAGGCAAACGAGAAAAGTTAAAGGTCCGTTTCCAATGTTATGCGAGTTCGTCGGACGTTTAAAAGCTCGCCTATAAATCATTCGACGATTAATCTTAATCAGAGTCGATATTAACCACGCGTAACACGATGAGTTACGATCGGCAAACATGCTAAATTGAATTATATCTATCATCTGCGTGACCGACCGGGGTAACTAATATGAAAAACGAATAAATAATTATTGAACTAATACTACTACTACTAACTACTATTACTACTTGTTCTATCATTTCTCTAACACGTTTTATACGTATATATATTTCATTATTTCATTAACACTTTAATAACCGCACGCTTACACAGTCAAACGTCGCCAGGGGCCTGTAATATTATTGAAAAATTTATTTAAAAAAGCTTTATTAAATTTACGAAAAAAATTAACATAAAACAACAATTTAATTTTATATAATTTTAAATACAATATATAAAGTTATAAATAAATAACAGCCAATAAAAGTTGTTTCGGCTATTACACACATGTTGTGTGAGCGGCCATTAAAATGTTAATAATCTATTAATTATTTTTCTTATAATAATAGAATATAATATTTTATCATTTAACTGAATAAATTATCTTATCTCTTTTTTTTTTCCCACGCGACGAGAAAGATAAAATATGATCTGAGAAAGGGAGTGGGGAATGTCACTTTGTCTCGAACAAAAATATAAATTCGTCTCATTAAGGAAGGTGGCCGATTTTCGATCGAACCGTGCTCTCTGTGCTTCGACATGTTTCTTCATAAATCTGTCCGATCGTTTTCTACAGTCTTCTCTCCCTTTTTACGTTTTTTTTTCCATGCTCCCCCAACATCCATTTCTTTATTTTCGAAGACACGCGGTTGTTACAAAAGAATGAGAAAGAGAGACGAAGAAACGATTTTGGTTAGTCGTATTCGTATTCGACCATGGAATATTTTCTTTTAATCCTCCGCCTACCTGCTGCTTTTGCCCCTTCCTTTACTGATCTTATTTCCTAAACTCTGGATGACACATGGATTGGATACGAAAGATTCGCTTATATTCGTACGTTTTATAAATTCAAAGCTTATATATATATATATATATATATATATATATATATATATATATATATATATATATACCCGCATGGATGATTTCTTTTCTTCACATTTTTAAATTTTATTTTTTTTTTCTTAAATCAGATACAATGTGTACGTATAATAAATAAAAATATTTGTAGCTTATAGGCATTATTGTATCGGATTATTCAGCACTGACGTTTTTATGCCTTAGGCCTTCTCGAAGGCGAGAACTGGACCGGTGTATAATAATTTCGGGTTCGATTACCACTCGTATATCGATAGGCGGTTATTTAAAGCTGACTCTCGGTTGCACCTTCGCTTCTCAGAATTAAACTGAGTCTCTCTGTATGTGTGGTACGCGTTAACGCTTCCAAAAATAAAATTACATAAGGTGCTTGTACACGATACTCGTGAAAAAAAAAGAAGATTCTAGATTGTAATTAATTGAATTCGGCAAAAATTCACGATCTAATCGAAGTATCGTAAGAAATGAATATTTCTCCTTGTTCCCCTTCATGGAGACGGACGAACGGGGATGAGGGTAGGAGTAAGGGGGACGTATATATGTATATATCGATATTTTCTCGAATCTTTTGACTTCGAGGGTGGCTCCCAAACAAGCCGATTAAAAAACGAGCCGTGAAATGCGCGCGAAGAGAGGTCATCGAAAAAAAGGAGGACGATTAATCACCGTCTCGAAGCTTCAAAGCGAGGAAGGATCAAGAAACTCGTCTTTCGACTCGACTCGACTCGAGGGAAGGAAGAAAGAAAGAAATAAAGAAAAGAAATAAAAGTTAAAATGAAAGAGAGGGGGAAAAGGTAGACGGGATCGTCGAATAATCTAACTCCCCGTTTCTTTTCTTACAATTTATTTTTTTTTCTTTTTCAACTCGGTTAAAATATATATCTATCTATGCTTTAATAGGGATAAAAGAAAAAGAAATAAAAAGAGAATCACATATATATATATTTATTATAAAAACGAAATGACGTTAAATTTACGTTGAATTTTTAGATAGAGAAGATTTGGCGGTTTTAAAACGAAAAATATTATTTCTGCGGAGAAATAAGCACGTAAGTTAGAGATATCTGACTTTGCTTGAGGAAATAAATAAAATGAAAAGAGATCTCTTCCCGAGGAAATGAAAACGGAGTTTGATCGTACGTTATTGCTCAATGCGAAAAAAGGAAGGCAAGATAGTGCTACATATTCATATATATATATATATATACATATAACCTACCCAGTTTGATACTCGGCAGAAACCCGGTTTCCTCAAATTCACGCGACGTCGGAGCACCTTATTTGCTTTCTCGGGGCCGAGATTTCTCCGAAGCGAAACGAAATGTAGCAACAGCAACAGCAACAGCAACATTGCCGACACCAGCACCAGGGCAGTGTATTATAGAGAAGGACGGATTTCTTCTTTTTCTCTCTATATGTGGCTTTGAGGTAAGCCAGGACCAGATCCATAGCTCGTATGGATTTAAAGGCAGCTGCTGGTGAGATGATGCTACGAAATTTGTGATCGTAAAACCGTAAACATCGGTAGCATCGGTACCATAGTGGTGGTGGTGTTCTCCTCTTGTTTTTACTGATTCATCAAAGCCCACAGAAGATGACTAATAATCGCATTCCCAATCTCTTCAATTAAATTTTGTTCACTTTGATAGAGTCCCAAATCTCGTGTGCATCGAATTTGATCGGTTAATGCAATCGTTTGATTATTTTCCTTCATTCTATTAACAGATATATATTTGTTCTTTCATTTTGATCAGATACCATGATAGGAATGATCTTATTGGATCTAACAGAATTTTATCAACAGTTTTTTTTTTTTTGCGGATAAAGTTTATTACGGACTATATTCGTTTTACGCGGAATTAATTGTATTTTTTGTTCAGTATATGTTTAACAGCTTGGCAGGAGGAGAGAACATTTTCAACTGTACCTGGTACAATGTTAGATATACCCTCTTCTCTCGAAACCGATGGCCCGTTATGTCATGGCCACGTTTTTCCCTCGAGGGCGAAACTAGATTAGCGTTTCTGGCATGACAGGGGCGATTCTTACTCGCCTTCCAAATGCTCTTTGTAGTCGACACGTGTGCGCACTCCACGACATATACACGCACACACACATATATATATATATATATATATATACACATAGGATTCGTAAAGTACCTCCTATTTTTCTACACTTTATCCCTTTTTTCTTTCTCATTCTCTCATCTTTTCCAACGTCGGCTACGTTTCCGTTCGCCATTTCCAACCCCCGTTCTTCTGTGTTTATTCACCAAATTTTCCCGATAATTCAACGAATTTCAGTTAAGAAACCAACGATAAATCTCAATCCTCATTTATTAAATTCATTGATGTTTATTATGTTGAAATTTATTTATTCTTAATTGAGATTTGTCGACTGACAATATTAATTCTTATTAAATTAACCCATTTTTTTTGGACGCATTTTCAAATTTTTTTTTTTTAATAACTGCAACTTCAGAATTAAATATATTCATTAAAATCATAAGATCGTACCTCGTGCTTCATAAAAATATTAAAATTTCTCACTATTTTATTTTAAATTAATAATTAACCTGTTAACCGGGCGGGACGTATAAATATGTCAAATATATTGCTTGAAAGCTAAAGGTATAAACTTTTGTACTTTATATATAAATTATTATTATTATTTTTTTTTTTTATTATTAGTTGACATTAGGAATTTGAAAGTTCATTGCCGTAAATAACTTTATATATAAATAAACGAAAAAATATATATTTCACATAGTATTTTAATTTATTTTAAGCATAAATAAAATAATAAATAAATAAATATATAAAAAATAATAATTAAATAATAAAAAGAGCTACGTAATTAAAAAGAGAACTCCCCGGTTAACAGGTTAATGATATAAAATAATTTTACAGTTAATTTAATTTATTTTTTTGCATTTTTGTATCATGACGGGTAATGGGTTTATACAAATCTATCGTTTTGTTTTATTTAATGTTATCAAAATAACAATAAAAATAATAAAAAAAATAATTCAAATATCGTACAGATCGAAATCATCTCGTAAGTCGTTTTCCTCTTCGAGATTCATTTTTATTTTCTTTCGTTTTTTTTCTTCTACTCTTCTCACTCTCTTTTCTCTCTTTTTAACGCAGATGTATTATCTGCTTGCATAAGAACAGACCGAGAGTAACGCGTAGGCGTTAAAACGAACAGAGGCGTCGAATCGTCGTGGAAGGAATTACGATATCCCGTTTTTTTTTTTTCGTTTTTTTTTCTTATTTTTCTTTTTTCTTTCTTTCTTACGTTCATTCGTTCATCCGTTCATTCTTTCTTTCTTTTTTCTTTCTTCTTCGAGCCCACACACTTCAACACGGGGTCGAACGGAATGGACGGTACGCACGCGTGGAACTCGAGACGAACGATAATCGCGAGAACAGAGCAATGAGAGGAATAAGGAAAAAGGGACTCGGAAGTGTGGACGCGATCTTATCAAACAAGACGGATGCTGCGAGCTTTGATTCGTTCGTTTATATTTTTTTTTTTATTTTTATTTATTCCTCTTCCTTCTTCTTTTTCTTCTTCTTCTTCTTCTTCTTCTTCTTCTTCTTCTTCTTCTTCTTCTTCTTCTTCTTCTTCTTCTTCTTTTATTCTGTACAAAGTATCGAAAAATTAAAAAGGTCGTCGAAAAGGGAAAAAGGACGGAGCTAGAATATATGGATAAAGATTAACCCTTTGAGTGCTATGGACGTATATATGCGTTTGGTAAAAATTACTAACGTGATTGCGTTCGATGCATATACGGGTTTATTAATATTAAGTTATTAATTTATTTATTAATATTAGTTTATTAATATTATAAATTATAATTTATATTTTATTTAAATTTCAATGCATCAAATTTAATGTTTTAATTATTCCACGATACGTCATCTTTAAAATGTTATGCAAGTATCATCAGATTCAATTAACGTTATCAAAAACTTATGAGATTTTGAAATAATCTATCTGAACAATACGAAGAGAGAAACAATTTTTCCCCTTGATTCGATATATTTATTAAACATACATACATATATCTTTTTCAATTTCATTTTTATCTCTTTTTCTTTTCCATCACCCTTTCCTATTCTTCTCCTATCGGCTATAAAAAGAAGGAAAAAAAAATAGAAGACAAGAGAAGAAAAGAAAAGAAAAGAAAAGAGATATCATTCTCGAGCGGAGAAAATGAAAGAACCCGAAGAAAATAAGATAGAATTCGTATGGCCGAGTTGCATTGTAATAAACTGAACGCATAAAGATGCTAAACACGTGGAATGCAGAAGAAGTTACGACATATTAGATACGCCTACGTTTATATTCGTTTAGAGAAGAATATTCTTCATTTTATTAGATTTTTTTTTTTTTTCCTTCGATATACGTTTTAACCGAGAAGAAAGTTATTACGATATATCTCGTTTATTTCTTTCCAAAATTCAATGAAATTTTCATATCATCTTTGGATCAAAAGAAGAAAGAAAAAATTGAAATAGAACTTTAGATTTGCAAACTCCTTATAACCAATGTGTTTCATTCGAGCGTGAACGAAAAGGAAATGCCATAGAGAAGAAATAGAGCTTGCAGTGTAAGTGTATAACTATAGTAAAGAATGAGTACACTTACGTTCGTCCTCGATGAAGCCGCACCTTCTCTTCTGTCGAGACGAGACGATTCTTCTACCGCATCTAAAGACCGGAACGCACGATTCATTAAACTCCGACGGCTCCTTTCCTTCGAGATTTATATCTTATCTTTGAATTTATCTCGGTTATAGATAAGTAGATATATAGTTTTTTTCCCCTCACTTCTATAATATCTAATCGGTTATTACTATATAGGAATATTAATATTAAAACAAATAATATTAAATACGATTAATATATTATTTTATATTATTATACATATATATTTTATTATTAATTTTATGTATATATATATGTGTTCGGGGAAGAAAAATTTAGGAATTGTAAATAATTACTTTATCATCCCATTATAATATATTATACTTTTGAATATCGAATTACCAGATAAATGTTCAACCACATATATTTCTATAAAATAAATACATATACATCTCAAATACATATATTTCCACTTTAACAATAAAAAAAACCATACATTACAAATCATATAAATCGTCAGACACAAATGTCTAACCCTTCGTAATCAAGGTCTATCCCTACTCGTTCTTTTTTACCCTAATCAAATTACAAATAGAATTCACCAAATCACTTAATCGATACTTCTCTTTCGATTCTTCCCTTACTATTTCTTTTATCGATATTTATCTTAATAGAAGATACACATTTTAAATAATCGTTCGAACAAACAATTTAACGTTAAGATTTGAACAGTATTATCCAATAAAGGACGCTACAATCCGAACTCACCCCTAAATCTTTCTAATACTCGTATATAATAATTTTTGATGTTCAATAAAAGGTTGTAGAATTCAACGTGACGTTAGTGCCAGGGAAAAGCCAGCAGCAGTATTACCTGCCATCCATCTGCAACTTTTCTCTCTCTCTCTCTCTTTTTACTCTGGTTCTTTTTCGCCCTTTTACTGAACTGCGAATCGACCCATTGTTGTCCCACGAATAACAGGCTTAATCTCCCCACAATTTCCCCGATAGGTCCTCCTCTTTCGTCTCCATACGTGTATACACGTATGTACAAAGATGGGGAGGGGGAGATGGATAGAGATAGACGGATAGACAGACAGATGAAAGAGAGAAAAAGAAAGAGGGAGAAAGAGAGATAGACATCGATAACGTGTGGGGTGGTGTATGGGTGTATATATAAAATAATATACGCGGGCACATCAGGGTGAAGCTGATGCTCAAATTACGAGATCGACCGTCTAGAAAATTGCAGCTTATTTTCGCTCGATCATCATCCAACGAGAGAGAGAGAGAGAGAGAGAGAGAGAGTGAGAGAGTGAGAGAGAGAAAATGTGTTTCTCCTTCATTCGATTCGACGTAAGGCTTTTGATACGGCTGCTGCAGCCCTTGACGAATCGTTAAATTCGACCCGATTTTCTCGCTACGACATAACCATTTCTTCAAAAGTGTTTTAATAATCGTCTTACGTTAGAAATTTTTCTTAATTATAATTATTATAAAACGTTTTTGAAATGAATTTTAGAGATAAAACGTAAATACGATCGATCTATATAATTGAGATAAAAATGTATTCATGTTTGTTGGGTTTAGTAATTTTTGTTGTTTAATATGTTAAAAGAGAGGAGATGATAAGAATATAATTATTTATTTATTATATTAATTATTATTACTTTAATAATAATTATTTATTGAATCATTTGTCAGAATTTGTAATAAAATATTAATTATACAATATTTGTGAAATATTGACAAATATTTACGTCGGCCGTTTTGACAAATTTCCTAATTAATATAGAAACATTTGATTTTTATTTTTAGAAAAGAAAGATTCGTTATTTTTTAATCCACCCATCAGGTATATTACGTAAATGGTATTATTCTATCCAAAATGTGTTAATGCAAATGCGTTATGTAAATAGTTCGATAAAATATGTATATTATTCATTTATTATAATAAATATCGATAAGAAGAATTGTAAAAAAAAGTAATCAAGAGAGAGAGAGGAAGAAGATTAACAGATAAAGACAAATCGATTGAAAGTTTTCAACATACTCTGAAATTTCGTCACGTTCGCGGTGTATCTAAATATACTAAATTAATACTACTTAATATTAATATCAATTATAATTTAATGTATCTAAATTAGAATTGTGGAAATAGTTCAGGTATATCACGTAAATGGTATTATTCTGTCCGAAATGTGTTAATGCAAATGCGTTATATAAATAGTTTGGTAAAATATGCATATTATTCATTTATTATAATAAATATCGATAACACAGTAGTCGTAAAGAAAGCAATCGAGTGAGAAATGTAAAAGGTAAAGAAAAGATAGAGACAATCGATTGGAAGTTTTCGGTTCACTTTGGCGTTTCGGCACCGATATATATCTCAAGAAAAGAAAGGCTATTGAGAAGGGACTCCTCATCCGTCACCTTGGCCCTATCTCGAGCATCGTAATCCCAACAAGTTATGCGGAGAGGCGTTATGAAAAATAAAAAGAAGAAAATAAAAAAGAAAAAACAGAAGGGAGAAAGGGAAAAAAAGAAAAAGTCAAAGGACGTTAGTTCTTAGTAACGATAAAGAGACGACCCTTTGTATAGGGTTAAAGCAAAATTTCTCAATCCACAGATATAGAGAGAAAAAAAAGGGTCCCACCTATATCGAGTAGAAGAAATTTATGACGGCGATTAGGCTACTCCCTTTTCTTCTTCGTTTTGTTTTTATTTTGTTTTTTTCTTATAGTGTTTTCCATTTTAATTATAAGTTCTCTCTTTCTCGTTAGAATTGATTTAGATTTTAACTTTCTCGTCTTTCTCTTTCTATTTATGAGTGACAGATAAGAAATACATTTTCCTTCCCATATTATTTTTTTCTTGATTATTATCTTTATCGTTAAACACACTTAATTTATTGCACTATAATAATAATAGTAATGAAAATAATAATAATAATAATTTTGAAAGCCGAGTTAAGGACTTATTTTCAACGTTAAAAGAACAAAAAAAAAGAAAATAGAAATAGGGGGGAAAAAAATAAAGAAGAGAGCGTAAGAACGAAACTCGAGAGAGAGAGAGAGAGAGAGAGAGAGAAAGATAGATGTTCTTTTCTCTTTTTTTCTCACTACTATCCCTGATTGTTAGTTGAGAACGAGGATAAGAGCAACTTGGAAAGTAAAAAGAGTGAGAAAGAGATGAGAGTATGCTTTTTATCCTGCTACCATCTCACTCTCGGTCGAATTAAATTGCCGCACGGGCCGAAAACTCTCCCGGTCTCCAGTAAAAAATTCAGGACATCGGACGACTAATGGCACGGTGAGGACAATTTTCAAATGATTCTACGCTTTTCTCTCTCTCTTTCGGACTTTATTCGCCCAAACTCTTTTTCCCACCCCATCTCATGTACATACACACACACACACACACAAAAGAGAGAGAGAGAGAGACCGAACAACCCAACATGAGCCAACGTTAAAAGCTAATGCCCGTCGTAGTTGTCGTTGTCGTCGTTGCTCGGAGCTTTGGCATTCGCGTGTCTTTTATATACCTTTCCCTTTTACCCCTCCCCTTCCCTTCCCTTCCCTTATCAGGGCTCTTCGTTTCGTTTTTCACGGAGAAACTATTTCCCTTTAGCTTGCGGCAATTCTTACGAAAATACATAAAGCTTTCGGAAATGTGTGTGTGTGTATGTGTGGATGTGTGTAGCCTTTAGCAAGAGTGATATTCTTTCTAACTTTTATCAACAAAAATTTGAATCGAATCACTTTAAACTGAGCTTACTACTACTACTACGATTACTCCGATCTTCTTTTTCTGATAAAAATTACAAATAATCTATTTACAAGCGTCTTATATACACCATTGGTCACACACACAAAAGTTGTGAATGTTAATATAAATTTTTATGAAACAGAATATATACCTATATATACACCTATATAGGTAGCTTATATATTACCTATATATAATATATTATATAAACAATATAATATTATTATTAATATAATATTATTATTATATAGGTATAGGTATATATATATAATTTTAATATTTTATAATTATATATTTTTATTTTTTAATTATTTATTTTATATTATATTTTTATATTTTATTTTATAATTATATTACCTATATATAGTATATATACCTATAACAATACCTTCTAACTATATTAGATTAACTTATTCGACAAAAAACTAATTAACTCTATGTTATACATTTTGTATTAATTATTATAAAAAAGAAAAAAAAACATTTATATTATATTGCACACAAAGAAAACCTACCTATACTTTTATAATAACAATCTAACACATTCTAAACAAGAAGATTTCTTTTTAGGACTGAAATCAGTTTTGAACAAATTTGAAACTTGTAAAAGTTAGCGTATGCACACAAAATATAACATCTATAAAATTTTGTACGATCTAGTCTGTGATCTTGTCTTGTCTGGTCTCTCAACGATATCATCCTCCTCTTTGAGCTGACGACAGGGGAAAGAGGAGTAACCTTTTTTAGCGATTCAAGAGGTTAACGAGAACCTTCTCGCTTTTGCAACGAGTTTATCTTTCCCGTGGTTCGTGTAACCCGTTGCCACGTTCTCTCAGCAATTCGGGTAGCCAGTCAGAGGCTTCCTTCGTTGTCGAGTTGGATCTTAATGTGCATTGAGAGGGAAAGCTTACGCATTACCCGACTTGAGGATCTGTTTGTGTGAGGCCATTAGGGATCAAGCTGGATCGTAAATTCATTGATATATTTACTGTGTAAACGCGGCCAACCTAAGTACTCTTCATATCCTATCCCCTCTCTTTCTTCTTTTTCATCATCATCATCATCATCATCATCTTCTCATTCTCCTTTTGACTTCTCTCTCACTTCTGATCGTACTACATATAAAACAAATTCCTTTTCTAACGTTCTTAAATAATCCAATCACCTAACAAACCAATAACCATGATTTACGGGATTCTTTCAATTATCTTTTCTCTTCTCTTTAACAATTTGTTCTCACACAATAATTGCTGTTGTTGTTGTGTTACTGCTACTACTACTACTACTGAACTTTCGTTACAATCAAATTTTCTCCGCTTACGTAATTTCTGTGACACGAATCAAACATAGAGAGAGAAAAAAAGAGAAAGAGAGAATGATTGATGGACAAATGGGGGAAGGAATACGCGTAGAGTGAGAAAATTAATGCGAAAGCACGAAACGCGGCCACGAGATACGGTTGATCAGCACGAGTCCAGAAGCCGCGGTTTCGTATCGCGTTTGCTCTGTAAATTTGCACGCTAAAGCAAACGACGACGAGGACGAGGACGAAGACGAGGACGAAGACGTGGAGGACGAGGAAGAAGAGTTTATGTCATTCCTACGCTCACTCCTTTTTCTTCTCTCCGTGTAATATACGTGTATTGTGTATAGATATACGTTCACGGTATATTCGTTCATGTTTACTTCGCAAATCGTCGTGTGATCTACGTTTACGTGAAATTGCATTCGTGTATTGCAAGGGAATTTCTTCTTTTAAAGAACATTTACAGTTATACACACGTAACAAGTTGCATTCGAAATTTTTCTTCAATTTTCTAAAACAATTCGTTTAACGGGTAAAACGGACGCGTAAATATTCGAGAGATTTTAATTTTTAAAAAGGATGATAAAGAAAAACAAAAAGAATGAATGATGGATAAGGGTGAAATATATAAAACAGAATGAAATAAGATGGGAAAAGGAAACAGGTAGTAACGAAGGGCCCTTTTCGACTAGACACAGACCAGACGACACCATCTTTTTCTCTCTTTCTCTCTCGCATAAGCGAGGATTGATTTATTCCGGACGATTATGCGCTACGAGAGTTAACAGAACGAGATAATAATCGGTTTCGAAATGAGAGAAAGAGAGATAGTGATAGTGAGAGAATATTGACTCGGCGACAGATTTGTCGCTGCTACCGGACGTTGGAAAAGATTATCCCGTCTAGATAAGCACAGAGAGAAAGACAGAACTTTCCGAGCTTTTGAATTAACTATAATATATTTATTGTATTCCTCTTTTCTTACTATAGATCTTTTTTTTTTACATATTCATATTACATACATATATACTAGGATGATTTGGCTACGTGTTACTGTGGCTTTGTTATAAAATGTTGATTTAATGTAATTCTAAACTATTTAGTAAATTATAACAATACACAAAATAATATTACAATTACATAAAATAATAATACACGAAAAAATCTATCTATAAAAAATTTAACCTCAAGAAAACAATCGTACAACCACGATCTGTAGCAATAAGTTTTGTGGTTAATTTTCAAAATGGTGAATTGAGTAATAACAAATTTGACGTATTAACAAATCGTGAAGGAAAAGAAAGTAGTTGAAAGTATTTTCTTTTTTCAAAAGATTACGAAAGCGTTTCACGGATAAAAAGGAAACGTTTGACTTGATATCACAGCTATAGAGCTGTGAGACGGGTAAGTAACACAACGATACTCTGGTCACGTAATCGGCCGCGCCTCGTACAACTCCGATCGTCCTCGTCCTTTATAAACTACTATCTCTCTCCGGTTTTTCGAGGCCGGCGACTACTATCATCGAGGGAGACCCTCGACGAGGCTTGGAAAAAAAAGAAAGTAAAAAAGGGTAGAAAAGAAACGCGAAGTCGTGGAAGAGTGAGAGAGGGTCCAAATTTCCTGGATTTTCCCGACTATAGGAGGTCCCTTGTAAGTACACCCGGGGGACAAATCTGCACTCTCGTCGAAACGTTTTCCACACCATGCTCTTGCTCCTTCCACTTTACTTTTTCTTTTCTTTTTTTTTACTTTCCCTTTTTTTCCACGTTTTATTTTGTTTCTTTCTCTCTATATCTATCTTTCTTTCTTTCTTTTTCTCTTTTTTAGTCCCAGCTTCGCTAATTTTCCAACCGTACCTCTTAAACCACAAGAGGGAATAGCCGTACCGTTATGATTCTACTACCGTCCTATCTTTTCTAAAGGGATAACATAAAAAAAAAAAAAAATACAAAAAATCTCAAGAAGAAAAAGATCACGTTTTCACGAAGTATCCTTCGTTACTACTCGGTCCAATGAAATTTGTCCCTTTCTACCCTTTTTTTACGACGTACGAATGAATTTTCTTTTTTCTCGTCTTTCAAAGACTTTATTAGACTTCGATGATCGTCAAATGAAATTTGTTAGAAAATATACATATTTCGTAATAAAACAATTTTGATATTTCATATTTTTCCTTACCAAAAAAGAAAATAAATTTATTGACGACTGTTCTCGTCTCGATCGTGTGTGCACTAGATCTTTTTCTATGATCTCTTATCATCTTCAAGAAAAATATTCTATGTTCGTGTGAAACGAGATACGGATAGAAAAATTGCTTATTCTTTTTTCTATCACGTTTATAGTGAAAAATTGTACTAGCGATTTTTCGCGCTACGTAAGACGAAAAGATCCACGAACGAACGAAATAGAACAATAGATAAGAGATAGTGAAAAAGAGAAAAAATAGATAGATAGAAAAAGAAAGAAAGACAAGGAAATGCTTTTCTGGCAAAGGATAAGTTTTCGTAGATGACTACGGGATATCTCAAATACCCGACAAATTTTACGGCCCTCCCCGAGGAGCTTTACGAGCGGCTATGAAAGATCAAGCGAGCCGATGCTGACTCGGACGAAGGATATTTATTATCCCGCGTATGTACCTCACCTAAGTGTCTGTGTTAAACCGTAAACGTACGTCTACTACCGATCCCACGTGATCTTCTTATGTGAATGTGTTCAACTACTACATGTATACGTTTAACACATACTAGTCTACTGCGAAATACATATACGTTTTCTTCCTTTTTCTTCTTCTTCTTATGGTTTACATATACCTATATGGACGTACGAGAGATTACGTCAGAACTGCTACACACACATAAATGCGTAGCTAGGATGCATAGAATAAGGGTGAGAAAGGGGTGCTTCCAACATCGTGTGGAAGCTCTTACGTGTGCTGTATAACGTATTAGACCCTGCGGTCTAATATACTCATCCTCTCTCTTATATACATACACGTACCAACACACATATCATATATATATATGACTCAAACGTATACACGTGTTCTTTCAGACATCCTTTTCTCTTCCCTTTCGTAGACTCTCCTTCTTCTCGCCCACGCACCCTTTCTCTCTCTCTCTCTCTCTCGCTTCTTCTTCTTCTTTTTTTCTTCCTTTCTCTCTTTCTTTTCCTCTCTATCGGCACCTGCGAACGCCGGATACGCGAGCAGACGGGAAGTAATTACGGTGAAAGCGATATCGCGCGGAGGGTTGCACCGGTGTATCGTCATATTCTCTACTACGAAACGTAAAAGTATGTAGTAGGTAATACACCATCTCACCTATATTGCGAATCGCTACTGATTTTTTTTTATTACTATTATTCATTTTTATTTTTTTTTTTACTCCTTCCGTAATTATCCTTAACGTTTTCCTTCATATCACATTACTACGGTACACTTATATATATATATATATATATTACGTAATACGATAGCCAAAGAAGATACCATATGGAATCTTAAAATTAGAAACTTCAACGAAACCTTGATATAATATAATATGAAATAAGACAGGAGAATAAAAAATAAAATAAGAAAAAGTAGAAGAAAAAACAAAAAGTGTATTTACGAGCGACTCGTAGCCATATTTTCTTACGGAGTGGTCCATTTTCGGTCGCTTTGTCTCTCTCTCTCTCTCTCTCTTTTGCTCTATAAGAACGAAAAAAAAATAAAAACGATTTAAAAAAAGGGTAAGAGAGAAGGGAAATGCAGCAGATACAAGCGGTTATTTTAATGAGAGTTAAAGCCTGCGAGTAAATGTCGAATAAATCATTTCGGTGGGGCGCTAAGTGCACCTACTATGCTCAACCCTCTTTGTCCGATTCAAACTTTTATCTCTTTCTGTATCTCTCTCTCTCTCTCTCTCTCTCTCTCTCTCTGTCTCGCGAGATCCCTACGAACGTGGTACAACGCATTACACTATATATATATATATATATAACTACCTCACCCTCGCAATAAAACGTCGAACGGGTAACCGGCTCACGAATATAAACGAAGATACGCCCACCCGCAAATATAACGCGAAAAGGTGGAAGGTTCGCGATCGTTTTTGAAATACTAACAACAAAATTTTCACCAAAGTTTTACCCGTTTCTTACTTATGACGATGCTTCCTTAACCAAAATAAATAAAATATATTTTAGACGTGGTGGTAAAGAAACTTTTGGAAAGTCAGACGTGCACATTGACGAAAAATAAAAAAAAGAGACAGTATCATGAATGTTCGAATCCCCTATGCAAATGTAAGAGAGATTACAAAGTTGATAACAAAATGGGAGAGAGAAAGAGAAAATGATGTGAAATGTAAAGAGTGGGGGATGGAGAGTTTGAAACGAGGTGAAGGATGAAGAGACACAACGTCCATTTTCAATCGGATCACGAAAAGGACGAGTAATGTGGAGGGGGAGAATATTTGCATAAATGTCGCATTGACGAGGTATAGAACGCGCGCGCAAACCATATGTCGCGCGCTATGTTTTAAAATTACGTTCTGAACGGTGTAGGAAGAGAACGTGTCCCTGCAAACTGACAGATACGGCACGTCGTCCTAACGACGGTATAACGGCTCGCCTCGTTAATTGGCAAACGTGGATGATCGATGCGTAACATTATTCGGCCACAAGATTCCCTCTCTCTCTCTCTCTCTCTCTCTCTCTCTTTCTCTTGCACGCGTGCGCAGTCAACCGCAGAACGCATTCAACCCCTTCTACTCTGTTACTTGCTATAGCTAGTTTGCTTGCTTGTTCTCTCACACGCATACACGCATGTATGATGCACGTATGCACGCACGTATTCGATACACGCAAGAGATATGGCACGCCCAGCAAGTTATTGCTTTCATTAGTTGAACAATGAAACCAATTTGTGATGATCTTCCCTCCTTTTCTTTTTGATTTTTTGTTTTCTATCTATTTCTTTTCTTTTTTCTTTTCATTGACCCCTTCTTTCTTCCTTCCTTCCACCCACTCACAATCGAGTTCCTTTTAGTTTCTATCTTAATTTCTTTTGACTTTAGATTTATCTTTTTTTTTACCGGACGTATGTCTTTACAAAGACCAATCGTTAAACTAAAGATGAGATCAAACGATTTACCTTCAAACATCCCTCTTATTTTTCTTTTTCTTATTATTATTGTTGTTGTTGTTATTCTTCTTTGAATTCATAAGACCATCTTTCTAATCTTACGTAATCTTAAACAGTCCGTTTGATTTATTTCTTCCCCCTTTTTCGCGACAGAGTTTGTTTGCTTGCCTGTTAAAGATCGTACGAGATAAAATGTTTCATCTAACTAAGAAAAGAGTATGTTGTTTCAAAGTTTTAGATGTTTTCAAGGGATATATTTTTTTTCGATAATTATTTTTTTTTTCTTTTGAGGGGGAGGGGAAATCCTATTTTTTTCTTCAAAAAAGTATTATGCTATCTCACTCCTTTTCTAACGATTTATTTTTCTTCAATACTCCTTCCTTATCTTTCGTTCCTTTTGACTGTTTTTTTTTTTTTTTCATTTTATATCCTTCTCGTATTTATACTCTGCAATTTAATACGATATACCTGTGGTGGAATCTCCAGTCTCGAGTCTCTCTCTCTATCTATTTCTTTCTTTCTCTCATACACTTGTCCCAGCAATTATATGCGCGTGGCACGATCTTATACATCTCTTATTAAGGGATCCGATTCCATTAAGTTAATGAGTGCTAAATGGGAATCGTAAAGTACGTGCAATTATCTCTTCAACTTCTTCGAGACGATTTATTATTTTCTATTAGCATTAAAATGTATCCCCTCTTTAAGAAAATCGATTTTCATTGGATGCTTTTTTCAACAAAAAAAAAGAAAATAAAAGAATACATTTGCTGCAAATATCCATGCGTTATATTTAATAATGTAATAAATTATCAAATCAAATAAGACAAATATTCTAACACCGGTTGTGTAAAATCTTTCAATAAATCAATCAATCATTTAGTATCATCAACATGTACGTATAAACTACATCGCAAATCATCGTTTGTAAAAAAGGGGATTGGTCGTATAACAAGTCACACGTTGTATATGGCAAATGTACAACACACGTGTGTTGGTTGGTTAGGCAGGTACAAGTCGAAAATTAGCTAAGCTTTAATTAAATAGGTTGTGTCGCGTGTTTTACTTCGTTTAGACAAGTTCGTAAATGTTCAGAGGAGCCACGCCTTCCCCTCCAGCTAAAGCAAAGGAGAACGAGAGGGGGTTAGGAGGGTGGATACACTCGGTGCAAATCCCACTCGCACGTTTCGACGGCACTTGGCTAGCTCTCGCCGAGAGAGGAGAGGATGAATGGACGAATGCCAAGGATACTCGATGGATCGTTTCGATTTCCAGTTTATCCACTCTCGCCGGAATAGCTTCCGTATATACTATATCCCCACCCCACCCCTTAACCCCTCACTCCCACCCTCTCCACGGTAAACAGCCTTGGCTGGCTCTCAACCGAGATCGAGACGATACTCGAATTTATAGTCACTGAGCATATATATATATATGTATTTGTGTATATGTATATGTATAATACATTCATAATATTCACGTAAAATTTTGTATATTAATCATGAATACAAATTTTATCTACAAATTTTCTAAATCGAATCGAAAGATTTGGATTAGGATTGCTAAATTCATGAATTATTTATACCGAATATCGTTGGAATTTATACTCTAATTTGATTGGACATAATATAGGATGAAGATATATGTATATAGGTTCAAAATATTCACGTGAAATCTAAATATTAATTATCATGATACAAATTTTTAATTAAAAAATATTCTAAATTGAATTGATCGAATTTTGATCCACGTAATTAGAACCTGTCAAGAAATTAGGATACAAGATATGAAATTATGTTTATAAAAATTTATAAAGAGATTTGTATCAACACATATATATATTATTAATAAATATAATATATATATAATATTATATTATATAATATTTATTATATTATTAATAATATAATATATATATATTTTTTTTAATTGTATAATTATATATATACATACATATAATACAAAAAGTATTTAAACTCAAATCGACAGATTTGTATATACCAATAAAAATAAAAAACTCAAGCATTGTAGAACAAATATTCAATTGTTTGTACATAAGCATTATATACATATTTGCATAGAACAGAAATATATATATATATATATGGGAGAAAGTTAATAGATACAGGTCGTAAATTGGAAAACTACGATCGACGAGAGGTACTTGAGGAATTCGTTCTCGTGTAAACTGTTAGATTTGTAAGTAGTGTGGTAGTAGTGGTGGTGGTGGTGGTGAAGAACGAAATGGCTGCCCACGCGTCCTTTTGTCCATAGCTTTTGTTTTCTCTGTCAGCTCTTGGGAAATGATCAAACACGTGCTTTCTCTCCCCTATTCTCTTTCTCTCTCTGTCACTCACTATATCTTTACGAAACCTAAGCACTTATAGAAAGAGAGAGAGAGAGAAGGAGTGTACTCGAGCTCTACAAATCGCGTTCGACCATCTACGTACGCAACGTTCCTTCTTGCTGCGTTATAATTCGAGTGCAAAGTGTTTATCTAGGAACGCGTACTATCCTATAGTAATACATATATACATACATACATACATATATATACTCATAAGTGTATAAATACGCTTGCGTGTAATCATAGAAGGACGTGCACACAAAACACGAGTTAGTATAACGACATATTCATGTAGTATTTCATACAAATATTTGCTTCGATCTCACTCGATAAGGATTTATCCTTAGAAGAAAATTTGTTTTGTGACCAATACAAAAAAATTATGTATTCCCTTTCCAACCTCTTCCTTTTTGTCTCTTTTTCTCTTTCACTTAAACCTGTTCAACTTCAACTTATCCCTATTCTTAACCCTTTTCCACTTTATTAATTTCTTTTATAAATCCTCTCTCGATCGATCCTTTATTAATCCGAACACAATACAAAGGAACTATTTCTATGCCGATTGAGAATCTTTATGATAGTTCTTTTTACTAGGCAACGTATGTTCGTTGATCATCTAACATAAGTGTCCCTTCTCGAAACAGGAAAATAAAGAAAATCTTGAAGAGTTTCGTGGGTTGCTTTTACGAATTGAATTACGGAACGATTTCAAACTTGAGTGGTACGAAAAGAAAGAGAGAGAGGGGTTAAGGGAGAGAAAAAAAGAATGAATGAAAGTAGAAGAGAGAAAAAGAAACACGCGAGCCAATTTCAGATTCCGAGCCATTTAACCGACCAGTTTGCCAGAAATCGTACCGTGAAACACGCACGGCACGTCGGCTTAAAGGGTCGAATAAAAAGGGGGCGGATTTCACCCTTTCCATCGAACACATTTTCCACAATGACCTTGTTATTTTTTATCACCATCCTTTGTCTCGGTACCATACCTTTTATTTTTCATTATTTTTGTTACATTGATTTTATTTCTCTCAGTTTATTATTTCTTTTTTTTTCTCATAAAATGAAAAGAAAAAGGACGATATGATTTAACATATTAGGCATTACGCGCCACTATAGTGGTTTTCACTGATGACATCTTTTCAAATATATCATACCTAATTGTATTATTAATTATTAAAGTAAATTGTTAAAGTTAAAGTTTATGTAATATATTTTAGCACTCGGCATGCAGGCAACGTATTTTTACGTTTTTCGCAGTCTGTCACTGGAGCGCGGGTCACGTTAAAATACGTATTTAGTAGATTTGTGGTAGATAGCGAGTAATGTATAATTACAAACAAGAAGTAGGCAAAGCACTTAGGTATTTATGTGATGAATTGTGCATTTTTCAATGCATATGTAATATATAATTCGATAATGACGCAAAAAATAAAATACAATAAATTTTTGACCAAATTCCCGAGCAATTCACGAAAAAACGCCTGCTGCATGCGCAACTTGACGACAAAGTATACTCGCGTGCCAAGTGTTAAAGAAAAATTATAATTTAATTATTAAATACTTCATTTCAATGTACTCTTGTAGAAAACGGCATTGTCTGTTAAACCCTGTCGTACAGAGGAACAGTTCCTCGCAAAATTCAATAATGCCTAAGAGATTAAAATTAAACACATATGTTATTTCAAATAATAATATTAGAGAAATAATTATTACAATAATTGGAAATCCTAAGATTATGCAGGAAGTGTTATGAAAATTTACAGAAGTGCTCGTTTAGTGATGTATAACGAATAAGCCACCTTGGATAATATACATAAGACCACGAGGAAAGAGGTTCGTGCTACTAGCAATGGCGGAGAAACGTTGGATAGTAAAGTTGTTTCATTTCTCTTTCTCTCTCTCTCTTTCTCTTTCTCTAGGGTCGTGTATAACGTAGCCAACAACAGCAATACCACTGTCAGGGGAATACATTTACGGTAAGTGCTCCAAGCTTGGTAGCTCAACGATGCTGCTGCTGCCGTTACCGATGCTGGTACTGAATGTTAGTGGTGGTAACGGTGGTGGTAGTGGTGGTGGTGATGGTGGTGGTGCTACGACTGATGGCGACATAAACAAACACGTGTCTACGGATGAGACCATTTGTAATGAGAATAGCGAACAACCGTCGACGGCTATGTCGCGTCGTTTATAGCGTTCTTCGTGGCACCCATTATACCTCTACCCCCGTTACCATATACATATATATATATGTGTACGCGAGTTTATATACGTGTATGAGAATTCGTGTATGGTTGAAAACGAGAGAAAGAGAATCCTCGTAGTAAAACGATTTTCACATTTTCGAATGACAGCAAGGAGTCTTTCATGAAACATACCTAACGCGTTTAGCGAGCTTTTTCCGTATCTACTTGCTTGAAGAGATTTATTAGCGGTGTCTCAAGGTTACTTGGATTCGATTATACTCTTGGAAATTCTCTACCTTTCTCTCTTTTTATCTTTTTTTTTCTCATGTATTCCGTTAGAATTCGTAGTAATGATCAACGTGTGTTACTACGCGTTGTTACATTCTAAGGTATAAGGAGGGGAAAAAGGGTGGTACAAAAAAAGAGGGTGGATAAACTTTAACGACTAGGGACACTCCAAGTATGTAATTTGTCGCTGTTTAAATTCCACAAATACTTTTCACATTTCACGTCTCTTTACTCTCTTAGGTAGGTAGGTTGGTAGGTTCGGTTATTTCGGGTATATATAAATAAAGAAGAATAATGATTAATAATTTGTTACATGTAGAAAAGTACTCATATGTTTTACAAAAGTTTTGAAAACTTTTTCTTAAAAATCGAATCAATCGGAAAATTTTGTTTAATCGGAGCTTTTCTTTTTTTTACTTTATAGTTTTCTTTAAAAACACATGAACTTTATAATATACACGTTAAGTAATTAAATTAAGTACTTTCTAAATATTTTTTTTAATGAAATGTAATAAAATAAAAATATATACAAGTAATTAACGAGAACGTCAAATTGTCTGTCATAATTTATAAACAAGTATTATAAAAGTTCACGAATATTCCTTGAGTAATCTTTCAACAAATCTAACGTTAATCAAGAATATTATTTAATCTCAACAACAACTACGTGGGAAGTAACAAGTAACCAATTGCAAAAAAAAAATGTTAATTAGATAGCTAGTCTATCGATCATTTGATAAATATTCGTAATATGATTTATTATCGAAAACAAAAGGAGAGAAAGGGAAAAGTTAAAGAGAAAAAAGGATTAAAAGATATAATCCAATGATTTTAAGAAAAGACAATTTCTTTCGAGAAAATATTCTTAAACGTCAAAAGGTTAGGATCAGGGTGGTCTCTCACTCTTTCGAAAGAAAACATTAATCGACCCATAGAACACATCGGCAAGATCCTTCGACATATATATATGTATGTATTTTGAGCTTGGTCGAACGTCGTTTTCACGGATCCCGTGCTCGTCGTCTCATTAACGTCTAGCAAGTAGAAGGTTTCTCGCGACAGCGTTAACGCCTCGTTAGGGTTTTGCTAACGTTAGGCGTCGCGATAGGCGAGCCAACATAATTTATTGGCTCGTAAATTTACGCTTTCCCGAATGCATACGTAAACTCATACACGTAAATATCATATACGTTACGCGTACGCTTTACATACATCTCATCCTATGCAGATACACATACACACACGTATACGTTACATACATTGCATCCTATGCAGATATATACACATATATAAGTATAGATAGATAGATAGTGTAAAGAGATAGATACACTTAAATACAAATAAGCGTTAATAAAAAAAAAATATTTAAAAGCAACGTTTTACATCGACGTTCGTTGGCCGATAATCTTAGTAACCGGTGGTACTTTAAACCACGTTGTCTGGCGACTTTAAGACGCTTCCGTGGGTGTCTTCCTTGCATGGATCGTTTTATAGATGGATAGATAGAGAAGTTATATCTTTAACTTTTCATCATTTTTTTTTTTCTTTTTTTCTTATTCGATATAACCATAGAGAAAAAGAGAGAATAGATAGTTGGTGTAGTAAACGAAACATTGAAGTGAGAAGAATGAGGATGGCGTCTTAAAGATGCTGTTGAAAAATATCAAACAAGACGACCAGACTATATCGATGAAAAAAAAGAGGAGGAGGAAGAGGAGGAGGATGGTTGAAAGTATCGAAGAAATTCCAAGTGAGAAAAAGAGAGAGAAAGATAGTAGACATTAAACGTCAGCGACAAAACGGTTTTAAAAACAGCGGACAAACGCGGTTTATTACCGGCACTTGCTAACGAGCTTTATGGATGGTTAAAACTCGATACTTCTAGATAACGATCTTTTTAAATCGTCCAATAGGTGTAACGGATCGTGATAACGTGTCTGATCATTTTCTTAACTGTCGCTGTTATAACATTTCGTTAAACGTAGTTTGTAAATCTCTTTCAAGAAAAATCGTAACGTCGAATAGAATTTTATGGGTATTACTAAACCTTATTGGTTGTTTCTTATTATATTGTAGTTTTTACAAACGTTATCTTTCGACAAGATTTAACAGAAGTCACGAGAATAAAATACAGGTATCCCTCTAATAGCAAAGTACTTGAATTGCACAAAGTTGCGAATAGCACGATTAAAAATTGCGACAACCCTCGAATTACACGGAAATGACGTTTATAAAATTTTACCTTTTACATTTTTAAGTTTCACTTTTCTAAATTGAATGAATTTTATGTTATTTTTGTACAACTAAAATTTTACAACTAAAAATACAAAATTATTAGTATGATTTCGAATAATATGGAACCAACTAGCCGTGTTATTCGAAAGATGCCTGCATATAAGAGTTGAAGAATAACGTAAGAGAGAAACTGAGTTGTGTAAAGTGAAACTTGAATTCAAAGCTTTCTTCTTAACCTTGGAAATAAAACAATAGTAAACCATTTTTCTTGTAAGCTTCATATATAAAACGATTTCTTACTTGTGGTTTTTTTTCACGTTTAACCTCGAGACAGAGAACGAATTTCAAGCACCTTCCCTCCTTCCTTCTTTTGTTCTTTTTTTTATTTAATTCATCGAATTAAAATTATGAAAGTATATTATATTATCTCTCAATGAAATCTCGTTTTGTTTTTGATTATTTTTCAACTATCTCTCGTCCATTTGTCAGATTAGCTAATAGACTCTCGAGGAAGAATAAAACACTTTTTTCTTCGTAAAGATTTGAACACAAACCGGATAGCCTTGTAGAAGAATTAAAAAAAAAAAAAAAGCACGAGCAAAATCCTGAACGAAAAGCGACCAGTTTCGTCGAGGGAACTGCCTGCCGACAGCTGACCTTAAAGGTTAATTGTCCAACCAACGAATCTTCTTCTCTTTCGAGCCCTTTTCCATTCGACCGCATTCCAATTTGTAAACTGCAGTTAATAAGTATAATGATCGGTGATCTTTATTCCTACCTATCAAGTGAGATATATCTATATAACAATTCTATTTGTTAAGTATGAAAAGATTTTTCTCCCTTTTCAAGCTTACTATTAAATCTTGTTATTTTGTAAGTGTTAATATAGTAAAGAACGGTGTTGAAATATGTATCCATTTTTTGATGCGATAAACGAGAGTATGATCTTTCAAAATGAAAATAAAAATAAAAAGAGAACCCTTTGTTTCGAGTGTTTAAAAAAAAAATTAAAATACACGGAAGAATTGACGTTAAATTGAAGACTCGTTAAGAAGAATTAATAATTAATTAATAATTATTAATAAATTAATATTGTTAATTCATTAATGATTTATTATTAATTGTAAAATAAATTAATATTATTAATGTATTAATAATTAATTATATAAACGACCTCAAGTAAAAATTGTCGTGGCATGTGTGTTTTCACGGTTCGACTAATAGATTCGAAAAGGTTTACAGTTAGAAGTCATCCTTTTGAATTTCAAAGGTGGAACCCCTTGCTGAGATACGAGACAGGTATCATCAACGAAAAAGTTTGAAAAAGAAAACTACAATTTATTTCTAGTCCTTCTAGAATAAGACTAAATCTGACATCCTGAATATTTGAAAATACGAGTAGTTAGAAAGGTCAGGAACTTCTCTCAACGTGCTAAAATTTAATGAGTATTTAAGAAGAAGAAATAAATAAAAAGGGGAGAAGAAAATGAATCGTAAAAGTTGATTCATAAAAGTTAAACGTTTAAATAGATAAAGAAAATGAAAATAAGTAGGGGTGATATCTATCCCAAGCACTTTCTCGTTCTTCGTTAGAGTATGTCATTACTGACGTTCAGAGACGACGTGCTATGTAACTCGATCAATTACACCATTCTCGGTGGGATACGTAGATACATATGCGTATGACGGATCCATCGGGGAAATGTTGTCTGGGTGCTGCTGCTGCTGCTGGTGCTGGTGAAGAGATTGAATTAGTCTAGGCACAACACTACTGTTCTCCATTTCGACGAAAAGCATCAAGATATGCGACGAGTAATCCGTTTAAGGTTGCTAAGTGCACAAGTAGATTCACTTCTCTATTCTCTCACACATACATACACATGGACTCTCTGTCTTTGAATATAATTAGACATTATTTTCTACTTTCTTTTTTTTTGTCACATTATGAAGCTACCAAGAGAGATGAGAAAGAAAGATGAGTGTAATGAAAGTGTCCCATTACGTTAATTGTCGAATAAAAATGAGATTTCTCGTAAGAGAATTAAGATATATATATATATATATCGTATATAAGATCTTGTTCAAAAGGAAATAATAATCGATAGGTATTTACCTTAATGTAGAAAAAAAAAGAAATAAAAAATTGATATCGTAAATAGAAAAAGAAAAGTAGAAAGGTAACGATGGCTAGTTAGATCGTTAGATTTAACGAGCTAGACGATAAAAATCTGTTCTATCGGGTAATAAAAATCCAATAAAATGTTTGCCTTTCGGTACTTTTGATGTCCAATCTCGCGTAAAGTTCCACGAAATTTCGTTGACAGCGAACATCTGCTTTGCTTAAAACAGTGAACGAGAAAGAGAGAAATTATCCTAGCACGATCGCTGATCGTCAATTTATAAAAAGAAAAAAGAAACGTTGATCGAAATAACGAAGAGGTACTGGTCGGATGGTAGTAGGGCGTCGTAAAGTTCCCGTAGGGTCCCCAGGATGTTCTTTTCCATGCCTCATTAGAATCATAGTAACACAGATAGAAGAAAAGATGATGATCTTCTAGTTTTCTAAAAAGGGAAGGGATAGGAAGAGGATGGTAATCGGTAGCTCGAATGGTCGGTCGGTTGGTCGTTCAATGAATTAAGAAAAAATTCCACGTAGCACCGGTTAACGAACCGATTTTAATTTCAACCTGGCTGTGGCTCGAAAACGCTTACGGAATAATTAATCGAAAGCATCTTCACAACCTTTTTCTACCCCTCCCCCTGGCGAGAACGAACGTTCCTCAAGGTAGAATAAAGAATTAGTGGGTCGCTTTAAACAGGTTAGATGATACTACCCCACCATTCCCTCCCCCAGCAGCAGAAGCCCCCCTTTACCTGTACAATTTTATCGCGAGCGTGAGAATAGTGAACAAATTGGACCCTCGAGGATGCACCCAATTTTATCTGCTTTTCTTTAAAATTCTTCACATTATTCCCGAGTCTTTAGACATTTTGTTTTTTTTCTCCTGTATAAACTTTGTCTTTTATGGGAAAAGTAAAAATATTAAAACGAAAAGTTTAATATATCTGCTAGGATGCTTCTGCAGAATAAATTATAACAACACACACAAAATAATACTACAATAAGAATAGAATACTTAAAATAATAATACTAAAAAAAATATATATATTAAGTAAGGTTAGTTATGTCATATGTAAATCTGAAAAAAACGTGAAATAATTGAAATGTAATACAGCGCTATCTGTTAAATGCTTACAGAACCTAAAGACTTAGATAACCTCTAAATAATAAATTCTTAAATTAGCAATTAAGAAATAAAAATAATCGCGATAAAAACTATCCCATATCCTAAGCTGAAAAAAGTCACACAAAATAAAAAAAATTTCATTAAGATATGTAGGTTAAGAAGTTTCAGAATTATTAGTGGACGAACATATTGCACCACTGAATTTTTATATATAAAGATATATACCATATGCATATAAGTATTGTAAATATTCATCTTGATGTAGGTGTTGTCCAATCAAATAATTTTTTTTAAATAATTAACTCGCATATTTTCGCCGTGTAATTTAATATTTATCAAACAATTGGATTCCCCTTTCGCTCGTGAACACTTTTTTTTCTTCTTTTATTTTTTATATTTTTTTTTCCCTTTTACTTTCTTTTCTTTACGAAGGAACTTAGAATGGCCGTTATTGATAATTAATATTCCCTGTAATAGAACTACCGCTCGTCTCTCTCATTTCTCTTTCATTTCTTTCTTTCTCTCTCTCATTCCCGATACCGTTCACGGCGCGAAGAAACAAACGAAGAAAAAAGAATCGAAAACCACCCGTGGTTCTCGAAGTTATTAATGCACCACGCTCTCGGTTACTCGTTTCGTCGGAATTTTCACATGCGTGGGAGGTTAGCGGAGAGCTGGTTTAAAAGCCAACTCGAAAGGATAACGCACCTGTGACAGGATTACTTCGTGGTAGAAATGGAAATTAAAATTGAAACAAAAAGAAGAAGATAAGAAAAATAAAAAGAAAAAGGTGCTATCTTATCCCATTCTCCCCCCCCCTGCCCACCACCTCACCACTTTCTTTTCTCTCAACTCAGTCTGACACTTTCTTTCGACTAATTTTCGATAATGAAGATCGATCCGTCACGATCGATGTTTCATTAGTAAAAATACATTGGTACGGTATACTCTATATGTATATGTATATATACACATATACATAAATATACGTATACATATATATACCTGTCTCGTCACGCTATAATTTTGTAATGAGATTATCGTCCTAGCACGATAATTATCGCGCATCTGGCAAGAGGTTCGATTGGTGGTGTTAGTGGTAGTGGTGGTGGTGTACGATTATCGAGAGACGAAGTGATTGGAAACGGAGGAAGCACCTGCGAGAGCTGAGAATAATTTCTCCGGTGTACATGGTTAATAGCACGGTTGTATAGTAGGTACTCTACACAACTATCTTCTTTATAATTTCCGAAGAAAAAGAAGAAGAAGAAGAAGAAGAAGAGCCTCTCATTCTCTTTGTAAAGATGTTTCTCTTTTTCCAACATGAACATCGAGCTCTAATTTGTCTTTCTTCTTATCTTTTTTTTTTTTGTATTTTTTTTCTTAATAATAAAATGCATAAAAGTACGTAGACATGTACGCACGTGTGTTTTACTTTCATCCAACTTACCTAACAAATTTTGAAGTATTACTTTAGGAGAAATTGATAAAACTATTAAACATCGATGAGATAAACGCGTACCAAAGTCAGTTAGTATATCTATTTGAAAAATGATGGTTTAAATGTATTCTCTAAGAGCTTAGGAGCTTCTAATGTTCTAAAGTACAAAGAGAACCACACTTGTGGTACGTGTAAATTTCTTCTTAAGAAATGAACCATCATCTACTTCCTTCATTATAAACTACTCTTGCTATACCCTACAGACTTTCACGATGCCTATCTTGAAATTTCAACTCTTATGCTGATTTTAATAAGCTCGAGAACGTAGATGCAACGCAGGTAGGTGCTTGCTTTCTTGCTTTCTTGCTTGTACGAACTCTTCTCTCTTGATCTTATCAAGTATTTTACCTAATAAATTAACTTGATGCAACTTCAAACAACAATTTTCCATGGGATCTTCTACATCTAACGAGTTTTCTTCTAACAACTTAACAACGAAGTTCATAGATATTTTACTTTGCACATGTTACCATCCTCAAATCGTTGAACTTTCACGAAGTTTATAATAAACAAAAAAAAATAAGATAACAATCAGGATGTTTCAATCACAAATTTTTAACAACAAGAATATCCTATGTATGTGTGTATGTGTGTACGTGTAGGTAGAGTTCGCGTAGGTCTCTTTGGGTGTAAATGAGAACTAGGAAGAATGAAAGAAACTATTTGGCAATTTTCTACGGTGCTAAACGAGTCTAACATGAAGCAGTTTATCTAACCACGTAAGCTTACAGCAAAGACAAGCTTTACGGAGAATCACGTATCTATCTTTGTCTAACCTATTTTTCTTCACGTTTATAGTTGGATTCTAGGAGTCGTTGCAACGATATATTACACGCCTTGGGTTAAATTGTTTTCGTTAGAAAAATCTTGTTAGAAAAATTGCTATCGCAGACCTATTTCTCATTTCATATAAAATAAAAGAAAATAAAAAATAAGAAAAATGTGCATTTAAGGAAAGAAAAAAAAAATTACATCTTCTATTTTCTGGATTTGTTGGAAAGGAAAACAAAAATGTAAATCAAAAGAAGAAAGATATGGCGATACTGAACCTTGAAACAGGTTCGAACTGTTAAACAGCCAGCATGTGTTACCTTCGATGTTCCGCAATTTTTTTTTTTTGTTTCTTTATTTTTCTTCATCGAACGATCCCCTCGTACACCTCAAAGTTTCCTTTTGTTTCTTCGTAAAGGGTGAGCTTCGAGTCGTTAGTACAAAACGAGCTGGAGATTAAGTTCACGAGATTCGGGTTCTATGTGAGAGAAAGAAAAGGATGATGCGCGTGCGATAGGACGACGACGACGACGACTGTCGAGAGAGAAAGAGAGAGAGAGAGAGAAAAGGGTGCGAGAAATACCTTTTGCTTCTTCGAAGAAATACGATGCAAAATGCCCGAGGATAATAGATAAAAGATTTCCGATCGACCTGTTAATTTTCTTACCTGAAAAAAAGAAGAAGAACAAGATAAATGATATCACTTTCATCGATTCCAAGTAGTACGATAATTGTATACATATATTTATTATATTATTATTAAAATAAGAAAATAATGACTGATATATATAAATATTTATATATATTTAAATATTTAATCGAATATAAATAATATAATTGGATATATTATTATAGAATATATAAAATAAAATACCAAATTAAATTAAATTAAATCATATACATATAATATAATACTTTATTTTATAATATTATTAACTACATTATATATATTATAATATTACTATAATATTTATAATAATTTATACATATTTTATATATATATATATATATATATATATATATATATATATATATATATTAATTATAATAATATATAATATAATTTAATAATAATATTAATAATAATATTATAACTAACACACGCGTTTCTGTGGCTCACAATCAGTCCGATACACACGTCTTTAAGTCAACGAATTACCTTATACCGCCATCTGTTAGAATCTTATCGAACTAACAGAGATAATCATGACTCTTTGTTAATAAACAAATAATTCGCAACAAAATAATATTGCGATTATAAATTAATATATAAACTATCCTATCTTTCAAGTTGGATGAAACTGCACACAGTATGCAAAATTTTGTTAAAATCGGTTCAGTAGTTTAGGAGTTCATTGCGAACAAACAACGTGACACGTAATTTGTGTGTATATATATATATATATATATATATATATATATATATATATAATACTTTATTATTAATATATTTAGTTCGGTTTCAATAATAATTTATTATTTTATTATAAATATACAGATAAGAAATATTTATTAACATAATTATAATAATGATATATATAATATTATCATTATAAATATTAAAACCAAAAAAAATATTGATTAACGCATAAAATAAAATTTCATCTCTGTAAATAAAAAAAAACTGTAAATGATATTCAAATAAGAAAATCCACCTGTTGATTTTTGTGTCTCTTTAACGTAGAAAAGATAAAAGAAAATCGATCGAAGAAAGAGAAGTAAGTAGATAATGTCATGATCTTAAATACCGATCACCGATCGTCGATCTAACGACGATTAATCTCTAATTACAGTACCGATCTACTCCTCTACTACAAAAATAACTCTCAAAGAGGAGGAGGGGCGTTTCATTTCGCGGCAAAACGGTCGGTCGGTCTTTGCAAATCCTAGTGCAAGGAAGAAAGCTTAATAACAGGAACCGATCGTGGAATTTCAGACGGTGGCTTGAACGAGGTTATTAACTATCTCGTGTTTATCTGATCGACCCGATGCACGCTCTCTTAGAAACTCTCACAACTACTAACCACCCTTTTTTACTTTAAAACATTCTCTTTCACAAAGTTCGTATCGATATACTAAATGTTTGACCAACTAATTTTTCTTTTTATTTTTTCCTTTTTTACTATTTTATTATTTTTTATTTTTTATATATGTTTTTTAATAAATTCTCAACACTGTTCGAGAAATGGTAAATAATTTCATTCAATATTAATTAATAGAATTTGTATTAATAAGGTATCAATATACCATATATACACGTTGTAATTTAATATTTTATTATTAATACTGATATATATATATAAAGAATTATTATTATTATTCTTACAAATAATAAATATTAGATATTTATAAATGTAAATGAAAATATTATTACTCTACGAAGCTTTTAAGGAAGGATTGAAATATTTTGCGAATTTAATAAGCACGTTGAACAACGAACGTAATACTTTTTATAATTTTGTAATAAATCCGAATAAGTTATACAGTTAAATACGCTCAAAGTTCTTTTGCAAATGTTAAATATTTTTTTGTTTACTCACAGACGATCGTGAATTCTTGTGAAATCTTCTTGAGATACAATAAAGGTTTTTTATTTACTACAATATTTTTTGTATTTTTTATTTTTCATCGAGGCTACGAACAATCGAACAAATACAAAGGGACGTTAACGAGGATACGAAAAAGAAACGGAAAAAGATAATTCGATTTCGATTGGATAAACCACTCACACGCTTCCCACGCTAATGATTTATCCGGAAAGAGGGAAGCCCATCTCAATTTCTACAATTACGAGAGATGTTCTTTCTTTCTTATTCTTTTCTAAAGTCGAAAATGTGCGATAGACCGAATTTCGGTCAATAAAAATCAATTCGAATTGATACTCACCGTAATACTAACTCTAGAAAAAGGGTCTTAAGAGAAAGAGAAAGAGAGAGAAAGAGAGTAGAATAAAAAAAAATAAAAAAAGGATAATAGAGTTATCGTAGAATTCGGAAAGGAATAGAAGAAATTTATTTCCTTCTATGTTGTTCGTGATGTAACCAGACGATATTTTCTCCGTGGGTTGAAAACGTGCGAAATAAACGCACGTGAGAAAGATTAGAAGAAGAAATAAAGAAAAAAAAAGAGAAGAAAGAAAAAGGTTTTGCAAGAAGCTCGAATAAAACCGTTCAATGCACGTAGTTACATAGCTAGAGATACGTTTTCTTCCTGGTTCGGTACACGGATTATTGGGTCGAGAAGATTCTCAAGAAAAGGGCTTGGTGGAAAGGGTCGTAAAAATTGCAAACCCTTCCTGACGCTCTAGTCTCTCTTTCTCTTTCTCTCATTCTTTTTTTCTCTCTCTCTCTATCTCTCTCTCTCTCTCTTTTGCTTCTTCATCAGTACCTACCTTTCTACCTACCAACCATACACGAGCCATACTTGTCTTTCAATTATTCCGTTATTTTCAAGAAGTCACGAAGAAGAACGTCGGAGTATCGTGGAGATATACTCGAATAGACGAATGAAGGGAAGTTACGGCACGATTCTTCTTTTCGAACCAACCACTCTCGTTTACTCTTTTGCTTCTTCAGAATTCAATGGACGCGAAACGGCAGCCAACTTCGATCAATGAGACAACGACGTTCAACGACAATTTTTTCTTTCTCTCTCTATCTTTTACTTTCATATATAAGAATCCGTTAAAAAAAAAAAAAAAGGACGGGGGAATAACAAAAAGTACAAAGTTGGTGATGATGCTGCTGTCGCTCGTAAAAAGAATAAAAAAAAGAATAAAAAAAAATAAACGTTTCCAGCAAGTGAATCCGAAGAAATTGTCGCCGCTCGTTCGTTCGTTAACGCGAATGACCCTTGAACCTAACGCTTTATCTATCTTTCTCTCTCTTTCTTCTTCATACTTTTCTTTCTTCTTATTTTTTTCTTACTCCTTCGAGTTTAAATGAATAAACTCGAGACTAATTATTCCCGATAAGTAGAAGAATTAAAAAAGTCTCGCCGTTTTTCTACCTTTTTCTTCTAAGAAGTTTGATAATATTCAAATGAACGAGCAGCATAGACCGAGATCAAGGCAAATTTTTTCTAACAGGAATTCAATCGCAATTCATTATCTTCGATTACGATTTTTAATAAAAAATTATTAATAATAAATTATACATTTTCGATGTATGCGTACGGTTTTTCCTATACCACTTTATCCAATTGCAATAAAGATTGTATACTTTGATTGTTCTTTTTTTCAAAAATTTAATTAATCTCCTTAACTGTATTTAAATGTTTTCCCAATTTTCCCAAAGAAAAAAAAGGATACTATTTTTCAACAATAATATCAGCATAAAAATGCCTAATTTCGATTTAATCTAAATGACCTAATGCAAAAAAAAATATTTTCCTCATCAACCACACACATTTACAATTCTAACCATCCCGTGTAAATGTATACTAATATATATTATTATTAAAAAAAATACATTTACCAAAAAAAAAAGGTTACAACAGTTATCTCGATTTATATTATTTATTATAATCGATAAATAAATAAGAATTATTTTACGATAATGAACGACGAACGATTACGACTTGGCCCTGTTACAGAGTGCAACTGCAACCTCCACGCGAGAAAGTGCAGATTCAACATGGAACTCTACAAGCTGTCGGGACGTGTCAGCGGAGGCGTTTGCCTGCAGTGCCGGCATTTTACGGCAGGAAGGCACTGTCATTATTGCCGAGAAGGTTACTACAGGGATCCGGCGAGGCCGATCACGCATCGCAAGGCCTGCAAACGTAAGTACACTCCAGAGACAATGCTTACATGTAAATCAAACGACTGGCAATCCTATCTCTCTCACTGCCACCACCCCCTCTTTTCCCCCTTATCCACCCTTCTCCAGCTTGTATCTCCCTTCCCTTACTTTCCCTTCCCTTCCTCGAAGTCTCCCCACGGGCTAATCGTGGAAATCGCACGCTTGCGAACATCGAAATTACCTGTGAGCTTAATCACGATCGGGCTGCGATCTTATTAGCATAATCCTTGAGACGTTTAAACCGTTATACGTGCGAGGAGAACAACAACGTGTAAGAGTTATACGACAATGCGATTTACCTCTTGGTTGCCGTTCCCTTCTAACATTTTCCTTCTTGTATATTCTATTAACTAAACATTTATCTTCGAGAGAAAAAACAACAAGAAAAGAAAAAGTACATTAGACTGAGAAATGCGACACGAGAATGCTTCTATCGTTAGAAGGATACAAACTTGGATTACATGGTGTGTATTGTATATACGATCGCGATAATCTCAATAATAATTAGATTGAACATTAGAATAATACCTAGATTCGTATTTCAATAGGACAATGAAAAGGGAAACGATTAGCCGACATGCCGTTGAAGTGTGTGTCAATTTAAAAACATTATCCAAATGAAATAGAATATTATCATCGTCAAATCAAAAACACACATTACATGTAACTTTTCTTCAAAGTACTCGCGACTCCAAATGAAAGATAATAAAGAGAGAGAGAGAGAGAGAACTAACAACTATTACCATTCGTCTCAGTCGTTTCTCGGTACTGTTACAAAGTGGTTACCAGCTGAGCAACCCCCTAATCTCGGTGCATTCAATTTATGTACGTTTGTCTAGGCCCACAAACCGCCGCTGGGATAACGATCTCTTGGTTTCTCTCTCTCTCTCTCTCTCTCTCTCTCTCTCTCTCTTTCTCTCTATCTATCTATCTATCTATCTTTCTCTCATTCCTATGGGTGTGAGAAAGCACGCTACATATTCACGTTCTATCCTTTTTCTTGTTGTATACATAAACTCGTACAACGAAGACAACCATCGTCATCGTCATCTTCTTCTTCTTCTACGTTGTCTTTCTGTCGTGCCATTGCATGCCACGCCAATGCATACATGCATATATGCATGCACATGTATACATAAGAAGAAGAAGAGAAAGATTCTTACTATATATTTCGCGATATACACGGCGCCATTGTAATACGGTAGATTTGTTGTCCATGGAACTCCTCTTTCTCTTTTTCTCTTTCTCTTTTTCTCCTTCTCTTTTTCTCTTTCTCTTTCTATTTTTCTGTTCCTTTAAATAAATTAACGGCAAACGACGAATGGTCTCGCTTAAAGCCTCTTGATCTACCAATGATCCTTTCTAAAAAGAATATATGTCTTACTTGATCTTCCCTGTTCTATACTAACCTCTTATAAAATGAAAGATGCACTCTACAGAAAAAGAAACTAAATACACCTGAAAAAGAGAGAGAGAGAGAGAGTTTAAAGGAAAGAAGAGAAACTCGATATGCATTTGCCACACACATATACACACTTTCTTTCTATCGTATTTATTTTCTAATTTGCAATTAGAATAGTAAAGGATTTTGTTCTATTCTATCTAATATTTATGGTGTATTTATTTTTATCTTAAAAAAAAAAATAATAATAATAAGTATAAAAGAGTATAAAAGAAACGTAGAATTAACATTGTAATAACCATTTATAATTAGATTAAATAAAAATTAAGTTAATTAATTTTATCTTTAATAAAAATCGATCATATTAGGTAACCCCTCCTCCTATTTTATAAAATATTAATTTAAATAAAATTAAATATATTATAACATATTAATTTTTATAAAATAAAAATATATAATGAAATGTTATTTATATAATATTATATTATTAAAAATATTAGATAAATAATCAGATATATCTCATTTGTATCTAAAAAAAATAATGATTCCCCAATTAATTAATTATTCTCGACTTTATTAAGGAAGTATGAATAAAGTTATTTTTTATATTAAAAATATTTGATAAATAATCAGATGTATTATCTCATTTATATCTGAAACACACAAATCACGATTCCCCAATAAATTAATTAATTAATTATTTTCGACTTTATTAAGAAAGTGTAAATAAAGTTTATCAATGTTGATCGTGAAAAAAAAACACGTATGACGAAGTATCGAACATTGTTTTAAGTTTCGATTTTCGATCTATCGGACAATTTTCTATCGACCAAATCGCAAATTCACCGGCTGACCGAAGTAATTAATCGTCCGTATCGGACGAAAGACGGCCGTTGTTTTACGTCGGATTAATTCGCGGTCGATGCTGAGACTCGAATTACCTGGGCGCGTGATTAATTCCCCAGACTCCCCTTCCCCCTCGTCCACCGTTCTCAGCTCTGCCAATCCCCGTCCTTCTTTCGATATATCTACTACTCTACCGACAATGAGCGTTGATCAACGAGCGACGGTAAATACAGGTGATGAATACATCGATCGTTCAATGATGTTTTAACAATTTATTTCGTTTAATCTTCACTCGTATATCGTATCGTATAATACTTTATTATACTTCTATTATTTTGATTAGTACTTTCGTTTTTTTGTTCTTTTTTCTCACTTTGTTTATTTATTTATTTTTTTCTAAATTAATGATCGTATAAGTTAAAAAGTTTTCAGATCGTTTTATAGAAAAATGTGAATATCTACTAGTTTTATCAATGAATTAAATTATATTTTGTATATGTTAAGTTAGAAACTTTTTCAACCCATTTACGTAAATGTATATAATAGGTAATAGGGCGTAGGGGAGGGTGCTATCTTGTGAATAAAACATAATATACTTTTATAATTATAACTTTTATAAAGTAAAATAAAATCAAAAGAGAATTTGTTTCTTCGTTAGATTTCAAAACTTTTCCAATCGATTCTCGTATATATAAAGTATACATAAATATATATATATATATATACTTATATAAATTTATAATATAATTTTATATTTTAAAATAAAATTTAAAAATATTATATATTATCATAAATATATATATTTTGATTAATATTAAATAATCAACTGACAGATCATTTTATTATACATATATTAATAATTTATTATTAATATTTGTAATAATATTTTATTATAATAATAAATATTTCAAAATATTTTACTAGTTGATAATTTATTAAAGATATTACAAAATATCGATCGGATAATAAACATCACGTAGAAATAATTTTATTATTCATTCTCTTGATTTTATTTCCATACTATTTCATGTACCAACTACTCGTTTATTATCCATCCATACATACATATATATATATAGATTTTTGTTTTATTCCTTTTGATCTCAATCTCTCTCTCTCTCTCTCTCTCTCTCTCTCTCTTACTCTTCAGACTCAAGACTTGCTTTTACGATCAATTCCCGTCGCAAAAAAGAAACGAACTGAGAAAGAAATAAATAAAAACCCCTCACCATCCTTTTGTACTTCCCCTTCGAAAAAAAAAAAAAAAAATAATAAGTATATGTACATCTATATATAATACGAATGAAAGAGAATGAATTCGATGGTGGTTTAGGACCACGTAGGGATAAAATTTGGTCGTAAGGTTATTAATTTATATACGAAATATACGAATAGTGTAGTATGGTGTATATAAGGGGAAGTTAAAAGGGCTGATGGCTAACCCACGCGAGAGAAAAGAAACAGTTCTTTCTCTCTGTCCATAGGTACGACGCCTTCGAACGTCTAGGACTAATTTATGAAAGTTATGCCGTCCTAAGACGACCTTAAATCTTCTTTTCGTGCCTTGGCTTGGTTCGCGGTGAGTGTCGTGTCTCGTTGTTATCTTAACGACTGCCATGACTGCTAACGAGAATACAGACTGTTCGTTATCTCGACTGCAAGAGCACGCGCAGAGACCCTCTCGGCACGACACTCTCTCTCTCTCTCTCTTTCTCTTTCCCTGTCTCTCTCTCTCTCTTTTTCTCTCTTCGCGTGTTTTATATGCCGTACAAGAGACATCGAGTTTTCTTTCCTTCTTAAAAGAAAAGGTTGACTATGAATTGCTAGAATAGAATGCTAGAGATATTAACTTACCAAGGGAAAAAAAAAGAAAAAAAATACTAAACTTCTAAACAGTTTAGATTAGATTATCTTATAACTTGTGGTTCATACGTTACACGTTATATGAATTCGCGTTTAACAAGAAAATCATCTTTTTATATGAAAAATGTATATCTGTAAATCGAGAGATTAATTTCCAATAATTTTATATTTTTAATATTATTAAAATTAATTTTAAATTTGCAATAAATTTATATATTAAATATAATATATAAATAACAATAATTATAATAATTATCATTAGATATATATATTTTATTATATTTATATTTATATATTTTATACATATATATTATATCTAATGTTAATTAAAAATAACATATAACTATAATAATAATTAACATTAATTTTAAATTTGTAATAAATTTATGTATTAGATATAAATAATTAAAAAAATTTATCTCTGCGATATTAATTATTCTTGATAATACACGCTTATACAAACTGTACGAATAATGATAAAACAATGAGAACAATGTGTAAAACAATTAAGAAAATAAACATAATTACAAACGACGATGTTAAATTAAAGCAAATGTCATTTGTAAATGTAATAAATTACATTTTATTGTATATAGAACGTTGTCTAAAGATTCGCAATATCTTCAACGAGTTGTAGGAATTTTCTTGCTATAAGAATTTGAATTATACGGTATTCTTCTTTTTCTATTTATTCTTCTTCTGAGAATATGAAACGAAGCAAATATACAGTACGAGGTTAATTATCTATATCGTTTTCTCTTTGTAGTTTGACAAAGTAAATTTTCGAAAATAATAAGAAACAATTGGTACGTTCATATTCGTAACACATGAGAGAGACATACGCGTGTCGTTTTAAGAGGACAGAGAAGATACACGCATCACGTTCAACGATATTAGAAATTCCCCCTCTTATTTGCGTAGCACGCGTGATCATAGGTACCCATAGAACGATAGGTTACGAACGAACGACCTATCCATTCCCTTCGATAACGTTCGCCCTGTGTTTACTCAAACCACAGTAGCACCCTCGGGCAAGGGTTGCTTCTCAAACAGCAGTATCGGTCAGTGGAGACCTTAGCGGTCTCCCTTCGGAAGCTTTAAGCCCTCAGGCTGTTCTTCCGTTCCGTTCCGTTCAGTTCTGTTATGTCAAAAGCTTCGATCACCCCACTTTGAAAGATTTTATGCGATATTAAATCGTAAGATAACTCGAGATAAAACTATACTATTCGATAATAGCGTACACCAATGAGAACCCTTTAGAACATTAAACCTATCAATAGACATCTATTTTTACTATTACCGATTAAATTTAGTTTAATTAAATGCAATTAATATAGTACAATATAAATGAGTAATAATGTTGAGTTGTAGAATTTATAAATTGATAATTTCAATTAATTGATAAATTTTAATTGCAAATTTACTTGTGAGATGATACTATATATAAATATGATTAATTACTATGATTAAATGATAAACCTGTCTAGGATTTATGTACATTTATTTTATACTTCAACCGATCAAATGACTGGTCTTTCATATAAGTTATAATTTTTTTTTTGTCTTTTTTTTTTTTTTTAGCAATAACGTTGAATGAAGAATTTTAATTAAAAATAAGAATGTCAGGTAATTTGATCGTAAATTTAATCGTGATAGGTTTAATGTTAAATATCGTTATCTGCTTGTTCGATACTCGATGTCGATTTTCAAATGACATTTCTCTTAAACTTTATTGAATCATTTTCGTAGAAGAAGAAGAATAAGTATAATGACATCGTGGAGTCTTGCCGTGCTATTATTTCACATTAATTAAACGTCATAGAGAAATTGAATTTTCCGAAGTATCGATAAGCAGCAACGTCGCATCTTCGTTACATTCAAGGTAACTTTAAACACGTCTAAGAAACTCTTCTCTCGAGTAGAAATCCAATCGTTAGTGCTCTTTCTTATTCCTTCAAATCGATAAATTTTCGCCTAGTACAAAGAAAATAGAGAAATGGAAACGGAGAATCGAAGAGGTCGAATTTCTCGTAAGAACCCGTGTCTGTCGTTTATACCTGTTCTTAACACCATAAAATTCCTGTAGTACACTCCTAGAAAGGTGCTTGAACCCGATTTGCAAAGAGTGCAAAAGCTTTTCTTCTTCTTGCACACTCGGCACGCGTTAGCATATTCATTACTCACCACTTAGCAAAGACTTAAGTCTTTAAAACTTTAAATGGGATCAGTAATTTTTTTTGTTTTTTAGTCTTTCTTTTTCAACTACTCGTACACGAAAATAATTACTAACCTTCTATTTATAATTATACATATATAAATTTAAATAACTTAAATCTTAGAACGAAACTTCATTGAATTTCGTTAACAAAATCACTGTGAAAATAATTTCTCGATTAAATTATTTTAAAAAATTAAACAAAAGTATTAACCTGTTAACCGGGCAGGACGTATAAATACGTCAAACGTATTTTACGTATTTTATCTATAAATAAACGAAAAAATATATATTTTGTAATCTTTTCATTTATTTTAAGCATAAATAATAAATAAATAATAAAAGCTGCGTAATTAAAAAGGTTAACAGGTTAATTATACAAAATTGTTATTATTGAATTATACAAAAAAAATTAAAAATTATTAAGAAAATGATTATTCATAGATATAATTATTACAATCTATTGAAATTACTTTTGTTTTGTTTTTATTTTTTTTAGGAGATATCGATATGTAAAATCTCGTTAAATGTTTTTTTTTTTTTTTATCAGAGACAAGACTAATGAAAAAAAAACCCAATATTCAGTTACACGGAATACCATAGAATAAAAAAGAATTAAAAAAAAATGAAAAAAAAAACAAAGAATCCTTACCACTGGCCTATCGTCTTTGAAATTATTCGCTCGTTCGTTCTTTTGCTGTTCGGCGGTACATAGGTGTATATGTTTACATAGGTATAACACATAAACATAGAAATATACACAGATACATGAACATATAACAAGCCTCCGGGGTGGCTTGTTATCTGCATTTACCCTTCCTCCTTATGTCCCCTCCCCTTTTACTTTTTTTTTTCCAACTCGTATCGCTGCCCTTCCTTGCATTTCCTTGCAATTCAAGCTTACATGTAGAAATGACTTTTGGTATGTGTAACAGATCCACGCGTGGAACTTTAAACCCAGATTAAATTCCATTTTCATTAACTCCTTACCCGTTATTTCCGTTTATAACTATTTTATATTCAAGAAGAAACGTTTCAGATAAATTTTATCAAAACAGAACTTAAGTAATAAAAAGTGTCTACTTTCTTACGTAATAAAAATTTCAATTCTTTTTTTTATTGTAAGAAGAATTCGAATTATCCTGCTACGAGAGTAACGTGGTACGTGATAAATAATTTCATCGTTGGTTCGATTATCGATTAAATTCGATTCGATGAATTCGAACGGCACGAACGATGATCAATTCGATTTCAACTCGTAGAAAGAAAGAAATATAAAAATAATATTTTTTTTTATCGAATAACGCGGTTAGATTGAATTAAAGAAAATTCTGATAAAAAAACGTGTCTTGTTTGTTGTAGATAATAAAACTACTACACAAGATAATTGTTTTAGATGTTTTCTATGAGAATTGCATTCACGAGCTTGTTAAAGTATCTTCGAATTTCCAACAAAGTTACGATAACTGGTATCAAATAATAATCGTTACAGAGTTGGAGTAGAGGGGGGGGAAGTACTTTTTTTATTAAACGTCGAGAAAGTCATCGTTTTACAAGAGACAGAATGACTAAAGGATTTCGTTAATCAGATTATATCAGATTAAAGCAATTATCCTGACAAGTTTTGAATCTTTCGATTTATTCATATAACGAGAAAGATGACTGATGGTGAGTCGTTTTCTAATTTGAAAGAGAAGCTTAAGCTTAAGACAACTTTTGCTGTACTTTTTTTTTTCCAAAGAACTTAAGCCAGTCTATAGAATTCAACACAAATTTGTATTATCCCAGTAAGCTGTACAAACGTTCGGTTTACGACAGACAGACACCTGAAATAACACGACTCAATGGAATTGCAAAAATTTCTAACAATTTAAAATCCTATCTATTGCAAAGTATAAAAAAGGTTGCCTTGAAAAATTGAACATTTGGTTGATAATCAATTGACGATTGATTAAATATAATGAACACATGACACAAAAAAGTATTTTAACCCTTTGAGTACTATGGACACATAAATACGTGTGGTAAAAATTACTAGAGTAGTTGTTCGACGCATATAAGTATTTATTAATGATTATGTAAAATAATAATATTTAATAAAATAATAAATATATTTATATTATAATGTTTATATTTATTCAATTAAATTATATTCAAAAACAAAAACTTTAATTATTAAATATAATTTATTATTAAAATCTAGTTAATAATAAATTATTCTGTTCCTACAAAACATTTTAGGTAAAAGTATTCAGCACTCAAAAGGGGGTTCATTTTTGTTTATTAATTAAAAACAAGTTTGATCGAACAAAATTTTGTTTTATGTTAATCTCAAAACTTTTTAGCCCCCACCTACTTAGAACATTTATTCTTACAATACAATAGTTAAAAATAGAGACACGAGACTTGCAAGGAATTCCCGTATCGAGAAGTCCAATCGTAAATCCTGTGAATTATGAATCACGCGTCCTTCAATCATTATTTCTAATCGCATGATTCTCAACGCGTGGCTATTCATTAAAAAAACATTATAAGGAATGAAAAAACAAAAAATATTCAACTTTCAATCCCAACGAAGTATCCTTCCAGACTTCTAATCGAATTTTAACCATTTTTTTATGCATGGTTGAAAAAATGAATAAAAAAAAAAACATTTGTTCAATAGTGAAAACTATCAATAAAAAAAAATCTCGTTGAAATTTTCGTTAGTTACGAAGGGGGAGACGAAACCTCGACCGACCAATGGTGTTGTCCGAGCAGTGCATTCGTTGTATAGTTTATTTTGCACGCAATTTCCTCGTTTCCTTCGACACACCTGTTGATTCCATAAGTACATGTCGCGTATGAATTTTTATTCCGCCATTAGACCTAGCTTTGTAGTCGATAGATAAAAAACGGTAACGTGAGGAAAATTCAAGTGGTATCGTTTGAAACGTCAAAGCGAATGACGCGCATGCATAATTTAAAAGTTAATTTACACAATTTAACAGACGAGTTAACGTTCGATTCGTTACGATATTTGACGTTTTTGACGGAAGAAATAAAACAAAAAGAAAAAAAAAGAACAATTTATTTCAATACATTTCTCATGGATAATTTACGGGATATCATTTGATAATAAGACATTTATAAAATGCATGAAATATATTCAACTATATTGTAAGGGTAATATTTCTTACATTACATAATTTACTTTACAATAAAAATCGCAAAAAGTATGATTTCCAGGTCTGACCTTGGTAATTCCTGTTTATACACAGACCCACATGTTATACTAAAGATAAAAAATTTTAATTGATCGTGTTTAATGAATCTTCCTTCCACTCTGTCATTGGTTTAAACGAAGATGTATTAACTGAGATACGAGTGTATCTCGAAACGAGAAGAAGAATGGGCTTGATAAAACGTATCATTTACAAAGTTCAAACATTCCTGTAGGATACAAGTTTTTTTCTGTATTTTTAAGATATCATTTTTACATGTTTGTACGGAATCTACAACATGCAGGAAGTAAAAACAAAATCGTTATTATACTCGTTATGATAAACAAACGTTTAATATTATTTTATCTAGTGAACAAATTTTTATAATGTAATATATTTTAACGATACCTAAAATTGATCAACTTCGATGCTAATAATAAATTTCTTAAATGTTTTTAATTAAAATTGTGTAAGAAACAAGACAATACATTATTATTATCATTGTTTTAAAACATTAGAATCACACATAGTAAAAATATTGTATCTATAAACATATTCATCGAAACATATGTTGATCAAAATCGACGTTAAAACGTTGCTAATTAATACATCGTTCAAACCAAAGTAAAAAATAATAATTATTATTATAAAATATAATATAATTTAACTTACATTAGTATAAGAGTCCGAGTAATCATCTTCCAAGTGTAGCTCGTGTTACACTAATGAGAGTTGATAACCTAGTGTTCGTTAGACGATGTTTTGTTTACATTTTCGCGTTCATAGGATAATTCGAATCTCCTTGAAAAAAAACCTTGCTTAGAAACATTAAAATAGTCGTTCATAAATAAGAACACCATGAATGTCTTATATTTAAAAAAACAGTTCAAGAAACACGTATCTGATTTAAAATAAAATGAAAAATAATACTTGAAAACAAAAAGAATGATCGATTACATATGAAAGTACTTCAAAATGTACAATAAGATTAATAAATACAAATAAATAAATAAAGAAATAAAGAAAGTTAAGAGAACGTTAGCTCGCACACCTGGCAACAAGACATTTGCCCGGATGTTACTTACCTTCGCGGCGTGTAACATCGGCAAAAGGAAGAAGAGAAGATCTCACAGAGATGGAGAGAAATTCAAAGAGAAAGAGAGAGAAAGAGAGAGTAGACTGAAGAAGATAGGAAAAAAGGAAAGAAGTATAGATAGGAGAATGTAGGTGGTTTCATGGCAGAGAGAAAGAGAGATAGAAAGAAGAAAAAGATAGAAGAAGTACTCGCAAAGAGTAAGAAGCGCATTATGCGCAACCGAGGTGCAGGTTGCAGGCTTACTTTTGTTTGAACACGCAGGTTCCCTCCTCCTCCTTCTTCTTCTTCTTCTTCTTCTTCTTCTTCTTCTTCTTCTTCTTCTTCTTCTTCTTCTTCTTCTTCTTCTTCTTCTTCTTCTTCTTCTTCTTCTTTTCCATCTTCTTTCATCTCTTGCTTTCTCTTCTCCCTTCCTCACTCTCTCTCTATCTTTCTATGTGTGTGTGTGTGTATTCTATAGTTATCCTTTTCTCGTTTTCTACCTTGCTGCCGCATGCTTATGCGTATCTCTCCAGCTTTAGTCCGCGAGTTAAGGAGGCACTGTTTTACGTGTGCGCAGTGTATACCCTAAGGGGGCACACGTGGAATTTATGCGTGTGCGTGTACAACCGTGTACGTGCTGAAATTTATACAGGCGTTCCAGCACGGGGGAAAGGGGAGGGAAGATGCTCTCGTAACAGAAACACAAAGAGAGAGAGAGAGAGAAGTGAGAGAGAATAGTATCGTTTTGAAAGCAAAGAAAGAGAGAAAGAATGGGATGCTGCTCGATTCTACCTCCACCTCCACCCTCTCGATCGAGTTATTTTTTTTTAAGCTTCTTTCCTCGCCTGGAAGATCGAAGAGAAGGTGCTGGAGAACAGAGAAATCGAATCTCGTGGTGTAGTAAGGAGACCATGGATGGTACGAGGTAACGGTTATGTCGAAACTCGTGAATCGAAAATCACAGGACGGAGAATTTTCAAGCTGTCGACAATATGGCCACGTAAATACCTATTTACTTCTACTTCTACTTCTCGAGATCGTGTATTTGTGATTCATCGTTATGTAGGTCGCCGTAGTCCGTTCGATTTATGTCTGTTTTTAATAAAAACAAAAAAAATAAAAAAGAAATAACGTCTTAGGAAATGGAAGAGATCGTTCCGGTATATGATTTTAAATGAAGGCTGAAAGTAAATCAATGTAAGAAATAATAACAGTAACTTTAACATAGTATAAACCGTGTAAATTGATTAATTAAGAAAAATAAAATATATAACATGATCAAAATAAAATTTAAAAAAATCAAATAAATTTAAAAGGAAACAAAATTAAAAAAAAGGAATATTCTTTCTTTTAAACTTGAGTATATGATTTTAAATGAAGGCTGTGAAAGTAAATCAATGTAATAAATAATAACAGTAACTTAAACATAGTATAAATCGTGTAAATAGATTAATCATTTAAATTAGAAAAACCAATATAATAAAAATAAAATTAATATTATATATACAAAAGAATAAAATTAAAAGGGAAACCTTTTTATTTTCAACTTGAGTATACGATTTTAAATGAAGGCTGAAAGTAAATTAGTGTAATAAATAATAACAGTAAATTAAACATAGTAAATCGTGTAAATAAATTAATCATTTAAATTAAGATAAAAAATATATAATATGGTAAAAATAAAATTAAAAAGAAGGAAAAAATAATAAAAGGAAAATCTCTTTCTTTTAACTTAAGTATATGATTTTAAGTGAAGGCTAAAAGTAAATCAATGTGAGAAATAATAACAGTAACTTAAATATAATAATTAAACATAATATAATAGATTAATCATTTAAATTAGGAAAAATATATATATATATATATAATATAATAAATAAAAATTACTACATATGTATACACAAAAGAATAAAATAAGATTAAAAGAAAATAATAAAAGAAAAATCTCTTTCTTTTAACATGAGTATTCTCTTGGGTGTGCCTTTAAGAGAGAAAGAGAGAAAGCGAGAGAGAAGATGCATTTACTCGGGTGCGTGCAACTTCGTAGACCCGATGCACTTACGCGATGCAGGTACACGTAATTGCGCGCATAATTTAAGGGCGCGCCGCGGCACGGATATATGACTCTCGAAACGCTTTGCTCGCGCTTACGTAGCCTCGAGTACAAGAACTCACATCATGGAGTAAGTAAGAAGAAAAAGAAGAAGAAGAAAAAGAAGAAGAAGAAGGAAGAGTAAAGAGTTGAAAAGAGAAAGAGATAGGTTGAGGAGAAACCGGCACTTTAAGAAAACCGATCCTTCCATTCATCAAGCGACGATTAAATTGATAGCTCGGCACCACGCGAGCACACACCATGCGAGTAAACCTGAGTCAACCAACCAACCAAGTTTAAAGTAAAACCAAGCTAAGAAATTCAAGTTCGTTTGCCTCCGACTTAACAAAATTTTTATTTCCCTTCTTCTTCTATTTTTAATGTTTCTTCTTTAAAATAAGCTGCTTATTGTTCGAAGTTACGAAAAGACTCGATGTGGTCATTTTCTTTCAACTTTTCTCAAAAATCTACGAGTAAAAAGGGAAGAATAATACCATGGTTTCTGTCTTATGTATTAAAGAGAGATAAAAATATAAAAATACATGTTTCCATTTAAAATTCTTATTTTAGTATTGTCTAATAAGACAGTCAAAAATAATAAAAAAGAAGTTTGACATCGTTGTTAATGCGACGATTTCTAAGCGACCGTATTTCGTCGAGTTAATGAACCAAACGAGGATGCTATAGTGGTTTAAGAGAAATAAAAGAAAGAAAGAGAAGAACAAAGTGTAATCCTTTTCTTCTCGCACGCCGGACACGAGGCGTTGCCTTAATTTAGAAACAATTAAGGCAACGATACTGCATGCAAATATACCCACTCCTATACGTTGGGTTAACCTCTTAATAGCTCGCGCTACTCTCAATTTACGAACGATTAAACTTTCAGTACACACGAACGAGTTCCCCGTGAAGATGTAAGCGCGTTACTTCGAGATGCTGTGTACTCCGTTGTGTGTTCTCTTCTGCTCAACTCTGCTCTGCTAGACTATACTTTGCTATACTACTATGCTAGGCAACATCTACTTTAATGAGTATATACATTTTACGTTGGAAGTTAAATAATCGCGTCGCGTAGGACCTCCGGCGTTTTCGATCTTCCCTTTTACCTTCCCTCACCCATCTTACTTTACTTTCTTCTTCTTCTTCTTGTACTCCTACTGTTCCTTTTCCTTTTTCTTTTTCTTTTTCTCCATGTTCCCGTTGTCGTCGTAGGTCTTCTCTCAAGACTCTTGAATTTGCAAACTAGACTGAACACGTCGTCGTCGGTGAAGTCGCTAGATCTTCTTTAGTCTCTCTCTCTCTCTCTCTCTCTCTCTGAAATATTTATTTCCCGCCATGACGATGAAGATTGCCCCGTAGGAGAGTTTAAAACGAAATCTACCACCGGTTTCTCTCCGTTAAAACATTAACGTTCCTTTTTTTCCCACTTTTGCTTGGACAAAAAAAGGAAAAGGGTAAGCGAGGAAAAATAAAATAAAATCTTTTTCGTGGTTTTATGAATACACAAGGAACGTGTTGACTGACTGACTGAAAGAGAGAAAGAGAGAGAATAAAAAAAACATTAAAAACGTTTCTTACCACAGTGAAACGAACTTTGAATTATATTCAAGCTTGTTGACAGACGTTGTATATACCTTACCGCTTGTTTTTTCTTTTTTTTTATCGTTCATCAACTTCGACCAGATTTTTCGTCACAAAATACGACATACTTACACATCACGTTCAAGAACGTCGTGATGAGAAATCTCCGATCTAAAGCAGAAGTTAAAAGAAACCAAAAAAAAAGAAAAGAAGAAGAAAAAGGCCCCGTTAAAAAAGATAGGGGGTAAGGGGGAGGAGAGGGGTGCGGCCCGAAAGCCACTTAGGATCAATTAGTGTACGACGTTACACGCGAGAAGGGTTGTAGGGGGGAAAAAAGGATGGAATCTGAGTAAAAAGTTAAGGGAGAAAAAGAGAAAAGAAGAGGAGGTGGGGGCGGAGTCGTGGAAGGTTACGAGGGGAGGGAGGTGGGGGGCTGGTAGGACCCGTGAATGAAGACGTCATCGTTCGTAGTTTTGATTGGACGAGCTAAGAGCAGCAGCGACTGGAATACGAGACGTTGACGAGTGAAAAAGGGACCTCGACGAGTCGACGAGAGCTGCTCTACACCGTTGGGTCCATCAAGGAAAAAGAAAGAAAAAGCGAGAGAAAGAGAGAGAAAGAACAGAAAAGCCGTAATAAATACATGGGAGGTATAATGGGACGAAACTTGATAGCCGGTTCTTCTCCATGTCTCTATGGTGTCGCGTGGCGTGTCAATGTAATAATATAACCCACGAATGGAAAGTCGACAAAAAAAAAATGACGATGATCATCGAAAGTTTCTTACTTTTGAAAACTAATCTCTCTTGTTTCTTTTTTCTTTTCTATTTTTATTTTTTTTCAGTTTCCCTTTAAAATATAGGTGAGCGTGTGTATTATCTCCTATGGTTAACGTCACTCGTTGATCTTTCTCCTTCAGCATGGGTTTTAAATTTCTTTTCATGTCTCATTATCTTATCTTAATATTCTATCTGAAATTCAAAATACATAATTATATATATACGTATGTTAATTATTATTAATGTACGTGTATTAAGAAATATAATTTTGTATACGGCGATGTTGCAAGAACGTAAAACGTTATACTTGTCATCTTTTATAAAAACTTTTCTCGTGTCGCAATGAATTATTGCGAAAAGATCGGATTTAATAGTACATTCTCCCTTTCCTTTTTTTTCTTTTATATAGAAGTATCTGAAGGAAGGTAGGTAGGTAGGTAGGTAGGTACGAGTATTTCACGTGAGTACAGTTACAAGATGCAAATTTACTGGGTTGATTCTCGATGAAAAGAGAACGAAAGAAAGAATGAAAGAAAGAGTAGGGACTCTTCGTTTACGCGCGTTTGAAGCCCACTCCTCTCCTCTCGCAGGGCCATTGAAGGGCGTCTCTTCAAACGACGTTGGGCTGAAGCTTCGTACCCAAGGTGAACGGCACCGTCTCGAGAGTCGATGACACAATATCGGCGGACTAGAAGAGGACATTTTTTTTCTTTCATTTTTTTTTTATTATTCATTATCCAAAGGGCCGAGATCAATCCGATCGATGAAATCGTGCCGAAAGCAAACCTACCAAGAGTACACTATCAAAGAATTAAAAATCGGTGGTGGTGGTGGTGATGGTAGGAGGGTCACTTTGGCTGCTCATGGGGTTTATGGAAAATATTGATATTAATTTTACAACATACGAAGAATATATAAAGTTTATGAATACAAAGAAAAATATTATATCAAGACCAATAGAGATAGATAGTAGCTTGTATCAAAAAGAGAAGAAAAAAGAAAAAAAATGTATTCCTATGGGTATTCTCGGAGGGATACGACAGAGAGAGAGAGAGAGAGAGAGAGACTCGATGAGACTATTTTCCTTTCAAACTCGATGATAGAGTGGCGAACGTAGAGAGAAGGATCTCTCATGAATATTTATGCACGTTCACCGCCACAAGCCGCGCCAACCAACACCAACCAACACCGCCAAGCCCTGACCATCGCGATCGCTTTGATTAACTTCGATCCGATGCGTCGAAAGAAAATCCTACGTCCGATCCGTAGACGCCTATAGATACATATACATACATATATATATATATATATATATATGAATAGATATAGTGATACTTTTCTACGTGTATGTCATGTTCTTATATAAAGACGTAATACCCACCGACGCTTTTCCTTGCCACACTCTCGAGCCACAACGAATCGTCCGACAAGTCTTCTTAAACAGTAAAAAAAAAAAAAAACTCTCACTGTCATGAATATGTTCCTTCAAGGATGACTTATACTCGCGAATATGAGTATGCCTAAGCGTCTAAAACAGTCCTACGTCTGTTCTATACTCGCTAAAGAGCACATACAATCGATAGTGTATCTTTAAATAAAATCGATCTCGACTAACATGTAAATGAGAGAGTGAGAGAGTGAGAAAGACCAATGTTTGACGTTAGAAGAAAATTTCTCGTGTTCTCGTATTTTCAATTATTTCGTTTCAATAGCTAGCATTGTCTTACTATTGAAAAGTAATGAATTATTCAAAAGGTAAATAAACATAAGTAAATAATATCATTTGTAAAATATTTTTATATCGTGATTTGTCTTTGTAACGAATTTAAAGTACGAAAAATGAATATAGTTGGATATATCAGGATTTGTATGAAATTTTTGTTTCTTTATGACGTTTAATGCATCCAGAAATGATTATCGAGATACGCGAAAAGTACACACACACACACACATACGCGTAGATATATATCTATATGAATAATATACGTTGGCCCGTATTTTCACGTATTTCTCTCGCAATAAGCGTATCTTTCTATAAGAAGAGACCACCGTGAAAATAGTCGACGGTAAATTTAGATTTATAGAGGGATATCCGGGCGGGTGTTGGGTTTCAATTAAATATGATCGATGAAGAGACCCTTCTGGTGGACCGATGAAATTCCCTCTACTCGATTCCCCAGGGATCCGGGACAAAACATTAGCCAGCGAATTGTTGATCTCATACACAGGAATGAAGAAAAGAAATAAGACAGAATAATCATGAACGATAAATATTTTCGTTAAACGAGTATTAGTTATTTGTTTTCATTCTTATAAATACGTTGCCATGATTTTTCATACACCTCGTATAATACGTTCTTTTATTTCCCACGTTTAAAAAAACCTTATACTCTCTTTATAGATTACCCCAAAATATTATTTAAGCTGACCTCTATACATCCATGAAAAAAAAACTCTTACCCAAGAGTACCATTGTGTTTTGATTCGTTGTAGAATGATTTAATGCACCACTTCGCAACACCTGTTCTTTAATATATACAAGTACAAAGAGGGTTACGCGTACAAACTGCATTCCTTTCTCTTTTTTTACAAAAAATCATATAAGCATCATAAATCTATCCTCTATATACATGTGCGTTTGTTTAAACGGTAGAAAAATTAATAGATGTGCGCGAAGATACAAACTTTATCTCGATAATATCAAAAATTAGTATCTGTTACTTTAACTCGAATCGATTTGTTCTTCTTTTTTTTTTCTCGAGACGATTCGAAAGTACATTCGTTAACGAAAGGATTACGATTTTCCGCACCTTGGAAGTGTGTACGATTTTAGAGAGACGCGTATTTTCTCTGGTCTCTTTACGTCAGAGATATTTCCGGATAAATTTTGCTCACTTCTCTAAACCCTTTTAATTCCCCTTCACCCTACTCTACCCAAATTTACCGAAGAAGATCGAAACTTCGTTACAATCTGGAGTGTATTTTCGAGTTGATTTCGAGGCCTTACATTATCCAATATATTTCATTCCGAAATATTTACGAGCATTTTCTCTCCCTTTCTCTCTTTCTCTTTCCAACTCTCATATAAAGTCTATCGAGTTTAGGATAGAAAGCCGGGATGATATCCAGATGGCTGCTCAACTCGTAACACGAGAAAACGGAGACACACGAGTATGCTTGTTGTATTTTCTATTTAATGTGTAAACTTGCCCTGTAAAATAAAAATCAACCAATGAAATAATGTTTCCGCATTGTTCCACTTTCACTTTATTTTTATTTCCTTTCCCTATCTCATTAACCTTCGAGCAAAGTATAATAATTCGTTGAAGAACACTCAAACTCGATTTATACACAAAAATTCGAATTTGAGAAGAAATCGAGGCCAAGGAACACGAATGATTTGACACGTGAGAAAAATTTTTTAAATGAGAAAACACCTCGTCATTAAAGGTTGAAGAAAACAACAAGAAAAATTAAAAAGAAATCGATTAAATCTCGTTTTACGACAAAATTTGTGTCTTGCACCGAAAGAATAGCGAAGAAAATTAACCATAGTTCGGGAACGTAGTTTAATAAAACAGAAACAGATTATTCAGTAAAATAAGGGTGCTACGATGATAGAAAAAGAACAAAAAAATGTTTTACCACGAAAGATCCTTCTCGAAATCCTTCTTCCCTTTTATCCCCCCACCTGCTGTGAGACCGCTCGTAAAGTAACGATCGTACGAGCAAATTCCCTCGTAAATGTGGACAAATGAAAGGCTAATGTGATATATCAATCGTCACCGATAAATAAATTCGATTATTAAACATCGCCAAGGGTGATAATATTAAACAACACGCGTCTTGAATTTTCAGATAGTTAAATCGCCGTTAACGCCGTTGCGTGTTACTTTATTTCATTTTTTTTTTTTTTTGCTTTTTTCCGTTCAATTTATTACTAGTTAAATAAATATCTAAAAAAAATTGTTTAGAGGAAAGAATGAGATACATATTTTATTTCTTTTGGTTCGTTACAAAAGAACAAACAAATAACCCGAAAGATTGTTATTTTTATCGATGAAAATAGATCGATACAAAATAAACAAAATTATTTGCATAAATTGACATACAAATATTACCGATGAAAGATAAAAAAAAATGTAACCAATGGTTCGGCACGTAAATTGCTACAAATACATTAATTGTAAAATTTATTCAAAAATTGTAATCGATAATCGTGTTGTACTACATACGTAAATCGAAATAAAAAGGTATAAAAATAAATTCATGAGAACGATCACAGAGACATCGTTGAACTCTGACCCTTAAAACGTTTAAAACGTTTTGCTCGTTATCTCGAGAATAGAGACACATACACACGCGTTTAACAACATACGATGCTCATTAAGTTTATACGCGCGATAATTTGCGTATCGTCGTGAAGATTATACCGAAGGATATTTATGTCGTTGCCCTTACGTGGACACTCGACGATCGATCGATCATCGAGTTAATGAGGACCAAAAGGAAGGTGGGTATACTAAGTACTCTCTATGTTAAATGAGAAATAAGATAATTAGCATTCCAGTGGGAGGAGCATTTTGCACGCTTTCACGCTCAACTTCTTTCTACTCCATCAAATTAAAACGTTTAAATAAACGTTCGCGATCATTGCTAAGAAAACATCCAACCGACATTCCGATCATTCGTTTGTACAACATTGGAATTCGATTGGATAGCACATTTTGCACCGATCTTTTTCTTCAATTTATTTTATCGTTGAAAATTATTAGAAATAAAAAACTACGTTTATTTTTATCACATCATATTTTATTAATGAAGAAGACATCAACAAGATATGTGCCCGTAAAATCAGATTATCAGTTATTTCACACCACATTATTTTAAATTAAATTAATTCAATGTAAAATAAACCGTTAGATAATGTTTGTTATTTCAATATTATATAGAATTCACATTTCTCGAAACAAGAGATATATGACTTAAACCACTTTCATAATTATGAACACAAATAAGAAAATAAGTATTATACGTATACTTGTGCGTCAGTGATAATATAAGAAAGTTTTGAGTATGTGAGAAAAAAAAAGATAAAATATAGGTTCGATATATGTTATGGTAAAGTGTATTGAAAATAAAAAAAACTCCCCTTACATGAAACGAGTCTTTGACACGCTCGGAAGTTGTCCTACTCCGTAAAAAAATGTAACCCCCAAAGTCTTTTATTCGAGAGAGAAACATTTCGCGCAATATACACCTTTACCTTTTTCTTCTTACCTCGTGAAAAATAAAAAAAGGACACTTTCTTCTTTTGGCTTGTGTACGCAACTCGAAGTTAACATTTTAAAGTCGTTATAATATATCTTCGATCGAATGGAGAATACGTGTTTTTCCTCGCACGCCTCCACGCGCGACTTGAACGATTTGCGAACGGTGATAGCTAATGAAGGTAAATAGAAAGAGAAAGAGAGACAGAGAAAAAATAAAAAAAAAAAACGAAAAGTGAGAGTGGTGGTAATGTTGTGTCGTCTACGGTCGCGAGTCAATTTCCAAGCACGATGTTCGAGAGCTCGTAAAAAGAATTTTAAAAGGCCGCCTCACCGTCTCCTAATTTGGATCACGGCTATCGCAACGAGCCGATTATGGGGGACGACCATGATTAGCTCGGTTAAAGATAAAATCCTTGATTCTCTTGATAATTTCATAACTTGTTCATTTTTGTTTTCTTTTCTTTATTTTCTTCTTACTTCTTCTTCTTCTTCTTCTTATTTTTATTTTTATTTTTATTTTTATTTTCTTTACGATTATTTTCACTCCTTCAAGAATTTCTTGAAAATTGAACGAGCTGTGAAAGAAGAAGAAGGAAGGGTTTCACTTCACTTCGAGGAAAATGATGATATTAGTTGTTTATCGTTGTATTATTATTATTAATCGTTAATAATAGTTCGAAAGGGAGAAAGAAAAGGAAAAGGTTCTCAATTTTATCTCCCATAAGACATCGGGATAAGATATACGATCGAAGGGTTCAGACATTCCTGAGAAAATGGCAAATGGGATTGCCAGAAATTCCAGATATCATCTCTCTCTCTTTCTCTCTCTTACTCTCTCTTTCAATGTTTCTCTATTTTGGATCCACACAAACGATTTAGTTAATTTCACTTACTCGTTTATCATTTTATCTTCCCCTCTTTTCCTTTTTATTTCTTCTCTTTCAATTTCGATTAACTGTACTGCAGATATTTTTATCGAATGACGAGAGAAACGTTAGCATTCGATAAATATCGTTCAAATACACACATGATAGCTTTTGAAGTTAAATAAAATGTTCTACTTTCTAATTAATCGTGTAATCCATCCTGAATTGAAAGGAGTAAATGCGTGAATCAAACAAAACGTTCAATTAAATACGAACTTTTCCTATCGATTTGAATTATTTATCAGAGAGTTTGTTGTCGTGTATACGAGTGTAAATTAATAATTAAATAACAGGATCAAATTTAATATAACTCTCTCTATAAATAATATATATATATATAAAACGTAATTACGAACGTTCGTTGACAATCACGGTAACAAACTAATTAAACATCAATGCTACGAGTTAATCGTTTAATTTCTATTGAAATCAATTAGCAATTTCGATTAAAATATAAATAAAATTTGAAATAAATAAATTTAAACGTGTTCGTTGAAATATCTAAAATCTTCTCATGTTAAACTCATTCGCGGAACGTGCAAAAGGGAAAATTTCAAACATGAACTCTTCGAAAGCACATAATTCATAACACAAACGAAGAAGAAGAAGAAGAGATAGATAAAACTGATAAAAAATTCTGTAAAAAAAAAAAGGGAAGGGGAAAAAATCGAATCTTCGAAGAGAGTCTTTTCGAAATTCATGTTTTGCCGACAGGATTAAAATCCTCTCTCTTTCTCTTGCTAACTTGACGTTTTCCCTAGGGAGAAATAATCTATAAAGAGATTACACGTAAGATCGCGGTATGGACGATAAATCACGATAAAGCTCCGTGTAACGATCCCTCATTGCCAGACATTATAACCGCGGCATGGAACTACCTGGCAACTTCGTAGATAACGATTCGAAATGTTAAAAAGGAAAAGGAGAAAATAAACATTCGCAGCACCAATTACAGCAACGTATCGCTCTACGGGATACTTCACGTCCTCTCCTCATCGTTATCCTTTTATCCTTTTCCGAGTACGTTCTTCTCTATTTATTTTTTTCTCTTTCTCTCTTTCTTACACACGCATGCACATGCATACACTTTCTTTCTTTCTCTCTCTCTCTCTCTCTCTCTATGTTGTACACGATTTTCCCCAAGAGTCCAAAAAAGAAAGAAAATTTCCAACTCGTGTAGTAGAAACTTTACATCTCTTGGTTCTTTTTATCTCTTATCATCTTATATGCAAGTATACCTATTCAAAACGTCTGCTACTTCGATTTACCTTAGCAAAATCCAATTTCTGATTTTTACTTGCTCATCTCGCAAAACTTACTCTCTTTCTCTCTTTCTCTCGAAGAATCGAATCACAAGCAATCGTCATGTCAAAGTCAAGTCGACGAATTTCTGTCGAGGAAATACGATTTTCAACCTGGAACATCAATGGAATAATTTTCCCATTTCAACTTTGAATCTTGTCATTTCAAATATCTTCATAAGAATTTGTTTTTTTTTTTTTTATGAAATCATTTTAATATCTCTTTTTTTCTATTCTTTTTATCTTACTCGAACTAGGATTCTTCTAAAGTATCTTTCGTAGTATCTACTTTTCTCTGGAAGGAACGTATTAACGAGAAACGTATTAGAAAAAAAAGGAAAGAAAATAGAGAATAGACCTACATAAATTCTAAGAAAATTTGTCTCAAGCTGTTATGTGGTGATGTCTGGTCGCAGTTAAAGTCAGTTTAGAAAAAACATTGAAGAAAAAGAAGAAGACAAACAGGTGTTTCTTGACTTATTTCTGAGAAAATACGATTGCTCGGATACGAAAGGTAGGTCAGTTCTTAAGCTAACGAAAGAACGAACGAACGAACGAACGAATGAATGAATGTATAAATGAATGAATGAACAAACGAGACCGAGGAATAGAAGTAAAAAAAAGGCCGAAAATAAGCGATCGGATTACTATCTCTTCGAAGGTGAGTGTCGTTTCTCACTGAAGAAAAGAAAAGAAAGGAAAAGAAAGGAAAGATCCGCATGTGGAAGAGAAAGATAGAGATAGAGAGAAAGAAGGGGAATGAATGTTCAGAGTTCTTTGCAGCTTTACATATGTAAATCCGAAGTTTCGAGGCAAACAACAGTGGCGCTTTTAACCCTTCGCATAGTAGCACCGTTTTATCTCGTATGCGCTTACACCGCACCTAAGGTGTTGTATTTACTTAAATATGTGGAATTAACGTTAAACGTATATACCAAGACACCAGTTAAATAGCTTCTTTTTTCGAATTTTCAATTAGTATTCTACGTACATTATCGAAGAAAAATTTGTTTTTAAGCTGTCGATATATAATGATAAATTTTATAAAACATATATACATAATATATGCTATACATATGTTATACATGTATTATAAATTATAAACGTATATAAATAAATAATATAAATAATTAGTTTTTTCAAATTTTTAATTAGCATTCAACACACTGAGTATTTTTAATTACAATCATTATTATATTTATTATTTAATTCAATGGAAAATTATAACATGTGTTTTAATAATAATGCATTATTTAATTTATTATTTAACCTAATGGCAAATAATAATTAGTACAAAATATAACTTTAGTCAAAAACTAATATTGGACCAGTTACGGTATAAATAGGTATACACATGAACTGTAAAGAAGTATATTGCCTGTAAAACGAGAAGACTAAATATATCTACACATAAACGAAAATGAGATCACGTACTCGGTTGGTGAACGATGCTTAGATGGGTGATTTAATTATTAATCAGAAAAAAAGAATATTATATTGAATGTTTATCATAAATAGTTTCGTTATTCTAATTTAATATTAAAAAAAAATAAAAATGGTGAAAGGGACAAAGGTTATTGCACAGGAAGAACACGCGAGCCTTTTTTAAGGCCATTGACCAGCAACAGCAGCAACAAGCAGCAAGTCGAGAGACTCGGTCGTTGCAGTTTAGTATAGTTAGTATACTTATATACATACATCGCGCATTGCAATTGTTCGATTGTCCTGAAGCGCGTGCTTTTGCGTGCACTGCCCTTAATTCGCGTCGTTTACGGTGACTCACTTTCACAGACCATCGTTACTACCGATCCCAGACATACGTCATATCGTTAATGATGACGATGACGATGATCCAGAGTGATCTAGACCCACGACACCCACCCTGCACAAGTAATGTCGCCTTTGTCCCCTATTTATATTCTTCCTACGATGATTGATCTTTGACTTTGTTCAAACGTTCAGTGAAAGTACGAATCTTTGTTATCTGACTTCCGAAAATAACTTTTTATTTATATTACAGAAATACAAATGATTATTATCATCATCATCATCATCATCATCATCATCATTAATACCACCTTCATGTTTTCTTTATATTCCTACAGAACAATAGATGATTTTTTTTCTTTTATGGAGAAGAAATCACAAATATTACTAAACAATTGCATTAAAAGTTCATCGTTTGCAAAGTCTGTAAAAATTAAGAAGCACGTAGAGTGGTAACGTTCAGCGTCATCGTTCCTTCAAAAAAAAAAAAATTAAAAATGGAAAGAATTCGATGTCGCAAGAAACTTCGGAATAATAATCGAAGAATCGGCATCGTTATCTTACCGCCATATTCGATCACTACTCATGTCTAACTCATAGACGATAGTTCTTTCGAAGAGAACCGTTCGGTTAACGAGCGCGTTATCTCACCGAATCGACAATCGGCACGCGGTCTTTCAGTATAACGAGAGGTCTTAACCTCCATCCGTCTAAGAGAATATCCGTCAGAAATGTCGTTCTCGATAAATGTCAAACGTAATCGTGGTCTTGGCTAACACTCTTTCTCTTTCTTTCTTTCTATTTCTATCTCTGTCCTCACCTAACTCTTTACCCCTGCACCTACTCTCATCCCTGTGTGAAACCTTTCCTTCAATAAAAAATTCTATTTTATTACTTATATATAGATGTATATATTATTTCTTCAAAAAGTTGGTTGCTTTTCCATGACACACACACACACGCCTATTTTAATTATAAAAGATAAGTTAACCTATAATATCTCTTATGTTGTATCAAAAGTTTCTTAGCATTTTCTTACCAATAGATAAATATATATTAATTTTATATTTTATTTTATATAATATTTTATTTAATTTAAAATAATAATTATATTATTTTATTTTAAGTTGTATAAAATTTGTAAATAATAAATATTTAACTAGGATGCTTCGGCCACGCGTTGCTGTGGCTTTACTGTAAAATGTTGATTCAATATAGTTCTAAACTATTTAGTATATCATGAAAACACATAAAATAATACCATAATTACAATGGAATACATAAAATAATAATATTCAATAAAATATAAAAAAGTTAGGTTAAGTTATGTCATATGTAAATCTGAAGAAAAACGTGAAATAATTGAATTGTAATACAGCGCTATCTATTGAAAACTTACAGTACCTAAAGACCTCTAGAGAACCTTTAAATAATAAATGTTAATTTAATATAATTCTAAATTATTAAGTAAATTATAAAAATACACAAAAAATAATAACACGATTACAATGAAATACATAAAATAATAATACACGAACAAATAGAAAAAGTAAGGTTATGTCGTATGTAAATTGAAATAATTGAATTGAAATACGACGTTATCTATTGAATATTTAAACAATCTAGAGACCTACATAACCTGTACATAATAAATCTTTAAATTAGCAATAAAAAATAAAAATAATCGCGATAAAAACTATCCTATATACTAAGTTGAAAAAAATCACACAAAATAAAAAAAAATTCCATTAAGATAGGTTAAGTAACTGCGAAGTTCATTGAAAATCAACAACGTGACATTGAATTTTGATATTTAAAGAAGATATATAGAAAAAAAATAAAAGTAAAATAAATCATATACAACTCAATAAAAAGTAATCATTAAAATTTTCTTAAAATCTAATAAAAATTCTCCTCAAAAAAATATAATAACCTTTAAAACATATACATAATTTACCAATTAATCTGTTAAACGATTATCACTAGAATTAATACGTTATGTATATGTACTATTTAAAAGATAAATGAATGTTTTTAACATGGTTGTTAAAAAAAAAAAAGAAGAAGTAAACAGTTGGACATTCCTGCGATTAGATATTTCACGTATACCGTGAAACAGAAAATGAACAAATAAAATATGTTAAAGGAGTAAAATAGGAAGCTTCGCCAGTGAGCAAGAGCTAGAAAGTAAGTAAGTAAATGCTTCACTACGACGTAGTGTGCAGGTATTACGAACGATAGAACAAGCATGTGTGTGGCGAGATTCCATGGCGTGGAATCGAGCGCATAATGTGTCGGTGTCGCGCTTCTATACGGCAGCCAACAGGCTCTCCTCGTGCGAGCCTGTTTACATAAGTTGGCCCAATCTTCTCTTTCTCTCTTTCACTCGTTCATACATACGTGCATGCAGATACACAAACACACACACAAATACACTTGGTTAGTCGTATGGGCATCCGCTACAGGTGGGTCCCTGTACAGCTATACTCTTTCTACACGTAAAACGTGCTCAGAGTCATAGAAAAGAGAAGAACCTGTTCCTTCGAGTCCACCCGGTATGCCAAGACGCGTGTATCTTGCGGGGGTCATCTACGAAGGTACTCTTCTTCTCTACACATGAACGATTCCTATAAGTGTACACAGACACATGCGATCGACAGAGGCGTACGACACTCGAAAACCCGAGAAGATTCTTTGCTCGCTCGAGTGGACTTTGCTGCTGCTGTTGCTGCTGCTGTTGCTGCTGCTGCTCCCAAGAAAAAGAAAAAGAAAAAGATGATGACAAGAAAAAAAAGTGGGAGGAAGTGGAGGAGGAGTAGTATACGTTCTTGGGGCTGGCACGAAAGATTATTCTCGTCGAGGTGCGATGTTAACCGATACAATGTGGCGTGAAAAGTTTTGAAGAATCTTTATAGAGGAGAACTACGGGTGGTGATAGGGGAGGGGATTGGGGAGAGGAGACCACTTCTTGAATAAATTTGATACTTTTAGCCACGTGATTTTAATTCTTTTTTTTTTTATAGTAAAGACAACAACAAAAATTTTGTTTACAATACGCTTAGATCGATGTAAAAGAAGTGTTTTGCGAAGAAAAATAATTTTTTTCTTATACCGAAGTCTCATTGAATTAATGAGACAGATGAATGGAGGGATCGATAAGGTAAGCAAAGAGCCATAGGAAGAAGAATAGACGGAAAGCAAGTTGTCTGTCGAACTCAGGAAAAGCGTAGTAAGTAAGTACTTTGATGGTGGTTTATGCGAATAACAGGCTTCCCGTAGCCACATTAAATATTCACCAAGAGTTGAATCCTCTTGAAAAGACGCACATAGAGAGAGGTAGGAGAAAACGACACGATGATGGAGAGAAATAGAAAAAAACAAACAAGAAAAGAAATAAGAAAGGGTCATCACACGTTTAACTTTTCGATGAAACTATATTCTTTTTTTTATAATATAAACGAAACGTTCAATATTCTTATCAGGAATTAGATAAAATAAAATAATAATAAATTATTCTTCTTTTTATTTTTTTATGTAATTGTGTAACAAGTTTTAAAATATCGTCTCACGATTCGACGAATTTTCTCTCTGTTTTAATTTTTCCCTACTTTTATAATATTAAAATAAATTCTACGAGCAATTGGATCTCTCTCTCTCTCTCTCTCTCTCTCTCTCTCTCTCTCTCTCTCTCTTGAGAATAGTTTAAGAGAATAAATTTCGATACGCGGCGCCTAGCAAAAGCCACGAGGAATATTTAACGAAACGAATCTCGCCGTATAGTTGGGCAAAGATACGAGTAAAGTTTAAAGGCTTTCAAAGTGGAGCAACGAAGCAGACGACATTCTGGGGGCCCATCTTTTACGACTACTTTATATCTCGAGAGATTTCACGAGCCGACACCACATTACCACTAACTTTACAGCCACGTTCACACCACGAGAGCCATGATACTCTCGTGGGCCTTTTACGATCTCTTCCGCGTCAAATCGTCATCGTCGGTGGTCTATCTTCGGGAATATTAACGAAATTCTAACTAACTTTATCTCATACTTCCTCTCTTCGAATTTCTCTGTAGAAACAATTTTTATACATTGACGAATAAATACGGTTTTTGAAACACATTCACAAACGTTCTCGTAATCAAACTCGTATTGAAATCGCTAACAAATACGATATTTAAAACGATATAAAGAATTTTTTAAGCGATCAATTTACTTTTGTAAACTCGTGAATCGATTTCAATCGATCATTGAGAACCTTAATTCGAGAAATTTATTTCAAAAATAAAAAAATAAAAACAGATTTTTTTGGTCACGTATCGTATCGAGAGAGTGTTGTGTGAATGAAAATAGAAATAAAAAAAATAAAAAACGAAAGGAATATTTCCAACGCGATTCGATCAACGGTTCCATACACAAAGGGTTCGAAATGTAGTCGACGGGCGTGAGAGTTATCTTCTCGAAAAAAAACGTGATCGCGTGAAAAAGAGTCAGAAAAGAAATAAAGAAAAAAAAAGGGAGAGATAGTAGTAGTTATGAATGCGAATTTCTTCTTCGAAACGACTGATTACGAGGGATGCGGAAAAGCAGGAGCCCAGGACTTGGAAAAATCCAAATCGGGGAAGGGTGGGGAGCTTGGTGGACACTTCGTGACAGGAATATAAGCTGAGCTTTTGCAAGCGTGTCTCGAATCGGACTTACAGCTTTTCGTTTGCCATTCTTTCTCGTCACTGACGACGACGAATACTATTGTACTACTACTTTTACTACTACTACTACTAGTATTACTTCTACGATGAACTCAAAAAACTCGATACGCTGGTCTTTCTGAATACGAAACGAGAATTCGTTCCTCGCGAGAACAGGTCTTTTATTTCTTTTACTTTTTTTTTTCTTCTACCTTATACAATTGCTATCTTTCTACGGAAACACGTAAATTAACTTTGTACTTTCTTCTTTCTCTTTCAATTGTGTCTTTTTTTTCTCTTTTTCTTTTTTAATAAAAATAAAAAGACCGATTTTCATTTTTATAGAATAAAACAAAATTTTGTTTATTTTTTTATTTTTCATATTCATAGAAAATATTCATTCAAGTGATACGAAGAATGAAAATGAAATTTGTTCGAATTGAAATGTTACGAACACGAGACCCCATTTGTCATCGAAAATCATTCCATATGTTATATATGTTATCGTGAAAAAGAAAAAAATACAACGTATTGTTCGTCAAGCCATTAATCGTTAAAATAATATATCTCTCCTTTCTCGATGATTAACTTTATTTAATAATCGATGTAAAACCGTGAATATGAAATCGATCGTAAATTCGCACAACGAGTACCAAAATTGTATACAACACGCTTCGAATGTGTTTATGAGATGAAAAGAGATATGAGAAAAAATTTGGCGAGAAAATTCGGTTGGCAAATGAACCGTGATATTCTTCGAAGCCATCGTATCAAAAATGAAAAAAAAAAAACAGAGAGAAAGCTTATCTTTCGTCATTGGTTGGATCTCTCGTGGATCGAAAAGAAATTTATCCAGAGACGTTGGGAAAAAAAGGTAGAGAAAATAATCCTACCCATCGGATGTGTTCTCATAACCAGAAGAGAAAGAATAAAAAAAAATATATATATATATTGAGAGAGAGACTAAAATTGAATCCTCCAGTTCTTCTGTTCCTTTCTTTACCGATATTGCCGAAGTTTAAGAGATCGGAGTAGATTTTGCCAATTTTTTTTTTTTTTTTTTTTTTATTTTTTCTGGACGACTTGAAGCAAATCGAAAGATCTCAAGCAGGATCTAGATTACCCTCTGACGTATAAGATCCAGTGAAATATCAATTTGTGTGACGGAGGGTTGAGAAGAATTTGTTCGAACAAAGGAAACGAACCCTCTCTTCCTACAAAACTTATCGAACATTAAAGAGAGACAGATATAAAGAGAAAGAGAAAGAGAGAGAGTATCTCTTATAGAAATTCTTCTATTCTTTTCAAGTAAGAAAGGGAACAGAGACACCTTTAACACGGTACTACAAATTTTCTTTCGAAGAAACTTACCGATAGAAAGAACGAAACACAACCAAGGATAAGTTTTACGTGATAGCAGCTCAGAAGAACCTTCCCCGATGACTAAAAAACTGGACTTGTGTAGAAAACCCAAAACACTTTGATCTCTCGATCTTCGATGGCAAGCGGAACGACGTGGAAAACGTGTCCAGGACTCTATCGTAGCTCTTTGATCCAACCTTTCCAAACTGTTGAACCATCCTCCGATCTGTACACCTTTCTTCGATCAAAGGGAGAACCCTCTACTATTTGCTTATACCTTCTTTTCAACCCTCTCCCGTGTTTCCTTATTTTTTTGTTTCTTTTTTATTCTCCAAATAAGAAAAAAGGAAAAGAAAATTCTTTGATACGAGAGAAGAAAGAACAAGAAGTTTTTCAGAAACGTTAAAAGAAAGAGAGAGAGAGAGAGAATATGGAGAGGAGATAGGGAGAAGAGAAACATAAAGGGGGAACTGTTCGGGCTTCAATGGATAAACTTTATCGAGCAACCCACACCCTGTGTACTCGAGGGAAATCAGGCTGATAATCCGATTAATAAATTAGTTAGGCGTCCACACACGGGCCGCGTGCGCGTGTTCCGATCGCTGTTCACGATTTAATCGACTATTTCTCATTGTCCTCTATATATCTCTCCACACATTCGCCTTATCATAGACTATTATCAAATCAATGCATGTGATTGGCCGATTAAATTCTTCGACTAATATCTACCTTTTTATTCACCCATTTTACGAATACGAAAGATACTTATCTATAAATACTTTCTTATATTTATGTAATACTACACATGAGGTAACATTTTTAACGTTTAATTACCACACGATATTTTTATTTTGTTTTTTTTCCAAACGTGGATAACCGATACTAACTGTATCCAGGTTATTTGATTTTACTGATCTAAAGTGAACTAATAATTCAACCTAACCGAATCATCGATTAAATTCTTTGAATAATTGTTTGAATATCAAACCCAAAACGAATGGGATTTAAAACCAACGGAGTGAAACGTTCAAACATCAAAAGATGTCGAAAAAATACAAACGAGTTGAGAGATATGAAAATGTTAAAGTTTGTAGGATAAATGGCAAGGTTATCTCTCGCGATTACAAGAGCTCGCTTCGTGGAATATTCTACCATGTGGACGGGGGAGGGGGAGAGGGAGAGGGGGAGGAGCTACTTCTTCTTCTTCTTCTTCTTCTTCTTGCTCGTTATTCCTGTCGGATTCCCAAGTTTTGAGACCGGATGTTGTTGATGCACGGCAATATGTCGAAAGAAAGGGTTTACCAGGATACTTTGAAGCCGAGTAAGAACGTGGGCAGGAGGCCACGATCGTCAAACCACCAACCCATGACCAAGAAAAAAAAAATATAAAAAAAGAAAACAGGGAGTTGTGCCTACCCGCTGCGCAGGAGAAACAAGTGGGCGAATTTCGGCATGCAAATCGCTTCCAGATCTAACCGAGAATCCTCTTTCAACGTAAGAACAAGAATAAGAAAACTGAAAGAGAGAGAGAGAGAGAGAGTTTGATCGTCTACTTTGATACATGCAAAACCATTTTACCTTTATTTCTTTCTTCCTTCCTTCTTCTCTCTCAAACACACACTCTCTCTTTAACGTATGAGAGAAAACCAAGAAGGTGCAACTGTGCCAGCAAAAAATGGAAATAAATGCATGGAGAAGAGAACCCACCCTCCAGCCCCCCTGAGAATTGAGCTTATGTTTTTGTCTTTTTCGTATTTCTTTTTCATTTTTAAGCCTACCAACCTTTTAACATTTTTTTGTTTTGTTCCTTACGAGTCATTTTGTTCTGTTTGTTTATTTTGTTTTATTTTTTTTTTGTTGGGATGGGCTCTTTTTTTATTTCCTCCCCTCCCTCTTTCCGCCCACCACGTACAATCGATTATTATTCAGAACGATGGAAAAAATATTCACTGTGTATCTATTAAAAAAAACGTCGAATTCTGTTTATTGCGGTAGCGCGTAAAACCAAATTCCACGCTCGGGTAACTTCGGTTAATAAAACTTTCTGCTCGGTTTCAAGCATTCGTTTAAAATTGGTAAAAACAATGTGAGAGAGAAAGAGAGAAAGTCTCGGGTGCGTTCACCAATGTTTTCTCTCGTTATTCTGCACACACGGGGTTAGTACACGTAGAAATTTTGGACGAAATAACCAAAGGTCTTTCGCGTGTTCTTTTCTTTTATCCTTTTTGTTTTTCGTTCAACTTCACCTAAACCTCCCCCACGTATTCCCCTTCCCCACGTTTCCAGCTCTTCCCCCTTTCTCTTTGAGATTCGACAAAAGTTTCGATTTTTGAGTAAAACTCGGCAAATCATCGTAGTACGTTGGTACATCTCTTTGTTTTTTTTTCCTCTTTCTCATTCTTTCTTCTCGACTTTTTTCCATGTTTTTTTTTCAATCTTTGAAAGCCCATCCTCGTGTTTATCGTTGCATCTTTCACAAGCATGGAGCATATCCGACAATGGGAGGATGCTCGTTGTATATCGACGACGTGAATGTTTCGTTCCATGAAAAATTGGGTTAATGGATCCTCGATAATAAGTCGACGAATAAGCAACAGACAGATAGACGGCTTGTTGTTCAGTTTACAATCGTATCGTCTTCGCAGCTTAATAAATCATCCTACTACAAAGAAGAAAAAAGAACAAGAATAATGCGAACGTGTGAAATTCGGACGACTAGCAGAAAATAACGAGGAAGAGGAGAAAAAAGGGGATGTAAAAGAGAGAATAAGACAAAAATAAAAAAGGGAAGGATTGGGAAAAAGAAAAGTTTTGACGATGACGGGGAAAAAACAAAATGTTACACATTTATGTTATTTTTCTTTTACCCCTTTTTTTGTTTCTTTTTTTTTGAAATCCTTTTTGTTAACAGTTAACTGTTGGCAATTAGTCGACTAAGTTCGGAGATAGTCCAGTATTATTTTTGGGTTCGGCTAAACGAACCGGAAACGTCTAATAAATTGCAACCGTTAAACAGACGTCGACAGAATAATTGCGTGGAAACCGTAGGCCAACGAGGAGAAAGAGAAAGGAGACTTGTCCAAGAGGAAGAAACACGGTTTAGCGTGATGAAGTCGAGTACACTCAAGCTTCTTTCTCGAGGGTGGTGGATTTACTTATTCCGGTTGTCCGTTCGCGAGACCAGACGACAACAAAACGAAACACACAAGACCAGATTATTAAACCATTCTATTTCATTTATTTTTCTTAACCCTTTTGCTTCGCGACACTATCAAAACGATCGAACGAGAAGATTCGTGTACACAGTGAAAGGGAGTGGGGAGGGACTTGGTCAATTTTTATATATCCGAACTTTGAGAAAATAAAAACAAAATAATAATAATATCGAAGAAATTTACATTCACGAATAAACCCAACGATTATTCGTTTTAACGATTACGATCTTTTAACTTCAGTTAAATCTCCAAGTATAAAGGTTTCTTTTTCTGATCCTCGTAATCCGACGCTCATTTTCGTCCTATTATAAAATTCTAATTAGTCGTCCGGGATTTATACCGGTTGTAAAAGGGCGTTCGTTCTCCATAAAGATCTCTATCTGACCACCCATCTCAGAATCTATTTAACAACCTTCCGTGAAAAAGAGAGAGAGAGAGACCTCCTTTAACTGTAGAAAGAGAAAGAACTTGGAAAGGAAGAAGAAAGGGCCCACGTTAAATTCAACTATGTCATTTGGAAGTTCTTGAAATAAAGAACGCGGCTAAGTTAATCGGATTACGAGAGTTGAATTAAACGAGTGAATCTGATTTATCGTCATTCTTAAAGATCGCGATAACAACGCTTTCATTTCGATCTTTAGTAGATTTTATTTAACGCATTTTTTTTACTTATACTACTTAGAAACTTAAACTTTAGGATATTAACACAAGCACCCTGACTAAAAACGTACAACTCGAGGAGAAAAAAAAAATGTTACAACGGTATTCGATCACGATAATAATGGTCGATTAATTCAACATTCCTTTTTATCAATGAAAAATAAAATATAATAAAAAAAGACTCGCCAAAGGATTATTTAGAAAACTTGACCTTTTTCAACGTTGCTTGTTAGATGGGAAGAATAAGAGTTAGGGAAAAGAAACCTAGCAAGGTCAGCTTGACTCTCCCCGATAATCCGCTTAAAGCTTCTTAACAATTTCACGTATGTATATACGAATATAAATACGTAGTACGTTACTTCTTTCAAACTCTAAGGGATCCGGTAAGTTGAATTTATGAATGTCTATTTTTTTTTCGAGGACACACCACATCTTTACCACCTATTGCTATTATCATACACCCTCGATGTTACTTTCTTACGATACCTCGTATCTTCGTATCTAATGTCTTCAAAATCAAATTGGATTTTACACCTATCCATTATTCCCCACAACTCCCACGTATGTACTACTACTACTACTACGTTATTTTCGATACAATTGTTCACGTATTCTAACGATTTTTTATTGTTCACACTTATAAATACAATTTACGATGTATCCCGATATATTTTACAAAGAGAAGGGGGAGAAAGAGTAAAATAGAACCATTACTTCGCACCTAGATACCTTCTAACTTCTAATCCAGCTTACGTTGGACTTCTAAATCCAGTTGGAAAGTTTTGTTACGATCGTGTTTGGCTGATCCAAAGATCGTCCGTCCTATGGAGAGTAAAATCCATGTGTTTGTAGAAAAAAGCTTTTGCTACTTAAAGATTTACATTAATCCTATAAAACGTTACCACGACCAAAGACACACGATTCTTGTTCCACATATTTTTCTTATTTTTTTCTTTGACGCTGAGATAAAGGCGAACGTAACGTTACATCTCGTAAAGATTACGCTCGAATCTCGTAGCAGACGTCGTTTTGTTGGGTGTTGTAACCCTTTCGCGTGGATAATTACCAACTGCAATATCGCAATTTTCCAAGACAAACTCTTGTTCGTTCTACGATGCGATTTACCACAGCCGTCGAATAAAAACGTTGCCTTTTCAGTTTTATCATAAAATAGTTATAAGGTTGGTGTAAGTCGACGAAATAACGACCGTGTGGCAAGTTACACGGGAAGTAACGCGGAAGGAAGAGAACTTGGTGAAAAAAGAGAGAAAATAAATAAAGAAAGAAAGAGAGAGAGAGAGAGAGAGAGAGCAACGACCCAGAAGCTTTTCGAGAGGCACCTCTCTCGTGTTTTGCCAGAGATGTACTAACCTTGCAAAATGCAATCATAATTAAACGCCTGAAAAGCGTTGCTCGTGTAAAAATACAAGTGTACGTAAGTAAGTGGGCAACAAAAAATAAACAAAAAAACAAAACAAAAAGAAAAGAATGAGAAACGTATTGCGAGAGAAAAAAAATTTGTTCGTTGAAACTTTTTTTTTTTTTACCTACTACTTACTCTTCCTCTTTTTATAAACAACGCAAAATTAACCATATATATATTTATTTCAAATAAAAGAATAAGAAAAAGAAAAATAATATACGAATTTTATTTATTAACCCTTTGGATACATTTGACTTTTTATTATTATATTTAATATTTTAATATTATATTTATATTTTTTATTTAATATTATATTATATTTATATAATTATTTATATTTAATATTGTATTTAATATTAATAATATTAATAATATTATAAATGTTGTTTATAACAAAAAGTTAAATAAATAAAATAAATATAATAATTAAATAAATTAGTTATATAATCATAAAAATATTCAAATAATTCAGTACACAAGGGGCTAAATGAGAATAAAAAATCTTTAAGTATATCGTTGGTTATGACTACCCTCTCTCTCTCTCTCTTTTTTCTTTTTTTTTTTTTAATGTAAAAAATAATAATAAGAGAAAAAGAGATAGATAGAAAGAAAGAGCAAAGAAGAAACGATCCTTACGATATCCTTACGATATCCTTTGAAGTCGCGAGCCTCGATATCGTTTCTTTGAGAGAAATAAGAAAGAGAATTACAAGGATACGATGCTCTCGAGATGCACGATCTTATCGATCGATGATGAGATAAGAGAGAAGAGAGTAGTACCATCGTTGGTTGGATCGAAGTGCATCTGGGAGCACGTTCAAGGTCTGCAAGATGCTTTTTTCCTTTCCTTTCCTTTCCTTTCCTTTCTTACATTTCTTTTATTTAATTCTTTTTTTTTCATTTTTTTTTATCTCTTCTCCGCAAGAGAGAACGCGTCAGCAGAAGCAAAACGAAGGTGACGGCTACTTTCCTGCATCTCCACGCTCTCAAATTAATCTCCTGAAAGAGAGAGAGAGAGAGAGAGATTATTGCCGAAAGGATGAACGATGATAGTCTACCCTATCTCGAAAGACGATATCTCGAAACTCGTATCGAAAGGCACGAACCTGGGATCCTGATCCCTGCAAAATCGCGTAACCCTTCTTTCAGAAAATGGATATCCTAAATGATTGTTCGTTAAACCCGTTCAAAATTATAATTCATTCGAACAGACGATTAATGACATGTCTTTAAATGAAATGTCTTACTTCATTTGTGAAAATAATGTACACATAACTGATCATAATTTTGATTAACACTAGAACTACTACACCAGTCATTTTGACTAGTTGGTCTTTAACTTGATTTGGTATCAAGAATATTTTGATACCAAATATTCTTTATTATTGTACTTATTGTTATTATTATATAATTTTTAAGATCTCAGAACATGGAGTTCCTTTTGTAAAATAATAATAAGTCAATAAATATAAAAATATTCTACTTTTACGTCTTTTTTAAAGAACAGTCATTTTGACTAGTTTTGATAAATCTACGTCTCAACTGTAGTTCTAGTGTTAATTAAAAATGTTCATTTGTAATCGTGACAAAGTTTAATTAGACATCACTTTATTTCGAAAATAATGTTAAAAAAGGATATTTTTAACGATATTACTTATTGCAAATGTTTATTATTATTTACGATTGAAAATATTTGATGAATTTGTTTACCGTTAAAATCATATGAAACAACGTTAACGAAAAATGGTATCCATATATAGTTTGTAAATAAATAATTTAATGCAAATGCAAATAACGTGTACCCAAACTTTCGTACGGTAGTATACATATGTTATTTCAATATAAATATAAAAAATACGTTTGATCGTTCGAGAATGTGCACACATATGTACTGACATTTATCTTTGGAATAAGAGACCAAAAAAATACGATAAATAAAAGTTCTCCGATCGAATTTCCTTTCTCTATCTTTTTCTCTCTTACAAATACTTTATAAAAAAAAAATACGATACTTAACGATTCTAAAAATCGATGTCTCGTATGTCTCTTACACGATATATCGAAGTAGTAGAAGGCGTGCAGGTAAAATGTAAAACGAGCATGATTTACGAGTCACACTCGTGCTTTCTTCCTCCTTCCATTCCCCTTTTCTTCCATGAAGTTTCATCTCTCCTTCCCTCTCTCTCTCTCTCTTTTCTCTTTTTCTCGTGGGTGTCTCTCGGAGTCATGTTTATATTAGCCGGCAATAAGTGACACGTCGGTATGCCCGCTCATTTTACAAGCGTAAACATGAATTACGGTGGCCGGTTCGTGCTTCCTGAGAACATCCTCGGGCCCGATCATATTCCATGGATTCAAACGCGAGCAAACAAAGATTTGAGTAATTTGAACACCCTCAAATCCGTTGAAAGTACCTTCCCTTGCTGAATTACGATATCCCGAAACGGACCAATCTTCGTTAAGCAAAATTCCAAAATGTACCTACTCGAGTTTATCATTCTCATTTCTGCATTCAACGTTATCCGTCTTTAGACACTCGAAAACAAATGTACATTTTTTGTTTAATTAAATGAAATTTATTAGAGAATGTGAATTATTAGATATAAAATCATTTTTTATTTCTTTTTTTTTTTTTTAATAATTTTCCTAACACATTAACACATAACTTTACAAAAGGATCGTCTAATTTTCTTTCATAGAAGTAGGCTAATACGGAGTTTCACTTTCGCAATTCAAAGTCCTGTTATATTCCGTTACCAACAAAACAGCTTACCTTCTGAACGACAATAAATCCCACTCGGTAGCGTTCTTAATCTTGGATTAAATTTCCTGCGAAAATTGCGCAATCATCGAACGTTGCTGTATCTCCCTTCACCCTCTTCCCATTCCCTTCCTCCTGTCATTCTTTCTCTTCCATTCATTTCATTCTTTTCTTTCCTTCTAGGCAATTAGCTCGATAAAGTTGAACTTCTTTTATAACAGTCAATTCGCAGTCAAATTAGTCAACGTTAAAATGCCATAGTTATAAAACTAAGGGTATTTATGTTAGCTTACTAAACATGTCCAATTATAGCCAATAAAACTGGATCTAATCTTGTCCTAATACGGAATATTACGGTGTTTAACCGGATTCTTTGGAATATAGACATCTGTTATCGTTAGGATCTCGTGTTCTCCTTCCTACAGGTAGTTTCAATTTAACCTTGCACGCCTCTTTTAAATCATCTTTTTCATCGATCTTTCGAAGGTCGTAGAAATGTTAAAAATTAAATGGAGAAATTGAGAGATAATTGGGAACGTTAGAGATATACCTAAGCGTATTGTTCAGAGAGATTAATAAAGAGCAAGAGGTACATATATCGAACACCGACGATGCAAGAGACGATTATTATAGTATAGCTCTTAATACCGTGATCCAGGGAATCGGCTACGGGACATGGGAGGTCAGAGCGCTTATTGCTTCTCGATGCGCGCTCATTAAATCGATGTTATTAAGTATGATTAGAGACAGATGACCGCACAGTTTGCACGGTTCAAGGATTTCATCTATCCATTCGTGTCTACTGCAGTCTAATGCTCTGAGAAAATAGACGCGTACTATTATATATGTATTCACTTACACTACGTATGTGTATAATATTGTATTACACATACTTATTCATAGTTGCTTACTTAAATGCATATACACGCATATACACTTCGTAAAGACTATAGGATAAATAGGCTTATCATCTTTCTCGCGTCATTCGACTTTGAAAAGCACCGTTCCACTTTCGACGCCTAAATCGCGCATTATAACGGTTGTTCGATACTACGTTACTTCGCCATGACTAGAAAGAGAGAGAGAGAGAGAGAGAAAAGAAATAGACGAGAAATCGTCGAGCCAAATGCTCCTCGTTATCGTACGATTCGTCATTACCATTGAATTTCGTTTATGCAACCACGAATAGTAAGATGAAAGCAATCGATTGTAACAAAAAAAAAAAAGATAAAATAATACGCTACGGAAAATCATTCCAAGTTTCTCTTATCTTTCAATACGTTTACCTTTTCAATCGACTATATTGCAAACCATTTAATAGTCGCAATATTATCCTATTCTTGAGAAATCTTTAACTACTAAACAGAACGATCGAAATACACGATCATCAAATCCATTTCTACGATTTTTTATTTTATTTATATATTTCGTCATCGTTTATATTATCATCGTCACAATTATTTTTCATTTCGCAAGACGTCACTATTTTAAATTACCTTGCATTGAAAATCATCCCACTCATTTTTTTGTTCTTGCATTATTATACTTCAAACCGACAGAGAAAATTTGTAAGCGACACAGAGGTTAATTGTGATTCGTACGTCATAAATCACGATCGTTCAAATTATCATTGCCCCGTCGGTTCGTTGTTGGTGGACCATCTCGAACGCCCGAAGCGAGAATCCTCATTTCCCCCACCCCTTCAGTCCGTAAAACGGGACGTGATCCGGCCGATTATTCGTGTCACTTTGACGTCGTAGGACAGCGTCGGCGATTAAGAATTATATGAGCCCGTTTTGAATCGTATCGTATCTCCTCCCAGCTTAATTTTCGTTCCCGCCTTTCGTAATTTATACACCCGCCTGAATGATTGGAAATTCAAACGAAAGAGACTTTGATTAAACCAAGAAAAAAAAGAAATGAAGAAAAGTAAATTTAAAAAGTTAGAACGAATTAATTATTATTGTTAAATATCGATGTATGATAATCAATGAGAAAATTGTCATGAGAAAATATCGTATTTAATTATTTATCATAGTTTTTAATTGTTATTATTTTGACGAGCGAGTTACGCGTTTTATATGAACGATAGAGACGATCAATTATAGCGTATCTTTGTCATTTAACTTAACCATTGTCCCCTGATGAGGGTATACAAATTATCCAATGTCTCTGAATGAATGCACACGACTGTCTATTTATCAACTTTCTTCTACCATCCGCCTCTATCGTTCGTTTTCTTTCATTCTTTCTCTCTTTCTATCTTTATCTCCGACGAAACACAGCTTTCTCCGAGACATCACGTCTTCTGATGGCGATCCATTCATCGAGAGACGGATGATTGATTTCATAAATCCCACACGAAGTGACTCCTCCGGCCACTACGAGAGGGTATAAGATCATCCATCCCGTAGAAGCAATAAAGTTTTTCCTTGCGTAAGAGTCAAGAAACGTCTCCTTCGTTCGTGAAGAGAATTCGGATAAGATTGGAATGTATATATATATATATATGTATGTATGTATGTATGTATGTATGTATGTATGGTTGAAGATTTAAAAGGTCTCGCTTCGATCGAGCACGTGTGCGCATTTTGTGCAATCTCTATTTTACTTCTCCTACCTCTCGTACGTAGTTGAGCTAACAGTATATAAATATAAAATATTTTCTGTTATTTCACGGCTCGGAACCATTCCATAAATCTTTGTGGGGCCAACGAAAATGGAGCTGTACATCAACACCGTGCGTGAAATAAATCGAAGTATATAAGCCGCGAACGCGTTTCGCGAGAAAATATCTATCGGACGCATAAATTCTTCGTCGATGTATAGACGTGTTTATGTATGTGTGTGTGTGTATCGTTCGGACTATCGAAAAACAATCTTTCATCGTTGTGAAAAAAATGTTGAGATCGTACGACGGTAACGGGAGGCCGAAACGTTACGACGATTCTTTGTTCTATCTCTATGATCTACGAGAAAGATTCTCCTAGTTGAGATCTCTAGGATAGAAAAATATTCATATAATAAATAAAATATACGTCAAATTAATTAAAACGTCTTTAGAATTTTAATATTTCCTTTTGAATTTACTTTCTATCCGTGACTAATGGTCGAACATTTGATATTTTTTTTTCTTCTCATGGGTTAGAGACTCTTACCAAATTCATCAAAAAAAAAAAAAGAAGAAGAGACTAATTCCCTATATTAATCAAAAACCTTTGTCAAATCCTATATAAGACGACTCTATTCCTTTCGTGTTTACGTAAAAAAGAAATCTAACGTACCTAAAACTAACACTTTCGTTTGTGGCATGCCGTGTGTTACAGCGTGCGACTGCCACCCGATCGGAGCGTCTGGAAAGACCTGTAACCAGAACACCGGTCAGTGTCCCTGTAAGGACGGTGTAACCGGTACTACTTGTAACAGATGTGCCAGAGGATATCAACAGAGCAGATCGCACATTGCTCCTTGCATCAGTAAGTATTCACGGTTTTATTTCTACAAAACCGTCCTTCCATTACCTCCTCAATTACATTTTTCTTCTCCTATGTTTATGCAAATTAAAAAAAGGAAGAACAAAAAACAAAGAAAAATAAATCTTGAATAGGATTAGAGAATTGAAAAGAAGAAAAGGGTTTTAAATAGGAACATGTTTATCTTGAGCAAAGGGTGTAACGAGGGTGGTCGAGTCTTTAAATTGAACTGAACGAATAGGAAAGTTATTTTTTAAAGGGATATCACGGTGGTCAGCAAATCGAAGACGCTAGAATACAAAGTAACTTTTTGTACTAACAATGTACGAGGGTGATTCTATCGAGAGCGTATTTCGCATTTCTCCTTTCTCATTTCCATCGATCGATCGAGCAATAGGTACGGCAGCATGAGCAGCACCAAGCACCAAGCACCAGCATCAGTACTAGCATCAGCATCAGCAAGGTGGGCAGAATGTTCGAGTGTGGAAGGAACGAGTTGTGCACCGTACCGCTGAGTGATCGATCGTTCGTTCGTTCGTTCGTTCATTCGTTCCTTCGATCGATCGTTCGATCGATCGATCGATTGAACCGAGACACTTGAAGGAGATCGTTCTTCGAGATCCGACCAAGAGACGGCTTGTCCAATTAGAGAAAGATTTGCGAAAACGAGTCATGTCCGAAATCGCTTTGACTCCTCGTCGATCGATCGATCGATCGATCGAATTGAAAACTGAACTGAACCAAACCGAATTAAATGTCACCGTCATTGTCGATTCGTGAACATCGAACTGGTTAAACGATTTTAACGCAAATTTCTTTTATTAGCAAGTAAGAGTATATATATAAATATATATATGTGTGTGTGTGTGTGTGTACTTATATTATACTACTTCTCTCTTTTTCTTTTTGTTTTCTCTGTTAACAGAAATACCGAGGGTCGTACAAACTCAAGGCACAGCTGGAGAGGAAAGTGGAGAACACGAGGACGAGGACGACGATCGTGGATACGATGGAAGAGCCGGTAAGTAAGTGCCAAGTAAACCGGCGTGTGTGTGTTTTTATTCTTCTCTTCTTCGTCTAAACTATACTCGACATACCAACACGAGTCTTTAACTCGACGAGTATGACGGGCTATTCCGTTCTTTCCACAATGTCACGCCTCGATGACTTTATTATTATCATCTTCGTAAATTGATATTTGTACCAATAATTATCGATAGTCAACACTAATGTAAGAGAATATTGCAAATTATTGATTTTATGATTTATTTTATATATATTATAAATTAACTTATTTTATAGAATTTTAATAATCGTATAGAAGAAGAGTATTATATGTTACGGTTAATAACATTTCTAACAAAACAAAAAGAATTATAAAAACAACTCGTCGCACGATGTTGTAATAAAAGAAACGACTGATTCTAGGGGTTCATTTACATATATAAAAAGGTAATTTAATAATTATTAAATGAAACATACGCTAATTTTTTTTAATAATCAATTCGGTATCGAGTACTTCTATTCAATTTAACGTATACCGTTCTTACAGATACATCCATTTCATTACTTATATTATATAAAATAAATGAAAAAATCAATTCTTTTCTCTTCTCGTTTTATTACTTATATTCTACTGTCATAATTATCGGTTCATATTTATATGTATATATAGATGTAAAAAATTGAAATGTAATCGTTAAACTAACATGACCAAGCAAATTTCATGCTCACGTTTAAACGTTCCGATATTAATTACACGAGTTGAAATAAATATCGAGGGAGAGAAACTCGAGCGAAACTAACGAGATAAAGTTGCATTACTTTATCCGATAGAAATTACAAGATTTGCATCTCTTTTTCTATCGTTCATTCATTCATTCGTTCGTTTAAACTAAAAAATATCATAGGCAAAAAAAAAAAATAATATACGATCGGTCATCGTATCTATTCTCCCTATCTATTTCATATTTATTCCCTACCAATGGACTTTCCCAAGAAGAGAGGAGAACCTGATCTTCGATATTTTTAAATCTCTACAACCGAGAAATTAGATACGGACATAAAGCACGAGCTTACGATCGATATGCGAATCATAAATGTTTTACGAGCCGTGGGCGAGAGAGGGGTCTAAACGACAAGAAATTGTCAGAGTTAATATAATTTTCCGAAATGTCGTAAACCGGTAAGTAAATGTCAACTAAAGAAACGTGCCTCTCTCTTACACACACACATACATGCACTTGCAGTTTGTCTTACAATTCTAACTAGCATCATTCGCTAAAAAATTTATTTACCGTTCGAACGTGACGATTGTATCATCCGTGAAACATCTTTTTCCACGTTCCCCAATTTCACCGTAAATAATATTACAATAGAACAAAAAGAGTCATTTAAACAATAAGGTCAAATTTATACTCGGTCGTGTTGAAGAAAGGAAGGCAGGAAGGAAGGAAGGAAGGAAGTCGATCTAGATACAAACCGCATCACGCGGAATGGAATGTAAGCGCGATATTAATTTAGCAGACGGAGTAGAAGGAAGACAAAAAGGTGGAGAGGGTAAAAGGAGAAAAGGGAGAGTAAGCGAGTAAACGAGAGAGAGAGAGAGAGAGAGAGAGAGAGAGAAAGGGAAGAAAAGGAAAGGGAAGGTAAAACGGAAGAGGGTTTGAACGTCTAGCCGGTTGGTCGCAGCCTCTCAGCCACCCCTAATGGCTTAATTAAAACCACCCTCAGTGGTGGTGCGCGACCCGGGCGTTTACTCAACGCGCGCGCTTCTCCGCGAGAGTACAGTTTCCATGTTTTATTTACACGCGAAATTCGAATGAAACACGATCTCGAGGCGATTACATTTCCGATATAGATGTTATTATTGTAATATAGCAATCAAAGCGTCCCACTCTTTCGATCTATTACTCTCTATACCTGAATATGTGTTCAATTACGATATTGCGTGGTTCAATTTAAATACATACTTGTATAAATATATATAAATATATATGTGTGTATATGTTTATCTATAGTACACGCATATCTACATGACGTGGTGGTTATCGTATCGGTAATTCCACTCTAAAAGCGATAAATCTAAGTGGTAATATCCAATAGGAGCTTTCGTTCTTCTGGGAACATACGGAACGAACCCGCGCAGATACACGATTTGGTTCCTCATTTTTAATTCAGTTTAATCGGCATTCCATCGTAAATCGCAATTGTAAAAGCGAATACTATCTCGACGTAATCTCATGGATAGAGCTCGTTATCGCAATCGAGTTTTTTCCCCTAGGGCGAGCTCCCCCTCTGAACTTTGACCCCGAACGATACTCCGAAGAGAACTTTCACCGTGGTGTATGAAAGCCACAATCATTTGACGGTGACATTTCTTTTTTTTTTCTTTTTTATGTATACACCTTTTTATCATCCTTTCTTTATTCTCGTTACTATTATCTCTCTCTCTCTCTCTCTCTCTCTCTCTCGTTTCAAACGAGACAAAAACCAATAAAAAATCTCAATACACGCCACCTCCTTTCAATAGAATCCTATTGCGAAACACCACTCATTCCTTCCTCCATCGTAAAATATCGTCACGTTAAATGGTCCCACATTACAATCGAATTTACACCTGCCTAAGAGTTATTAGCGATCCTAGCTCGTAAATACTTCCTAGAGAGAAAGATTAAACTTTTGCTAATTTCGAATTCAGACATTTACCCTTCTTTTTTTCCCTTTTCTTCTTCTTCTTCTTCTTCTTTCACAGACACACTTTCTGCGAAGAAAAATTTGCGAGAAAAAGAGATTTAAAATTCCTTCGCTAACTGGAAAAAGAAAAACGAGCTGTTAGCTAGCCGTGGAAAGCTTTGTAGGTTATAAACTTTAGATCGTAGATCAAGATACGTGATTGGGCTTGAAAATCAAATTCCAGAAAGTGTGGAATCGCGTTTAACTCGTAAAACTTTTTCGCGACAGCTACGAAAAAAAAGGGTGTCACCAACAGACTTGTCTTTTTCGTTTTCCAAGTATAAAAGGGAAGAAGAAAAAATAAAGGAAAAGAAAAGGACGAAAGAAGAAAAGAAATAAATAAAGAAAGGTAAAAGAAAGCAAAGTAAGGAAGGAAAGTTAAAGAAGGAATCCGATTCTACCGACCTCGTCGTCGTTACTCACTCGTACGTAATTACGCTCGTAAAATTTTTCAAAGGCCGTAGACAATGTGCACCCGATGGCTCGGAAAGTGCTACCTCGGGGCTGACTTACTTCGAATGTAAGCATCGACCTATCTACGGAACATAAACGTTCGTAAAGAACAACCTACAGTGACTAGCAAAGATGATCGAGTACGTTCGTTTTGAAAATTATCAAAAGATTTATCTATCTTACTATTAAAAATAAAATAAAAATGCACTTTTGATACAAATTATATTTACATTTAATCAAAATGAATTATTATTTTGTTTGTTTTCTTCAAAATCATTTGAAAATCTTTTATATACGTCCCGCTTTATCTCATTTTTCATTAACTTCTATAAAACGTATTTCATCTTTTACGCGAGCCTCTGTATAATATTTCCCTGCTCTCTTACCTTAGTAACTTCAAGTATAGGAATAGATAAAAGCCTAGGAACGTGAAACGATGTTATACTATCTCTCAGTCTCCTTTAGTGAAACCGTGTGCGCGAAGAAAAGCTATTGAGAAAGTATGTGTTATACTACGTTCTGGTATACGTTCACTTTAACATTGCACGTATGCAACGCGGTACACATTTCGCGTCACGAATCGCATCTATATGTTAATGCGGAACGCAACTGCGCGCGTAATTCTCTCCGTGCACGCACCCACGCAACCCAGGAAAAGATCTCGAAAGGAAGACTGAGAAAGAAAGATGAAGAGATAGAAATAGAAAAACAGATTGCACCAAAGAAAGAGAGAGAGAGAGAGAAAGATAAAAGAAAGAAAAACGATATCGCGAAAAGTCGTGCAACCTGTATGCGAGTTCTATATCCACGAGACATCCTTACGTGGGTGCTCGATGAAAATTATAAGATCGATTATCCTAATAAATTATACAGTCTGGAATTATCTCAACGGGATGAAACTTTCATGAATTCCCTACGAATTTACTCTCTCTCTCTTTTTTTTTATCTGCTTTCTACTCGATGAATCGAAAATTTTCTACTCTTTCAATGATACACACAATAAAAAAAAAAGAAACAAAGGAATGATTTTTCAAACTTTATGATTCTCAATCGAGAAAGGTAATATTATACTACTACTTTGCTCTCGTAAACGCGTTATTTGCAAATACAACAAAATTTGTCCTTGATACATAAATGCATAGATGCATACCTGCATACACAAAGTATATATATATATAGTTGTACATTCGTGTAACAAAGAACGACGAGTTGAGGTCGAAAGATCTCGCCCAAGCAAAACGTGGGAAACCATTTTCGAGTAACAACGTAAACTATGTAGTCGTTACGCGTTTATAATAGTATACACCATAAGAGAAAGAGAGAAAGAGAGAGAAAGAGAAAAGTTACCACGTGTACATATACACAAAGAGGCGGCATTCGGGTTTAAACAGCTACGTTACTATCCCAAGTTCGATGTAATCGCTCGTATTCTCCGCTTTCAGATCTGAAAGCACAAGACTCGCATACACTTGTAAGGATCGCGTGTAACCCTTTGCTAAATACATCCGTCGTAACTCCATCCTGAATTGCTAGATCTACTCTCAGAAAAAGGAGTATAACATAATTTACTTTACGACTCTTTGAGCGTTCGCTTCACGACTTGCCAATAAAGGAGAGAGACTTCGCCAAGGTACAGACGAGGTAGAACGGGGTGGGAAGGTGGTGAAGGTGGTGGTGGGAGGAGTAGGGAGTAAACGTTTCTCTTATTCATCTGTTAAGATCTACTTCGTGTACGAATATTTCTTTTTATTTTTATTTTTCCATACGATATAGTAAAATATTATTTAATTATTTTCTTATTTACTTTCTCTCTTTTTTTTTTTTTGCAAGATAAATTAGTTTCATAGTTACACGTCTGACTTTCTCATAAACACACAAACAACTTCTATCTATCGATTCTATTTCTTACTCTTAGGAAAAACTACTTGAGAAACGATATTTACGAAAAGAAGATGGGGTGTGTAGACGATCGAGGAAAGCTCTAACCAAAAAGAAGAAAAAGGAAATCTCATTTCATGATCACGGCAAAGTGCCTTGTCATCGTCGAGAGCTCAATTCCACTTCGGCGTGTCGACGTTCATAGTCGTCAGGTTCGGTTGCGGTACTTTCGGGGATACCTCTCTCTCTTTCTACTCTCGTGAGAAGCATTCAGGAACTTCCTCGAGAGGTTTTCCTTTGCCCATTCGTCGTAGGGCCAAATAATATGCGAAGAATGTATATATATACACACGAAATACGCATACTTATGTAACAGAATACACGCGTGGCGCGTGGAATTAAACGTCGGGCTATTAAAGCGAGTCCGCATGAATGTATATCCAAGGCAAAATAATAATAATAACTAAAAAAGAGAGAGAAAGAATGATCCCTCTGGACCTTCCTCCCTCTCTCCCTCCTCCCCTTTTTCTCTCAATTCTCTCTCTCTCTCTCTCTCTCTCTCTCTCACTCTCACTGTTTCTTTCTTTCTTTCTTTCTTTCTCTCGAAATCCCTTTTTCTCTTCGTGTTTCTCATACTACCTCCGAAAAATAAGACGAGAAAGGAAGAGGGCCGAAGCGAGAAAGGGGAAGGAAAGAGAAAGCGTCAACTTCAAAAAAAATGGGGAAAGGGTAAGGAAGAAAAGGGAGACCCTCTCTTCGCGAACGTGCATTTAACGCGCATCGGTCTAAGTGCTTCCTACTGCTTTAACATTTTCTACTTGCGCATCGTGCCCATGCATCGTGCATAGTGTTTTCCCATAGAACAACAGTACAGTATAGTACAGTACAGTACAGTACGCGCTATCGACGATATTTGATTCAAGAGGATTAACAAAAATATTTTTGGTTGAATCGATCTAAAAGCAATGATCTTTCGAAACTTTTTCGATTCATGTAAAAAAAATTATCTTTTATGATAATTATTAATATATGTGTTGTATATTGTAATGTAATGTACTGTAACGTAATTAAATAAAGTATATATATATAATAATATATATAATTATATACATTATTTAATTTTTAATTAATTAATAATTATTTAATTTTTAATTATTGTATTTATTTATTATTTAATACTTGTCGTATATATAATACTACGTAATGTATTATATCTAAATAATAATTCGTGAAATTTTAAAGAACAAAATTGAGAGGAACATAGTTTGAAGATCACTTATTTAAAAAAAAAACCATAAGGAATAATATGAAATTAATTTTTGTTGTTAAACGAGCATTATCTGGAAAATGTTGTAACGAACGATCGAACGAATTGGGATTCTCGTAAGTATAGAAATATTACAACATCCGGCAAGGTCGTAAAATTTATCGACGATTGTAAACTAGCGCGCACGTGTTGAGATCGTCCAACAAATATACTCAGGAAGGGGTCTTACATCGAAGACAATGTAAAGCATATATCGTTGCTATCGATAAAGAGTCCGTTCGAAATGACTTCACTTACACAAAAGAGAGTCCCATTGAAACGCTATAAGACGTAAATGTGTTTGAAATAAACCGCGAGCAAAAAGCATTACCTATATATTATAAATATATGCATATAAGCGATTGCATATATATAGAGTGAGAGAGAGAGAGAGAGAGATAGAAATTGTTAATAAATTCCGATCAACGTAAAAGAGCGTACGCGTACCGTTGATAATTCAACGCGTGGCACAAATCGTGTATGAAATGGGGGGGGAGGGAGGGGGAAGAAAAAATTCATTAAAAAAAAAGAAAATAATAAGCAAAAAAAAAATTCCTTACGTTAAACCACTTTGTCCTTTCACCCGAGTACAACGTTGAAAGATCATGTTCGTACATAAAGAATCATATCGAGTTAATTTAAATCAACGAATTCTCAACATACATCGATTTTATACGATTTTCCTTGCAATAATTCTTCCATTGATATATAACGTTCGATACATCAAATTGAAGTATCGATTAAGTCGTACCTTTGAAACTCTTACTTACCAAGGAAAAGACATACACGTTTTGTTTTATTAAACCGGTCGATCTTTTGAAACAAACCGACAGAGACTATACGCTTCGACCGTTATACTGACCGAAAAAAAAATAAACAACATCTTTTCAACACATTTAACAACCCATCGATCTTCGCCAAAACTTATAGAATTGTATTGAAATTTCAAAAAAAAAAAATATACATCGAATATATTATAATATTATTCAATAGGAAATACGCGTAATCCGACTCGTACATAAACGCGTACGTGCATATATGTAAAATATGTACATACAAACATATACTACATATATATATATATATATATATATAGATTTCTGCGTGCAAGCACATACGGGCTCGCATTTATCGATTATGTTCGGTCGACGTTTAGAGCACTCCAATCGATCGTACTTTAGACTCTAAACTCGTGAACACTAACATTTGCCGATCAACGTCCTAGAGAGCCAATGAGCGAGAGAACTAATAAGAGAGAGAGAGAGTAATAGAGAGAAACAAGGAACGTGGGATCGAGAACGTGGTGTCGGGTCTCGTTAGCCCATAAGCCTCCGTGATATCTGAATGGCGATTTAGTTGGACGGACGTTGGGCTAACGCGTCTCGACGTATCGCTTTGAAGGAGAGGCTTATGCCAAAAGAGAAAGAGAGAGAGAGAGACCGAAGTATACTTCGTTTGCTGTACAAATGCGCGTGCTGCTCGCGGTAAAGCGTATTTAGCGCGCACGTATACGCTCGAATACACACACATACTCACACACGACCATCCCCATCGACAGAAGATGGAAGGGTCCTTCCGTTTCGAGAAACATATTTCCTTTTTTTTGCACTCAATGCCGATCGATTCGATCTCTTTTCTTCTTCTCTCCTTATCCTCTCAACCTCTACCTCCACCCTAAACTTTTTTTTCATCATTTCCACCCCCCTTTACTTTTCCAATTATGTACTTATTTTTCGTATTCTTTTAGGATAAAAATTCGAAGGTAAAATAATACATTATCGATCAAAAGGATTGAATAATTGTTAATTGTATTATTTATTTATTATCTTTTTACGTCGCGAATATATTTTATACCTTTTAAATGTTCCATCGAAAAATTTTCGATATTATGTTTTATTATACATTGAACATCACGTTACGTATGGTTATTATAGTTGTTTTAATAAATTGATGATCGTTAATATTAAATTTTATCAAATATTTTTTTTTTATCACTGTTTTGAGCGTATGTTATGATTACTTTTTATTTCTTTTTTTGTTTGTTTTATTTTAATTATTTCTCTCCCCAATACTACCATTTATCCAACTTCAACATCAAAGGGTTTTACTCGTAAAAAAAAACATACATAAATTTATTATTTACTTGATATTGACCTTAAGAAAATGTTAAAAAATATATTGACTGAATAAATAACAGTCAATTTATACACTACACATACGTTTCTACAAGTACAATCAAGATTTGGATAATTATCATAGGTACGTCCCTTTGCGTGTCACCAGAAACAAATTCGATCGTAGTTTCGTACGAGTCTACCATTGCTACTGAATAAGAAATTAGGAAAAAAGTTTTCCAGGAAATGACCTTTCGCTTCGTCGGAACCATATGTGTACACGGGTGGAACGCGAAGGATCGATCTGTTTTTCACGGGCTATTAAAGCCGAACGTTCCTACATACATATGTATATACACGTTCGTACTACAGACATTCGAGCCAACGATTGTTTACAAGTCTCACAGGTCCTGCAACGATAAGTTTTCTATTTCTATCCGGTAAGACAACATTAGCGAGTATTATCGAACGAAACCATATGTCGTTTACGATACACGTGTATATTCCATCGTCATATATATATACATATGATACCTACAAAATTCACGAATAATTAATTTCATTTTATACCAAAAACAATTCAGCTCGTCGAATAACAACAACAATCAACGTACACGAACAAAATTTTAACTTTATTAATATAAAAAATAATTAAAGGAACACATATGTGAGTCAATGAACTTTGAATAAAAAAAAAATTACTTCAAACAATAAAGATGGCATAAAATAATTTTCTATTATAAATAGTACGCAAATGAGTCCATAAAAAATTGATGAAAATCTCAACTGAGTATTGGTAATCTCTAGCGAATCGAGTTGGTCTAGGAAGAAAGATGAGAAAGAGGAGGAGGAGAAGGAGGATGAGGATGAGGATGAGGATGGATGACACGCTTTAACGACCTTCGAGCGAGTCTGCGTCACAGCACGGTGAGATTCTCAATCACGCGACGCTTAATTAGCGCACTTAAACGTCCTACTCGGTCGCGATTTTCTCTCTCTCTCTCTCACACTCTCTTTCTACCTAAGCGAGGACGATCTACAAGCACCGACTTTATTCTCTTTCGCGTCTACTTCCGCGACGATCGCGTGACACCGATAGTTTTACGTACCTCTCTCTCATTCCACCCCACTTCCCCTACCTTCTCTCTTTTTCTATTTCGAACGGCAGGAACGATTATCTTATGGTCACGAGTCGATTAACTTTGGTTTACATTCTTGCCTAGCGTCTTCATCGTTTATTATTTAAATACATTACTATCTTGTTTTTCTTTCTTTCTTTCTCTTTTGTTTTTATTTCTCTTTTTTTTCAATTATCAATTCACCATTCGATTAAGTTCGTCTCGACTTATTATCGAATTTCTCTAAATATCTCTTCTCTCTCTCACACTATTTTTTTCTTAAATGATCCATTAACTCGATCCAATTTCCAACGTCCCAAAGATCGACCTCGAAAGTTTACAAGTTACTCCGAAAGTTATCGCGCCACCCGTTGGATACCAAGTCCTCGCTACAATAATAATTATCGTCATTATTACAGCAGTGGGTTACCGGTTGGGGCCTAAACCAAAGTTAATTACCAGCCGCCGAGGCTAATTTAAATCAAGACTAATTGACCTCGCTCCCTCCCAACTCCAATCCTCCTCCTCCTCCACGTCCTCCTCCTGCTCATACCTCAACTTCCCCAACCCCCTCATTTCTCTACTCTCTCGCTACCATTACGGGCACGTTCATACCTTGTCTTGCCCTCTCGCGCATTACGAAAGTTTCATCGAAGTTATCTTCTATATGGCGCATAACTTCGTAAGCTTTTAAAGTCATAATAAACGTTTGACGATCTTGATCGAACCGTCGTGTGTTCTGGTATAAATAATTTTTGTTACTAACAAAATATATCCTATCGAATTTATTAGCCACTCTGAGATAAAGAAAAGACCAACGATGAGATAGTATCATCGAGAAAACGTTTCTCTATTTAAAATTAGCGAAACGAGCTAACCTTTAGTTATCATCGTCTCAAACTCGTCCTTAAGAAAAATAAAATGACGGATAACGACGTTAAATTTGTCTTTGAGAGTCCCTGTCGAGCCCTCAGGGCTTACAAGTATTCTACGTTAATGACCCACCAACTCTCAGTGGTTCTCAAGTAATCCTCTTCAATAATCTCTTAATCTAAGGGTGTTAACAATATTAAACATTAATATTTATATATATATATATATTTGTGATTGAGAATATAAAGATGATTGATTAATAAAATTCGTAAAAATTGTTTTCTACTCAAGATTCATAGATTTTTTTTTATACAACCTATATCAGTAGGGAAATAAAAGGATACGATTGGATATCCCTTTCTCCCTTCTGTTTCGAAAAAAAAGAAAGAGAATTTAAGTGGAACCGTTTAATTTTCTCATAAAAGTGTCTTAAGTTAAGAGCACCGTTTTTCCTCCCTCGTAAAAGGGATACGCATTGCGTAGCGGGGGTGAGAAAAAGTAAAAAAGAAAGGAGAAAAGGAAAGAAGAGAGAAAGAGCAGTGTCTCAAGGGCAGTCGCACGAAAAACCGTAGATTTTCTACGCTGTCACGGCTTGCAAGCACCCACGCGCCCATTAAGGTAACCTACCACTCGCTCTCTATAAGATACTTAAGATGCCTCGTAAGGCACACACCGTAGTACCGAGACCCTTTTATAATTAAGACGTTATTTTACGACCGTGGCAGCGTGTCGCGAAAACGTTGCATGCCTCTCCTCTTATAGTGTCCCGCTAACAGGATAGAAAAGGACGAAACCAGACGAGACAAGACGAGACGAGACGAAATGAGAGACAAAGGGATATGCATGGAAGAGGCTGCGTTAGAGCCTGAAAAATACGGTTATCGCTAAGATATTTTAATGGAACTTTGCATGACATATATACCTCACACATACACACACGCACACACACACTATCTCTTTCTCCCTCTTTCGTTCGGCTAACTCAAACGTTTTTAGCGAGTAAATTTTACTCCTCTCTTCTTTCCAACCCCCCAATGCATTTGCTCTAAGCTCGATGCACTCTTTCTCTCTCTCCCTTCGCAAGAAAGAAAAATGGGGGATGAAGAGTAACGTTTCTTTTTTCACAATTTGTATCCCACATCGATCTGGATACCACTACTACTACTATTGCGACAACGACAAACAGATTCATCGAAGTCGCCAAACGACACGGCAGCTTTCCAATAAAGTTACGAATTTATCTAGATGTCGGTGGTACACCGAAAACGATAAATTCATGAGTTCCTTTTTCGATTTGCATTCGTATCCTTATTTCGAACTATTTGTCTCGGACCTAGAAGGGATTCCTACCGTACGAACTTTAAATCTTCTACGTTCAACCATAGCTATCGGACTGATCCCTAGAGACCATCTTGGTATTACCGTACAACAGAGAACTAGAGAGAAAAGAAATTCTTAGAGAGTTTACAAATCGAGAAACTATCCATACCTATCCGATAAAACGATATTTCCTTTCGTAACGGTGAATCTTAAATGGATCTTTCCATTTCTATCAAATTTCCTATTTTCCATTTTTATTATCTTTCCTTCCTCGTCAAATGTTTGAGATAGTTCAATTTTCACGAAGGAATATTATGACTCTCCGAAATATAAAATAAGATCTTTTTCGATTAGAATGTCTTTAAAAGACAATATAATAATAATAAATAAATATATAAAAGCTTATCTTTGTTACGACTTGACGATGACAAGAAAGGTATGCACGTAAGTAACGTTCGTCGCGAAATTAACGTAGCAAGGGTTCGAAAGGTTGTTAATCTTTGACGAGAAAGAAGGATCATGAAAGAATATCGTTAACTTATCCTTCTTTTTCTCTCGTATTACCTCTCTTCTTCCCTTTACTCCCTAAGAAAGAGAAAGAGAGAGAGAGCTTGTTTCCCGGCAAGCTCTGTCCATAGATCCTTAAGGTGGATTTTAATGAGACAGCCAGAGGCGTGACGTTCTAATAACGCGAAGGCGCTCAGATATACCTATTTACACAGCCACCTAACGTCGCCTCGTGCGTACACTACGAACCAAAAGTTTATTCCTATGCAAACACATCTTGGCTAAGTTACAGGAATTTAATTATTACGACAAATGAAGTGAAGTAACTTGGCTTCTGATATAGAAGCCGAGACGTCCTTGGAATTATAATATTCTTCTTTGATACTATTTAAATAATTATAATAATAATAATATGATAAATATAATATAAAAAGAACGAAAAGATCGTTTATTTAAGATTTGCCATAGTAGTAATACGGAAGATTCAAAGTTTCTAGCACACAGTGTAGAGGGTACCATGTGGTATATGTACTACTTGTATAATACCGAGATATCGTTGTCCCGTCGGCGTATCGAGCTACACGAGACACGATGCGGTACCACGTTTTACCTACCGTACGTCTATTACTACTATTCTAAGGTAGACCGATACACCGATAGCGTACTATAGTCTCCTGGTATACTACTCTATACACGTATACTGGTTGGTGGTTGATAGTGACCGTGACAGTAGCACATACCTATGACTCCGGTAATAGCTAGTCCAGTCAGTTGCGATAAGGATTCGTATTTCTCGCTCGCGACTCGTCGTCACTCCTTTTTCGATCTTAACTTTCCGGTCTAAGAACTCTACCGGAAATTTTCTTTTCAAGAATGAAAAACGAAAACATCTTTGGAAGACGAACGGTGGGTGCAGAGCAGGGTGGACATTCCGACATAAGATAAATATTTCATTTCGTTTGTGTGTGAAAACTTCGAATTTATTCGATATCATTTAAAATCTTACAAACGAAAAGTCAAATAGAAAAAAAAGGAAAATTTCATTCAAGTCAGTCGATTGTCCGTCGACTTCTTTTGTCCCCAACTTCCCCTTTTTTAGAGAGACGAGAAACTGTCGGACAGGCTAGCTCGCGTTTTCTCTCTCTCTCTCTCTCTCTCTCTTTTATCTCTATCTCTTTCTTTCTTTCTTTCTCTTCTGCTCATACTCACGATCTCACCGTATTTTTCTCGACGACGAAAACTGACGCAACCCTGGCGCTTCTCGTTTCCGGACAGCCCTTAACGGAGTAATAAACGAGAAATGGTTTCCCAGCAGCAGCCACTAACAACACCAACACCACCACCATCACCACCACTACTCTCACCACTAACACTACCACTACAGTAGTCGACGGCGTTTTATTTCGCGACAGTCGCTTCTGATTTCTCCTAACGAGCGCTCCTGGCTATTCTACGACAGCTAGAAACGAACAAGCTGATAACGCGGTTAGAGCAACGTTATCACGTAATGAAGAGACATAAATAATTTGAAGACGATTTACAGGATAACTCGTATATAACGAACGACTCTCTCCACGATATATCGGGGACTCTGAATCAAGATAAACTAAGATTAGTCTAATCCTTTATCATAGTCTTCTAATAACCAATCATCGAATGAATTTATCTAACACGTTCTACGAACGAATAAAACAATCTTTATCCTATTGAAATTTTCTCGCTTTCTAAAGGCTTAAACGATCGAAATACCAACCATTTTTTTGTGAAATATATTCACTTTCTTCTTTACTGAATTAAAAACGAAAAGAGATTTCAATTGAAACGAACATTATTATCTTTCTTTCAGTCACGCGAACTTAACCATTGCCATTTTGTTTGTAAATTTTGTAACGTTTTAATGAACCATAAATGCAGGTCGATAATAGAATCCCTACAACTCACTCTCAAAAGGATGGAAAGAGAGAAAGAGACCGGAACTACACGTAAGCCGTAGGAATAGGAGAGTTAAAGGGTAGTAACGGTGGCAGGATATACTACTCTCTTCTTTCTCTCTCTCTCTTTCTCTCTCTCTCTCTCTCTCTCTTTCTCGCTAACGCACAAGCTTCGCTTCGACGGTGGCGGCTAACCAAATTAAACGTAATTTGAATTTCGTTTGAAATTCAATCGATGCTTCCCCGGCCGATTCTGCGACCACGAACCTGCGAGTTATCGAATAAAAATGTCGAAAATTCCGCGGCCGTGGAACCGCAACCGGTCACATTCGTCTACCAACGGAACTATCGTACGGAATTTCGCCAATTCCGGATAGGATGAGTGGTAAAATCAGAGAGATAGACCGTACTATCTACCGACCGTTCTTCCTACTTCACCGCTACTCGATTTCTCTAAATCCGGAAACTCTGCGTTTATCCACTCATCCTTCTATATATACATACATGTTCTACAATAACGTTAGTACGGGGAAGAACATTGGAAACGAAAATGTTATTCCATTTAACGATCTTTTAATTGTAAATCTATCGAAAACGTTTATAGTAGGACTCTAAAACGTTTTCTTAAGTTTTATTATAAAACATACTTCGAACGCAAGCATAACAAAAAAAAGGTATCATGATCGAAGCCAAATAAAAGAGAGAAAGAAAGTAGCAGGAGTAGACACGAAAAGTGACACGTAAATCCAGGGCGGATGTGGCAACGAGAACAGCATGCTAGTAAACGCGAATCGATCGCCAAGGGATGAACGGGATAGTAAAGAGTGGAGTATAGGAGAGATAGAAAGAGAGAAGAGAACCGAGACCATAATCCGTTTAATTCCCAGCTAACGAGACGCCCTTTGTGTCGATTAACCCGTGCCAATTCGCGTCCGGTTCGTACGCGAACCCGATCGATGTCGTGTAAAGCGTACCTATAAGGTCGACGTTTTCCGATCGAACGATTCGTTCTATCGATCGATATATATGCATATATACATACGTATGCGAGCACGCACATGAACACACACACACACCATATACCCATATGCATGGTTATACAGATACACACGTCTACTAGAGGAAAGCTCGACACACGAAACTGCTTTTCGATTCTGTTGTCACATCGCGCGCTTCGGGACATTCCAATCAGCGAGATCGGCCCACGTAAATCCGATGTGTTACGCTCCGAAAATCAGGGATTTTCCACCGCAGACGATCGAAAGAAGGACGTTTCTACGAGCGTGACAATTACAATTGGACCGTTCGAAAACGAGCCCTTTTCCTAGATGGACACGAATCTCTTCGCCTTTATTTATATGTACAATACTTCTTTCATTACCTTCTATCGGTTATTTTATTAACGAAAATAATACTTCAAATGAAAAAATAGTAGCATCTCGTTTACGTCGATACCAAATAAATGGATGGATAAATCGATATGTTTCTGCAAAACCTATATTCAGATCGTAGGGTACAATTAATAATTACCTACTTGTAAAATATGATTTAGATATTAAGGTTAAGAAAAAAGGTTTCTTCGTATTTTTAATGGTTAAACGAAATAACTTTTTTTCTTTTGAAGTGAAAACTTCTTTAGAATGGGAGTGATCTGAAAAGTAAATAAACGGAAACGGAGCTATGTAACGAAGCTATGAAACGGTTGCCATACTAAATAATGAGAGAAAAAGAGACAAACATAGGATTTAGACTGCGAGGGAATGAAACGGAATATAGCTATACAGTTTTTCCTATTCTCGGTCTCCTCTTTATGCTATGCTTCGTAGTTATCGCTCCTGGTTGTATATGTGTGTGTTTGAGTGCGATTGCATACTACAAAGCGTAAACACACATATTCTTTCGATACTCGAAATGTTTGCAAGTAGGAGCGATAGAAGGGTAAAAGAATAAACAGAGATAAGCACGTAGGTATGCGACAAAAGTATAAGGTCCAAACGAACCGACGGTCGACATAAACAAAGAAGGTGCGTGGTATGTTTTTTTTTTTTACCAAACGTGTCATTACTTTTCTATTTAAAAATGTTTCTATTTTATTGAAAAATTATTATTAAATTATTTATTTCGTAAATATTATTCTTATTAATGATTATGAAATATATACATTAAAATAATTGTATTGTCTGCAAAATTTTACAAAAAAAAATTGATTATAAGATACATGAGAGAAAAAGAATTAGCCAACATTGTAGAATACTTTTTTTTTATAAATATCCAAAGACATGTTTTTTAATTATAATGTTTGCGTATTTAGGAAATTTATACTAATTTTTCAATAAAATAGAAAAGTTTGTAAACACAAGAAACTCGATTACGAGGCTTTTTAACGAGGCTTGCTTACGAGACTCTTCTACGAGGCCTAATTAAACACACCCTACAGACTTATCGGAAATACCCTACGGACTTATCGGAAAAAACCTCATTACTTTTCGGAAAAAACCTCACTACTTTTCGGAAAAAAACCTCACTACTTTTCGGAAAAAAACCTCACTACTTTTTGGAAAAAACCTCACTACTTTTCGGAAAAAACCTTACTATAGAGGTGTTTACTACACTAACAGATGTGTTTAGTTACCATGCATTTTTTAGTTACCAGAAGCAACTCGTCTCATTTCTTTGAATTGAGAACTTGCTTGCTATGTAATATGTTATCTATTTATATATGTTTTCAATAAAACGTTTAATAATTTTTGAATATGATAACAATAATATAATAATAATATTATAACAAATAAACCCAACAATTATCCTACTCCTGATATTCTGCAGTCGTCTCTTTCTCTCGAAACTTAGTTTTTCGAAGGTTTTCACTTCTAACACGTATGATCTGCCCACATGATATCTTTTTTTATATTTTATATTCAGCCGTTTAATGGTTTAAAATTATTTTATGGTAAATTTTTAATTTTCTACCGATGTCTTAACTACTAATGTATTAGTCGTTGTTAATGTAATTATAATCATGCGATCCTTTAGTCATTTACCAGGAAAATACTAAGAAACTTTTTTCTCGTATAAAGAAGATAGAAAAGAAGATGAAAAAAAAATACATTCTCCTAATAAATGTATATTCCTTACGCATGGATGACATTGTTAGACATATCCCTAGCAAAATGTGTGTGTGTGTGTGTGTGTGTGTGTGTGTGTGTGTGTGTGTGTGTGTGTGTGTGTGTGTGTGTGTGTGTGTGTGTGTGTGTGTGTGTGTGTGTGTGTGTGTGTGTGTGTGTGTGTGTGTGTGTGTGTGTGTGTGTGTGTGTGTGTGTGTGTGTGTGTGTGTGTGTGTGTGACGGTTCACCGACTAAATCCAGAAGCAGTCAGGAAAGATTTCCGAGAAACCTGCGAGATGTGGAAGAAACTAGCTCACGGTCGTAGAAACAGGAGTTCTTGCTTTTCTCTTTCTCTCTTCTCTTTACTCGTATATTTCTTTTCCACTCTTTTCGTCTACACGTTCCCGGAATATAAAGAGATATTACATTATGAATACCAGAGAGGATTAACACGGGATTCTTTGTAAATGACGAAAGAGAGAGAAAGAAAACTCGAGCTATATAAAATGTAATCCCTTTTTTTGAACCCCACTCCCACCCCTCCCATATGAATTCTGTACAAATATGAGGAAAATGATTTTGAAAGATATTATAAGGGAAAACGACGACGATAGTTTTCAACTTGGTCGATTAAAATCGAGGTACTTTATCGCGAGTCTCCTAGGACTTCCGAGCACAGGAAGTAAAAGAGGAGATTGCTTCGAAATCACTTTACTTTCTCGTAATTCATCTCCGTGGTCCGTTCTGAAGGGTCCACGAAAGGAATCACGATATTATTCTTGTATTTCATAGAACGTATGGGCACATTTTTTTTAGTCTCGCAATTTATGCGAAATAGAGAGAAAGAGAGACAAGGTAAAAATCCGATTGAGTTTGTTATTTTTAAAACAAAGATTGAAAATAAATATTGGAAGAAAGCCACGTAAAGACCCTCAAGGATATACATTTTTAGGTATTCGCGTATAAAGATAAACACACGATAGCATTGTAATTTTGAAAGTTTCGTAATGACTAATGCGCACGTCTTACGGCGGCCTTCGCGAGAATAAGTTGGTTCAGTGTTTTCTTTAGTCGGCTAAAAAGATCGCACCGGTTTAACGGGAATTTACGAAATTCTTCTTAAGCTGTACCGAAAAGAGTGTTGGTAGCCGATGCTTACGGAGTAGTGTAAGTACCTTGCCAAGGAAAACACCATCGAGAAGCACGGCGCGATTAATCTACGTCGACCGTTAGCAAAGCACTCTCTTCTTCTTTTTCTCGTCGAAGAAGAAGAAGAAGAAGCCTTGAAATTCGACGAGACCAAAAGGTGAAAAAAAATATCCTCTATCTTACGATAAAGAAACAAGTAAACCAATAAATTGTCCATTTCTATTGATTCCTTTCTTTTTTTTACGAAACGGAAAGAAACGAATTTATAATTCCGTATTTTTCGCGTGAGTTAGCATGATAGATCAAATTACAAAGATACATACGCTATAACGTAAACGTAAACACGTGAGTTTATAATATTATGGTACAATTAAAATATGTAGGTACACGTTCGTATATAAATCTTATACGTGTTATAAAACTTGACGAAGCGAATGAATGAATCGTTATGAATGAAGCGGCTTGTCCAAAGAACCCACCTAGTGAATGGGATACGCCCGGTTGTACGATGCGTACGCACGCACGCACGCACGCACGCAGGCAGGCAGGAACGCAGGCAGGCACTCTCACGCAGGAAACGGTCTCTACGAATACTCCGAATGATTTTTATCCTAACTCAATACTAAAGCCAGCTAAGGAGGAAGTCGTAAACCTATTTCATCCTTAACGTCTTAGAAAATGATTGCCGTTCTAACAGATTTGCTTTATAGTCGACAAGATTTAAGTTTCTGTTGAAATTGCTGCTGCTTTTGCTCGAAATGACGAAACGTAGAATTAAAAATAAGAAATTAGTAGAAAAAAACAAAACGAGGATTAAAAACATTCTTTTCATCGAACGCGCGTATGTGATTTCGATCAAAGGATCAATTATATTCCAAAAAACCTGTGATATAATTATCTAGTAGAAGAAAGATCTGCTTCAAGCAAGGATCATGGCCTCGTAGAAACTTATGCGCTTTCCCACAACGAGTAGGTACCTCTTTTGCGTTTCAGTCGAAATTATAGGCTGCCTATTAAACGGCTAGAACGATACTAGAATAACCAAGGGAACGAAAGACTGAACAACGAAAAGAAGAAAAGTGCGTGATTCCTTTCTCGCCTTGGCCACTAAATTGTACGATTGTGTTAAAGAGTCTAAATCATCCAGCGTGTGTTAAAACGATAGGCGGTAAAAGCAATGAAAGAGAACGAAGAAAAGAACCAATGAGACTTACGATCTAAAGAAAGAGAGAAAGAGAGAAAAAGAGGGAGAACAAAAATGAAGAAAGCTGGACAAAGAGAAGGAGCTTGCTTTTCCACGAACGCGCCGAACGATAATTATGAAATTCCTGCAAAATGCTTTTGCACGCAATCAACGTAGAACGAACGCACGTGTGTGTACAAGGCTCGGCACGGTTTATTCAAACAACTCGAGTCGAACACGAAGTGAGTCGATCCTCTTCGTCCTTTCTGCATAGTTTCTAGTCATCCATCTTTCTCTTTCTCTCTCACAACTCTCGTCGCAACTGGCAGTCTTTTCGAGCAAAGCTCGAGCCGCGTAAAATGCCTCTCATACTTTGACGGTTATTACGGATTCCTTAGCGAGTAAGGATACACACGCGAGAGTGCTAGTAAACGCATATATTGCAAAATAAAGAGGAACGATGGAAAGAGAATCAGCTCGCGTGCAACGCCTCTCACCTCTTCGATAATTAACAAACCTCTTCTCCTACTACTACTACTTCGTTAGGTATATGACAACATGCACATCTTGAGTCTCCTATTCGCTCTCGATGAAATCGTAAAAGATGTTACGATTATGGTTGACCGAACCGGCTTGTTACCGCTTTCTCATCAAAGAAGAATCTTCATCTTGAGTATACATTCCTTCTTTACGATTCTTCTCCTTTCGCTGATTTCCTTTTCTCTCTCTCTTTTACATTATGTTGTAATATCAAAGACACTAGAAACTACTTCTAATCGTTTCGATAGAGTCATTCGAAATATAATCTCATGACGCTTATTCTAACTCTTGAGATACCATAAGGAAGTGGACAGACGTATCTTTCTTACTCTCTCTCACTTTCTCTCTTTTACTCACTCAAGAAAGCATTGTCTATTTCTTTCTATTAACTCTCTTACTAGTATCCCCATTTCTCCCTCTCTCTCTGTCTGTATCCTACGGTAACTCTGGATCGTAACATATCTCACGTAGAATTAATTGAGTCTCGCTCTCCGAGTCGCATTATATACGCTGACCGTGCCGCTCGAGATAATAGATGGATAACAGAGACTAGATAATAGATATGGCACCGAGGAGAATGATAATGGCCGATGTCAAGTGCGAGACGAGACAAGCTGAAGTTATCTAATATAAGTGTCGGTGATGTATCGCATACATACCACTATATATTTGCCCTTAGTCATTCGATATTAAGAAAAATTAACTTATTTTATTGGGGAGTCTTTTTATTTACTCTTACTTTAAAAAAGTAATTTTTAAAATTCTAAAATAATATTCATCTGGCAATAGTAATTAAAATATACGTTCATAGTTGCAAGTATAGCTTTGATAATTGCATTAGTGGTTGGGTCAAAATTTTGTAAGATTTTCTTGTGAAAAAACCCTTGACGCTGATAAAATCCCTGTACCAAACTATGTCGCAAACTATGACACAAATCTGTACAATAAAGAAAGAATACAAAACGTATTATACAAATACTATAAATTTAAAGTGCAATATTAAATTTTGACTAAAAATTAATCAAAGAAATTCATTGATATAAATTTGTTGAATTTGTAAAAAATAGTTAATTAAATTTGCATTAGTTCTGCATCGAGTAATCGTTAAAACCAACTATCTATCTATGCCTCTAAGGATTCAAACCGGAAAGGGTTAATGTACCGTCTTCTTCCTCTTCGTCGTCGTCGTCGTCCTCGTCGTCCTCGTCGTTATTGTCATGACGTCATGACACGTCCAACATCGCGTGACAAGGTACCACGCGAAGAGATCCATCTCTTTTCCTACTGCGCTTTTAACCGGTACACACTCGGCCTGTCCTTCCCTTCCTCACCCTCCTCTTCTTCCCCTTTACTCCGTTTGGCCTTCCTTGGTGCTTGGAGGCACCAAGTGTACCGAAGTGGATAATACGATGGTTAGGGCGAACGACGGACGACCAGACGAATGCCTCGGGAATTTGCGAGAAACTAAACGTCGACGACGACGACAACGACGACGACTACACACGCACAACTGATGCACTTTCGGTTCTGGTCCTATCTAAATAGGATCCTATCTAATATATCTAATATTTTTAATATATGTATTCTAATAATAGAAATATAATTATATTAATATATAATATAATAAAATAATTATATATTAATAATTAATTAATAATTAAATATAAAATGTTATTACGAGCATTACCTCAAACTGGATGCATAAATTATACAAGAGTATTATAAACACAAGTAGATACTGAAATCTTTGTAAACGAACTTTTAACTGGTACTAAACAATATTGAACTTAAATTATTATTTAACGTAGATATACGCGATAAATACTCCACATATAGATATTCGAATAACATTCGCTTCTATAGGATAGAATTTTCGTGCCTCTGGCCAAACATGAATATGCGATTTCAAATTTTAGTATCTCATACACGATGTTTCATTAGGATGCAAATTATTCATTCATAAGACTTGTTGTATACAGGCATGGAATGCCGCGTTAATGTCGGAATCGTTTTGATGGATACCGCGGCATTACCATTGAATATGCGTTCAACAAAGCGTTCAAATTATTACCTAACATCGACAAATTTTATCTATGAATTTAACCAAAATTCTTATATCAACGATATAGCTTATTATTTATTTATCTTGTCACGTGTCACAAGGATCAGAACCCTTCAAGATTACACACCTTTATTCGGATTATTTTAATCTGTTTTAGTAACGAAACTTCAATTTCGTTTATTTAAAGTAGCCTAGAAGTTCGTTAAACAAATTAAACACAATAATATTTTCCTCGTACTATGTCAATTATGAGATTTTCAAAATTATCTTTTGTTACAGATCAATGTGGAAAATGTCGCGCCAGCACGAAGAGAGTCAATTTGAACAAATACTGCAAAAGAGATTACGGTGAGTGTTTAAAAAAAAAACAATTTTAAATTAATTTCAAAGGGAATATACAAATGAAATAAAATATTTTGAAAAAACGAAATAAAATGTCGGGGTTTCGGGTCAAAGTTCCTCGAAGGGTTCGAAAAGAGAAAACGAAGAGATCTACTACATGCAATCTCCAAACTCGACGATTCGTTTCACTTCTTCTTCTTCTTCCTCCTCTTTCTTCTCCCTTTTCGTTGGTTCATTCGTTCGTTGATGTTATGGTCGTGTGTGCAAGGCGGCTCGTTTAAAAAAGGTGAAAGGCTCGCCGTTTTAGCGGGTAAGACTTTCAATAATAGAAAGGCATGCTTTTGAACCGTGGTCCAGTACACTGGGGCCACGGTTTTAGGTTCTCGTTCTTTTTCTTTCTCTCTTTCTTTCTACTTCTCTTTTCTGTCCATTTACTTGATTCAGCGCAAATAAATCTTCAACAGGTCTGCACTTAGCTGTCTTACGTCTTGGAATAGAAGCCGAAACGACCACACGACTATCCTTCTTCATTTTATGTTTTTTTTTTTCGTTTATTTTTCCACTCTCTTTCTCTTTCGTGTCGTTTTGCGGAAGCAAATCCGATAAAAGAATATTTCAAAAATAGCGTTAACAAGTAACGTCTTACTTATATATTAAAAAAAACACGGGAACTACCAAATTTAATTTAAAAAAAAAAAAAAAAAAGCTTCTCTTATGTATTCAAATTTACGCGAGTCACGTGTTTAAACTAATTAAAATAAACCGATTAAAAAAGTAACGTTATCATAAGTAGAAATAAAAATGACGATCCGTTATCAAAAAGACGTAAGAGTAGGACTTTGATCCTTTTGGATGAAACATCTTTCTCTTTCCTGATCGAGTATAGTAATGAATGGTTCGATCTAAAGTACCGCTTGACGTTGAGTTGGTTTCGACGAACGAGCACCGGCCATGACCCTAGTCCTTGGCGAAAGGCTAATAGTATCCCTGTCCTGCGAACAACAGGATCGATGGATACGATCGTAATAAGAGAAAGAAAGAAAGAAAGACAGCAAAAGCTGTTTCGCAGACCGCAACCCTATGCCCCAGACAGTTTTCCTTCGTCTGTGGGAAACCACGACCTTCTTCCAAATATTCGACATATATATCTACATAATATATATATATATATATATATAATTAAATAATAAATATTAATAAATAATATTTATTATATATTATAATATTTATATATAATTTAATTATAAATTAAAAAGAAATTATATAATATAATTTTATATTATATTTTAATATATATATATATACTATAGTGTCGTGCGTGTTATAACGCTTATATAATATAAATATAATAATATATATAATTTTTAATTATATATATTTTTTTATTATTTATTTCTACATTTTTTAAATTTTTTCTGTAACAATTCAACTAATTATTCTGAAAGATCGTTTATTAATACGAAACAATACGTTTTTCACTTTTCCAGCTATACTTGGAAGAATAACAGACAGGCACAAGAAAAGCGACGGTTCACAAAGCGGAAGTGGTGTTTCTGGGGCATCTTGGATACGCTTCACATTGAATGTCGACTATATATATAAAAAGAATCCAAATTCAAGGATTCGACGCGGTGATGTTCCGCTTTACGTGCACTCTGCGGATTTGGCCTGTAGATGCCCCAAGATCAAACCAAGCAAGTGAGTATTTCGTTTATCTTATAACGAATTATAATATACTCTATTCTACATATATAGGGTGTCTAAAAAATTTTCAGAACAAACTATATCCGTATATTTTATGCAAAAGAAGAGAAAAAAAGATGTTCTATAAACATAATTGAATTAAATGTAAATATTAAATGTATAGGACTCATTGAAGATCCTAAAAACGTAATATTGATCCTCGTTCGTTATGTCCACAGATCGTATTTGATACTCGGCCAAGAAAGTGACGGTGGAAGTCAAGGTGGTCTGACTGTAACGCAAAGATCGATTGTCATCGAGTGGCGCGACGAATGGCATCGTCGAATGCGCCGCTTCCAACGTAGAGCGAGATCATGCCATTGAAGGAGTAGCAAGTCATCGGCACATACGAGGACGTAGAAAGAAGGGGGAGAGAAAGAGAGAATGTATGTGTGTGTATGTATGTATGAGAAAGAAAGAGAGAACGAAGGAAAATTAGGAAGGATTCGCCTAACCACCACCACCACCCATCTTTATAGAAGAACCTGCTACTTTTTTTCTAATCGCGCGTACCACCTCAGTGTATCGAACGTTTCCACCTATTCTGAACTATAAAAAAAGATAAAATAAAGCCGAATATCGGTATTCGCTCGTCAGCTCGATTATTTCCAACGCGAGTATCGATAATCGTGCGTCTTCCATTCTCGTTGCATGCACCGTACAGTATGATACCATCCTATGTCATGTCATGCCATGTTATACTATCTCGCACTCGTATATTACCGGTATTATTCGTGATGCTACCGATTATACTAGACAACAACAACAAAATAAATATAAAAGAAAAGAAAGATAAAGATTGCAAATGGCGAGAAATTTTGAAGTGCGTTCGTAGCTTCAAATTTTGATTAATTCGCAGCGATGTGCGACAATAGTAGCAGCAACAGTAGTAATGGCAGTCTCGTCTTAAATCGTTCTCAACCCTTCTGTCGAAAATAAGCGTGCAAAATGAATGAGTGAGAGAGAGAAAGAAAGAGGGAGAAAATGAGAGAACATGAACGAGCACGCGACCCGAGAGAATGAATGCTTGTGTAAATGAGTACGAGGAAGAGAGAAAGAGAGAGAGTGAGAGAACAAGTGGACAAGCTAGTGAAACGAGAAGAGTTTTAAGCGCAAGCAAGGCACGGAATATATTTAGCTATCGTATATTATCATCAAAGCCATATCGTGCTGTCGGCTCAAGGAGCGAAGAACCGTCGGCTTTGGACACACGTTGGACACGAGCCACGATTACCAACAACGTCCTCCTCCAACATGCACTTCTCCAAACATCATGCTCCTCCGCTTGCCGGCATTTCTTAGCCAGAGAAAATCGCTTCCTCCTCGTGTTATCTCGCTAATCGCGATTCCAAAGAGACACGATATCTTTTTGCGCATAATATGATATTATATCTACATTTGTTGTACCGATAATAGTTAAGAAACGCAATCGTAACAGTGAGTCCCAGAAGTATTCGTAATTCCCCCTACTGTTTCAATTTAAATAACAATCAATATTTTCTTGTAATATAATATATTTTCAAATTCATATAAGCAGAAGCATATTTTAGGATTCCGTGTATATGAATTTTGAAATTTTGCATTACGAGAGAATATTAATTATTTTAAATTTATATTAAGGAACGCGAGCGTGTGGTTACGAATACTCCTCTCTCTGTGACTCACCGTATATAATATAATACAAAGAAAAAAACAAACTTTTATTTCAATATATAATAAATGTTGAATTAATGTATCAAATGAAAAATCGAGGTGTTACTTAACTCTTGTCGGTAGGTTGTTCAGTTTCTGTAAACGAAGTGAAACGATCATCGACTTATCTCTATCCTTTTATCCTTTTTCGCGATTTTAATGCGAAAGATAAAAAGGACGAGCAACGGCGAATAAAACAAACAAACAAACAAAAACCATAAGAATTTCGCAAGAACTGTGCGACCGACTGTAAATGGCACAAAACTACTTCCATATACGCTAACCCCGAGGCCTTTCCTTAAATGCCCAACCATCACCATCACCACCACCACTACCAACCTCCTTCTTCCTCCTACTTCGTATCCTACATCACCCCTTCTTTTTTAATTTATTTATTCTTCTTCGCTCGCGTACGACGATAACGCGTCGACACAACACGAAACATCCTACGCTCAACACGCACACATACATTCATACATACATACATGCAGTGACATACAGGACAGACAGATGAACACGTGCATACAAGTACACGCATATAACGACACACAAACAACAACAACAACAAAGATAATGATTACACGCGTTCGTTGAATGTAGATTTTCTTGTACATTTTCTATATAAATTATTAAGACCTTTTTCTAGCTGATATTATGTATTATTAATGACTTACTTATGTAGATGAAAATAAAAACGGTAGAGCGAAAAAAAAAGAGAGAGAAAGAGAGCGAGAGAGAGAGAGAGAGAGAGAGAGAGAGCTAAGCAGCCGAAGAAGCGCGTCGCAATATAAAATTAAATTACACTGCCTTTTATCGATCACTGCCGACGATCGTCCTTTTCACAAGTATCGATGGATCGATGCGTCGAAACTTGAAAGAAAGAGAGAGAGAGAATATCAACCCGTTGTTTTATGATCGATCGTATGCATTCTTCGAACCCTACTTTCATGCGTGAAGTAAAAAAAAAAAAGCATATACAAGGAAGAAATGAAGAAATTTAGGATTTTTGAACGAAAGGACGCGCTTATGTTAAGATCCGATAAAAAGGACGTTTAAAACATCGATCCTCGATAATCGGTAAAATCAAGTTCCTAAGCACGAGGATTAGCATTCGTGCTTACCTTTCTTAATGCAAGGAACAATAATAAGGCCGTGTTTAATTAATCGGGAGAATATAAGCGTATACATGTATTTAGCTTCGCGTATTAAATGACAAAATCTATAATAAGAAACGCTACTTTCGATCGGCGACGTTCATACGTACTTACAATACTTATACTTGCTCTCTAATCGACGATCGAGAAGAAAAATAACAAAAAAAAATAAAATAACGAAAATGTGTATCGTTTAAATGGGCAAAAATGCGTATTGATGAAGAAGAGTTGAGATTTTCGTAAATCCTCCGCTTCAAATACGAAAATGCGATATGCGACAAGTGCGACTGGGTTGCAAGGCGACGCGAGAAGCAAATGCGACCGTTTTAATTAAAAATGAGACACAGATAGAAAGAGAGAAAGGAAGAAATTTAAAAAAAAAAGAAAGAAAAGTAAACTAAGCAAGATTTTAAGCAAGATCCGATTCGGTCTATCTCCGTCGTCTACGCTAGAATTACATGTATAAAATGTACCAACTTAAGATAATACTATTTAGATTTTAAGATTCAAGAAAAAGTTATATCGTATATTTACCGCAGTTTAGCGGCCGACAGGTAGTAACAAAAGAAAATGAGAGAAAAAATACAAAGAAAAAGAGTAGATCAAAATGGCGCGCGATCTTCCAATCCAATTTTCTTTTTCCATCGTATTTTTTACAATCGTTGTTTTTTTAGTATTTTTTTCTATAGATCTTCTTTTCAATCATTTAATTTGACTTTATCTTTTTTCCTTCGCGAGAAAAAAGAAGAGATTTGGATTTTTTTTTGATAAAATAATGGAATCATTCGTTAAAGCGAGAATAAACGGGACAATTCCATGATTTAATCTATCATTTATTCGACGATTTATTTAACAATTTATTTGACAACGATTGACTGATCGCTCGCGTCCATCACGAATAAGAGGAAACGAATGTTAAAGGATTTCCGATCATGCCAATATATCGTAGAATATACGCGATGTCACATTAAGTGTGCTATTTATACCTCCAAATTATTATATCGATTGCTACTACTGTACCACACAATTATGAAACTTAGACGCGATTAAATTATTAGATGTACCGTTGTGTATTGTGGTGTAATAAATGTGACTAGTTGTATGAGAAATAAAATCCAATGCGTATAAAATAATATCTTTAATTCCTTTTCCGTCTAATCGTTTAAAAAATAATTTGCAAATATTTTTAAACTAAAACAAATAAATATACTATCTTATAATATAAATGTAAAATTTTAATATTATTTTAATATTGCTTTTTGGTATCGGTAACACCACCTAGCGAGACATATAGTACAGTTAATAATCGTTGAACTTACCGACTGTAGGTAATTAAATAATAACAAAACAGAAATTTGCATTACCATAATGACCGACTGATAATAGTACCGACATAAAAACCTACATTATTCTCCAAATTTAAATTTTTTTAAATTATTGGAATAAAATTTACAAATAGAATTTTTTTCTTTAATGTTCTCCACATTGTAATTTATAACCCCTATTTTCGTTATTAAAAATATGAGTTTACTTTTAAAGAAAGAAATACTTCAATGTCAATGCCTCGAAATATCGTAATAAACTAACGTCTCATTAATACTTATCATAGTTTAAATTAATAACTTTTTCCTCTATTTAATTTTATCTCGATGTTTCTCTGATCGAAAATTTAAATAAATAATATTCATTTACACTACTCCTTATTCCACAAAATATCATGTATAAAAACTAGCTCGTATACTCTAAGTAGCGCTCGCGCCTCCTGGTGTCAGTTATGTAACTAAACTATCAAAGACTGATTGACAAGTCTTCGAAAAATAGGAAAACTCGTGGATGCGTTAAAAATCTTTAAATATGTTGACATCTTTTCGTGCACTTCGTACAATTTTAGTATGTAATTATATATAAAAATATTCTCTTTATTCTTTTTAAATTATTTAACTTCTTTTTCATATAACCTAACTCCACCTTATGTAACCTTTAAATTATATGAAAATAATTGTTTTGATTTGACGTTTAATATCCAATTTGTCTATAGGCTCCTACAAGGGGCAGAGGAATTCAAACATCTTCTAGTCATGCATCTGATCAACTATTTAATGTATGTTATAACATTTTTACTAAATTCTTAACAACTTAACTTTAAGTATAACGTCAACTCTAAATTTCAGCATAGAGACACCGAATACAATAATCCCAGTACACCCTTTGAATTTAATGAAGCAAACAAAAAACGTATCGAGGCTCTTCTAAAAATTTATCCAGAAGGTCACAAACGTGGTGCAATGATACCTCTATTAGATTTAGCTCAAAGACAACATGGTTGGCTACCACTCTCCGCTATGCATAAAGTTGCTGAGATTCTCAATGTACCTCGAATGCGTGTTTATGAAGTTGCTACTTTCTATACAATGTTTAACAGAAACCCAATGGGAAAATATCATATTCAAATCTGTACGTGTACTCCGTGTTGGTTGAGAGATTCAGATTCTATAGTAACTGCTGTAACTGAAGCTGCGCGTTGTAAACTTGGTGGTACCTCTGAAGATAAATTATTTACTGTATCAGAAGTTGAATGTTTAGGAGCATGTGCCAATGCACCAATGTTCCAAGTTAATGATGATTATTATGTAAGCAATTATGAATTTTTTTCCCCATAGGTAAACTGTAATTAATTAAACTCGACTGTATTATTATTTGATTTTACTTATCCTTGATAGGAAGACTTGACTCCTGAAAGTGCTGCAAAAATAATAAATGCACTAAGGAAAGGTGAAAGACCGCCACCTGGTCCACAAAATTCGCCTAGATTTGCTGCAGATCCAGCTGGTGGATTAACGTCTTTAAAGTCTCCACCTCCTGGACCAGGATTTGGGGTCAGGTCAGATCTATAAAATAGATGTTAATACAAATTTAGTATATGATGTATGTAAATTATTTAGTGATGTTCAAAAACTTAATAAATAAAGTTTCTGGTAATAAAAGAGCAACTATTTATTTATTGTACTAATTTTGAATGAAACTAAATATTAATATAGAAAAAATTAACACTTTTTTATATTAAAAATTATAGAATTGTAATCTACTATAAAAACAAAAACAGAACAAAAATTTTTATTTGAATATTTTTCGATGAGTATATGACAGGAATTTGTGTTCTTAACCAAGTAAACTTAGAATATGTCGCTCTTTTGTTTTCTAAGTAAAATCGTATCGAAGTTCGAAGATTTATAATTATTATATCTACAAAATAATCTTCTCTTATTATTAAACATTGAAATAAAATGAGTGAACCAATTCCAACAAAAGAAAAATCCAAAAAAATTGGGGCAATAAATAAAGAAGCAATACATCGTATTTGTTCTGGACAGGTAAGGTTAAACCATTAGAAAAATAAATATTAATACTGTGTTATTCTTGTATTAAAATACTTTCAACTTAAAGCTATGTTATTTTATAGGTTGTAATCGATCTCTCAATTGCTGTAAAAGAATTAGTTGAAAATAGTTTAGACAGTGGAGCTACAATTGTTGATGTTAAATTGACAGATCATGGAATAACGTGTATAACTGTTTCTGATAATGGAAGTGGAGTAGAAGAGCAAGATTTTGAAGGACTAGGTCAGTGATTATAAATAAAAATATATAACAATTGATAATTTCAAAAAAATATTGTTTACTTTAATTTTATCACGAAGTTAATTTCTTTATGAATAAAATGCATATAGTAGCAAAGAAATATATTAAATAATAATTTTAATATTTTTTTATTACACACAAAACAGGTTTAAAACATCATACATCTAAACTTTGTGAGTTTTCTGACTTAACAGAAGTAAGTACATTTGGATTTCGTGGTGAAGCTCTAAGTTCGTTATGTGCGTTAAGTGACCTGAGTATTGTAACTAGGCATTCGACAAGTGAACATGGATTTAAATTAGAATTTGATAAGAATGGTTTATTAAAAAAGAAAGAAATATGTGCTCGAGAAAAAGGAACATCGGTTTATGTAAAAAATATATTTAAGAATCTACCAGTTAGAGCAAAAGAATTTCATAGAAATATAAAAAAGGAATATGCACGTACCGTTCAAATATTATACAGTTACTGTTTAATTTCTGTTAATGCAAAAATAACATGTACAAACACAATATCAGGAAAATCATCTAATTTAATTGTTAGTACGGCAAATGCAGATAGCGTTATTAAAAATATTATTGCCGTGTTCGGTAACAAATCTATCGATAATTTGGTCCAAATTGAATTACAACCACCCGATGAAGCAACACTGGAAGAATACAATCTACCAAATAATTCCAAGGTAGACTTTGATTGGGAATGTTACGTTAGCAATAATATGCATACCTGTGGTCGTTCAACTCCTGATAGACAATTTTTTTATGTTAACGGACGTCCGTGCGATCTTACTAAAATAAGTAAACTAATTAATCATATATATCATAAATTTAACAATAAACAATATCCCTTTGTATTTTTAAATTTAAAATTAAATCAAGAATGTGCTGATATTAATGTAACGCCAGACAAAAGAACTATTTTGTTCACACAAGAAAAAATAATTTTAGCATGTATCAAATTTAATCTGACCAAAAAATGGGAATTCCTTCAAGGAAATTTTACCGTCAAAATGTTAACAGAAATGAATTTTGGATTAAAAAGAGTAGCTTCTACCACCAATAATGATCCACCGGCAAAACGAATGCAAGTTTTTCATAGATCCCAAAATACTGACAAAAAATATGAAAAAGAAACACACGTAGAAACGAATAATATTTTGAAAAAAGAAAACGAAGTTGTAGAAGAATTGCTAAACGTTGAAATACCTATTGATATAGAAAAAGTAAAAAAAATATTTTATGAAAGAAAGAATACTTCCAAGAATAATTCTACTAAAAAAAGGATATTAAAATACAAAGCACAGATAAAAGTTAGTCAGAACAGCGAAGCTGAGGAAGAACTGAAAAAAGAACTTGCCAAAAGTTCGTTTACAAAGGTTATTACAATATTAGTTAAGCATTTTTTAATTGTTTCTATTAATTTAATATATACATTATAAGATTTTTTACATTACAGATGAAAGTTATAGGACAATTCAATCTTGGTTTTATTATAGTTTTATTGGAAAACGATCTTTTCATAATAGATCAGCATGCTACGGACGAAAAATTTCGTTTCGAAAAATTAAGTAATGAAACAAAACTGAAAACACAAAAATTAATTATTCCGAAACCTTTAAATTTTTCTTATTTAAATGAAACAATTCTCATAGAACATCAAAAAATATTCGAAAGTAATGGCTTTGAAATTAAAATTAATGCTGAAGGTATTAATTTATCATCCTGGAAAAAGATATTTTATTTAAAAGATCCAATAAAATTAATAATGGTTGTTTTATTTCAGAACAAATCGGTAAACGTGTTGAATTAATTGGAATGCCAGTTAGTTTTGGCTGGCAATTTGGACAAGAAGATATAGAAGAATTAATTTTTTTAATTAAAGAAGGATTAGAAAATAAAGTTTTTTTTGAAATCCCTCGTCCAAGTCGAGTTCGGCAAATGTTAGCATCAAGGGCATGTCGTAGTGCAGTTATGATTGGTACTGCATTAAATAATACAGAAATGATGAAATTGGTAATACAAATGAGTCAAATGAAAAATCCTTGGAATTGTCCACATGGTAGACCTACAATACGACATCTATTTTCAATGGCTTTAATGAATAGATAACATTGAACAATTGATTATCCTAAAAACTACAAAAAAAATAAATAAAATCGAAAAATAAATTTATTACATTCGAATATGTTGCAAGTATTATTATCATAATCTTTACAAGAATGCATTACAAAAATGATAAAATTCCTTTAAAATTCATTAAAAAGGATGGGGATAATTACAAAAATTATCTTCTGAATATTTTCGCAGTATATAATTACAATTATAAATTAATTAAACACTAATTGTACGGAATATATTGTATCCAGAATGTGCTGTTGATATTATAGTACCAGGACACTGTGGATGCCAGTGTAATTCTTTGACATCTGTTTGACCTTGATGTATAAAAAGTAATTGTGGAGGTATCTCTGCTAATTCACTGTCTTCGGGTTTTTCTGAATGATCTACTTCTACTGATAGATCCCATTGAGCAATTTGATCATCTGCACCACCTGAAGCAAACACAGTCGCTTCTTGAGGATGCCATTCTACTGTTGTTACAGGTCCGATATGTTGTTTGAAAGTTGCAACAGGAGTTGATCCATTTGGACTAAATTCTCTCATGTCCCATACACAAAGTAATCCATCGTCTCCTCCAGATACAAGAAATTGATTTTCTCGACGATTCCAAGAAATGACATTAATATCTGCAGTGTGTGTTCCTGAGACTGATAGCATACACGCAGATTGTGGGCTGACTCTTGTATCCCATATTTTTATACTACGAATTAGAAAGAAAATTTTTATTATTTGCAAGAATGTATAATGTTTTGAAGTGACGTGTATTATCAATAGCAAAAACCTTTTATCAACCGAACAAGAAGCCAAAACATTTCTTTCATTAGGAGACCACTGAACATCTTCTACACTATGCGGTGCATGTGAATTATAAGGCCTTTGATCAACTTCCCAAGTTGCACTACTATTATTTCCACTGATGCACCATATATGTATATTACCCCTGCAATCACCGGAAGCTAATGTGCCTTTTTCTGTAGGGCACCAATCAAGAGCATATCCTTCACTAAGATGTCCATTAAAAGTATACAATGGTTTTATAGCACCAGATTGTTCACATTTCTTCCGATATGTAAGAAGTGAAGCAGTATTATCGACTGCTTGTAATTGTTCATTTAAATTCCAAAGGTTTACTCGACCTAATTCACTCCAACTTGCTGCTAACGTTGTATTTTCAATTCGTGTACACCTGAGAATATTAATATAATTACATTTTATACGAAAGTTCCAATAATAATATATAATAATTATACATATATATATTTTTTTTTATTTTTGTTACCTTATTCTATTAACACATCCTTGATGTTTAATTGGAGCAACTGTCATAACAGGAAGCTTGTCATCGTTCTCATCTTCAGATTCACTAGATTCGTCTTCTGAATCTATATCTTTCATGCCATGTAAGTTAGACATTTTCATGACAAGAAGATTATTAACATGTGTCTTATCAGCTTGAGTTCCAGCAATAAGATACATACTAAGAGGATAGGTTTCTCTGTCACTACCTAGCTCATCTAAAATTACGTCAAAACTAAGACATGGTGCACCAGATTGTGCATGATGCAGCATGCGATACGTAGATTTATCAACAACAAGTTCCTCCCCTGGATCTAAAGGTTGCCCAGGTAAATACACTTTTGATTCTACTTTACTGCCATTCTGATCCTTATTTCCATTTTCTACAATTTTGTCATCTTCTGAATCCTCGTTACTATCATCCATGCTTTCATCTTCAGAATCATTTATTGTTTCGAAATCCATTTCTTCAGACATGTCCTTATGAAAATATTGAAAAAGAAGAATAACTAATCTTGACAGTAATTTTATTAATTTATAGATAGATAATCAAAATATAATATGAAATTCTGGAAGCATTATAGGAAAATAAATTAACTCCAAAATAACCCCAAAAAAGTGGTAATAAAATATATATACATATAATATTAAATGAATATTGAAATTTATATAGCACTTATAATAAAAAAATACAATAACGCTAAGGATTATTAAATGTTTACCTTCAATTAATTTCAAATTTGTATACACTATTCAATCGCACATGTGCGCACGTGTTTTGAGGTAGATTCCAAACTGCGTGTTGCAATATAAGCTAGTTTTAATACCTATATATTATATATAGTAGACACCAACAAACTATATTAATAATATAAAAATTATTAAAAAATTGTTTACATCAACATATAAAATATTTATTATTACGTTTAATCTTATTTATGCAATATCTATTTATACTTTATCTAACAATAAGCTTATACACGACACGTGCATACTGAGGGGTAACACTGAATAATATTTTTCCCCTGTTGCACTTTTAGTTTATATTTTGTCCACAAGAGTCACTGAAGTCGTATATATTTACCGAAAAATGGTGAATAGTTTTAATATTTTATATCATATACCGCATGTACTTTGGTACGTTAAATATATACAGGTAACCCTCCTATAACACGGCAGATAGGTTCCTAGAAAATGCCGTGTTGTGTGAAACCGTGTTGTACGAGACCTTTGTTTTCAGGCCATGTAAATGAAAAGAAATACTTTTTGTAACACTGTATCATTAAGACGGCAAACCTCGCCGCAGTTGTAGAAGTACAGTGTTGTACAAAGGTTTTTTGAAAGGAAACCGTATTATAGGATGCCGTGTTGTAGGAGGGCAACCTGTATGTATCATGTGTATGTCTTTTTATATATGTACATAAATGATGATAAGAATAAATGAACTTTCTACATAAAGATGATCTACTTACTAAACTTGAAACTCAAAAATCTTTAGAATATTTTTATTAGAAAATTTTTATCAACAATAGGAAATCAAATTAGTGAAACTGCTCCTTTATGGACCAGTTTATTAACACAATCTATATGAATAAACATAATAATAATAATAATAATAATAATGACAGTAAGTATAATATTATTTTATGTATAAAATACAATAATAATAATTGTAATCCCTTTAGGAGGAGAGGTAAAGTAGCAGCAAATAGATCAAATTTCAATGACACTCGCTTTCGCAAATGAGTGGTGTGTGATATTAACTGTGTTTATTAAAATGGATATTGTTGCTAGAAATATTTATCACTTGAATAGTTGGTGAGACGGTGGAATATTAGGATTATGCCGTGGATTAGTATTGAGGAGGCTATGTAAATACGAGCACTGGACGGGCTTGTGCTTTGCCAGTTGCAGCAGAGCCTCTGATATAGAAAACCATTTCCGTTTTCGACCGATAGCACGTGAATCTTCCCATTCTGGCAGCTCTTCGGTTACCCGCATTACCCATACCTGTGTTCTATGTTTGTGTTCCACATTCTAAAATTGAAAAAAATAAATGTATTTCATAGCTGTATGTGCACAGATTAGAAATATCATGAAAAATTTTGAGAAATAAAATTTTTCTGCAATTAGAAAGCTACATCATGTAAAATTTGTTCCAAAAATATCTCAAAAACTAAATATTAATGATAAACCTCAAATATGCCAAGACAACGACCCAATTGTCCTAGAACACCAGCCTCCTCTCTGACTTCCCTAAGTGCAGTAACCGCTGGTTCCTCCTCCGGCTCTACACCTCCACCAGGTACTATCCAACTATCAGGCCTTCTACTGGATGTGACCAGTAGAACCTACAAAATGTCATTTATAAAATGATTTCCTTAATGAAGGAAGATTCAAAAATAAATGTAATCTTCTAATAAAATAAATCTAAATTGTAAAATATGTTATATGTGAATTTAATGAAGAATATAAAGACTGCCATCTGTTGGATTACCTCATCCTCGAGATCATTCTTGACGCAGATGCATGCAGCTCTGCGCCTATAACCCTCCGAATCGTAGATACGGATTGAATTTGGCTTCTCCTTCACCATGTTCAGCCGTAAATATCAATAAATCATTCCATACATTTATAAATATTTGTCAGACATCCAAATCCGCCAGCCTATGCACCCGCATTACCCTAACGATATTTGGAACCAACATGTTATTGACATAGAATTCACTCGCGAGATTTGTCTTGCTTCTCACATAACCAATTTCATAACTGTGTATTCCCTGATGTGGAAGATGTTTTCAAGTAGCCGCAAACAATACTAGTCTTCTTCGATACTACCGTTACTTTCTTCTAAACGCCTTTTATAACCTCAAAACTCTGCAAAGAACTGCTTAATCGAGTATCCCCTCTACTATTACTTTACGGCAGTTATCCAACGTCTCTAAAATTACAAACGTTCCTAAAGTAATCCACGGTGTTCCCTACTTCTCCTTTGACTATTTCAACCAATCCTGTAATACTTCTTAACGACATTTTAATTTTTATGTGATATGTAATGTAAAATAGATAAATAAATTTAACTTGCGAAATATGCAATTAATTTAATGGTTTTATGATACGATATTATTTTTTAAGAATCATTTATTTCATAAATTAGTTTCTAAACTAGTAAAATATATCGCTTATATATCGAAACCTTTTAGGTCGTATATTACAAAATCAAAGTTTTATCAATATTCTTTTTTTTCATCTCGTGTATTTTACATAAATTAAAAATGATCGAATCAGTAACATTGATTATAAAATTAAAATTACAAATTATTATACTTTATAAATTTAAAACGCTGTTGTTTTCAGGATAGACTACTTACCTGAATTGTAGATGTTCAATCGAAAAACGCATTGTATCGTAAAAATATTTGCTGCGTCATATATCTATTAATATATTATTTGGAATTCACAATTGCACTCAATAATTGATATAATACATATCCACATTTCATTTTATTTTGACTACTTTTCTCTACGTATTTTCAAATTGTCATCGTTTTATTACAGTTATTACTTTATGCAATACATGTCCGATCCCAATATTTATACGTGAGTTTTTGTATGTTACTGGAAAATTGACAGACCTGCATTTTTGCATTACAAAAACTATCACGGTGTTACGTTTATCCTTATCATATATAAAAGGGATTAATTATAAGGTAGTTGATTTACAATTAATATTATCATATGTACACTTTTTAGTAACACGGAGAATGCCAATTCTCTAAGAACATAAAAGAGATTATCACATTAGCATAAATTTCAATAGAGAAGGTTAAATCAGAACCTTTATTGTTACTACAGCATCAACAATATTGCGACAAGTCCTCTGCTTGAAATTCTTATACATCCTGGCTCCCCTTTTATGAAAGTATCAAAAATATCCTTTCTAGCATTCATCTCCCAACAAATAACAGAAACGATACATCGTCGTGATAGTAAAATCAATAAAAATATAACTAAATTATCTAAGGTAGAGCTCACCTGCAAGGGGCAGGTCCTTTGACTATGATTCGTCCTGTATCTCCCCTTTCCAAAAAAAAAATAATCATCAGTAATGATAAAAACTCTTTTGCTTAATGCTAAGTCGACTTCAAGTTGTAAAACTAAGTAAAATTTATAAATATGGTACAATTGATAATAAGCGATAGAGTAATAATAGATTAATTATAGATACGTATAGTTAATAGCATTGTATCGTTGAAACTTATGGTGATTTGTTTTTAAGTCCTCTCCTTAGTAATAATAGAGTCGAGAATTTAATCAAACGTCCGTTCTGAAGTTTAATTTCAGTGTATCTTGTTCCATTGAACAATCACCGCATGCACCAACCACCATTGCGGACTAGCAGCCACCTTGACTAGCTTTTTTCAAATTTCTGTCGTTATCTCCCTTTCTATTCCCATTGACATAATTGTCCTCGGGGCCAGACTCTTAATCCACTGTAATCTTCAAAGTGCAAATCAATCTCCAGGATGTTCAGGGCAGCTACGATTCACTTGAAACCATTTATCAATGCAACTGAAAATATAATTACAACATAAATGTTACAACTTTCAATTTATCTAATAAATTATATACAATAACAAAAATATATTTGAAATAAAATATTAAATAAATACATACTTTTTATGATATATACAGAGACAGGGCAAGCGGGCAATAACATCACCAGGCTGTAATTCCTCTAAACAAATTACACATTCTCCTTTTTCATCTGCTAATACGTCCTCTGTAATAAAAAATGAAAAAAGATTAGAAGCTATTTGGTCATTTGTTTTCTTATTATATAACAACCATGACTCACCATTATAACTGAGACGTGGCTTGGTCAGGCACATTACCAGGTGACACTCTATATCATCCGGTAGGATAAACTTAGAGCATACAGGACACTTTAGACCTTAAACATAAGTATAGTTACTGAGAATGTGTGCATTGATAAAACAACAAAGATTACATAGTAAAAAAACTATACCATAAAAAACTCTTCTCACACGATGTACAGGCACTACTTCAGCCTCAGACTCATTCAAGCACGAGCTCACTATAATTCCCATAATAATCCCAACCTAACATTAACCAACCCATCCCATATCGAGGTTTCCCATTCCTATCAATCCTTTTCTTATGTCATTTTCAATTAACATTATTTAAAATTTACACTGCGTAAGCCAAACCATCATCGATTGTGTATGGTTACCGGGCCAACCGACCCGGCAACACGTCTAGCGACCTCTTTTAAAAACGCAACTAACGTCGCATATCTATCTAATTTTTTATCAAAAAAAAAAAAAAGTCATTTCTAAAAAGTTTTTCATATCTTATCGACGGAGCAATAAACATTGAATAGGATACATCTAATATGGAAAATAAAAATACACAAAAACGTGCTGTTAATTGGTTATTTTTATCAACATCTATTATTTATTGAATTGTTCATTAATTATATTTTCAATATCAGTCTACAAATATTTAATATTGTTTATATTCAAATCTTAATTAAATAGTTATCTCATATATGCACTTTGGTGTTACAGAATTATTTAGTTTGACTAAATGGCGTAGTTCTATGACGCTATTTGTCAACAAGATTTTTAGATAATTTACACTTGTCTCTTTAAATACAAGTAGAAAAATTTAAATGTATTTTGGTATTTTAATAATTAATAATATTATGTGTTGATAAATAAAAAAAAATCTATATAAAATAAAGTATCCTTATCGCGTAGGAATTCTACCGTGACGAATTGTAAGATTCTCATGAATTATATTAGAACACAGTGGACTGTTAGAAGTAGTAATCTCTGACTGATTTCTCAACGAATCTTTTTTTAGACTTCTAGATAATTCTCTGACTAATAAATAGGCTCTTTTTATACATGTCATATGAAGCTTTATCATTAGCGAATTATGAACTAAATAAAATACAATCTATTATCGTTTCTAAGAGACTATAAATTCTATTTTATTAAAAAAAGAGGACAGAATTACTATGCGATATAAAATTAAGATCATCGGAAAAATTCCTCATTCGCAAGAAAATACTTCGAGATCTTTATTCAAGTGATTATTGAAAAATTCCTAGAAAACATGTGAAAAGCGTGAGCAAAACATTTAATGGATCACGCATCGATAAAGAAATTGCGTACACTTTAGTGTATTCAATCAATAAAATTAATGATTCTATTATTGTAAGAAGAATTCTAGGGGGCATTTTCCTAATGTTTTTCTCATAAAATATGCATTATGAATTATTAAAAAATTTTGGTAGATTATTTTAGAACACGTGGCAAAGCGCTACACACGCGCCAAAACAAACGCCCCCTGTCCTACCCGCGATCGTAAGCGGCAAAACTAAGTATGTGAAATTTCGCGGATACAACATAACCTCCTTATCAGTTGATCAAAATTACATTAGATTTTTGATTAGGTTAATCATTATAAATAGAAATATCGAGAAACGTCATACTTGGAATAATTTTGACTCTGTTTTAATGATGAACATATGAATGATAATTTTATATCAAAAAATGAAGAGAGTGAATAAAAGCATAAAAAAATAAACTTATTTTGTGTAAAAAATGTTATATGATGCCCTTGAAGATAGCAATTTTAGGAATCAAACGACCAGTAATCGTTATATAACGTTTGCTTGCATAGCCTTGTACAAAGCAAAACAAACTATATAGATTGGTAGTAAATATGTATAAATATAATATTCTACATGATAAAGAATACATTGAACTTAATTGTATGGAAATAATTAGTTACTAGACCATGTTTACAAAGGTAAAAGGGATGTAAATGATATGAATGCTCTATACACTGGGACAACCTACCGTTAAGGGACCACATGTGGGAAGGCAAGCTGTGAGCGGCATATACCCTACCGCTATCTTCGTCTGCATCATCAGATTCTAGTTGTGGCAATCCAAGAGCCTGGGCTACTCCAACACCAACAGTAGAAGCAAGAGCACCTTGTTCTCCTGAAGAAAGATCCGGAACAGAACTAAGAGAACGTGCACGTTGTCTATTATCTCCTGATACTCGAGAAGTCTGCGACTGATTTCCTTGTTGATGTTGATGCTGCAACATGCCAACACCTCCAGGCAAAGAACGAAGCACAGAAAAGCCTTGCATCGTAGTTTCATTGGTCCCAGTAGATGATTGACTGTTGCCTCCTGCAGATTGTGCTACGGTACTTGCCCTGACACCCATTTCAATTACTATTAAAGTCACGTATTCCTTCAGAATCCTTCAATTTTAATCCAAATAGTCTTAGTTCTTTGTTAAAACAGTAACTGTTATTTCGTTTCGTGGTTCTGGCAGTGTTACATGCACTGTTACAGTTTCCACGAACAATTTCCGTCTTCTAATTTTGCACCGCTGGCAACACACACTTAAGATGTTAAATAATTCCACCGGCTAGATTACAATACTATGTGATTTAATTTAGGCCGGAATTTTGAAGGCGTTTGCCACGACAAGCAAGTCATTTCGCCCAAGAACATAGCGGCTCATCACGCAAAACATCCCCCGACATCTTGCGAGAAAACTTCCTAAAAGTCAAAGCGGTCAGCTTATGCAGATATTCCAGTTCTGTCACATGCGTTTCCATCTTGGTTTACGAACGACTTTTGAGTTAGTTCAATATTTTAACTAACACAGATTAGTTTAGAAAAATTCTATTTCAATTTTTGTGGAACATTCATTCGTTAGAATCAGGTAGGATCATAATAATACTTTGAAAGTTGATCTTTCGGATTGGCTATTACGTATTTGTCCAATTGAGAGCACGAAAATTGGATCCAGAGAAAAAGATATAGTGAAAAGAAAATAACTATACTTATTGTATGATATAAAATCCTACTCGATATTCTTTTCTATAATTTATATACAACAAAGCTTTAACTGCTTTGTAATGATTAACTACAAAAATAAACTATAATCACACTTTTCATAAGTATAATATAATATTTATAGTTCGCATAAACGCATATATGTTCATATTGTCAGATGTGTTCTGCGCGTGCGCGCATATAAATATACATATATAACATGCATGTATTGGCGTATATAAGATGTATGAATGTAAGTATGTATGTATGGGTATATACATATATATATTTTTATAAATACAATATATATACAGATGTCAATATAAAAATATCTAAAGAGATAGATAATCTTCATACAGGCATAATGAGTTTCAAAATGTTAAAAATGGCACATATTTGGTAAATTAATTAATAATTTTGACATAGGTTACGGATATCAGCCTTTGGGTCTGGGCTCAAAGAGCTCCAAGCAGTATCAATGCATTTCTGCAATTTTAGTTTGCTTTTGGTCTGATCATTAGCATTGCATATTTTATCAATTTCATAGTGTTCGTATACTAATCCATCTATCCATTGATCTAGATCAGGACCAATTTTATTTTCTGTACCTTTTTCATGAGGATGTTGCTCGTGAACTATCATCGATTTTATGAAATTTGACCACTTTTTGTTTAGTTCATCTGTATTATAAGTATTATAAGGTATACTGTTTATTTCCTTAGCTTTTTCTTTCTCAATTTGTCGATTTTTCCAATAGGACAATGGTGTTACTAAAAAGTTTATTTTTGCTACTAACAATGAGTCAACCACCAATAATACATGCCAAGTACCTATTACCAAATGATCACTAAGTTGTGGTCTGACATGTCCCACCTGACAAAAAAAAAGAAAAACGATTAGAAACATTTAAAAATACACAAACTATAACTTAAAACAATTGAAATATATTATTACCAATGCTACACCGTCTTCAATATGAATATTGTTGACATCTGCCACTTGTCCATATGGATCAATCCAGAATACAGAAAAATTTTGTGGAGTAATAATTGAATCATCAAACTCATATAATAAAACTGGATTTGAATAAGGGCCTATACTACCCATCATATTTCTAAATGTTTGCTCTTTTTGATCATATTCAGTATTAACAAAAAGATTATGAATTTTCCCTAACCACAATCTATTAGTGGAAACATTATGTCGTAAATACACCAGAGCTTCAATCTTTTGTGTATGTTTATTTTGCAATATCGATTTCTCCTGAGATTCTATATCACCTTCAGCAAGAATTAAAATGCCAGTAAAACGATTTTCTCGAAAATATGCCGTCGTTTCTATAACGTGTACATTTTGGAAATTGACATTAAGCTTTTGGAAAGAAAGTCTTGCTAAAGAATATGATATTGTTAATAAAGCATCATCTGTTGGAGGACTTAAATCTGCTTTATGATAAAGACTTTGCCAATAAGCATCATAGCTATTAGCTCTTACAGTCATGTTTGCTTTTTCAGGATATAACCATTCTTCTACTCTATCTATTATTCTTTGATCTATGATGGGCTCAAATTTTCGTGCAAAAAACAAATTGCGATCAGCAGTATTACGTATTCTACTGAAATCTTCAAGTTTAAAATCATTCGGACTACAGCCACACCAATCGACTACAGCTTTATACTGACATTTACAACCCAATTTTCTTTTCCAATTAGTCACGTGAAGATTATTGTCTACGTAACTATCACAAAATCTTGAGTTACGTAATACGGTATGAAAAAAAGATTCGGCAGGTAATAATGTATACTGAAATACTTTTAAAAGATTAGCTACTAAAGAATCCGGATTTGGATTAGAAATATATTCTACAAATTCTCGACTTAAAGCTACCCAATCGCTACCTCCATCAATTTGAATACCTGAAAAATGAATATACCGAGTTCTTATTAAATGCACTTTTTGATATTCAAACTTGAATAAGCGAATAATAAATATACCATTTGGCAATTTTCGATCTCCTACTCTCCACATTCGTGCTTCGCATTCGATAAAAGTTTTATCCAATCCTTGTTTGGTAATAAAGCGTTGTACTTCTCTTCCATGTGATTTAACAAAATTCATACCTTTGTTCCAACTAAGAAATTCTGTTAATCGGGTATTAGTTTTAACTGGATAATCCGATTCTGATAGATTTACTAGAAAATCCCAATGTTGTGGATGCGCAAGTATTTGTTGTGCAGATTTTAGAAAAGTTGTTAGAAGACTTGCACCACCCCAAATAGTTGCGTGTCTCATACCTTCTCCTCTTGCTACTTTGATATTGTTAGCCTTACATGATTTTTCTATTTTCAACATTTCACGATATAAATAATCTTGTCTCTGAAAATATATGATATATTATTCAGAATAAAATAATTCAAATCATTGTGAAATTTATGTGTGAAAAATATTCTTACAGCGTCAACATGAATATAAAATAAATGAGATGGATGATATAAAATACTGATGAGTCGTTTAATTTGCCGACTAGCTCTACCGTTCACAGTTAACAAATAAGCTATACGTGCTGCCTTCTCATGCCCTGTTTTTGAACTTGAATTTCTTGCTTCTTGAGATTTAAATTCTGTAACATATTTATAAATATATCTAATGAAATCTAATTGAATCTTAAATTGTATAACTCTCATACATATTTCAATAGAATATAAGTGACTACTACGATTGTAGTAAATGTAACTCGATGAGTTTAAACGAATTGACCAGCTAAAAAATCATACAATATATATTCTAATTAAATGCCTTCACCTTTACAAACAAAATGAATCCAAAATAAACGATTATAGCTTCTGTGCATTCAATACAGATATATTTATATGTTTCTTACTTTGGATACCAGTCCAGAAAACATTAATAGTTAAATATCCTCCACACAATTGTTTTGGATTACCAGAACATTTCATATTACAACTAGAATCTGGTAAATGTTTTATTTGAGGTGGTTCTTCCATTCCACAAAAACATTCTACGCTATAAAGTCATCCATAAAAAATTAGTATAAATATCTGAACAATGTATAGATATATGCAGCTGGGTTGAAAAGTTTTGAGCCTATTTTTTTCGATTAAACTCACTTTTATTTAAAAAAAAAAATCAACTTTGTTATTGTGTTGAAATTAAAAACTTTTCAATCCATCTTTGTATAATTAAAATACAATAATCTTTAATACTAACGAATATTCGGTACCAGCATATGGATATCCTGATTGAAGACACATAAAAGCACAATGCTCTGGAGAATTGTTCCCTTTGAAAATATGGTAATAATCAGAAAGTATTCTCAAGGTTTTATCATCTTGGAAACAGCCTAAATTTACTGGCTTATTTGAAAAACCTGGAGAATGCGAACACAAGGATTGTATCCTTTCTGGGTATAACAAACCCTGCTGACTAAGGCACGTCACATTGACAATGCGTTGTTTGCACATTTGACTTTGTGCACGTGTCACTGCGCTTACAGCTTCTCTGCCAATGACTTCACAAGCGGGTGTAAAATTTAATAATTTGCGATCTAGTATTATCCTGGCAGTACGATTACGATGATATTGAGAAGATTTATTGGCATGTTTGTCAGGTGGAAGTTTCAACTGACGTGAGCCTTTTGGCAAACCTTCACTTTCTTCTGATTGTAGTACATCTTCCTATTAATAAATGATAGAGAAACAACCCTTCTTAAGTATATAAAATTGTCAACAAAACGTGAACAGAATGTATGTTCGGATATTTGTATCGTTATAATATTTTTTTAAATATACAAATATATCTATACTTATTATTAAAAAATTGAAAGGTTAGATTCTACTTACTCCGTCGGATGATGATTTTCCAAGTTTACGACTATCTAAACCAAAAAATGAGTGAGCTAAATAAAATTGTACGCAAAGGACAGTTATACCGAATACAAACAATATTCGATATTTGCGAAAACAACTTGAGGAACGTCCAACCGTATAACTTCTGGCTACCGCCATCTTTTTCATTTTTGTATGGCTTGTTAAAACCTTGGAGTATAAACTTTGTACGAGATGCACTGATATAAAACAATAAATTGATAGTTGAGTATCATTCGTAAATGGAACGTAACTAATTTCTACTTAACTGCCGCCTGACGTTTACACCAAGCAAATAACTTCGTATTAATAAAATAAAGCTTTGAAAATATATAATCATAGATAGTCATGCATTATGGACATTGCATCTGATACAGTCAATAAAAATTAGTTTGAGAACCCTAGTAGTTCATGGCACTGTAAATTGTGTCTAGAATTGAGGTTAGACTATAATCGAAATGATACAAAACGTATAATAATAAACAGTGAATATTATTGCGTGTGTTCTCAAGTTTTAAATGGCTAGTAACGTACATAAAAAAATGGCTAATTTACCATTATTAAATAAAACGAGAGGTGATGACATTCTTGAATGTTTCCTTTATCCTAAATTTTGTTATTCATCTAACACTGATAACATAACTGAAGCACAACTTAATGAAGAAATAGCTAAATATTATGAAGAAATTGCATCTTACACAACTGATTACATTTGGCATAGAGATGCCTTAGTATTCCGTCCAAGAACAAAGCAAGCAATGATGTTAGAAAGAATTCTTGACAATTCAATGGTTATAGAAGGTAAACTATACTTCTATTTGTTATTATTACTTCGTGTATTTTCCCTTTGTATATATAACATTAATTTTTTAATTATATTTCTCTTAGATTATCAAACCGTTGCTCACATTTATGCAACTTTACGTTTTGACGAAGATATAGGAGATGAATGGTTTACAGTATTTCTTATATACAAACTGACTAAAGTGTTTGATGGATTAATTGCTAGATTAGTTGACTCAGATGGTGAATTTCTTTTAATTGAAGCTGCAAATGTATTACCTTTATGGGCCAATCCAGAAACTTGTCAAGATCGTGTTTTTATACATAATGGATTACTTCACATTATCAGAGAAAAAGGAAAGTCATTTGTAAATTTGTTGAATAACATTAATCGTATTCCACAAAATTCTAAAGTATCAGATAAAGTACAGAGTATATTAAACAAACGTATAGATACTTATCCAAAGGAAATATGCAAAAGGAAACATAAGGCAAGAGCATTTTTACCAGAAAAAGCTGCATCTATTTTGCGACAAGAACCAGGGCTTATTGGACCAATAATTAGAACAATTTGTCATTCTGATCCACTTGAACGTAAAGTAAATGAACATATTTTATCTTAATTAATAATAATCGTATAAAAAAGATCATTAGGCATATTATTTAATATTAATATTATTTCAGGTTTGTCGCGCGATGAGATATTTTCCACCTGAGCAACGTACCATGGTTAATGTGAAAATGACTAAATGTTTATATGCGTTAGCAACGCATAGTCGGTACACCGGTGATCCAAGAACAGGTTGGAACTTACCTCCTGCAAGTAGTTCAAAATACAATGCATATGTACTTGGTGTTAAAATAGCATGTGGTCTAGAGATGCTAGTAGCGTCTGCTAATGAGGAACGTAGAAAAAGAGCAAAAAATACAACAGGAATAGATAACGAAGAGATGTCAATATCGAATGAACGTTCTTTTAATGCATTTGTATCTCGATTGGAAGCTAATGGATATTTCAAAGACTTGTTGGAAGGCAGTAAAGAACGTGACAAACTTTTAACTATAGCAAAAGATTATTTTTTAAAACACTTTAATTTAGATAACACTTTGCCACATGATGATAAAACAGATGCAGAAAAAGTTCTAGAAGCATGGGAAAATATACAAACGAATGATGTTGAGATGTATGGTAATTACCACAAAGATTATGTATTAGTAGGATAAAAGTAATAAAGAGTATGCTTTCGTACGCATGCATGTGACCATCAGATCAGATTAGAGTGAATTACTAAGTAAAAGCTCTTTACATTTTATTTTGACATCTTTATTGGGCTAAATTTATTAAATTTTGTATACTTTTATATACTTCTTTAATTTTGTGTTTAACAAAAGATTATGCATGTATAATGTGGTAAGGAGTATGTATCTGGAATAATAATACAAGCCTTGTACCATAATTTTTTATATAGAATTTATAAATATATTTTATTATTTATTTTACAGCCCAAGATGAAGGTGCATTAAGTCCTGCGGACAGTGATAGTTGGTTGAATATAGATCCAGCACAATTAGAAGCGCTTTTAAACCAACAATGGGGAAGTAGTAAAGACAAAAAACATGAACTTGAACCATTGAGTCTTAGAGAAAAAGTACAAGCTTTTATCAATCAGAATAGCGACATTGATGGTGTACAACTAGTAGAGTATGTTTTTTTATTTTAATTTAAATATCATATTTTCCAAAAATACTTAAGTGTTGTTATGACTTGCTTTTATTTAAAGGGATCAATCAGCGGAGGATAATGCAAAACATGACGCAGATGACAATGGAAGAATCGAATTTGATGCAGACGTGTTTGACAGTACCTTACGTGATATTTTAGATTTAGTTGTGCCAGGTGGCGACGGAGAATTTGAAGGAAGCTCAGAAGGTTCATTAGGTGGTGACGATGAAGACAAAGGCGGCGAAATGGATAAATATATGAGATTATTAGATTCGCAATTGGAAGCAGAATTAGTAAAAGAGGAAGAACATATTGATAATAAACGCACTGATATAGTAGAAACAAATTTAATGGAAAGTATTCAAGGAGAATCGGGTGGTTCTGGACCAATTGGAAACATAATTGGTGGTCCTATTCGACGGCTTATGCATTTACAGTTACAATCACCTACAAAAGTACCTCCTGATTTGCAAAGTTAATAACTTTTTATTCAAAGTTATAAAAGAAAGTCATAATAAGTCAAATTCATCTTTGCATGTAAATATTGATGTAGATCTTACTGTTTGATGCACATAAATATTTGATACTATCACAATATTTACTATGCCAAAGCAATATTATGATAAAAAATGACAGGTGTGCTCAGTTAGAAAGTCTCAATCTATCTGTACGATCTCAAATTGACGTCACTGTGGATAAAATTAAATTAATCATCATATTATTTTCGTTTATATTTTTGTATTTTCATATATCATATTACAGTTTATATAATTTTTTTGTATACAACTTCACAATTGTTACAATTATGCAATTATTTCATGCACTTACATCTATACCTATAATTTTTGTGAATTTATATTTATTATACAAATGATTGGAAATTTCAATGTCTATTTTGGCGTCAGTATGAACATTGGTTTTTATACTCTTGTAAACACACCTTATTTTATGCTACAATAACATGTGCTTGTGCTGTGAATGAAAAAGTATAATAAAATAAAAAACCCCCGCGTTGCCATCGAATATTGAAAAAAGCAGTTTCAAAGTAAATCGTATACATGTTTAATCTTTAACGGGTAACGTTTAAAGTTTATAGGGTGTCTGTCCATTATAAACATTCATAATTAATTCAAATAACATATAAAAATAAACGCATGCATACTTGATCCATATAAAAGATTATAGATAATAATTAATGTTTGTAACTCATAAAATGAGCTGTCCACTAGGTAAATTATAAAAAACTATGAATTGTTACTTCTACAATCTATTTGATGGGCCATGGAAGTGCAAGAAGTTAATTGTTTAATTTGCACATTCCATATATATATCATAATAAATCATATATCATATATAATTACATAAAAATAAACAATAAATAAATTTCTTTAGTACTTAACAAACTTGGCACAAAAATATTTGTATCTTTTTGTCATATATTCAATCATTTGGCTATAAAAAATCCATTTTCACTTTTGTAAATAATCAGTATTAATAATGATATCGTTGTTATACAGATATCCATATATTTTAGTTTTTATTAATCATACAGGTCTTTAAATAATATAAATATAGATCTGTAAAAATACTTAATAAAGAATTCCTATCTTACTTTATAAAAAATTTTCATATTTTTGTTAAATACAAATTTATTTATTAGATTATATAATATTTGTTCTCTATAAGATAATTATTGTTTATTTATTTATTCTTTTTTTTTTTAATAGTTAGCAACCACTGGGTCCTGGAACAGCTGTGATATCTTCTATTGTTTTACTTTTTTTTATCTCTGTATTAACATTTTCTTCAGGTGATACATTCATTCTGTAGAAGTAATAAGCAAACAATGTTAATTTATTTAGTAGTTTTTTCAAAAGATAAAAGATTTTTGTATAACTATAATATCATTTTAAAAAACAAATATTCGAATAATAAAAGCAAACATACAAATCATATTTTACCTTGATTTAATTACTTGTTTATTGGCAATTCTAGGATCTATTAATTTTTCTTTTACAGATGGTGCTAAAGATGATGGTCCAGAGTAATATACAATAGCACACGGTACAAGATTTTCATCTATTAATCGTGCTTCTGACTTTAAAATGTGTTTTGGTGGAGCAGTATCTGTGTTAAATTATAAAATAAAATGATATACCTTCTATTAACATATTTCTAATTTAAAAAAATTGTTACGATTAAATAATTCATCTTAACTTACAAATAGTAAAGTCACAAGTTGGATCTTCTAGAAAATTTTTAATAAAGTCCTTAATTGCTTGCACCGTTTCAAGAGGTTTAAACCAACCTTGGAGAACCAATTGATTTGGAAACTGAACACGAATCACTACCCTGCGATATTTATTCAGTTGTGCCAATGTACGTTTATCTTGCTCAAGTTTACGTTGAGCTTCAATTAAAAGTGGTGCTTCTTCTAACTCTTCTCTCTTTCGTTTAGCATCTCGTAGGAGTATCTTGGCATCTTCGACCGTTAAATTGAAAAAACTATCTGGTAATTCATTTTTAGGAAATGCTTGTACTTCAGCTTGATTAAATACTAACGCATTTCGTTCTCCCAACTATAATGTAAGAATTATAATCATTAAATATTTAAATTATTATTAGTAATATTATGAAAGTAATATCTTACAAACTCTATATTAATCTCTTCCTCCGAGTCTGAATGTAAATTTGCATTGAGTTCATCTTTTACATCATTCTGATTTAACAGTTCTTTACGACATGTACTTGTATTTATAACATTATCCTTGTCTTTATTATCTGACCCTTTATCTTTATCTATCGTTGTAATATTTCCTATATGAATCGAATCTTGTGATCTCATTTTATTTCTTTCTTCTTTCAACAATGTAATAGGATCTACAGCTTTGCCTTCCTTAGACGTAGAAGAAATTTTTTGTTTATCATATTTGATACAAACATTATCATCATTATCATCCAAGTTTTTTGAAGACTTTGGTAATAAAGTTTGAGATACATGTGCCTGTGTTTGTAATTGTTCCAAATCACGATGCATCATTCGTAACATTGCTTTACCACTAGTAAGGCCCAATGATTTTAAAGTTGTTTCTTCTAAAGCTTCACCATGCACCTAGAAACAAAATCTATTCGTATATGATTTTAACATCGGTGTTAAATCTTGTAAAATGGATTACCTTACGATGCATATATATTATTACTGCAGTTTTACGGTCTTCATTAGGACAAATGGTTGTTAAAACGTGTGCCAAAGTAACATCTGGTGAAAAATCATCCATTAATCGTTCACCATTCTCAAATAGAATGCCCACTGTAACTTTTGATGCATTACGTGGTTTTTTACAAGGAACCATTTCCACCCGTGCATTATTAGATAAACCAGTGAAACGCAATATGGAATTTACATCTATTATCTTATTGAAGTGTCTGGAAAACAAATTGTGCATTAAAAATAATAAAAAAATGAACTAATATTATAGTAACTTACTTAATGTCATAATCGTTTGCATTATATCCATGTTTTTTACAAACTTCTTCCAGGACCTATAAATTAATATAAATTTTTTGGTTAAATTTGCTCGTTTAAACCTAATATAAATTCTAATTAACTGGAGAGGAAATTTAATAAAATTTTTCAACAAAATGAAATATTAATCTATTTACCTGAAGAATAGTTGTATTTGGAGTAACTTCAACATTTTGTCGACGACCGTTGGGCGTAAGAACAATGATACTTTTATTTACCGCCATAGTAGATTAAAATCTCAAGTGGTCATACAACGAACCACAGAGCAAACAGCTGACTCAGAACTTTTTCTATTTTTTAATATATGACACTCTCTCTTTCTTTTTCTCTCTCTCTCTCTCTCTCTCTCTCCCTCTCTCTCTGTATAGATATGTATATACGTGTATATATATATATATATATGTATATATATGTGTTCTGTCTATTTGTCACTCGTATAGTTGATAGAATTAGTGTTCCCGTTCAGCATTCGTACTAACATATTTAGCCTTGTGAATATGTTTTGTTCATTCCTAACAGCGTGACATTGTTTTCCAAAAAAAAAAAGATAAGAAGTTGAAAAAAAATGTGTAAATTCGGCAATGGTACTTTTAGTTAATTGGCAGGAAAAGTATCAAATGCGATGAAGTGGCGACCCTGCTCCTTCGATTCTGCTCGCATTGCGTCACGACAGTTTACGTTCTCTTCTGGCATAAACAAACCTATGAAAACAAAATGTCTGCGAATCGCGATATGTTTATTAACAGATGTTTGTATTCGACCTGACGTATTTTATATCGCCGTACAAATGACTCGTAAGATGCCAGAGAATTTGTGGCGTAATGGCCGTGTCCTTTAACCGGTACCTTATCTTGCCGGAAATCGAGAAAAGTGAACTCGAGGTTGACTCGGGGAATAAGCGGGCTTATACGAATGAAAATTCAACGAGAAATTCGGTTGGTAGCCCGACAGCCCCCGTAACTTCTGTAACGGTCCCACTTTGCGTTCTGGGTGAGGTTCAATTACGTTTTCTTTGTCCTGACGATTTAGAAGAAGTTCGTTCACTTTGTCAAGATTGGTTTCCCATAGGTGAGATGAATTTGATCTCAATTTACACTTTGATATGTGTATTGGGATATGTTAGAAAAGAATGCAACAACTCTACTTTTACAGATTATCCAAATTCATGGTACGAAGACATAACAAGCTCTTCAAGATTTTATGCGTTAGCTGCTGTATATGGTGGAGTAATTATAGGACTTATTGTCGCTGAGATTAAACCATATACCAAGTTAAATGAAGAAGATCGTGGGATTCTGTGTTCAAGTCAAGGAAAGGACTCTTTAGTTGGATATATACTTAGTTTAGGAGTACGTCGTACATATAGGAGAAACGGTATTGCATCTTTATTATTGGAGCAATTATTGGCACATGTTACCGCTCCAGAACGTTCTTCAGTGAAAGCAGTCTTCTTACATGTTCTCTCTAGCAACGTGCCTGCTATTTTGTTTTATCAAAGGTGCCATTTTCGATTACATAGTTTTTTACCATATTATTATTTCATTCATGGAAAATGTAAAGATGGATTTACTTATGTTCTTTACGTTAATGGTGGACATGCACCATGGGGTATATGGGATTGGATTAGACATTTAGCCAGGGCAATGGCTAGTCTTGGTCCATGTAGGGTACCAAGATGGATTTGGCAAAGGCTTTTATGGGCTACCACTATACTTTCTTATCACAGATGATACATCTTATGAGGCTGTGATATATAACGGTATTCAATTACAATTAAATTCATATAAAAAAATATATATAATAATAATAATATTTATATTTATATATTATAATATACTTATATATATATTATATATGTATATATATATATATATAAGTAATATGTAATATGTAATATGTAAAATATATATATATATACATAAGTATATATATGTATTTAACATAAACTCTAAATGCAAACGAATTTAATTACAAAGAAAAAATTAATAGTACATCTTAATATTATATGAGATGTTTGCATATGATTTTGTTGATTAGATTTATATAAATATGATGGTCTATATATAATAAATATTTAGTCGTTTCTAACTTAGCTTTTGACTCAGCAAAGAAATAGTTTTATTAACATGAAATACAACAAAATTGAGATCATTCAAAATTATTCGCTTTTCAAGACCATTAGCTTATAATATAAACTGCCAGAAGAGAGATTTGTACAAAAAATATAATTTATTCATTAGACTTTAATAGATATTTTATAGTGATACTTTGTTCTGAATAAGCTGAGAAAACAAAAATCTACAAAAGTCTGATCTGTATAAATGCATATATAGTTAATGCTCTAAATGCTGTAAAATTACTTTTAAATTGACGTCACAAAACGATTTATAATATATTTATAATAATCTACTGTTCATTTATGTTTAATTGTACGGTCATACTTGAAAATTATGAGACAAATAATGTTTATATATTTTAAATTTTGGTATTTTTTTAATTGTTTTAATCATTAATGAATTTTGGAAAACGTAATAATTAATTTAAAAAAAATCAGTATACAATATTAATAAATAATGAAAAAACATGTTTTATTTTTGTGTTGTGTATAGTTCTTTTATTGTGAATATTCAAATCGATATTTCTGTTATGTCTTTATTAACGTCCTTATTATTTATTTGTACGTATAAGTTTCAATAAGAATATATTATTAGTTTAAGAGCTTTAACTTTAATATGAAATGTTAATAAAATTTTTGAACGTGAATGTGTGTATTTATACATAATGTAAATAAATATAAAATGTACCAAAATAGTTCACTTAGATTGTATATAACATTGTAATGATATTGTTTGTAATAAATTGACATGTTATAACGTGGTTTCATTTTTATGATAAATACTATAAATTTCGTTTTTTTTTCTTATGAAGCTATGGGAATATTAATTATATTGTACTTTCTTTTTTATTAATAATAATATTTAGTCGTTGCTAACTTAGCTTTTGACTCAGCAAAAAAATAGTACATAACATAATAATATAAATGTATATGTATATATATTACATATACATATACAAATACATATACATGCAATATTTTAAGTTGCTTTTAGGTTAAGATACAGATGCGTACTTCTAACATAACGTACCCATGGTACACGTACCATACAAATAACGTACTTCTTAACGTAAAGTTACGAAATTCAAAATAATGACGAAAATAATAGAATTACGTCCTGACAGATCTCTTTTAAATCCACGTTTTGAAAAATATCAATTTTCTCCAGATATTGTTCCTGTAAAATCTGAAATAAGTTTAGAAAATGGTACGTACATATTTAACCTATATTTTTATTAACAATTTGCTAGGTTAATAATACACGAATTAAATATTTCAGATGTATATAGGCTAGAATTAAATCCCGATCAAGAATCTTGGTTGGAAGTGAGATTATTTGCACTTCATAATCATTTATTTACAAATCCTTATGATACATCATGTTGGTTTATTGATAAAGAACACATAATTTGGCGAGTAAATAAAATTGGAACACTTCAAAAAATATATAAATTACGTACTCCTAATCAATCATCAAAATTATTGTACAATCCATCGATCGGATTTACTAGCAATAATATTGTAGTCATTTCTAATGGAGGTGACAGTCTCTATTTATTAAAGGAAGATCATTCTGGTCAGGTTGAAGCGTTTCTATTAGAAGAAGCAGAACCTGGAGTTATTTTAGATATCCGATATGTGCAAACTAAATCTCAAATTATTATTGCGTTATCATCTATAGTTGATGATAATGGGAAAAAGTGTACAAAACTTGTATTATTATTTTATACTTTGCAACAATATGATGAAAAGCAAAATACTTTTCATTTGTCTAATAAACAAGTATTAAAAGTACGAGGTACCGTAGAATATGTATTTATCGAAGAAAATGGTGACCATTTACATTCCATTTGTCAAAATAATATTATTTTTGAATCTGACAATAAGAAAATAACAGAAAATAGTAAAAAAAATATAAGTGATAAAGAACATATAAAAATTCCTAAATATTGCTGGTCTCAAGACGAAGATTCGCTTACAGTTTGGGTTAAAATACCGGAGAAATATTATCAAAGTCAAGCAAAAGTTAATGTAAAATCTAATGAAATATCAATTACTGTAAATGATGATATTTTGATACAAGGCGAATGTCAACACAGATTAGATGAGAAGCTTACTACTTGGAAACATGAAAAAGACACATTACAATTGGATTTAATAAAGTTTGAAAATGGTTTAATGTGGAATGAGTTAATTAAAGGTGATACAGGAGGAGAATGTTTACCAAATGAATCACTAGCAGCTGAAATTCATTCTAGGTATTTCATTTTATATCATTTTATACGAGAGTATTATATATTTACATATTTAATATTGTTTTTAGATTAGCACATCTATGTTCTGAAAATCCAAATGCACCTGGTGGAGAGGGTCAACCGTTTTTAGGATTTAATTCTGAACAATTGGAAGAATGCGATATAGAAGGAAAAGAAAACATCTTTCAAAGAATAAATCTTACATCACAGGAAATAACACATCAGGCTAATCTTGGTACAAATAATCATGTACTATTTACAAATAAAATGAAATTCGGACAGACAATATGTCTTAGACACGATCATGATGGTTGTCTTTGGATTACTGATATTGTAAAAGACAATGTATGGAATATAAAACATACTACAACATTTCCAGGTTTTGGATATGTTGAAGCAAGTAAAAGTAATAAAAAATTCTGTATATGTTCTCCAGGTAAGATTTATATTTATATACTTAGATTGTTGAATTTTCTTTTTCTTTCAATGCTTCCCTTTCTTTCAAATTTTCTAGATGGTTCATACGTTGCCATAATAGAACACAAAAGACACGTTTTTCTTTATGAAAGGCCAGAAAATAATTCTCAAATAAGTAAACAATGGATTGTAGATTTGGAATATGATTCTCCATCTTCTATTATAATGGGAGCAGTTGCGACTAACAAATACTTAATAATTCTTACTAAAAACAAATTATACCATTTACAAATTTATCCATAAAATTTTATACTTTTTATTATCTTCTGTACATATTGATATTTTATGTATATATGAATTATGTATAGTTGCGTGCACAATGTACACGTGCGTATATACACACACGCACACCCACAAACACACAAAGAGAGACACGCATCACAGCAAATAATAAAAAATGATATACATTATTATTTACAATGGAGGAAAACAAAATCATACAAAAGAAATGCTATAGAATATTACTTGGATGCATGATTGTAATAAGGTATTTTATTTCGATTTATGAACAAAAATTAATTGATTTTTTCATATAAAAGTTTTCTCTTCTGTATCGAAAATATACAAGTCAATATAACTTAATATATTTAGTCAGAGTCTATTATAGACTATTATATGAGTCGTTTACAGGCCAAAACAATTAAATTTGAGAAATTTAAAAAATTCTACTGTCAAAGTACTTGATTGATGTTTGACTTTTTATATTTAACCCTTCAACTGCTGAAAATATATACGTTTTCGCATGTCTATTTATATATACAAAAAATGATACATATGCTCTCTAGATTTTTTCTTTACATTTAATTACGTTTGTGTTTCCTTTTCAAACATATTTTGCACTCATAAATATGTTTTTTGGTCAATGAGCATAACAATCTAAGACAGCCAGTTACAGTGATTAACATGCGAATATTGAGCTGTAATATTGATGGTTCTGTGTTAAAATACGCTGCAATCAAAGGGTTAAAAAAAATAAAAATAAATTCCTGTGTTAATTAGGCTTAACACCCACCGTTAGATAACAGCAATAGTCAGAAGTGACTATTCAATAATAAATAATACAACAATGTATATTACTTTGTTAAATTTCTCTACTTTTTGTTTCATGAAATTAATTGATTTAGCAAATAAGCGATTCATATATATTATACAACTTAAATCTAATAATCAAACAGAACATAATATTATCTATTTGAGTACGGACGAGTCAATCACGCTTTTCTGCTGTCATTAAAAAAATCTAAAGAGCACAATTAAAGTTAGATTTGTTTTATCAACTGTTATTTATAAAGCCAAATTCTATTTGGTCAGATACAGATTGTGAAATGAACAATAATATTAATTATTCACTATAAAAAATGCTCTAGAAGAAAAAAGAAAAAGCTTTCCTTGCTAACTATGTGAAAAGCTGTAAGAAACGAGTCCGTACTCAAATGATTAATTTTAACTAGCTGCTTAAATAAACTATAAACAAAAATTGAGTATCATTATTATAAATGAACCAATTGATCACAGGCCAAAGTGATAAACTCGACTTTTAGAATCAAATAATTTTTGTTATCAAAGTACTTGATCAACATTTAATTTTTTATATTTAAACTAAATATGCCTAATAACTAATTCTCATGCTACTAAATTAGAACAATTTTTATGGCCGTTCAATAATAAATGATACGACAATGTTCATTATTTGTGTTCAATTTTGTCTACTTTTTACTTTGTAAACTTAATCGATTTGGCAAATGATTGGCTCAAATAATGAACAACCTTTTATATATATATATATATACATATATATAAAATTATATTATAATTATTTACTATCTATTAATTCTGGACATTTCTCTCTAATAGAGTGAATAACTGTATCCATTGAAAGTACTTCATCATGGGGCCAATACCATATCATACTATTACAAAACGTTTCATCAAATTTAGCTTCTGCTGCTGGTGGCCTTCTTCTATCGAAATGTGATTCGTTAGTTTTTTGATTATGAATATATGTTTCATGTTGACTTTTGCTGTAATATCGGAACCAAGGTCGACTAGTACTTCTTAAAAAGATGATGCTGTTTGGTACGAAATATAATGTTTCTTCATCATCCAAAGGTGTTTTTGGTATATCGCACGTTAATTCTGGTTTGTTATTTTTCATATAACGTTGAATAAGTTTCAATTTCTTGTTAATATCAGGACTAAATGCATATAGTTCCTTTGCGCGTACTCTTGCGAAATCATTAGGAAATGGCTTCCATAAAGCTTCGCAAAATTTTTTTATAAGTTCATGCCTGTAAAAAACATTAAATAATTAGAAAATATAAAATGATAGGCGTGTATTGTAAATTTTATATAAAATGAATAATGGACTAAAACTAGACTAATGTAAACAAATTTACGAATGTACATACCTGTCTGGTAAATATTTTTGACTTATATCTTCTCCGCCGAGTATCCAAGCATCCAAGATATGTAGTGCATAAATTTTGCGTTGACTTTTTCTTTCTTTTGCAATTTCACTTATTATTTCTGCATAGACAAGAGTGTCAGGAGGTAATTCTATTTTAAGGTCATTAATTTGCTCCCAGCTATTATTCATATAACGATATACTTTTCTTCTTCCCATACCCATATAAAATGTAGTTAATTTATTGAATTCTCCAGTACCACAAGGTGTACATAGCCAGTCATATGGTGTATGCAATACAGTTTGCCGAATATTTACATATGTTAATTTTTCTTGCTGATGTGAAAGCACATTATCACGATTTTTTATAAGATTTTTGATATTTTCTTGTGGTTTACAAGAAGTTGGTACAGTGCGACTTTCATCTGGTAGTTCCCAATATTTTAAGCATTCTCGTCGCATATCTGCTTGCCTTGGTTCTATGAGTGTACTATCTTCACAAAAAGCAGCGATTTTAAGAAGACCTATAATTTGTTTACTTCCAAGATTATTATTAGATTTTCTCAAATATTGTACAAATTCTTTTTCTATTTCTAATTCTTTTAATGGAACTAGTTCTGTAACATCCTTATTTACGTCTCCTTTTAATAATATTTTGTTTGCATAAAATAAATATTTTACAATATCATTTGTATCGTGTCGTTTTCCTTTGCATATCAAGTATCTTTCTGAATTAGCAGGCCTTGAAGTATTCGGTTTGAAAATACACACTTCATCAAAACAACGATATATCAAATATATTAATCCTACACTAAAAGGCGTAAAGAGATCAAATAGTTTTGTTACAAAATTTCCTCCATTTCTTACTATCATTAAAGCTACTAAGCATTGACACAAGTATATTTGTTTAGACATAATTTCTTGAATATTTTCTTGATTTTCCACTGAAAATCCACCATCTGACATCATAAAATGTACACCCTTGCCATGAGTATGTTTCATAATTAAATCTCTAAAAGCCTCTTGGTTACTTATATCACATACATCCCCATTACCCTTTGGACCATAGAAGGTATGAAAAGTTTCTGGTGATCCAGCATAGAAATCACCTAGTTTGAAATCATTCTCATTTTTTAAAGTAAAACCAAATCCTTTAGCATGCCACTTTTTTCTCCACAAGACATATTCACTAAATCCACCAGGACCAGCACATACATCTGCGAAATATAGAAGCTCGTTGTTTTTTAAATTATTTGGTTTGGTGAATAGAAAATCACAAGCTTTGTCAATGTTTGCCATTTTAACAGCAGCGCGATTTAAGAAGAATGCATTTCGAATTGTTTCATATGGATTACAACGCGTTCTTGCTTTACGCATTTCTATTTTATTAATGTTATTAAATATTGTCTTTGAATTGATGATATCTTTCACTATTTTTGCCTCACAAAATTTAGTTTCATCTTCTATTGTTTCTTTTTTTGGCCCTAATACCATCCAATCATGCATTTCTTTAAAAGTTGGTATATGACGATGTGTATTTTTTATCCATTCCATTTCTTCTTTAATTTGTACAATTTCTTCATCAGGATTCCACTTTAATCTTGCAGCTTCGAGTTCAGGATAAGAAAGTCCAATTCCTCTTCGTCCATGTTGCTTTGACGATTGTACTGGCTCTAATCGACCTTGATTATTTTTTCCAAGACCTTTACCAGCCTGATATCCCATTTTTTCCATCATTCGTTCCACTTTTCCTTTTCCATTTGTAGCACTATCAGTTGTGATTGATGTATTTCCTACTTTACCCAAGCATAATTTCTTAGCAGAATTTTCATCGTTATTTTTACTCCTTTTTAATGATTTATCACTTTCAAATGATTCATTGTACTTTATTTTGTTACTGTTGGATATATTGAATGTAGGTGCATCATCACTAAAACTTTCTGCCATCTCATATGAACTTTCAAACTGTTCTTTATTGAAATCCTCATAAAGAATTTGTCTATTCTTTTCAGTAGTTTTATCGATATCATATATATTGTCTTTAATGAAACTACTATTTCTGTCACCATCATTGTCGTCATGATCATCATATGAATTACTACGTCTTTTTTGATCATCATTATCAGTATCATCACTCGACAAACGATGTTGCTTAATCCCTTTTGAAATATTTGAAGCAGATGCTTCAATATTAAAAGGGGAAGTTTCATGTATTCTATCAATTTGTGCATCTTTGTTAAAGTCATAAAAAGAATCATGAGATGTATGTTTCACCTCAAAATCAGAATCATTATTCATTTCATTAAAGTTTTGAGGATAGTCGTCGTTATCATAGTTATTAGCATTCGATGTCGAAGCTTCTTTTTCTTTGTTGACATTAGACATTATATCGGTTACTTTTTTGCTTCGTTTCTTTTTCTTTGCTATACTTTCAGAAGCTGAAGTACGATATTTCTTTTTCGTTTTTGCTTTAAAATTATTACTCTGTTTGTCATGATATTTGGTAACTTCATTATCATTATAATCGCCATCGTTCCCATCTAAAGTAAAAAAGATAAATTATTATAAATAAAATTATATAATAATGTAATAGAAGAAAATAAAGTTACGTTGGTAAAAATATAAAATTAAGATAATATTTCTTGTGGTCTATTTTAATTCACAAAATTAAAAATTAAAAAAATATCAACTAACCAAAAAAAGTTTGTTCTGTTTTAAAGAATAAAAATAAATGATAAAACAACTTAGAAATATCAAGAACTTCCTTGATTAATTTAATATTACATATTTATTAACCGTTTGAGTCTCAAGCAGTGCGATCGCGCTGTTTGCGAAAAAGTCGACAGTGTTTTTTTTAATACCCCCTGAGACTCAAACGGTTAAGAGGTTAATATCAAAAAAAAAGATTAAAAGAAAAAAAATATTAAAAACAATTATTGTACATACCGTAATCACTTTCTGACAAGAAAAGGTCACTATTGAAATTATTCATTTTCTCCATGATCTTAAATCTTAATAGTAATTATTAAGAAGAATTTTTGATTGTATTCCGTTGTAACGTCATTGATTTAATATAAGTTATTTACTTTACTTTACACTTTACACTTTACACTTTACACTTATTTGTTTTATATTGTTCGAGATTACTCGGTATGAGTCATAAATATAAGAACAACCCTCGATGTATTGTCCACCAAAGCACTATTCACTTTGACAAATCGCAACAGGCAATTTTACCATTATTATTAATTAAAAATAATGAAAATGTCTGATTTATATTACTAAAGCTTACACAAAGAATTATTTATGTTATTTTCGTTCAACTTGTAAGTTTAGTACACGAGAAATAACTATTAACGTCGAATATAGTATTCACTTGTTCATTCTTCCGCGTCTGAAAACGTAGTAACGTGCCAGATGTATTTCGTAACATACACTTGTCTGTAGAAAATAGCCACACGCACTTGGCGCTTCTCATGATCACATAAAAGCGTTTCACATTAGCAGCCAATGAGAACGCTCCACACTCAACATCTGCAGTAACTAGTGAAAACGTTCCATGCGCCATATAACGGGTAGAAAATGGAAGCGTTTCCTGCTATCATGATTCTTCACGAGTAACTCAATAGTAAAATTAATGTTACTTTAGGGTTAAACCACATATGTAATAAAAAACACTTTGAGAAAAAAGATATGTCGTAAAGTATTAGGTAACTTAAACGTTTTACTCAACTTTCTTTTACTTATGCTTTCTAATGCTCAACCCATGCTTAACTGATACTCGAATAGTCGTAAGTCGATTATGGTACATAACGGTAACAGTAGGTGGCATTTGACAATCGTCGCGTCATCTACTAGTAACTAATTCTCCCTATTTTTCTTATTGTAAATAGTAGAAATTTTATAAAAAAAAGATTTTAAACAAAAGTTATATATTTTTGTTTTTCTTAAAATATAATAACAATATGAAAATGATATGTTTCTATCAGAAAAAATAAAGTTAATATTAATATGATATTGAGAACGTCCATCCAATCAGAATTGGATTAGGGAATTGTAAAACCGTTAGGATATTTTTAAGACTTTTTTGTAAGATTCCAAAAAAGGAATGTGGCTACTAAGGTCATTGATATAACTTGAATACGATTTCTCCTTTGCCGTATCTCAGGATATATCTTTTTTCAGAAATATTATTTTGTTTATATGATCGAAATTATAAATTTATATACACATATAAATAATCGAATACATATTTCAAAATACCAACATAATACGTATGAACATCAACTCAAAGATAACAGATATTATAATAAAATTGTCTGCATCTAAAACGGTTAGAAGAATTAACGCGTAATTCTGGATGATAATTATTACTGATTTATTATAATCAGTGATTTATGTTTAACTAAATTTATTCATTATAGAAATACTTGTAATGAGAAAAGCATAGATATATTTTTATAAAAATCATGTCTAAAAAATAAATAATTTTCACGCTATTAAAAGCGTGTTGAAAATCGGAGAAAATAATCTCATGTAAAAAATCTATTATTTTTCTAATGAATTTTTGATCATCAAAATCAAATAGAAATTGTGATCATGAGAATTTATAATGTAAATCTCTGCAAACGTATAGGAACAGAATTTTTTTAAAATTAGAAAAATGTACTATGTGCAGTTTGAATGCTTTCGAGATGTACAAGTAATAACTTTTTCATGTTATATGATTTTGAAATTCGATAATCGTTAATTAAAAATATTTTTAAAAGCATAACAGATGATTCATTAAATATTATTTAAAAAAATCCAAATCCATGGTGGGTTATATAAATTAATTCTTATTCAAAGAATTTTGTTTCTTTTCTTACCTTACTCCTATCTGACTTCGCTTGGACAGAGTTAAAATTTGAAGAATAAAGAAGAAACTATAGAATAAAAATTATTAAAACTATTGCTGTAACAAGATGATGTTTAAATGTTTTTTTTTTTTTTTATCTTTTTTTAGCTATTTGTGCGAGACCAGCTCTCAATATCTATTTGAATAGGTTTGCTGTTTATAGGTAAAAGTAAATAATAACTCACTGTATCATACTTATGACTAATGAATCTCTGGACAATACAGATATATGATCATAGGCAAATATTATTAATATTTTAAGAGGAGAAATAAGAATGGGACATCTGGATCACTCCTCTAAGTCCAGGTCCCCTAATTCTTCTTCTAAATCTTCTAAGTCTTCTTCCATAAATAGATTTTCATTTATTGCTAAGGCAGTTGCACCTTCTCCAACAGTCACTATTTAAAACAAAAATGACAGATTATTAAAACAGCATTATCATTTTTATAAATTGTACATTTAAAGAGTACATTACCAGTACTATCTTGATTGATTTCGTCAGTGCCATTAGCTTTGAGGCGATCTGTAGATGCAACTGTTATACCCGTAGTATCAGTCTCACTAGCTTCAAAGGCAAGTCGTTCCATGTCAAGTTCTCTATATTCAATTCTTTCTTCTTCTTCATCTTCTTCTCGTACATAACTGGATATTGCTTCATCACCATCATCGATACCTGATGCAAATAAATATATAAATATATAATAATTCGAATCAATTTAATGTTGAAGAGATATAATATAAAATACCGTCTCCAGCAGCAAGTTCTGGATTGAAGTAGAACATTTCACGACCCGAAATACCAACTTGACGGCCTGCTTTATAATCATTTCTTCTCTTTTCTTCGTCCTTGATGGCTTGTTCTTTCTTTTCTTGTAACTTTCTCTTTTTCCAAGCCAAAAAGGTTTCTAAAGTTATCTTTGTCTGTAAAATTACGCAAAATTTAACATTTTCCCATTCCAAGAAATATTTGTTCAAATTTTAATTAAGTATTCATATTTATAATAGTTTAGTAAATTAAACAAAATTTGAATAAGAATAAATGCATACTTGATTAGGTCCTAAATTAGCTCTCTCTCTTTCAATTAGATCTTCTAATGAAATTTCATCCTTTTTGTCTTCCTTCTTTTTATCTTTTTTAAGAACAAAGCCAGGTGGTAAGGCATGTCTATATATACATTTTTGACCAGTTGGACATTCCCAAAACCATCCATACTTCGATTTCTCTACTGCTTCTAAGAAATGTTTGCATATCTAAAATTCAAATTACTCAATAATATATTTTTCATATTTTACGTTATATTAATATTAAAAAGAAATAATAATAAAGTCTGTTAACATGCATACAATATCTGTAGTGGGTCGGTGACCACCTCCTCCATGTTTCTTTTCTACAACCTCCTTTAATTTGTCTTCATCCCATTTATCCATGGTATCTGTTTCTTTATCATCGTCATCTCTCATATCACAATATAAAGATCTTTTTTCAGCTTTGCGTTCCACGCTTAAATCATGAGAAAATTTACACTTATCTCCTTTTGTGCATTGTCCTTGTTTAAAAAATGCGCATACTACAGACTTTGGATCCGTACCTATGCATCCCAACGATAAATATTAATATTAACGAATGTTCCAAAAATTTTAGTTAAATAAATTAATAAATCTTATTAGAAATTACCTTTTTCTATTTTTTGTGCTTGTACTGGTTTGAAAATTAATGCTAATTCCTTTTGTTCTTTCAATTTTTTTCTTTTTCTAATTTTTTTGCATTAGGATCTTCTATCTTTCGTGGATTAATACCACCAGATTTAACTTGTTTTTCTACCTGTTGTATAAATTTTTGTTGCTTTGCACCTTTTTTATTTTTTATACCAAAGGTTTTATCCTATGAATAAAATATAAGAAAATATATATATCAGTAAATGATAATAATATGCAAAAAAACATTATTATAACAAATTATTCCTAGTTTGTTTTACACGTGTACATAAGAGATTTTTAAACAGAAATATAAAACATTTACATACTTCAATTACTTTTTCCTTCTTCTTTTGCTCTGCTTTTTTACTCGGAGCAGGTGCTTTTTTAGGTGGCATTGTGTTGAATTTGTGAATTTACAAAACCACTTGGGATTTAAAAATGTATCAAATATTGTTCATAGACTGTTGGCTTCTCTAACCTTTAATCCATCCTCTAGACCACCGGGAACGACTAATTTACTGATGTAAGATTTAATAGAATGCATGTATGTAGTTCGATCAAGCTTATAAATATTATAAAGCAAAATACCCTATTTTATCGTCTGACATTTAGAAACTTTTGATAATTCTGCCATTTTAAGGTTTGGGTAAGTTTTCAATTTATATACATTTATACATTTTAAATAAATATGTAATTATACACATTTGTCTTTAATCAACGAAAATCTATTATATACACACACACAAAATATATTCATATAATTTTATTATAAACGTTATGAAAACAGATTATCATAGTTTGTTATATCAGAATTCGAATTATTAACTGTAAAGTTGAAGCTGGCCGACTATCGAAATCGTCGATATTATCGAAAGAGATCATTATCGATCGCTAACCTAAGTAACTTGTGAAACACGTTGCTCCTGATTTATAGTGTGGTTAAAGTCAAAGTTTATAATATTTATCCGAAATTACAATGGCAAAATACGATTTAACATCTCGCATAGGGCAATATCTAGATCGTCATTTGGTTTTTCCACTTCTTGAGTTCTTATCTGCCAAACAAGTAAGTAATCAATTTTGTCTTCTTAATTCGCAACTGTTTTTGCAATTAATTGTATGATGTGTTCTTATTATTATATATAGATTTATGATGAAGATGAATTACTTCAAGCAAAATTGGATATTCTTAGTAAAACCAATATGATAGATTATACTATTGATATTCGTAAACAATTGTATCCTAATTTGGATGTTCCAGAGGTATGTGATAATTAGATTTAAATATGGTTTTATAAAAGATTTCTACTATATTTCTGATCATAATATAATAATATAATAAATATTTGCAACATTTATTATTGTAGGAATTAAAAGCTAGACGTGCAGGTGTTCTACAAGAACTTAGCGTATTACAAAACAATGTTTCTGTTGTTGTAGCGCTAATGAATAATGAAGAAGTTATGAAGAAAATGGAAAACATGAGAGATTCGAAGGCTTTGAGTAATTACCTTACTCAAGAATCTGATGTAATTATCTTTAATTTACAAAATATAATTATTTTTTTAATTAATTTAAATTGTGTTTTATAGTTTAGGGTAGAAATGATGGACAACTTCGTCAAACTTGCACATTACCGTTATGAATGTGGTAATTATTCTGTTTCCACTTCATATCTTTATTTCTATATGCTAATAATGCCACCAACTGACAAGGTATTTACATATTATTACTTTAAGTTATACAAACTTTGATATACCCTGCAAAGAGGTCTAATTTAATTTAATGTAATTTTTTTAAGAATTATTTGAATGTATTATGGGGCAAGTTAGCTTCTGAGATTCTGGTACAGAATTGGGAAACTGCACTTGAAGATGTAAATAAATTAAGAGAATATATTGATAGCAATATCATTGGGAATTCTGTACAAGTGTTACAGTTACGTACATGGCTTATTCATTGGAGTTTGTTTGTCTTTTTTAATCATGTTAAGGGAAGAGATTTGATTATTGAAATGTTTCTTTATCGACCTCAGTATGTATCACATAAACTATTTTCCTTTTTCATATTTATATATAATATTACTTTATTATATATTAATTTTCTTTACAGTTATTTAAATGCAATTCAAACAATGTGCCCACATATATTACGTTACTTAGCCGCAGCAGTGATTGTTAATCGTTCTCGACGATCTATATTAAAAGATCTCGTGAAAGTGATACAACAGGTCAGTTATAAATTCATACAAAAGTTTTGTTTTTATTATAGAACATTCATATATATTTTTAACAATTTAGGAATCTTATACATATCGGGATCCTATTACTGAATTCTTGGAACACTTGTATGTTAATTTTGATTTTGATGGAGCAAGACAGAAATTACGACAATGTCAAACCGTTGTATTTAATGATTTTTTCCTTATTGCATTGTTAAATGAGTTTGTAGAAAATGCGAGATTAATGATCTTTGAAACTTTCTGCAGAATTCATCAATGCATTAGTATTGGGTATATTTTCAAAACTTATTACAATCATATATTTCGAAAAGGATATTTTATATTTGATATAATTTATATGTTTAACAGAATGCTTGCAGAAAAATTGAATATGAAGGCAGATGTAGCAGAATGTTGGATAGTTAACTTAATCCGTAATGCCCGTTTAGATGCAAAGATTGACAGTAAATTAGGACATGTTGTAATGGGTGGACAACCAGCATCTCCATACCAACAACTGGTGGAGAAAATTGAAACCTTAAGTGTACGAAGTGAAGCTTTAGAAAATTTAATTGAACGGAAAGTAAAAGCGAAGAATCAGGATCCAGTAAGTATAATGTGGAACTAATAGAGGTCAGTATCGCTTGTAACAAAATCCACTTAAAGTGTCTTATTCTTTATTTTGAATCTGTTAAATTGCAATAATAGTGGAATTAAAGGTAGTTTAAAGTCAATAATTTTATTATAAAAAGTTTGATGCAATTAGTATCAACAAGCAAGTGGTCTTTACGTCAAAGCATGACAGGATAATTATACTACAAGTGGTGAAAATTTTACATTTTATATATATATGTATATGTATTTATGTATATGTATATATATAATGTAAAGAAATAATCGGTCTTTTTGTTGCGTTTTTATTGTCAGTTTCAATTAAGATGCATCATTGTTTATCTCAAAACATTATTAATATTAACATTTTTAATAAAAGTTAATATGTTTTCAGTATGATTTATTTATTTTTGTCATGGCAATATATATATATTTGTATATAATTTATCATAAAATAATTTGTCTTAACTTTCAAAAGTTTAACTCAATTATAAATTTTCGAATTTCATAATATATTAGTATATTATTTATAAAGAAAATATTGCTTTATTTGTGCTTCATTTTAAGAATATAGAATTCATAATAACGTTGTTTTGTTGTTAAAGATCATGCGTAATAAGCATATTTTTGTTTACAGTACCATCGTTCTTGGAATATGGATGTGTGACGTCAAAACATCTTATACAAAGTTGTATGAATATAAAAGATGACATAAAGCATTGCAATATCTGGAGCATTTTAACTTATAATAGAATACGCTGTATTACTGCTTGATCCATAGCTTCATACATCTCGCTGTATAAAAATCTATCATATTAAGTACATAAACAAATATATTATTCATTTTGAAAAAAGTTAATATGGACTTTTGAAAATAATAAATTTTTTCTAAAACAATTTAAAACTTAGATATACTTATTATTAATTACGTTTAGATAGAAAACCTTAATATATACTGTTTATTACCATATAAATTATTCATTATAGTAACTGTTTTTTCATATGTGGTTGAAACATCAAATCATTAAAAACAGAAATGGTACAAAAATAAAATACTTAAAATCTTTTACATATTTCACAATATCAGTAATAGATATATGCACATATATTAAATTTCAACCAAAATCTTATCTAGACTTCCAAATGAATTATCAAGATGAAAAGGAAAAAAATTACATCCAGTATAAGCATTTCGATCAAGACAATAAATGAGAATACTTCTCCAGTATGGATCTTCAGCTAATAATTCAGGATTTCCAAGAATAATGAGTAAAGCACGCGCACGAGTGATTGCAACATTTAATCTTTTTGGTGAAGCAACAAACCCTAAAGCATGTCTGATATCTTCTTTGATAAAATTTGTAGAGGATCGTACTGTTGAAAGAATTATTATTTTTCGTTCTTGCCCTTGAAATCCTTCAACGCTGCTGACTTTTGGACATTCAATATTTAATTCCGAAAGTAATTGCCGAATTTGCATAACCTTTAGAACAGATATATATATATATATATATATATATATATATATATAAGGTATGTATAAATTATATCCATAACTATTAATTAATTATGTATATATTTATAATGTTCACCTGTTTTTGATAAGGGGTTATGATACCAATATCATCTGCAGTAAGTCCATATTTGTAGAATCTTGAAAGATAAAGATATACTTGTGTTGCTTCCTCAAGATTATACCAACTTGGACTATCGTTGTCTCTTAAATTTTCTCCTTTTACTCCATGAAAAAGTATAGCTGGTGGTAATAATCCTTCCCTTTCAGGCAATGCCTCAGATAATAATCGTAAAAGATTTGCTTCATCACTATTTTTACATGAAATCTAGAAAATGATTGTTTAAATCGTGGTCAGTATTTTTTATTTTGAAGGATAATGTAAACATATACCTTTGGTTGCAATTCGGAGTTGTAAAATAATGAATTTGGCAGTTCTAGAATTTCTGGTAAACTTCGATAATTCATAACAAGTCTTGTTACAAGTCTAGGATCGTAACCAGTTTCAAATCCTTCAGGATCTCTTTGATAAGGAAATTGATGAAGTATTCTTGAAAGAAATGATTCCTCAAAACCAAAATGTTTTGCTAATCTACTCTGAACAACTGGACCAAGTTGTAATGGATCACCTGCTAAAATTGCTTGTCCATAATCAGCATGAATAAAACTTAATGGTATCATAATTTCTGGCTCTGTTGCTTGACCTGCTTCATCTATTAGTACATGAGAGAAATGATTGCGAGGAAATTTCACATTGAATAACGCTCCTAATGCTGAACAAGTGGCAATTGTAATTCTATGACGTCCAATTGTAGTATCCACTATATTAGTTTTTCGGTTAAATGATTCTGATTGATCAAGTGGTCCTTCTAGACCTAGATTTACAGTTGTACAATAAGGCAGTAATTGTGATGGGATGCTACCATCATCTAAACAATGTTGCGCTATAAGTCGTACCTAAAAAGTCTTTGATGATATAGTTACAAACAAATAAAATATAAAAAATACTTACCACATCACCAGGTTTCAAAATATTACTATCCAATAGTCTCTCCAACATTAAATTTGCTGAACTGTTTGATGGTGTAGCAACTAAGAGTCTACTGTTAGGTAGAATTGTTAATAATTGTAGAATTGTTTCACATAGAGTAACAGACTTCCCTGTACCAGGTGGACCAAATATCACATATGGCAATGGACGAGCTAATCCTTTTAAGATATTTTTTATAGCCTCTTTTTGATAATAATTTAGCTTTTTATTAAACCAATTTAACTTTTGTTTTTTTATTTTTGAAAAGTATTCATCTAATTTCAAATCATTACTGGTAATAGGAGAATTTGGAGTTACAGACAAATCAAGAGTATCTTTATTGTTATCTTTATCCTTATTTATATTTATATCATTATCTTTATTATTTTCAAAATTAGTATTACTTTTAGTGTGATTATCAGTAGCACGATCAACTGTTGCCAAATTTGGATGTTCTGTTATATTCTTAGATTGTTCCACTGGTTTGACTTTAAAAAGTCTTTCTGCAACTGACATTCTTGGCAATGATTTTATTGTATCAGAACTATCACTAGTTGTACTTGAAGATATAGATGAAATTGATTCGTATCGTTTGAGTTTTCTTTTAACATGAGGTTTTTTTTCTTCGGTATCAATTTCATCTAAAATTATTTGTGGACATTTTTCAATAATACGAGTAGGAAAAAGAAAATCAGATCCTAAATGTAATACTGCTAAATTAACAGCATTGTGACAACGATTCATAACAGCAGTAGAAGTTTTAAATGATACATGGCAAATTTCGTTGTTATACATTTCGTGAAATTGTTTATTAAATTTTAGAAAAATTTCTGTGTTTGTCACTTTATGAATGTATCCTTCATATTTTACTTTACCTAATAATGATGTCAAAAAAATATAATTTTTCATTTCAATTGAATTGACACAGTAACAAACAAAACAACATTATAAAGATTTTGGTCTCTTAATAAAAACAAATATTTGTACACACCTTGATTTTTATGCCAATTACAGGAGATTATAGCTTTATCACCAATAAGGAGAGAAGGTCGTTTTTCTGCTAGACCAAGTACTTGTAAACAAAGATAATCTTTATAGGGTCTCATTGTAGCACATTCCATGTCATATTTATTTAGATTAAAATTTTGTTCAATTTCTTCCAGATATAATAAAGCATGAAAACGATCTTTATATATTTCGAAAGACAGTCTTTGTGCAAGACAAGGTATTTCGTTTCCAATTGCTAATTCATATTCATTAGGTGGTTTATGGTAATTTTCCATTATGACATCCCAAAAGCGCTGTGGTATTTTAAATGACAAAGTACGGGTTTTAAAAGGAACTGATGGTTTATAGGGCCGAATTCCCGGAATATACACTGCTTTATCATCTCGATCTCTACGAACATAGTTATCTTTTTTATAATTCTGCCGTTTTTGAGATTTTATATTTTTTGGATTAACTGTTATTGTAAAAACTCTTCCTATTTGGAATCCTTTAAAATGGAAAATAAATAATTCTTCAGAAGTTCCTACAAATTTTGGATTGCATTTAAATTGATAGGAAATAATTTGAGAAGGATTCAAATCGATAGTTTCTCTTTTTTGAGGCCATATTAAAGACAATTGCGATTGTGCTTTCATTGACATAAAGGTTCCTTGACACAAGGTATGAATATCAGGGCTTGTGTTATGTATTTCAACAAATATATCTTTCTCTTCTTCTAAATTTACATTGATTTTTAAGTTATTGGTAATAATTATGCCATATTTATCTTTAATCAATGCATCCAGATTAGTATGTTGTGGTAAAAAAGCCTTGAAAGATTCTAATGTTGGTAATTCCTTAGGTTTATCTGGAACCTAAAAATAAATCATTATGAATTGTATATTGAAATAAATTAGGAATTGTTATACAATATATGAATATTTACTTGCCTCCATTAATGGAGCAACATTCAAAGATCTCCATGAATATATGCCTTGATCGCTTTCTATAGAATCACTTACTACTTTGTCACCTACATAAGGTACGTAACCAGATTCACAAGCAGCTTTATAAAAAAAAGTATTCTTTCCAATTGTACCGCATTGATTTATAGGATCATAATTAGTTATATTATCAATATCCACTGTAAGTCTTAAAGCTTGTATTTTATTAATTTCTAAAATTTCTCCAGTTAAATCAGTATTATTATCATTTACTTCTACTAAAGCTTCCAACTGAAGCCAGTCACCAACTATAGGTACAAATTCAGAATTGATCTTGTTTAGATCAAAATAGATGTTACCAGGATTAATAAATACAATTCTTCCCACTCGTTTAATAACTTTCCCAATAATATTTCTTGTAAATATATCTATTTTCATAATTCTTTCTTGCGATGTGATAACACTATCATCCCAAGATTCTTCCATTACTGATATAATCTTACATATTTTTTCTTCATCATCTTCACTCTTTTTGTATGCTAAGTAATAAACTTTATCTCCAACTTTAGGTCTTTTAGTTTGTATATTAATGGTATCACATATAGAATGGTTATTTATAAGAATATAATCCTCCTTAACACAAGTAACAGTTCCTGTTGTATAATAACATCCTTTTCCGTTATAGGTTTCTTCATTATATTTTTCTGTATTCTCTGATAACAATATGTTTGTACTTGTAATATTTTCAATCTGGGATATAATAGTATTTATATCATCTTCTGGTTGTGAAGAATTTTTATTTCCCCAGACATTATTAATAAGAGTATACATTAAAGATAACATTTTTAGTTTCTGTAACTCTGATCCAAATATCTATGAATATTATATATTTTCTAATGTAACATTACTTCATCTTTTTTAACAATAAGAAATAATTATCTAATCAAAATAAACAAAATACATACCGATCTATAGGTTGATACTTCCACTCAGTTGCCTTAAGGTATTCTAATTCTTTGCGCAGGGATTGTACTCTTTTAAGATGCAATTCTTTCAAAAGTCGTTTTTGTTGTTTTTGTTCTTGCAATTCAGATTTAATTTGATTCAAGATTTTGCATGTATGAGAACCACTAGATGTTAACTCAGAATCTTGAGATTCTGATGTTCTTTGTCCGGTTGAATGTCCTAAAGTATTTGATGATAACGTAGATGTGTTCATAATTGGCGTCGCATTCCTAAACAATCGTTTAACCTTCAATTTGTAGTAAATTCAATTTTGATTTTTAAATACTCTAGTATACTACTGTTATGAACTCGTAAAATGGCAATAAATAAAATTCATTTTTAAATATTAATAAAAAATAAAAAACATGATAACGATTTTTTAACGATTTTGATAATAATTTTATTGCTTACCTCACGTGTACGTTTTCATATATTAATAATTACACGCGTATGAGAACAATTTAACATCAGAACCACGGAGAATAGATACTAGGGGGGCGATCGACATCGGAAATTGTACAGTAAATACTGGAAAACAAAGGAAAGATCATTTTCGTAAATACACCGCTAGACTTCGTTTTGTTCACTAATGTCAGGTTTATAACGTCATATTTTTCATTGACAATTGTTGACAATACTGCATCATTAGCAATTGTATTAATGTTTTTTTAATTTATAAAAAGTAATATTTATTTAAAAATGGTAAATAAATGTATTGTTCATAGGTGTACAAGTCAAGGATCGTAATAAGAATGCTAAATTAAATCAGAGAAATAGGTCTTTATTCAGTGTACCACAGGTAATATAACCTTAATTGATAGTTATTAATTGCTAATATAAAAAAATGCAATGATGCAAATGTTTTTTAACTCTACTTATGCTATAGAAATTTCTAGTCTTGTAAAAAGTGCAATTTACGATAATAAATTACAATTTACTTTTAATTGGACTTTTTTAATTTCTCTGATTTAATTTAGCATTCTCATTGCGATCCTTGACTCGTCCACTTGTACACCCATGAACAATACATTTATTTACCATTTTTAAATAAATATTACTTTTTATAAATTAAAAGAACATTATACAATTGCTAATGATGCAGTATTGTCAACAATTGTAAATGAAAAATATGACGTTATAAACTTGACATTAGCGAACATAACGAAACCTAGCGGCGTATTTCCGAAAATGATCTTTCCAGTCGCGTTTGCTAGTTATTTTCCTATGTCGATCGCCCTCCTGGTATCTAGGTTCCAGTGATCTCATACGTACGATAATTTGAAGCCTTGTACGATCCAAAATTCATTTTTTTTTTTTTTTTTTAGTAATCAAATGCTGCAAACGGGTACGATTTTTCGATAGTGATTCGAAATCTCTAGAACCACCACCGTACGATCTGTGTACGATCAAGTCTTTCTCCCTACCGTACGCCGTTTTTACCGTTTTTACGATAAAATTACTAAAAAAAAGGTCATCAACTTTGAAAAAGTTTGAACTTGGACACTTTTTCCACATTTTGAAAATTGCGTCCGAGAAATTGTCGGATTTCAAATTCAAATTTTCCCGGGGCGTACGATAATTTTCTGCCGCGTACGATAATTTTACACCCCTGTGTCGATCAGACGAACTAAAGTCTCTGGGATCACTGATTGCATGTGTTAAATTTACGGAATTTTACTGATACTGCCTTTTGGTGTGAAAAATCGTCCATCATGGGTCGCATGCACGCTCCTGGGTAATATAATAATTACGTTATTGTAAATAATAAAAAAATATTTTTAAAATGCTGATTTTTGAAACATTAATAAAGTCATGAATATAATTAAAAGTAGAACTTATGCTCGATACAATTTCTAGAATGTTAACCACCTATTTCTATCGACCACGTCTTCGTTGATTCTAAATTATTTCAATTTTTTTTTAATTTTTTCGTACTTTTTCGCACTTTATCATTTATTTTTATCATTAAATTTACTTTACGTTACAGTAATATACTGTTTAGTGTTCTTATATGTATATATATGTTATGTAGTCTAGCATAACCTAACTTTTTTAGGATAACGCATTGCCATGTTATAATTTTTTCTTTCTTTTATTAAACTGTAACTACATGTGTTTTTTAGTTCAGTCTAACAAAATTGAATACAATAAAAATCAGATTTTTTGTAAAGTAAAATTAGTTAATTAATTTTATGTTTATTCCTTGCCATTTAATTTTTCTGTTCTTCAAAATAAATAACATTGTAATTACTTTCTGCAGAAAGGGTATATCCCAATCAGCTCTCCCTTACCGTCGAAGTGTACCAACTTGGTTGAAGCTTACTCCAGAAGATTGCAAAGAACTTATTTTTAAGCTAGCAAAGAAAGGATGTACTCCATCTCAAATTGGTAAATTTCATCACATTCTCAATCAAATTTAAAATTATTTTTGAATTATTAAGACAGTCTAAAAATAGTAAAAGAAATTAAATCAGAATTTAATAATGTGAAGATGAATGGATTTATAGTAAATTTTCTTTATGTTTGTAAAATAGAAATGTTGCTATGGGGTTTGAGATTTTTCGTGATCATTTGTATTTTCAATATAAGTTACCATTGATAATTGCATCATAAAATATAATTGATAACATAAAAAGAAATTAAAGTTAGTAATTTTATATTTTATATTTTCTAGGAGTAATTCTTCGTGACTCGCATGGAGTTGCTCAAGTAAGATTCCGTACAGGAAATAAAATCCTCCGTATTGTTAAAAGTATGGGTCTTGCTCCGGATCTACCTGAAGATTTGTACCATCTTATTAAGAGAGCAGTACAAATCAGAAAGCATTTAGAGAGAAACCGAAAAGATAAGGACAGTAAATTCCGGTTAATTCTTGTTGAATCAAGAATTCATCGTCTTGCAAGATACTACAAGACAAAAGGATCACTTCCACCAAATTGGAAGTACGAAAGTTCAACTGCCAGTGCTTTGGTGGCGTAATTCTTTTTATTGTTAATAAATGTAAGAAATAATAAACATCTGTCTTGTCGATTTATGTATATTTTTGTTCATATTATTTCAATTACTTAAAGTACATTAAAATTATGCAATCGTGTGATGCGACGAACGTATAAATTTTAAAAGTAAAAGGTTCTTTTGCACAATCATCGTAAAATTGTGTATAAGTGTATAAGAACTAACGAAATCTTGCATTGAGATGAGTTAAATTCAATGAAACAGCGTTGTTACAAAAGTAGAGGGGGATGTATTGTGTACAAGTCTTTGAAAGAAGTTAAAAGAACCGTTGTCTCTTGCTCATGCAACAAGATTCGCTATTCCGAATCATGAAACTATTCGTTATGAGGGTCATACGGTTGCATTACACAACTGTGCGTGTGTACGTACATTGCGCAATTAATCCGAAGCATGCTTTACACGTACACGTCGCTAAATCGAACCCGATAACTTTCAATCTTTGTTTAGATGTTAAATTTAGGAAAAAGTAGAGGATATGTAGAGCGAACAAGAATAGAGTAAAATGTTCTCGAGGAAGCAACACACTTTTCTACGACTTACACGACACGTAATGAGAAAGGTAAAAGATGGATCTCTCCTTTTGCTAAGTATCTATTTTCTTTTAAAAATCATTCTTCCCGTTTATGTTGATCTCGTTATATGTAAATATGTGTACACATGGGTGCGCGTGGAAAAAATTGCAGTAGTAAATTCGGGACATACAACTGAGAAAATTAGTTTATATGAATATATATCGAAATGTGAATTTGTTTTATATGAACCAACACTCTCATTGGGAGATGAAATATTTTCAAATTATAATTACGAAGTTTGACCAATTAAAAATATGTTAAAATAGTGACGTTACCTAAATGAAGGAGGAAGAGAAAAGCAGTGAATGAAGGGGATGGTGGAAAAGGAAGATGGCGTAAAGGCCGGAGGGATGGAAGCAGAGGGGGAGAAGGGGGATGAAGAGATATTAGTGGAATTAAGGAAGTGATAAAGAAAATATAAAAATAGGGTAAGAATCTATGTAAAGCGAAATGGAAACAGAAATCTTATAACTTTTGGGACACGATAAAAATGTACGTTACAATACATCATGCTGCCTTGACTATAAAAATACCTAATCGTTTATTTTAATATTTGAAAATTTTATCTAATATACTTATTTAACATTTTATTTAATATAATTCCATTGTAAATAAAAAAAATATATTTAAATCCCTATTTTTATATAAAAAATTATTTAATATAATTTATTAAATTTACTACGATTTAAATCAAATATATTACTTAACAATTTACAAATATATCTTGTAAAAATTAAATTATATACAAACATATGTATAACTAATATAATAGTTTTTAATATTAATACTTACTGTATTCTTTTTTTATATATTAAAAGTTTCTATAGGTTTATTTAAAAAAAAGCAAATTATTTAATATGTCCTACATTTCGCAATTCAAATTTAAACTACAAATAATTTTATTGTGAAATAATTTAATTTATTAGATCTGACAAGAAATCTGATCTATTAACGGCGTACATATTGGGTCCTATTGGTTTAATGGATAATTAGCATATTTATCTGCCAAAATATCACGTTATACTTATTTATTTATGCGCAAAGAAATTTACGTAAATATTTATTAATATCTATAATATTTCTTTATTATAGATACAGAAATATGCTAATATAACAATGTGCACATATGTATGAAACAACATTTAATTGTAAACGTTTGTATATAACACGCAATTATATAATAAAACCAACAAATTTATATTACCCTCACACCAAGCATAATTATAAAATGTAATTATTTGTAATAAAGCAATAATATATTTTTTTCAGCTTATTACTATTTATTTTATTAATTTTTTCAAATGAATAAATAAATAAATTGACTTAAAATTACATAAAAATAATTATAACAATTTATAGCCTCTTATAACTTACGTATATACTATGTAAATATTTATGGAACTGTTGCAAGTACATAGAATGCATCTATATATGTATATATATATATAGAATTATGTATTTTTTTCACAATATATAAGTGTATGTTACAACACAGTCACATACATAGGATCTTGCCACGCCACTTGTGCAAGTAAAGCACAAAGTTAAATGAAAATGTAATTTAATAGATTCGTCCTCAAAACTTAGCATAAAATTTAGCAACGATTCTACATGTAAGTCAATAAAATTGTTTGTAAATAATAAATAAGAAATAAAACTCTTCTATTTGATCTATGTATCGATATGTGCTGATCGGATTATATTGTTTTTCTTTTATTATTTACAGTGATAAATAAAAATGAGCATATATATATATATATATTAATTTTTCTTTATATTAAAATACATCTTATCCCTGTTGATCCGAATTCAAATTAAAATTATAAAATCTTTAAGTAAAAGTAATTATAAGTTTAATTACAAATGATAACAATTATATTCATAAACTATAAAGAATATTTAAAATAAAATACATTTGCGATTTACAATTTAATTTGTAATATTTTTAAAAAAGGTTTTATATATATTCAACTGTCAACAGAAAACAAATAAATGATTACAGGAAAATCTATTATGTGTAATATTAAAATAGCGTGGAATGTATAGGTATATTTAAAATTTACTTTTTTTATTAGAATAAAATGATTATGAAATTGGTGGTATTAGAAAAGATTAAAATTGTATCTAATGTACCCATATTTCAATATATATATATACAAAGTTTTATATAAAAATTTGAATTGCATAATAGTGTCTTTGGATCGCAAATAAATGAAGTTGCTATAAGAAACTAATATTTAACTGTTTTCTCGTGATATTATAATTAAAATCATGAACTAAAATTTATATTTCTTGTAATAATCAATATCATATAACATGCAAGAAATGCAATTTTTGGTAAACTTTGGTTTAATTTTGAATAAATAGTGAATAATTCTGTATAGAAAGTTAAATTGAAATCAGTCATTCAGTTTATGCAGTTATGCATAATAATTTTTAGTTGTTAAATAAATATAGTATTTTTTACTATAAGTTAATTTTATATCGAAAATCACGACATTATACGAATATTTGATATTTTTCATTTTTTCTAAAAGTATACTGGAATGATTCGAAATAAATATTTCCTTTTATAGCTAGAAACCTTGCACATATATACATTACATAAATTTACGTTATGTAAGTATTAGGAAATTATGTTAAAAATCTAATAAAACATCATAAATTATATGTAATATGTGAGATATAACAATTCTATTATCTAGAGAAATGTAACAAAGCATTATATATGCTTTGAAAATTCTCAAACAAACAATCTTGTTAAATTCTATTCAGTAATAAATAATTGAATTTTAAATAATGCTTCTTTACAATTTATAATTAATGTCTGTTAAAAATTAAGTAGAACATTTTTATTAGCAATTTCAATTTTTTGCTTTAAAGGATTTTGATAAATAATTAAAATAGTTAACAATTATAAATTCAATTTAAAAATTAACGTATAAATCTAAATATGATGATAAAATTATATAAGAATTACTCTATGTATTCTAGTCACTTTATGTGGTGCAATTTATATGTAAATACTTATATTCATGACAATTTTCAATATTTAATTTATACTTAGAAGGCACAAAATGTGAAAAGTACAAAAGACACATGAAAAGTCATTATCGACGACATATGGCTCTGTAAATGTTGTTATATGTAAAATTATATTATAAGCACTTTCTTATATAAATATTTTCATTCTATTTTGAAGATATATATACTTTTTTGTATCCATAAGTAACCAAGCCTTCTTTTTATACTAACATTTGATCCCATAATTAATTACGCTTATAGAAACATTGCAAGGTTAGAATTAATTTTTTATTTGTAATATTTGATTGAAGATATTGCACGATTAATTATAAAATAATTGTTAATAAGTGATACTATAACAAATAAAAGTTTTATCAGAGACTACAAAAAATCTAACAAATAAAAATATTAACTGTTCGATCTACTCAATCAATGTACAATACAGCATCTTACAGTTCATTATTTTAATATATGTATAATTGAATATTGGAACATCTTATAGTTTATATATCTTCTTCATTTTAAAAGATATGACATAATATATGCCTATATATTTAACTTATAATAATTAAACATTGTTAAATATATATATGTGTGTACATGTGTACATATTTTTAAAACTGGAACAATAAATATATAGGTATACATATAATCCGTAAGTTACACATGTATACATATATATGTATCTATATGTAGATATATTTTCTTTATATATAAATAAACATTCGTTTATATATATATATATATATATATATGTGTATGTGCTTGTATATATATATATACACAGACACATATATAGATTAAATCATTCATAACCATGTGTATATAAACTAATAGCCATCATAGTAGCCTTTAAAAATTGCAATATTGTTGGCTCGAAAGTCCATTTTTTAAAATCATGCCTTAGTGAACACACTCTTCTATAAACAGCACTACATATGTGTAAAAATCATGTGATGACTATAAAGAATAAACAACAGCCATTTTATTTAGAGCTGTTTGTGAAGTTCAAACAACAGCTTTATGCACTAGCATACAGCATTGCGGTATTTTGGTGCAAAGTCTCAAACCTTTATATAATAGTAGTTTTAGTTACATTATTACTCTAATAAAGTCTTTGGTTAAATAGTTAATTACTACATAAAGTAACTGTTTCAGGTAACATACGGTCAACGAAGTAACAAATATTAGCTTACTCAGCTAATTCCAATCAACTCCATTATACTGATGTGGTCAAAAACATGTGGACTGTCATCTAATGATTAGTTGAAATATGAAATTTTTGCCCATCTCTCTTGACACGTTACGTAATTCAATAACTACTTTTGGTTATTTCTCGACATTATTTGGTATTAATAGATCCGGTTCTGTACCATCCAAGAATTTAGCTAAATCCTATTAAAATAAATAATAACGTATATATAAGATTATTCACGAAAAAAAACATTATAGATTAATCTGTAATAAAAAATACTACCTGAACAGCAATTTGTAAAGGTGTCAATTCTCCTATAGAACAATCATTTCGCATACTAGTAGCTCGTAATAGTTTCGAACAAGGTTTGCCAGTAAAAAGAATAAAAAGTGCATGAATTGCTCTTCGCTGTGTCAATTCTATATGACGATGTTGATATCCAGCTAAATGTCGTCTATGACGAGATGTCGTTGGAAACCATTTTTCACACAAATTACAATATCTTTTATGCCTTATTGTTGACTGTACGAATATAAAAACATTATAATTTAAAATATTGTACTTTTGTTATTTTTAAATACATATTTTAATAATAATATTTAATATTTTAAATTATATAATAATAAAACACACATATATTACCTTTTTATGATAAGCTAATTGTCTAACAATATCATTTACAGTCATATCATATTCTTTTGCTATATATTTTTTATCATCTTTTTTATCATTTGATGCTAATACTTCTCCTTGCAAGCATTTTAATATTTCATTTTGAGTAGTTACAATCTCTTGATTTGTTATAACAGGCGGTGATCTTGAACTATCTCTATCTGAACTTCCATCGAAACTAAAAGCAATTTCTGGTTCTAATATTGGCATATTGTCTTCTCTTTTATTGGATTGATTAAAATTTTTATCATTTTCAATTTGTACATCTTCATTATCGGATGTCGTTTCAATTTTAGGATGAGTCATATTTTTTTCAACTTTAACATCTTGATCTTTATCTTTCACTTGATGAGTATGACTACTTTGATATATTAAAGGTTCATTCTCATCTTCTTCCGATATTTTACGATATTTCGCATAAGTTGATATATTTTTATTTGGCACAGATTGACTGTATCGTTTAAGAGTTTTCAATGATATTATAGGAGAATTTTGTGCAGAAACTAAAGTACTTTGCACATTAACATCAGTATGTTTTATATCTTTTTTCTCTGTACATTTGGTAATTTGTATAACTTTATTTATTACTTCATTACAATTCTTTTCCCCTATCTTTTTTATATTTAATTTATTCGTTGATTGTTGCTGATTCATTTGATCTATTTCATATGTATGATGAGTAGTAACAGTCTTAAGAAATGTTTTTCTATGACTACTAGAGGTAAGATAAGAATCTTTATTTTTTTCTATAAGTGATCTCAATTTTGGTTTATTTTTTGAAGTGGTGTCATTTTTAGACATAGATAAACATTTTTTCAACATTTCTTTAGCAGCTAATACTTCCTTCATAAGTAAATCGTTACAATAAAGGTTCTCACGAGATGCAATTGTCGTTTCCATTGTATGATTCTCTGAACTGTCATGTGTAAGAGTTGATATTGATAATGAAATATTTTGTTTGCTAGATATTTTATTTTTTTCTGAAACTTCAGAGCTTTGTTGATTATTATTAGCAAGTGGAACATCTTGATTTGTATAATTTTTTAAATCATGAAAATCTTGTATTTTTTGGTTTAGTTGCCATGCTCTAAGTTGTGTATCATTAAAATGTTCAGAATTTAACTCATGTCTTAGAGGTGGTGTTACTACAGAGTCAATATTAGTATCTGTAACTTCTAATTCTAATTCAAATTGAGTAGGTATAGCATCTTCTGAATACAATTGTTCAGTTTCCTCATTGTTAAGGCTGTTATTAGGTTCTTCTATTCCAACTTGATTTATGTCTGGAGAAGCTGGCAAAATTTCTATTGTTGATTGACTTTCGTCCGAGGAATCCAATTTTATAACCGAACAATCATGATCTACAGAATCATCTGTTGTAATATCAGATTTCGAAGATTTTAATTCAGAGTCATTATTTTTTCTAGGAAACTTATTATTTTCATTATCATTATAATGATTCAAGTCATTTTGCGTGATTAATGGTATTTTACTTACATTATTTGTAGAATTAGCATTAAAATTTATAGTATTGAGATCACTATTATCAGCATTATTTTTTAAGGAAGGGTTATTTGTTATATTTGTAGTATCTGTTTTTATTATTGAATGGTCCTTATTATCTGTATCGTCTGAATTTTTATATAAAGATTTATCTACAATATCATCAGAAACACAAGATTCTTCTAAATATTTATCATCTATGTCCCATAGATTCTTTTCAAATTTGTACTTGCTAATTGATTTTATAGATAACTCATTATGTTCTTCTATTCCTTCACGAATAGGTGTAACTTCTGTATCAGATAACTTGTTATTACTATAATTATAATTTAATTTTCCACTTTCTTCGTATTTAATTGGACACAAATCCGATATAGAACTTGATTTATATAATTTATTCAATTTATTATGTCTTTTATCTCGAAATATTCTTCTTGATTTGTGTGAAGAAATAATATCTATACATTTTCGTGTTATATATGCTTTAGATATTCGGCAGTATTTTAGGTCCTTTACCATGTTATCTAAATGTCGAGATCTTTGTAATTTAACTTCTGGTTGCCATTTAGAGCTATTTATTATTGTATCACTACCACCTTCACTAAACTCACATTTAAATTCTGCACTCGCAGAGGCACGTTTGATTATAACCTTTGGAACCTTTTCTGAAATGCAGGGTAATAATTTATTTTTGACTTCACGTTCAGACACAGACGAATTATCGTTTTGCTTCAATATTGATTCAATTATATCTTCATGTTTTTGAGTCAATTTTATTTCATTCTTATCGCTTTTATATTTTTTCACTGCTAAATCAACGGTTTTTACGTTTGTTTTTTTTCGAATGGATTCCATAGGTAAAATGACTTCTTGAGGTTTCTTCAGTTTTAATTTAGGAATTTTCTCTTGTTTTATTTCTTCATTAACCAATGACATTTTATTAGAACTAGTCTCATTTGTTGTGTTAGAAGTTTTAACTTCCATCACTAATAATGAAGATTCTGCTCGTTCATTTTGCATAGTTGTTGCTTCAGTTCTAATTTTCTTTATTTTTACTTTAGGAACAATTTTTTTCATATGTTTCCTTTTAAAAGAAATTTCCATATTGTCACTTTCAATATTCTTTTTTAACGATTTGTCATTAAATTTTATTTTCATTTTAGGTACTCTACTTTTATTTAAATCATATTTATGTAAAGAACTTTCAGAATCACTGTCACTTCTTTCTTTATCTTCTTCATTCTCAATAATAAAAGTAGAATGTTTAACTTTACTAAGTGCAAAAGAAGGATACTCTGATGATGTTTCTAATATTTCTTCTGCAACAGATGTAGAACAGGATCCAGTATTTCGGATTATCATTTTAGGTATTTTAGGTTGAGAAGACAGTTCAGGTCTTGAATCTGTGTTTGTTTCATTTTCTTCAATAATAGTTCTAGAAATCATTTGTATATTTTCATTGCAATCTGATGTAGAAGGATAGTTTGTATTAATATATGCAGTAGTAGTAATATCTGGAGGGGATAAAGAACGCTCTTCTTCCACTTTATTGTTTATATCATTTGTTGAAATTTCATTAATTACATTTGTATTTGTTTCTAAATTTAATTTTGATATATCCTCCAATTCTGGGATATTACAAGCTTCAACATCACAATTTCTTGATTGTTTTGAAGATAAATATGAATTACTATTACTTTTATTTTCAATACAATATAAATTATTTTTTAATTGTTTTCTTTGTGATTCTTTTTCTATTGTATTAACTGTTTCTGAACTCTCTTGTGATTCATTTGTTACATCTGATACATTATAATTTTGATACTTCAAAGTATTTATATCTTCTTGTTTTAACGATGATTCTTCAACAATGTCTATTTCATTGACATTGTTTGGTGAAAAAACTTCATCTTTTATTATATTTTTAATTTCTGAATTATCCGACGAATTTAACGAAAAGATAGAATTTCTCTTCTCCGTACTTTTATCTTTGTTTATTTTTTCAATGGAATCAATGTTTTTATTACAAATAACAGACTCTAATGAAATAATTTCATCTTTGTTTTGATCCATATACATTGATTCAGATTTTATTTTTTCTTCTCTAGAAAAAGGAATATCATATTTATGGTCTGTTGTTATGAAATTATGATTCTGACAATCACTGTTATTTATTTCGTTAAAAGAAGACTCTTCAGTTTCCAAAATAATTTTAGGCATTTTCGATTTTTTCATTTGTGATAAATGCATAGAATCTCCATGAATAATATGTACTTCACTATCGAAATTACTAGGACTAATTATATCACTTCCCATGATTTCTATTTCATCATTTTTTAAGCAATTTGAAGGTAACCGTCTCCATCCCTTTTCAGAAATAATATTATTGTCAGTGTAGAAAATATTAGCTTCTGTAATTTGTTGATTTAAATTTTCATCCTCATTACTTTTAGATACTTCGTTCTGTAATGAAAAATTTGTATTTTCTGTTTCACCATTGCTCTCATCCTGATATTCTATCTTTTCTTTTTGTTTAGAATTATGTAATCGTTTCAAGGAATCCGAACATTCTACATCTAATGTTGTTGTGAGAAGAACATCTTTTTTAGAAATTACAATATTCTCTTTTGCATATTTCAAAATATTCCCTGTATTATCAAATTCTGTTTCAAAATTTGTATTACTTTCATCAGAGCCTATTTCACATTTTACATGGAAATGCTCATAATGTCTTTTATATTTGGATATTTCAGAAGTAATTGGTGATTCTGATTTTTTTGTAATATTTGTGCAGATATTTTCTGATTCTAAATGAATAATATTTGGATCAATCTTTTTTTCATTAAAATATTCTAGATCTTCAGAAAATGAATTATGTTTCATGAGATTATTAGTGTAATGTCTTTTGCCTTTAAAACGATCTTCTTCCGAACACAGTTCCGAGAATTTAAGTTGATTTATATTAGGCTTAAACTTTTTCTTCTCTAATTTTATAATAGAATTTGATTTCTCACTTGTTAATTTATTACTTTGGTTTAAAGAACATTCAGTAACTGATTGATCACATATTGCATAAGGCACAATTGACTCCTTAATTGTATCGCAGTATTTCGATTTAATATCACAGCTTTCCGTTGAACTGGGTTTTTGTACAAAGCTATCAGTAGATTTATGCAAAGAAAATGTATCATTATGACTATTTTTTTGAATAGAATTACTTCTTGTATTCTGATACATGGTATATGCTTCAGTTACTCCTAAAATCTCTGCTTTTCTCATATTCTTTTCTTTCGAATGAATATTATTATCAAAGATATCTTTTAACTTTTTCTTATGACTTTCAGATTCTTTTGTAGCCTCATTTTTCAAACTATCTTTATGAGTACTACAATTATCCTCATTGCCATGCTGTTTTTGTTCCTCACATTTAAAGTCAGAAAGATCTTTATTGTACTCTTTATGTACTTGACTATCAGTTGTACTATTATATTGTTTTTCTATTTTGTGGTAATAATGTTTTAAATCTAGTGCTTGATGTTTCATAGAGTGAATATTTTGTTTACTATTCTCATTCTTATTAGAATATTCAGAAAAACTTTTATCAGTTGATTCACTCCAAGCGATTTTTGTATCATTACATTCCAACGATATCCTTTCTTTATAATTATTTATATCTTTTTCTTTTTTAACAGAAGTATTCATCTTTAAATGATTGTTATATTTATGTGGTGAATATTCTTCTACATTACAATAAGCTCTTTCTTTATTTTCCAGGACTAAAGCTTTGGGATTAGGACTATAAGTTATCTTTCCATCTTTAGTTCTATATACAGGAATTTCATTTCTGTTATTTGATTCTTCTATATTAGTAAAAATAGGATTTACATAACCACTAGTACTTCCATATAAATCACATTCTTCTAATGTTTGATTTACTATAGGAGTTACAGGACGTCTCCATTTTCCTGGCTCATTATCATTACTTTTATTACTTTCATTAGAAAATATGTCGAAATTTGTAAAATCAAGTTCTGCAAATTTTTCGTTGTTCATGTTATCAGTTTTAACATGTATTGTTACAATATTTGGCATATCATCATTCTTATCGGACGAACTATCGTCTTCTTCTTCTTCATCTTTTTTATCTTTATATTTATATGAAGCAGATGATGAATCTTTCATTTTATTTTTTTGCGTATTATTCATTTTTGATATATGTTCTGTATTAGCGCTATTTTGCATACAATTTACGTTAGATGTAGCACAACTGTAGATTACATTAGAAGGTTCATTTTCTTGGTCAATTTTATTAAGTAAATCATTCATTTTTGTATAGCATAGACTTTCATCTTTTGTATCATTAGGTTTGTCGACTAAATTCAATGATGTATGTTGTTTCTTTCTTTCATTGGAAGTATTAACGGATGTAATTTCTTGATCAATTTCTGTATAGTTATTATCTCCCATAGAATTCTCTAATCTACTAAATACATCCTTTGATAATGTTTCTTTTCTTTTTGAATATTCTTGAGGTAGTGTATCTTCTTTATTTGTTGGTACTGTTTTATTTCGAACTATTAAACTAAGAGGTTCTTCCTGTTCTTTCATTATATTTTCCACACTTCCATAACAAATATCTGTACTCTGACATCGATTGTGATTTGTAATTTCATCAATTTTATTACTTCCTTTTTCTGTATCTAATTTTCCATATATGTCATATTCTTTTATATTTGATAAACAAGTACTCTTGTTACCGTACACAGAATGATTTGATTGATCAATCATTTCACTATCCACATTTATAGACTCTTGTTGCAATAACTTTTCTTTGGCATTACGCTCTGCACACAATACATTTATTTCAATTTTAATTCCTTCAGAGCAACTATTTAAATTCTCTTGTTTCTTATCTCTCAAAGTGACTAATTCTTTGCATATATCATTATCCGTAAATTTTAAATTAACATTTGTAACTTTAATTTCAAAATCAGAATTTACATTTTTTGTTGTGAAACTTTTAGAAACAGTATATAGCTGTTCCTGTTCTGATTTTTCGGAAGTAATAGAACAAATAGCGGTTGTAGAAGATGACGTTTGACTTGAATCTACTTTATTCTTTAAATTTGTATTCTTCTCTAATGCTTGGGTATCTTCTATTGCAGAATCACACTGTTGAAATTGAGTACCTGTATATCGTGATATAGATCTTTTATTAAAATAATTATTTTCTATATGTTTATTGTTATCAATGCATTTATCAAGATACATCATGTCATTGTTTACTTCCATGTATTCATTGAAATTCTTTTGAGATTTATTTTTTTCTAAAATTTTACTTTGGTTATGATCTTCCTGAGAAACATTTGTAATATCAGCGTTTGCATTTATTTTGCAGATTTCGTCACTCTTCTGTAACTGACCATGTACTTTTTTAGAAATAGATATAGATTTTTCTTCTTTTACAAAAATATGTTCATTATCTTCTTTTTTATTTATTGTATCATTTTCCAGTTTAGCATTATTTTTAGTATCTAAGATAGAATTTTTGTTATGTGTTACATGGCCAGGTAACATTTCTATTAAACTAGCATTATCCATAGAAGATGAATGTACGTCAGAATTTTTTGTAAGTTCTTGATGTTTAGACTCATTTCGAAGATCTTTAGAAAAACCTTCTCTATCTTTTTCTTTATTTGCACAAACATTTTGAGGACTTTTAGAACGTAATTTATTATTGGTTAACGTATCTAGACATTTTTTCTGTATTGATACAGTATTTACATTTTGTAATTTGTCAGCTCTAGATGCATATATGTTTGGAACGGGCAAAATATTTTTAATATTTGATGAAGTATTTTTTTCCATGTATCGTAGTGTGTGTCCTTCCTCTATATTTTCCCTTGAAATCAATGATAGTGGACTTTTATCATTAGGAATGTCCTGTTTTAATTTAGTTGCAAACAAGCACTTTGATTGTTTTCTTGTTTCAACATTCATTTCAGGACTTCTATCATTATTTTGAACAGTATTTATCATATACTGCTCTTTATTTTCACTTGATTTGTTTTTTAATGTAGATTGAGATGTTTCAGTCAGTGTTGTTGATATTTTATAATTTATAGGTTCTGAAGGATCTTCAATGCTTTGAAATTTATTACTATTGGTTTTGTCGACTTTTGTATTCTTGGAGTTTTGAATAGAATTTTTGTGCATATCAATTGGTGCACTTTCTGATTCATACTCATTTGTTGAAGATTCACATACATCAGATGATTTTTCATTATATTGTTTATCTATTTTTTTAGTATTCGTCATAATTGAATTTTTATTAGAACTGGTTTGCAATTTATTGTTTCTAGATGCTTCAATAACTTCACCTTTACCAGCTTTATTAAAATTGTTCGAAGCTATAGTATTTTCAAATGAATTAATACTATTATTATTAGATTGATTTGCTTCTTCTAAATTAAATTGAAGTAAAGTATTTTCTTTAGAAATAACAGTATCATCTAAATGTTCATAGGATCCGATTTTAATAGGAGAATGAGTAAAACTAATTATTGGACTATTTTGTATAATCTCTATAGGATTGGAAGATATAGAAGACTCACGTTCTGATGGTTCTTCACTGTCTGAATGAATAGGTGTATTTAGAGTAGTGGATATTGGAGTACACTCAGTTGTAGGCAAATCAGGTAGACTGATATCATCTGTGTTATGTGATTCCTCACTTGCGAAACTATTTTGTTTTTGTAAGTTTGTAGTTTGTCCATTTAAATTATTTTTTGATACTGTTTCCAAAGCATTTAATTCTTGATTGGTATTCTGAATTGAAGACTTTTTATCTTTCTCAGACAAAGTATCATTGCTGGTATATGTATTTTTGTTCAAAGCTTCTACATTTGTAGAATTGTCTTTCTTATTATCATCACATTTTCTTATTTCTTCTTCTAAATTTACATTTTCTCGATAAAATGGTATTGAACCTTGATGTTCTAAGGTTTCTATAATTTGATTATTAGATACCTCCAAAATATTATTTACTTGTACATTATCTACTATATGTATCGTTGGAATGTCATCACTACTGTTGGTTATATAATGTATTATATTTCCAGATTTTGTAATATCTTTATTTCTATATTCAGTTAAATTTTGTAATGGCTCAGTACTCTGAGAAGGAGAATCTAAAGATTGTGAATACTCTTGTGTCACTTTATCATGTTTTTTTGAAGAAGTGATATTTTCTTTATTTACATTCACATTATGAGGTATTTTTGAAGCGTTATCAATGCTTTCATATTCTACAACTACCAATGGTGTTGAATCATTTAAGACAACATGCGGCAAATTTGTATTTGAATCTTCTTCATCTTCTGATGCATCCCAATTTGCTAAAAATTGTCGAACATCAAGGTTTGGCTTATCAGCAAAATCTTTTGATGTTTTCTCTTGTTCAGTTATAGTATCAGCATTACTTGAGTTTATGCCATCTCCTGCACTTTCTTGTATTTTAAACTCAGTTTGTTCGCTACATTTTTGTATTAAAAGCTGGTCTTGATTTTGAAAATCATTTTGATACAAGGATGATGAATGTTCTTTTGGAGAATGATTAATTGTTTGTTTAGGGTGTAGATTATTTTCATTAGATAAATCAGATGGACATAAATCTTGTTCTTTTCCATGTTTTTCTAAATGTTTTGAATCTGCATTCAATGTATGTTGTTGAGTTTTTGGAAAACCATCAGATAAATAAGTAGGGTTTATTAAAACTCCATTCTGATCAAATTGCAAATTTATAGATGGAATAGTATCAACAGGCGTTGATGCAATTCTTACAGGATGTTGAACTGCTGCTGGATATCCATGTGACTGTTGTAATTTTAATATTTCTCTATATCTAAGAACAGATTCTTTGTATTTTGGATGTGATTGATATCCAGGTATTCTTGTAAATTCTCTCAAATGATTTTCCATAGAAAATCTTTGCATTGCAATTTTTTGCTGATAAGAATGGTATCGCGATGAAGTGCTATGCACAGGTGTAGATTGCATTGCAGCAACTTGTTGTGAATTATCAAAAGCTTTTTGACAAGTACGTGGAAATTCTGTTGGTACGTTTCTTATAAATTGTGCAGCGTAATAAGAATTCTGGGTAGAAGCTGTAATATCTACACTGTCATTCAAAGTGGACACAGTTTTAGGTAAAACATTACTTGTCGCATATTGACCTTGTTTAGCATTGTATTTTTGTTGTGCAATATAATTTTGTTCTGGATGTTTAAAAACAGTTGCATCTTGTAAACCCATATTATTTGTCTTTGGATATTCTTTCATAGGATAAGAATATTTCTGACACTCTGCTGGATAATTGTAATTTGGAATTGGATAATTTTGTATCATTCCTGATGGACCTGAACAACCTCTAGACATTGTAGAATCCTTATTATATTTATATTCTGGAAAGTTTCTTCTATGATCCGTATTAGGAATAATAGAGCCTAACATTTCCTTATTTTCAAAATTATCTTTTCGAAAATTATGATCACCGTATTGTCTATTATCTGCTTGATATCCAGGTAAACGCATATTTTCTCTATATGGTGTATTAGATTGATAAGTTCCAAATTTATCCCATTGTTGATAACCTATATTTGTATTTGGATTGCAACACAGAGCTTTACAAGGTATGAAAGATGAAGGTCCTTGTCTTACAGAAGATGCTGCACACATATTATTAGTTCGTGATCCTATAGAGGTGACAGGTGCATTTATATTCATATTGGATCCATTTAAATGAGAATTTTGTCCAGGAAGCGCCATATGACTATTTCTGTATCTGTAATCATCATTAAATGTATTCATCGATCCATTTCTTATATCAACCGGAGCTTTTACATTATCCATAACAGAGTTTCTATTAACCACAGGACCATACTGTCCAATATATCCTTGCATTTGCACCACTGATGGCATTGCAAAGTTATCAGTATTATTCGAGCCATTTGAAACATTGTTCATAGGTGGAAAATGTCTAGAACTGAAGTTGGCTTCATTTTGGTATTTTTTATAGCCTTCAGTATTAAGAGCATTTAATGAAGATGGACTACCACTAGACATAAATGCTAAACGATTTGCATTTACATTATGATCGGTTGATGTTGTTTCATTTAAATTTGTCTGCACCGAGTTGTATTGATGCCAATCCGAAATATTTCCACCGTAGTTCATTGTACATTTTCTTCTCTCTGATATGTTATAAGATTTTCATTCTATTTATATAAGTAATTATTTGCAATTTTATGCACAACATCTGCAAATATAAAACAAATTTATATATAATTAATAAAAAAGAATTACTTCTTTTTTTTACAATAATAATAATAATAATAATAATAATAATAATAATAATAATAATAATAATAATAATAATAATATAGTAGTAGTAGTAATACTCCAATAATTACTTTTGATTATAAAAATGATAATGAATTCGAATATTCTATATACCCATTAATAACCAGTTCTAGATTATTGTATAACTCCTTTTTATAGAATACTTCTTATTCCTATTTATATTTCCTTAGCTTTTTTTTATGTATTCATGTCGGTAAGTATAATACTTATTTGTATATGCATGATATGGATGCATGCATAATATACATGTACATATGTTATCATTTTTAAACTAAATTCATTTTACAATATACTTTACCATTCTATTTTTTATTTTATTTAATTAAATATATTTAAAACTTCTATCATTTTTAATAATTTGTACAAATAAAAGTGATCTATTCATTTATTTTTCCATTTAATATTGCAATTGATTTTATAGGATAAAAAAATTAAATTAAGTATCCATTGCTATACATATATATTAAATTGATGACATACAATGTTTTAAACTTCAAGGTTTATTAACGGAATCTAATCATATTGCTATTTTATGGAGAATTATTACAATTTAATAAATAAAAATGTATAAGCCACTTGTTTACGTACGACGCAACTGTCTAATTCAACTCCCTATATAGACCTTGAAACTGAAACTTTACATAGTTCACACATATTCTTGTACCGACGAACCATTGCAATCGTTAGAAATTTATATGAATGCACTTTAATAAATTATTATACCTGCATACACTTCATATTTCTAAAGTATAAAATAACTATAACTATTTACGTCTATTTTAACTTAAAATTACCTGCGATAACCACTACTTTCAACATGTTCGCCATATTGAACACGACTACATAAAAATTATGTTATGCGCCCTCTAATATAATACATTTTTTTAAGCCATAAAAAAATAAATGTATAGTACACAGCAAGTGGATAAAAAAATGACATATGTAATATATATGCACGTAAATATAAACTACTCAATATATATACTCTTATATACTAATAAAATAGTATATAAATCCTTTTTACTTTTAAAATTTCTTTTTACATTATTTCCTACAGAAATATAGATAAACAATATGTTTTATATATGCATAAATGTATGTTTAATTTTGTTATTTAATTGTATAAAAATATAATCAACAGATGCCCATGAAAATATTATTTTTTATTAATAATACAGTGTTTTTGCATTTTCCATAAAATTAATTTTTAAATAAAATTTAAAGTCCAAAACAATTTTTCTATGATAGCCAATCATATACGTATTACATCTGTTAACCAATCATATCACAAAGCTCTTGGTGAGTATTAATAAGTATAACATTTTACAATTTCAATCATTGTAATAATATTTATTAATTTCTCTGTTCTAATAATATAATCAAAAATCATTTCAATTTGAATATTAGGCAATAACGATGATTATAAATTTGTTTTGATTAATACGTAATTATTTACTAATGTCACCAATAATTTTTCGAATACCCGGTAGAGTAATTTTACGAACACGCATGTCAGTTCTTTTGTATGGACCTTCGATCGGAGAAGGAACCTACACTTTCTGTTAAATAAAATCTAAGGGCATCTGATTTTAAGCAGGTAATAAATTTTTATCCTTGATGAAATTATATTTATGTTTAAATTTTGATTAGATTTTATGTAATATTTTTTTTAGTTTTCCTCTAATTTTTCATAGTAAAATATTTATATTTACACTGTTGGGAATGCATTGTGTGTATTGACAATATTGTAAACGTTTTTATCTTTTAATTATTTAATTTTAATTATAATATAATTATTAGTTAGTTAAACGAGAGAAAATAAGTGTTATTTTTTAAATTAATGTTTTTATTAAATGAATCTTTCTATTATGAGCATGAATAAAAAGATATATTCATTGATCTTTTGAGGTTAAAAATGGCCAAGTCTTCTGAGAAGAAAGGAAAAAGTGCTATTAATGAAGTAGTGACTCGTGAATATACAGTTCATCTTCACAAACGACTTCATGGAGTTGGATTTAAAAAACGTGCACCAAGAGCAATCAAAGAGATTAGGAAGTTTGCTGAAAAACAAATGGGTACACCTGATGTAAGGATTGATACCCGTCTTAATAAACAGTTATGGTCTAAAGGAATCAGGTAAATTTTCTTCTTCATATAACTAAATATTTATCTTTTTAAAAACGTTATCAAAATAATACTTCCTCTTTAAAATATAAATTGGATAATTTATTCGATAAACAATTGAAAAAATATTTGTTTGTTTGTAGGAACGTTCCTTTCAGAGTTCGTGTTCGATTAAGCAGAAGAAGAAATGATGATGAAGATTCCGCTAATAAATTGTACACACTTGTAACATATATTCCTGTAGCCTCATTTAAAGGCCTCCAAACAGAGAATGTTGATGCAAGTCAGGATTAATTTCTTTGTATTAAATAAATAAATTAAAAATCCTATTAATATTTTTAATTACCTTTTTACTTAACCAATATGAATACAACTTCTATTAATAATATGTAAATACTTTGTGTGCGTTGAATATATTTTTTTTAAATTAATATAAAAACCTTTATAGTATACAAAAAAAATATTTGCTATAAAATCTAGTAATTATCTGAGTTAAATTAAGGAACATAACCAAGTAAGTGGAATATATTAAATTAAATTGATAATGATTTTAAATATTTTAATATTTAATGGAGGAATGCATTTTTATTTATTTTGTTATAAAAAATATAGAATTTTATATAATTTGTTGGTTTGCATTCGAATTAATTTGATCGTATGTAAATGATTCGATTAAATTTCCACGCATACTCCTTTCATAGTGACCTAAATTAAGCGCGTAGGTTTGAACGTAGAACATCTCCCGAACGTTGTTGGATAAAATAACGTTCATAGCAAGCGCTTATAGGATCAACAACGGTATTACGGTGCGAGTTTTTTTAAGGAAATATACAGTTCGTAAGTGGGGGCCTAACATTGGTTAAGACATTAAGATTTGCTGATGTGGATGCTGAAGGATTGGTCTATGTCATATAAAAAATCGTACTTTATTGAAAAAAATCGTATATTGTGCAATTTTAAAGATTAATATATATCAAAATAAAGTTTTGTTCATATTTTCATACTTTTTCAATATTAAAAACAATGCAAGAGCTCACAGTTTTTCAAATTTTATTTATTCTAACTATTTCGGCTACTGCTATTCCAAAACCGGAGGACGGGCCTAAACAACGTGTACTGCATAAGGTAAATAAAAATAAACATTTAATTAGAAATGAAAAATAAAAGTCACAGAATAAATGCCCATTTAATTACTGATTTAAATTACATAACTTTTAATAAAAGTGATTCAAAAGTATGTAACCTTAATTTATTTGCCTTTTACAAATTTATTTTATTTATTTAAATAAATAAATAAAATATAAGAAATATTGTTGATTAGAAATGTTTATAAATATATGTAATTTAAATTTATATTTTATTATGCAAAATATTTTTAATTGTAATATAAAAAAAATATTTAATTAATGCTTTTATACATTTATTATATGTCTATATGTATAATTATAGGATTTAAGTGATCAGGAACATTACATTAATTCGCAACATAATCCAAGTTACGATCATGAGGCTTTCCTTGGAGAAGATGCTAAAACATTTGATCAATTAAGCCCCGAGGAAAGTACTAGAAGATTGGGAATAATTGTTGATAAAATAGATGTGGATAAAGATGGATTTGTTACCAAAGAAGAACTTAAAGATTGGATATTGTATACTCAGCGACGATATATTCAAGATGATATTAATCATCAATGGGCATCTTATAATTTAAAAGAAAAAGATAAACTACCATGGAAAGAATATAAAGACAAACTTTATGGACATATCAATGAAAATGAAAGTAATAATCAAGATAAATTAGAAGAGGAAACATTTTCTTATGAAGCAATGCTCAAAAGAGATCGCAGACGTTGGAGTGCAGCTGATCTTGATGGTGATGATGCTCTTACAAAAGAAGAATTTGCTGCATTTCTGCATGCAGAAGAAGCTAATCATATGAAGGATATTGTAGTATTAGAAACTATGGAAGATATTGATAAAGATGGAGACGGAAAAATATCAGTTGCTGAATATATTGGTAACTAAAATAAAGTAATTATAAGTGATGATATTTGCAATTCATATATTCAATTGCATTATTTATTATCTTTTTAGGAGACATGTATAGAAGTACAGGTGAAGAAGAAGAACCCGAATGGGTTAAGAATGAAAAAGAACAATTTTCATCTTACAGAGATAAAGACCGTGATGGTTTTATGGATTTTGAAGAGGTTAGTTAGTTATATCAAAGTATAATAATTCTTTTTATTTGTTTTAATAAAAATCTGTTTGCCGTTTTCTTAATAGGTAAAAAATTGGATTATTCCTGCGGATTTCGATGATGCAGAAGCAGAAGCCCGACATTTAATTTATGAAGTTGATACAGATGCTGATCAAAAACTTACTAAAGATGAAATATTAGATAAATATGATATTTTCGTTGGTTCTCAGGCAACTGATTTTGGACAAGCATTAACAAGACATGATGAATTTTAATAGTTTCTCATATTTTTATAACAAAATTCTTACCAAAAATTCTATATCGTAAGCTTCAATGAACAAATTATTATATAATTTATAAAATGTATATTTACCTGTATGAATCATGATGTTTTTATAAAAGTTTGCTTGTTATTATTTTTTAATATTATTATCAGATATGAAATATAGAAGTCATTGGATGACTATTTAAATAAATCATGAGTATTTATTTTATTCATTTTCTAACTCTTTCTCTCTACATATATATATATATATATATATATATATATATATATATATATATATATAGCGATAATGATATCTAATAATTTTTTAACAAACATTCCTTTAATACTATTTTTTTAAATATGTATAAGAATGTGTGAGACATAAAATTATCTGACTATTAATCTTATCAGATTAAGTATGTTATCTCTATAGATTTGAAGCAGTATTAAGAACAGTACCTGTCAAAATGAATACTTTGAAGTTAATTATAATTTTAATGTGCTATGAGTGTTTTGCATCAGGTAATTATTAATTATATATTAAGCAAATAAAAATTATGGTTATATATATATTAATATATATATGTTTTAGATAAATTTTTCATTTGTTTAATGCATTATAACAGTTAGTGGTTTTTTTATAGACGAGAAGCCTTACTGCTTTAAATTTACTTGGCCAGGTTCAAGGTTTTATAACAATACTGCTAATTTTAATTGTACAGGGGGCTCATATATTGGAGTGCCATGTGTAGAACCAATGATAGATGATGAATGTAAGTACTGACTATAAATTGATGATGTTATTGATAAATTTATATAGTTTTTTTTTGTACTCTTAGATGATAAATACATATTTTAATTATATAGTGTAATTATTGTATAATGGATGATATTTATATTTCTTTTTCAGGGATTTATCCAAATACGACTAAAATGTATTTAGAACATAAAGATGATAATAAAAATGCTAAAGATTCATATTTGTGTCCTTTACAAAAAGGCTTGACATGCATTAAATATACCAATACTTTCAATAATGCAAGTAAGTTTTGTTTTGCTTTTTTATAAATACGAGTATTATTAATATTACTTTTATTTTTAGTTATATTCGCTTCCCATTATTGTGGGAGAGTACTTGAAGATAAAGAAACACCTATTTCATCAGGATGTTACAATTACGAAGTATATACATATATTCAAATTATATATTTATAAATCTATATATACATATTTATATTAATTTATTATACCTTTATTTTTGTAGGTTAATGGTCATATAATTGAAGTTTGTGCTTGTCAATCAATACCAGGACAAGAACCATGTAACATAGCAATAAAACAGATTGCTTCTATTTTAATATTATTTCCTAGTATGATAATATTATTTTATTATTTTTATAATGTATAAAAAAGAAAAATATTGTATTTAAAATTATAATGTACATATTAATATACATTTAATTATCAATAAAATAAAAAGATTAAATATGTAATTATAATAATCAAAATTTGATATTTATGAGGTTATAAAATATAAAATAATATAAATAATAAAAAATACATAATAAAATAAGAATATAAATATTATTATTGATTTTTTAAAATATATATGAATAAAGCTTTTAAACAACAAAACTAATTAATCCCTAATTATGAAATTTAAGCTATAATTTTATTGCAAATAAATGAAATATATATAACAATATATTATTAATAAAAATGTATTAAAAACAAAATATTTATTGTAAATATTTAAAATAATATCTTAAAATAATATTTCTTTTTCTCTCTCTCGTCTTAATTCATGATTAAAACATTAATCATGCTGGACACTTCGAATATAATAAAGTTTAGTCATCCATACTACTTACGATAATTTTTTACAAAAAGAAGTTCGTAAAGACATCAAAACTAAATCAAGTTCTATTTTATCTGTTTTAATTAAAAAAAATTATTTTTTATATTAATATTTTTAAAAATATGAAATTATTGAAATATAACTGAAACGTAATATTTCTATTTTTTCGATAATCGTTGAAAATTTTGAAAATAATCGTATGATAAAAATAAAATTGAAATATTATGATTATGTTAGTTAAATTATTATTAGGCAGACATGGTTAATTCTGAGCAGTTTTGAGAATAGAGCCCGTCAATCTCCAATCGGGGCTTTGGGAAAGTTCAAAAATAGTCGAACACACGGTGATAACTCGGCGCATGTTTTAACCTTGAATTTTACTGTCTAATGAATGTTAAGCGTTAATTGATCTCAATTGTAAAACGAATGTTTAGTGTTATTTCAGAGTAAAATATAGAAAATGGCTTCTAAGGTTACATTGTGCCAAGCATTAGGTACAGATGGAAGTGATTATAATCATAGGCAAAAAGTAGCAGGGCAGTATCAAGTCAGGTGAGCAAAGTCTAAATCTCATCATTCATGCTTTTATTGATTAAAATAAGCATGTGCTTATTAAAATCCAAGAAAGTGTGATCTTTATATTATTTAATAATTATATCAATTGTAGTATTCTTTTATCGGTATTATTGTAATTCGACTAAATATTAGTTTATATCTTATATGTGTACAAAATAATGCCTAAATAATCCATTTAAAATTTATTTAAGATTTACTTTGTTGTTTTTTATTCGTAATTTTAAGTTTCTAATTGCGTTAATATTTGTATTATATTGTTATATTATTCCTACACATATATATATATATATATTTTTTATCTGGTGTATGATATATTATATTGCATGTAAAATAAGTAAATTATATATATGTATTAAAATATTTATGTCAGTAAAATTATGACAGAAATTAATAAATTAACAAGTAGTGATGTATAATTAAAAATAAAAATTAATTTATATATATAAATATGCAGCACAACATACATTTTTTAAGATTAAAAACATTCAATGATATTTTTGATCGTAATGCTGTTTTTTATAAAATAATGAAGATATCAATTCCTATTTGAATCTCGTAAATATACTAAGAGTTTATAAATTGCCAATCTATATAGATTGCACATATTGTGCACAGTATGCCCTTGTTTCCATGAGTATACCTATTAATAGCAGGAGGTTTTGCCCTTGGGAGTCTAATGTTTTCTGATTTAATTTTGTTTTGGGGTTGTGTTTATATATATGTATATATAAAAGTGAAGAAAAGCCTACAATCATCAATTATCGTACAAATATTTTTATGTATAATAATAATGAATAAAAAACTATTCTATTAATGCATAAAAAAAAATGTAATTTTATGATCATGGTATTTATTGTTTCACATTTTTAATTTTAAGAACATTTTTGTACTTATTATTTTAGGTATAGTAGAAATAGCGTTGAGAACTTCTGTGTTAAGTATTAATATTTTGGTAGAATAAAACAATAAAGCTTTTATAAATGTCACATAATTTTTATATATAAATATATATATTTTCTTTTCAGTGCGACGAACAAATCACGATTAAAGTATTGCATATTTTTTCACTATCTTCTTTTCTTTGTTATGCTTGCCAAATTGTCAGCAGACATTTTAGATAGGCTTGATATTTTTATTCTGGAAATAGAGGAATTATTGATACCACAGGTAAGCTTGTGTATATATATTTTTTCTTTTCTTTTTTTTTTTCTATGACATACGACCATAGTTATTACATATTCTTTTTACCTATATTCAATTTCATTGTACAAATATGGTCTTTTTTTTATGTCAGCCATTGTGGTGGGAATATATATGGTGCACAAGTTTATTACTTTCTTTCCTTGCATTATCAGCTATTAAAAAAAATAAAGTAAAGACACTTCAACGATATATGATTGGTCTTGTTATATTGGGTTATGGATCAATTTTATATGCCATGGTTTACTATTTTAAAGATGTTTGGACATATTTAACTGTTGGTAAATCAGAAGATATTCAACTGTGGCAGGTAAATTATTTATCTAGTCAATTGAATTAAAGTAATGTAAAATATCATCAAAGTTTGTTTATATCATATATATATATATATATATATATATATATATATATATATATATATGATATCTATAATTATGCTTTATATTATTATGAAAATTATTTCAGGGTCTCCCATATGGAATGTTATGGTATGCGTTTATTCTTTTAGCTTCTCAAGTTCATAGTTTTTCTTTATATTTTTCATGGAATCTTATAATAGCTTGGAAAACACGCGGTGGTAAAAAATTACAATAAATAAATAAGTGAAATAACAAATTTTATTTTTATTTATAAATAATATCCATTCAAACCCTAACATAAATTTATGACCAAATTTAAGACCACTGTTTGTAGCAATAATTATCTTTTCATTCTACTTCATAGAAATCTGATTTGAATATATATTAGAGAGATTTTGTGCAAATGTAATTACATAATTCATAATTAATGATAGTATGCATTGCACTTTTAAATTTTCTTTTATGATTTGATAACTTTTTATAAAAATACTTAAGTTTTTTATTTCTGTATATGGTTCAGCGAATCAAAAGCTGTTGTATTAAGATTTCTTATAAAGAAATTTAGAATTTGAAAAGTATTTAAATAAATAAAATATTAATATTAGGATTAAATATTACCATATATTCATTACTTTTTGAATATATGATAAATCTACGTCAAAGCAGTTTCATTTTAATATTTAATGTAAATGTTATTGGCTAATACATTTGCACATTAGAATAAGTTAAAAAAGCTTTAATATATTATCCGTTTGTTCATTCACTTCACTTAACCTCACTTTTGATGCATACAGGGAATATAACCTACAATCACAAGTTTATTCACTGACAAGATAAACACTAACAGTGAAGATACTTTTCTTCTGTTGTTCTAATAGCTTTGTAGTTTGTACACTATCCATAGCTGTCGCTAAAATCGCACTACAGTTTATAAACATAACCTTATAAAGTTGATATAAGACCATTATACAAACTTTGGCGCCAAATAAAAACATCTATTTTTTATCAATGATTTGTATGAAATGTTACGTTGAAGTGTTCATTAATATTAATAAATTTACAAGAATTGTGAATTCTAAATATATTTAATCATAGTTAAGTGAAAATGAAGATAAATTGTCGGGTTCAAGTTAGTGACCGTACCCTCAATGTGTTGCATCCATTATTAAAAAGAACACCAGAACATGGATGTTTGGTTATTGGAAGACAATCAATAAAAAATAATGAATTATATATTTTATTACAAACGCTGAAGAACCAATGTCGAGCTAAATATAAGGTAATATTTCTTATATATTTATGATAGAGTTCCATATGTATTTTACAATTTTTAGGTGAATGATAACATTGAGATGATATTTGACAAATTTATTGGACATGGAAAGGCAACAATTAGAATAAAAGAACCTCCTCATGATTTACTCATACAAAGCGATCCAATATCATTAAAAGGTTTTATTCGTGTTGTAAAGCTTGTATTGTCAAAAAAAGTAAATTTATCTACCATCGCGATATCTAATTTAAATACAAAAAAGATTCCTAATGCACAGAGAAAAAAGTTAGTTATTAAAAACAATGTTGAATATCCTACTTTAAAGGGTTTTCCAAGATATACAGAAGAATTAATCATTGATGGATTAAATAGAAAATCATTTGATCTTCAAATTTTAAGGCTTAATAATTTAAAAGTTTTGAATTTATCAAATAATCAAATTAGATCTTTACCTAAAGATTTAGGTTCTATGCAACATTTACAAGAGCTTATTTTGTCTGGAAATCGACTTGGAAAAGATGCTAATACTAAATGGGATTGGTTGGACCAAGATAACATTAAAAAGAATTTATGCTTATTAGATTTGAGTTCCAACTGTGTAAGTTAAACTTTGTTAATTTTTATAAACTTATAATATAAAAACAAAGAAACCTTAAGTTCATTTTTACTTATTAATTTTAGTTAACCGAAATACCGAATAAGATAGGAAAACTCAATGGTCTTGTTAATTTAAAACTTGGTGTAAATTTGCTAACGGTTTTACCACGAAGTATGAGAAGATTAACTTCGTTAAGATATTTGGACTTATCACATAACTGTTTACAGTATTTACCAGAAGGAATAAGGAAATTACAAATAATTGACTTAAACATACGTGAAAATCCATTTGAAGTAGTTCTCCAATCTCATTGTCACTATAGTATATTAGTGCCATCCCTTGTTGATTGTGCAGCAGAGATTATTTTGAATACAAGGTTTGTTATATACATTTTATTATTATAATTAAAAATATTATTTTAATTTGACTAATAATAACTGATAATAATTAATAAAAATATTATTTTTCTAGTATGAGCTATGATGCAAGTATAATACCTCGTACATTAGTAACATATTTAGATTCTGCAACATATTGTATATGTGGTAAAGTTTGCTTTCAAAACTGTATAAGAAAAATACTTTATTTTAAATTAAGGTTTCCTGTAGTAAGGTATTCATTTGGAGATATTATACCATTTGAATGTTACTTATGTTCTTCACGTTGTTACAACCTTTATGGTAACATTGTTTAATACTAAATAATGAAGACAAATTTATTATTTAAACGTATTTTTAAATTATATATCATTTTATTTATTTGCTTTTCATGACTGACACATTTTATCATTTTTCCTATAATTTTCTTTATTTTTAAATGCAATTTTTTTAATGTATAAATAAAACAAATTTTAATTTTATTTTAATTTATTCTAATATATTTGAAAATGCATAACATTGTAATATTCAATCTTTTATCTATTTAGCGATAAAAAATTTATGTTTATATTATAACTGGCATATACAGTAGAACTTTATTTAGATTGAAAGTATTTGTATAGTGGAATCGTACTTAAGAATGACAAACCTATATCGAAAGATTCAATTATAATGAAATTAACAGTAATTTTGGAATAATTTTATATAATTGTAATTTTTATATTTATATTTATGAGGTGAAACTGATATGAGTAATATAAAATATATATATATATATTTATATAAAAAAAATAATTTTTATTTACAAATAAAGTGAACAAGTTCTTTGTTTACTTCTTAAAACCATATAATATTATAATTAAAAGAGTAATAGAGTTTATTATTTGTTTCATTATTTATATTACATTGTCTTAGCGTTAACATGGATAGATTTATTGTGTCACAATTATCAAATATAATTTCTAAAACGTATTTAACTTACGAATGCTGAATTTAAAAAAATTTTTTTTTTTGTACTTATTAGTCTTATCTAAAATAATAGTTATTTAGTAATATAAGTTCTACTTATTATCTTAGTGTTAGTTCTATCATTCTATGTTAGACTATTCATTAACATTTCGTATTCGTTAATATCTAATTAGTTCTAACATTTTAATATCAAATTTTTTATTATATTTATTTATATATATTTTATTTATATATATATATTATATTTATATATATTATTTATTATATATATTTTATTAGTTTATTATAAACTACGCACGATTATTTACAATATTATTTTTTTTACGTTTAATATTCTTAGACAAATAGGCATATTAAATTATAAATTTATGAGAGAGTATATCTTGATTAAGATTTACTTATAACAATTATTTCTTTTCAACATTTCTTTTTGCAAATCCAAAAGACACCCGTTCAGCATTATTAATATAATATTGTTTTGCTGTAAATATTTTCTTTACTCCGAATACGTTTACATCAGCTTCCTGTTCTGAATTATCCATTAGTTGTAATGGATGCAAATATATATCTGGATCATCTGGAAGCTGTACTAGATGACATCCTGCAGTCATATCCTCAGTCTAATAAAAATGAAATAATTTAGTAAAATTAATTTTCATTTCATTTAAATTCTTAAATACTTACTGTTATTTTTTTATATTATAAAATAATTTTATATTAATAAACAATTAAAAAAAAACACACAGACAAATGATGTTAATTGAATTACCGTTTATAAAGTAGATTTAACTCATAGTATAAATTGTAAACAGCAGATTTTTAAGAGAGTACATTTATTTATTGGATTGAAAAACTACTAATAAAAAGGACGAAGGACGCTTAACTTCGTGAATAGCTCTATTACATTAGATGTAATTTACAAATAATATTAAGACAAATTATGTTATAGAGATTAGATTAGTTTACATGTTCTTTATTATTATTATTATTATTAGTTGGCGTTAGGAACTCGAAAGTTCATTGCCGCAAATACCAAATCACGCCATTGTTCCCGTCCCTGAACGCGATCCTTCCATTCGCGATCTTCGTATCCTGTTTCTTTTAGATCCCTTCTAATATTATCCTTCCATCTACGTCTCGGTCTACCTAGTGGTCTTTTCCCGTTCGATATACCGACTAATATTTTGTGCACCGTTCGATCCTTCCCCATGCGCGCCACGTGACCAGCCCATCTTAAGCGGCGTGATTTTATGACGTTAATAATGTCCAGTTTGTTGTACAATCGATGTACTTCTACGTTATGGAGTTTTATCCATTCGCCCGTTTCCTCATCGCGTTTTGCACTGAAGATTTTACGAAGTTTTACCCGACACGAATTCCCCAAGGTAGTCCCCACCCGGAGATCCGAACGGAGGACTAGTTTACCTCCGGAAAATTTTACCCTAGTAGAATCTATGACGGTATTTTTTGATGTTCGATAAAGTCGTTTTACGGTGTGGGGTACGCCCAACCCCCGAATAGGAGGACCAATTCCAAGTAGGCTGTCCGCGACTGCTTATTCAATTTATTCGCAGCTAACCTCCGTCCCTATGCAGGACCAAGAGGCCCTTTCTCTCTCCGTAACCTGAGGACGCGCTGTGTCGTGGTGACTGGGACCCACCCACCCCGGGGACCACTACAAACTAGTTTTCCTTCCTCGAGACATGCAGCTATTATGCTAACACAGTTACATGTTTTTACCAGGATAAATAATTAATTTGTTTTCCGAGAATTCCAAATTTTTCTTAAAATATGTTATTATAAATATTTATATTTATTTAAAATGTACTTGACAGTAATTGAATCCTTTTTAAATAGAATAAAAGTAAAATCTTGTATGAATTTACATATGTTTCAAACTTACCTTGTAATCAAATAGTTCGTAGGATGTTCTATATTCTACAATTGGTTTGCTAGGCTTTTTTAAATCATTTATTGTTATTTGCTTATTGTTTAAAAGTCCTAAGATTAAAGCATTTTTTGAGAGTTTATATTGTTTCAAAATTTCTTTAATAGAATTCAAATCTTCAATATCTTCTGTCCTGTTCTTTACTTGATTTGCATTACTATTTTGTATATTTGATAGGCCTGTATTTTGTATATTTGATGGCTTGGCATCATTGCTAAAACTAGAGTACGACTTATAACTTGACATATTAGCGTTAATCTTTTCTGTACAGAAATTTTGGTTCAATTGTTTTAATCTCCACTGGCGTTCTAGAAATGTATTAGAGTAACTAATTCCACGATTTACCTATATTTATAAAAATATAAATAAATTTTTATAATTGTATATAGTATAGAAACCAAAATTTATGTATATAAAATATATTATATATAATTATTAGAAAACATTTTATACTTATAATACGTATATAAAATAATATTACACTTACAGCTTTTATAGAAGTTAAGATTTCATTTTCATCTATATCTAGTAGATTATTATCATTTGACATAAATGCAGTATTTTCTTCTAATAACTAAAGATAAAGAAAATATTTGTAGTTAGTTTCTCAAAATTCAGTATAAATATTATAAGAAATAACTATTTAACATTTAATTGTATTTTTTAAATATTTAACATTATACTATACAGGGTGTCCCGGGATTGGTTGAGATGAAGTATATCAAATACTTTGTGTAGAAGTATAATCAACAAAGCTCAAGATATTTTCAGAATGTTATTGATGTTCCACACAATATGAATGAACATTGATGAATTGAATAAATCAAAATGACCCCAAGTTGTGTAATTAGAAATGGGTATTAATAAATACATTCTTCCGGAACATCTGCTGTTATCTATTTCAATTTCATTCGTTTATAACTTTGTAATAAAGCTTTTCTAATTTGAATTCAAATAATATTTTTTCTTATTTTCATTAGTAGGATGATAAATCTCAGGACACCCAGTACAGTCCTAAATAATGTGATAAAGCCTGTATACTGCTGTTATAAAACTGTATATTAATATGCATATAATATGGTTACATGTAATAAAGTATAAATAAAAAGAATATATGATTTTAGCTAACCTTTGCCATTTGTGGTTCTTTAACATTGTTTAAAGTTGTGTTATAATCAAACCAAGATTTGTCGTCAGGTTTATTAAATTGAATAAAATCTTCTTCTTTGTCTGTTATTGGTAAATGAGTAGACCTTATAATAACATTATGTAAGTTTATGTTATTCATCTTAGTATTATTATATTAATTTTTTACACTATTTGTCTATAACAAATCTAGTAGCTTCTGTAAAAATAATTCCATAGAGTTATCTAAATATTTATATTACATATTTTATTCACACATACATTATTATTATATATATTAGTATATTATTATGTATAATAATTTTTATTATACTTGTAAATATTATGAAAGAAAATTTTTCTTTAAAAATATGAATTTTAATTAAGAAATCTTATTAAACAATGAGAAAATAAACAAAATTCATTTGTTCAAAAAGTTCCAACGTTTTATTTCCTTTCAGAAGTATGAAAAAAAACACAATATGTCTTGTTTGTATTGCTTTTCTTATTTTATTCTTCAAACATTTAAAACTTATATTTTTCAACACTTGTATATTTTATTAAACGTAATTTCCCACATATTTAACTTTAATCATCGACTTTATTTGTAATCTTAATTAAAATAGAACAATAAACCAGTTTAAAGTGTCAAATGTCAAAATTACTATTTCTGACAAATCTTGGGCAAAATTCGTCTATCATAAGTTTTCCTTTGTTTAGCAAAGATTAAAATTACATTTTGATTGGTCCTAACACGGATACAATATTAAATAAATAAATATAAACGTATAATTTATATATTCTAATTATATTTAAATTTGTTCAATAGCAAACAAAATTTGTAAATAAATTTTAACGAGTTAAGTAGTATATTTTTTAAATTATTTATTAAATTACAAATGTATAATAATACGAGGGTGGGCTGAAAAGTTTTGAGCTTAATGTAGAATTTTTTTTTGTCCAACTTTCTTTTGTTTAGACATTGTCTTAAAATTGTTTGCAAAGAATAGGCTCAAGACTTTTCAACCTATATTTGTATATAAATATGTTAGAACAAGAAGGAAAGAAAAAAACAATCATTTATAATGGTAAGATAAATAATTTGACTAATTTGAATGTTTCTATTTGAAGTCATGATTTCAGGAACTATCCGCTAGATGACACTATTATGCATTTTATTTAAACCCGCATGTAGTTTACTATTTTTTCAATTAATATAATGAGAAATATTAATTATTTTGAACAGAAAACAATTGTATATTTTTCATTTTAATTGGTTTATGTAAAAAAAAAAAAAAAAAACAAGTTAACGATAATGATCAAATTATGGAAAAAATTAGTAAAATTTAATAATTGCGTAAAAGGATAAAATATTGGTAATCATAAATTAGCGCAGTTTAATGAAAAATGAATAATATTTTGCAGATTTTTTATTGTTGAAGAGATTTATTTAAAAGAAAATATAAATTTATTAAAAAAAAAAAATAAGAACAATCTTAATGATAAAATATATTTACAATTTAACGTGAAATATTGTAAAAAATATGTTTCCAATCAAGTCTTATAAACCATTTGTTTTCTTGTAAATTGATAAAAATATCGAGTTTATTTTTACAGTAATTACTAGTACTGTTAATTTTTTAATAGATAACAAATATTTTTAGTTAAATTTTAAAAGAAAATAGAGAGAGAGATTTTCTGAAATTATTTTAAATCAATTTTTTTTTTGTTATTCCGCATATTTTCAAAAGAAGATGAACAACAAATTTATGTATTCAAATGAAGTAGCAAAGTATTTTTTAAAGTATATATTTATTATATGGTGTTTTTGTTTTAAAATGATTATTAATCTCGTACAAGATAATTAACGTGATGAAAAATTTAAGAATGAAAAAATAATGGTTTTTCAAATTCTACAATATTTTGTTAAATTATATAACTTGAATATAAATCTTTTCAATAATTACGTTTAATAATTAATTAAAATATTTAACGTAAACATCTGGACATTTCTTTTATTTGCTAGCGAAATATTTGATCTAATTATAGAATTACATTGGTAGTCTAAATGTTATTCTTAGATTACCCTGGAAGCTGCAATTCTATGTGACCCTGACAAATCGAAGTACAGTACATTGGCGTAGTGTGATATAAAATGATTGAAATAGTAAGTAAATCAAAAACTATGTTCAAATAATAATAATATAATATTCGGAAAGAAAATCGAATAATAAAAGGTTGATATTTTTTCCAAATTTATTTATAATATTTTTAAAATGAACTGGGATAGTTCATACTCATCGAACAACCTTGCAATGGTGATTTTAAAAGATATCATAATATATTTATCTGATAATAAGGGTACGTATGTTCAGATAAATCGAATACACATATGACTTATCTCTTCATACTATTCCATATAATGCTGTTGGTATTTTCCTATACTTATATATAATGGTACTTTAAAAAATTACATATTTATAGTTTATATAAATTATATTTTGTTTATTAAACATAAAATGACGATATCGTTGATTATGCATTTTTTATTCATGCATTGAGGTATGAAATACCTAAAACTGAGGAAAACAATTATTAACGATAATTGTTTATCAATTTCTAAATATAAATGCGATAAGGACAAGACTATAATCAAAACGTGAGTTTATCGTGACATTATATTCAATATTATGTGAGTAAATACTTAATTATATTATATATTGTTTGTGTTTGTTTCTTATTCAATCGTAATTTAAAATGTTACCGTAGACGAATGGAAAACTATATGAAAATCCGATAAAATCTTTTTATTTATAAAGATATGCTTGAGTTCTTAGTTTAAAACTTATATAATCGAGTAATAGAAATTGAATACTTCATATACCGAGTTTATTACAACGAGGTAGAATAGCCTTGAAACTTATTTGTTGTATAAAGGTACATATATATGACTATATTCTACAAAGAGGACCAAGTTTTATTTGTAAAAACTTACTCAAGATAATTTAAAAAACAAAAGAAAAAATGAGCCTTGAATAAGTTTTAATAAAGAATAATTAATTTTGAAAAAGAATCTAGGAATTTTGGCCCAGCTAAGAACTTTTGGCTCATCCTGTATATATAAAATATACATATGTATGAATATATTTGTATATAAATATGTTTCGAAACCAGTTTTAGGAAGGAGATCAGCAAAATATTAATAATCCTATGAAAAATTTGTCTTCCCAAGAGATTTTTCAGAAAAAATATTGAATAAAAAACATGATATAAAAAAACTATAAAAAAAAAAAGAAAAAAGAAATGCGGTTTTAAAATGTGCGTTTTATTTGTGTCTTCGTTACAATAATTTTTTTTTGTAAAACTCTTAAGCAAGTGGTTTGGAATGAATATAGAAACAAATAAATTATATAAACGACCGCAGCGATGTGATGACAGTTGTTGAAAAAGACTGATAACATAAAAATGTTGCAAATCATGGATGCTAGTTTGTACCTGTGGTTAAAACAGATGCATATACGTTCACATGTATATAAATACAAACACATGTACAAGGTGTATCAAAAGTTGCATTACCGTGCTGAAAAATTACAAATATTTCATTGATAAATATTTGGAATGGATTAATATTTTATTAAAAACATTGTAACCAAAAATACATAAATATATTTAAATGAAAAATAAAAAATATTATAACTCAATTAATGAATCAATATTGATTTTATATTTTGTTTCTTTTTTCTCGGTAAGGAGACTTTTGGGAGATCCTATATATATGTATACACCTACATGTATGTTACATAGTTGCATACATATTACATATGTGCATCTAATGCTATTGTCGGTTACAGAAACAAGGATCAGTGGAACGGACGTTCGATTCGCATTCCATGTAATATGTGGAACTCTATATTGCTGGGATTGGTTAAAGTGTTACCTCATTGAATCATGAACCGTATCTTCAAACTTACATAGTCCATTTTTTCTTAACTTATATAACATATGTTAACATATATAACATATAAGTACTTACTTGTTTTTACATGTATGCACCTAAGTAATCATATATACATGACATTAATAATGATATACAGCTCGATACATTTATTACATATTTCAATTTGCAATATTCATTTTTATTGTTAACTACAATTGCTCAAAGAAAAGAAAGGATATAAAGAATGATGAAGGTCGTCGATCATATATATAACTGGGGTATGGAATAAATCGTTAATACGAGTATTTTATAATTAAATCGAATTAAATTTATATGAGATTTAAGTGCTTACATTAAAGTTGAGTAATTAACGTCTGTTCGTCACACACACAGGAAAGATGTAAGTCAGATTGACGTTAAATGTTTTTTGAGCAATAGTCATTCCACGATATGTATTATATATGTAAATAAACAATCACAAATAATAATCATTCGTGACACATATATAATAGATCATGGAAGAGAAAATAAATAACGAAAAGATTATTCAAATAAACATTTAAATATGTATATACATATAAATAATATAGAAAATATATATGCTATTGTACATAAATGTATAATAAACGTATCATTATCAAACTGATAAACTATAGTGAATCGGATATCATCGACTGTCAACGTTTCAAGCAAGTTTTGCAGCGTTAGCCTCGCGATACTGCAGTATTTTTACCCTTGAGAAGTTAACAAGTAATCGCAACGCGAGCTAACTATGCTGCGGTTCATATGGAATCGTTACTTCCAACTTTCAAGCTTGCCTGCGTAGATTTACATTCGTGACCGATCTTGACAGTTTCATTCTCGTTTTTCTTTAACTAGATAATATATTTTCTTACTGTGACATTATTTATCTATTACTAAGATTTCAAACCTATCATCCTCCTTTTCTTTTTCATTTATTTCTTTTTCTCTATTATCTAAGGAATACAATTTGTCTAACATGTAACTCGAATAATTTATCGTTTTTCAGATTAATCAATTAATTTAATTTAATTTGGAAAGAAATAAAATCATCGCTTTTGTAAATGATGTTTTAAAGTATTGCGACAACAATTTTTTTAAATTAAGCGAAAAAAAAATGAAACTGATTGATTTGCGAACAAAATTAATATTTATGATAATAAAAGTATGTTTTATTTGTGTTGTTGTTGATTAGGCAACGAAAATATTATATATAGGTAAAGAATTTTATTGAAATAGTGGAAATAGTGATATCAGATGAATTAATATTTTATTGAAGAAAAAAAATTGTGTGTGTGATAAAAAATACTTCGTTGATCGAATATATTCGTATATATGTAATAAAAACAAAGCAAAAAAAAATCTCCCATAAAAATGTTTATTTTTTAAATTAACAATAAGTTACTTTTTCTAATTACGATTTGTAATTAATTAGAATTTACGATCGACATAAATTAAGTACATATAGGTACTTAGAATTTTCGTGATACGCGTTTTGAACGTTATGTATCGAATTTGAGTGCTTGTAACATCTATTTCCAGAATGTCAAACAGACGTAGTGTTATTTGTTGATTACCTAGGAATGCATAATTAAGCATGAATTCCTGAATACGATGAAAATTATTGATTCTTGAGTTAACATCTATGACATTTGGAAACAGCATCGACACATTCAAATTATATTCATTCGATACGTTTCTTAAAATGTTATATAATTTATTAACATTTATTTTGGATATAATTAATAAGTAAAAAAATTCTTAAAAAATTCATAATCAATTAACGAAAAGAGTTAAAAAATATAATATTATTTATAAGTTAATCCTTGCAATGAGTTAACAAACTATGCTTGAATTGTTATTGAGGTAAAGGAAGCCATAACGATGATATTATTAAACAAAGAGTTAGAAGTATGAAATATTCATATTCTATTTGAGATGCTATCGGTAAAGAGAATTCATGCTACGTATATAATTATGGTTGGATTCTGTTTTAGAGTGTATATGTGAGTTGTTATTATTTTCACATAAACGTAACATCCGGTGAAACTGCATTTTGCTCGCGTAGGTTTCAAACGAAACAAATGATTCATTCCAGGTTGATGATTCATTGCTTCGTTTTTTTTCTTATCAGTTGTTTATTGGCAGTGAAATAGGGAAACCTTTGAGATTTGAAACGTTAAAGAAGATCAACGTTGGTTACGTTTAGTAATGTTTATCATCATTCGTAGTGACGTGAATGGAGAATCCAGAACTCTTATGAAGAAACCCGTCAATTAGGATTGACTTAAACCGATTTGAAATTTTGACATAGATTTGAGAAAATTAAAGCGTACATTCTCACGTGGATCGATCAATATTCACATGAATTTATTAGTATTGATCATGATACTTTTTTTATTTTTTTTTATTTGGAACGGAATTTACCAACGTCTGGGTCCATATTGAAACGATTTAAAAAGAGTGTAAAATAAAGTAAACTAACCGTTAAGTAAATAAGTAAACGGCATCGGTGTAATCTATGTAAACTGTGTAAATGGAACATGCGTGAGAATGATAAGAAATGAAATCTACCTTAACGTTTCTTTCTCGAAAGGTTTCTTCATCTCTTACTCATTCTTATTTTTTTTTTTAAATCATGATATAAATGATTAAATTGAAAAAAATGACATGAGTGCAAGTAAATAAATGTTTCACAATCTATGAATGACATTTTTATCAATTATGTTTGAAGTGAAATTTCTTAGATGATGGCAATAATAACATTTTTTGAAATGATACTAAAAAGGGGGAACATGAAGGTTGAGAAAGAGAGAGAGAGAGAGAGTGAGATAGAACCTATTATATAGATTTCCCTATCCTTGGCCTCCTCTTTATGCGAGCGTTTATAGAATTTTATAAATTAGAAAATTTATATAAAAAGAAAATATAATAATCTAATAATTTTATTAATAATTGAATAATTTAATATAATTATTCATATAAAAAATTTTAAAAAGTTTCATTACACATTTTATTTTAATTATAATAATAATAATAATAATAATAATAATAATAATAATAATAATAATAATAATAATAATAATAATTATTATTATTATTATAAGATATTATCAAGATTACTTACTGAAATAATCAAATCAATTTTCAAGCCTCGTGTAAGATTTTTATCTTTAAGGTAAGGAAAAGAATTCTAAATATAAATAATTCTAATATCATAGTGTATAGTGCATACACATATATGTGTGTATAATAAATATGAATATACTGACTTATTGTTATTGGAAAAATTATAAATATAGTTTATTCTAAGAACACTTTTACTTAAGGTATTCGCAGCAGGTATGAAAAGTAGAAGGAGATGTATTCTTTCTTTATACTTTTAGCCTTTCCTTTTTCGTGCAATTTTTCCTTCAAATTTTCAATCTGAACGAAGAATCGTTGGATACTAAACACGCAAGATACGTATTACTTACTTATATATGATGGACGATAGCCAATAGGATATATTGATTTCCATGTATATATGTACACATATATGAGCTTTCATTTAATATGTAACTTATTTTTTCCCCCTTTTATTTTTTCATAGTTCAAGGTTAAAAGTTGCAACATAATATTTGATAGCCAAAAAGTTTCTCTGAATAATGCATAGCATTTTTTTTAATTTTCTTATGTAATACATTCAAATATACTCATTTCATTTTAATTTTCTTTTTTTACTCATATATATTATAATATGGAATTATATGTCTCTTTCTCTCTCTCTTTTAAAAATGTGGAAGAAAAAATATCTCGAATAATATGAGTTTGATATTGATAAAAATAATAAAACGTGACATTACTCTCTCAACTCTTCTCCAACCATTTAATGATATTGTTGGAAAGGTATACGTATCTAGAGTGTTGTATGGCTGATTATCACTGATAAAAATCTGATAAACTCGGTAGGAGCTGTCTTATCACGAAGAGTTAAGTACACGGAAAGGCCAAAGGGAATAAGAAAACAATAATAGAAATATGAAACGAAAATGAAAGATGAGAAAGTGATAAAAGCATGAGAGAGAACATATACAATATTATTTTTCAATGGATACCTATATATACCTATATATATATATATATGCATAAATGTATATACATGTAATATGTGAACATATAAACTTGTGGTATGAGTTTTGTTTTATTCTTTTCACAACACGATCTCTTCTCCCTTTATTTTTTCTCTCGGTTTTTCTACTTTTATCGATTTTACGTGTAACATATGTCCCGAGCCGATTATTCGCACGGTACATTCGCTACCGGTATATAGAATAGAATAAATGGATATGCGAGAAGGGAGTAATACGTTTTGTTACAAAACGAAGCTTTTGCCTCATTCTTTTATTTTAAACGGATAACGTAAATACAAGCTTACACACCGTTTTTTCTCATTGTCTATCCGATTATGTTTGTTTTTTTCTTTTAACTTTTCTTTCCTTTCTTATCCGTTTCTTATTTTGGGCAAATATTTTATTAGATATTAATTAAATAATAATATTTTTTAAATATCATGCATATATATACAATATATTAGGTCTACTGGAAAATTCTGTCCGTTTAAACAAACATTAGTTCAATTTTTCGTCACTAGGGGTAAGGCCCCATTTCTTAAAATGGAATATACAAATTGCCACCATGTTGATAAGAGTTCAAAAGTAATTAAATTAATTAATTGTTCAAATTATGAATAATTTGTTATTTTATTTTATTTTAAAAATGGACTGAATTTTCCGGTAGACCTAATATATATATATATATATATATATATATATATATATATATACAGTGAGTGTTCCTTAAAACACATAGTATGTTCGTATAAGAGGAAGAAAATTTAGGAATAAATTTAATAATATACGTTAATTACATAGATATTAATTACATAGATTGTAATTTTTAATATTTCTTAAATATCATGCATGTATATATTACAGTGAGTGTTTCTTAAAATCGTATTCCGTTATACGTTTACTAAATTTTTGCTTAAAAACTACTATCGAATTAGTGTTTTCGTATAAGATGAAGAAAATTTAGAAGTAGATATATTAATATACCTTAATTACATATTTAATTTAAATTAAATAAATACAAAAAAAATAATGTACATTTGTTTAAAAATTACATATACTTCGAATAAATAATTTCGATCTGATATTATTAAATATTAGATGAAAATTCTCAACTCGAAGTAATCATTGACCAAGAATGTTAAAACTGATGTATTTTAGTTTAAACAATCCTAAATATTAATAGGGTATATTAGAATATTCTACATACCTTATATATAGATATAAATGATTGTTAATTAATCGAAGTAAGTGTGTATTGTTATTTGAAAGCACCGAATATATGATCGGAGTACCGTCCTCTTCGAAATTCTCCTTCAGACTGGTACGTTGTCCTCTATCAAAATTCTTCTATTCAATGTTGTTTATATGACTTCCCAAAAGTTACGCATGTGTATAACACACATAATACTCGAAATAAATAGAATTTCCTTTTATGGAAAGTCATATAAACAACATTGAATAAAAGAATTTTGATAGAAGACAACGTGTCAGTCTAACAGTCGATTTCGAAGAGGAAGGTACATCAAAAGGTAAATTCATGATTTTAGATTGCAATAAACATTTTTTTCGATTAATTAACAATCATTTAAGGTATATCTAATACGGTAATGAACTTTACTAGTATTTTGTATTATTTTAAAGTTCCAATGCAGTGATGAATTCGAGGGTAACATTTTCGTCTAATAGAATATCAAATCAGAATTATTTAATATTGAAAGTATGTTAATAGGTATGTAATGTTTAAACCTATGTACATGCGTTGAAACAATCTTAAATATAATTAGAGTGTTTGAGAATATTGAAATAATTGTTAATTAATCGAAAGAAATGTGTATTGTTGTTTAAAAGCACGGAATATTCGTTCGGAGCACCGTCCTCCTCAAAATTCACCTTCAGACTGACAGGTTATTCTCTATGAAAATTCTTATATTAATATTGTTTATATGACTTTTCGGACACTGCGCATGTGTGCAACGGTAATAATTCACCTAATTAAAAGAATTTAAGGATATAATGCTCATATTTTAGTATTTTTTGCATTCTAATGTAATTATTTTGACGCTCATGCGCAGTAATGACTACGAGAGTCAAATTTTGTTGTAATATAAGTAGAGTGTATTAGAGTGTTAAAATAATTGTTAATTAATCGATGCGAGTGTCTATTGTTGCCTAAAAGCTCGGAATAAATGATTTATGTACCTTCCTCTTTGAGATTCACCTTCAGACTGGGCCGTTGTCCTTTTTGAAAGTTCTTTTATTCAATGTTGTTTATATGGCCTTTAGAACGTCACGCATGTGCATAATGGAAATAATCCACCTAATTAATATAATTCAATATAATTTTAATTTTAACATTTTTTGCATTCTAATGTAATTATTTTCTTGTAATGTAAGTAAAGTATATTAAAGTATTAAAATAATTATTAATTAATCGAAGGAAATATGTATTATTGTTTAAATGCACGGAATATATGTCTGAAGCACCGTCCTACTCGAAATTCACCTACAGACTAAAATCAGAATAAAATTCTTGTATTCAATGCTGTTTATATGACTTTTCATAAAAGGAAATTCTATTTATTTCGAATATTATGCTCGTTATACATAAAAAGCTTTTGGAAAGTCGCAAAAAGGCTTTTATAAAGGACAATGGAATCAGTTTACTGTTTGATTTCGAAGAGGATGGTGTGTCGAATTTATATTTCGTACTTTTAGACTACATTACACATTTTCTTCGATTAATTAACAGACAATTAAGGTAAATCTAACACAGTACTATACTCTAATTATATGTAAGATTGTTTAAACTAATATACATTTATTTTAACGTTCCTGTGATCAATGATTTCTATGAGTTGAAAATTTTCGTCTTATATAATATTAAGTCGTAATTGTTTAATATTAAAAGTATATTAATAGGTACGTAATTTTTAAACAAATGTACTTTGTATTATGCTAACTTTAAATAGATATTTTACTGGTTTTGATATTAAAAAAAAAAAAACATTTAAATAACAGTGAAAAGAAAAGTTGATCAATTAATTATTAGAAAATCTTATATTTTTCTTGATATGAATCAACATGTAAGTTTTTAAGAGATACTTTATAGAATCATGCATATAAGAATGTATCACAGTTCGATATTCGATCGTCGCATTGCGTCAAATCGCAGCTTCATTACGGTCCAACTGGCAGACAAATAGTAAATAAATATTCATGAGAAATGGACCACTGACGTTTTCTATTTGATCGCCATATGGATGACCATCTTGTTGAAATATAAATTAATAAGAGAGACAGTTAGAGAGAAAGAGAGGGAGAAAGACGAGGGAGGGGGTGGATTATTTAATCAATAATATTTTATATCGACAGAGATGCAATTTTCGTTATATGATTCTCACATTGTTTCTATAAAAATTATTTAAAAATGTATCTTTTCATTTAAATAATTACAGATAAAAAGTGAAAAAAAATTAGTTAAATTCTATATGAATTTTTAATGATTGATAATTCGAATATAACATGTGTTACAAATTGCTACATTGATCCTTCAAAATATTTCTAAGTACTTGAATTATTTTATTTCTTAATAATGATTAAAAGAATTCAGATTAAGACTATCGTTTTTTTTTTTAATGTTACGGTACAAGGTAATATGAAACTATCATAAAATCTTATCTGACGAACGTCTTGTCACATAACACGATCATTTTGTACTCTGATCTCTTTTCGAATTTTATTAATACTATATTGGTTTAAATATATTTATTTTGGATATACGTATTTTAACTATAATTAATTATAATTAATTAATCTTATGCGATTTTTTGTTTGTTTTAATAGTAAATAAAAAAATCGCAACGTTTTTTTCCAGTTTATGTACCTACTTCTGTTTTCATTATTGGATTATTAATAATATTGATATTATACAAATATTATTTTATTTAAAACGACAATTAGTTTCGAGTTTTTTCCTTACCTTGAACTTCCTTCCGCTTTGTTCCATTTTTTTAAAAATATAAATTGTAAAATTGAAATCGAAGAAACAAAGTCATTAGAGAGCTTGAATTCATGAAGATAATCGTAATGGACTTCGTTCGTTATAATTAACACATTGACAATCGAATATGATGACTCTTTATGCTGGTGGATGAATTATGTCAATGGAATTTTTATCATTCAATAATGTAACGACAATAAAAAAAGATTGTAATAATTTTACATGTGATTTTATAGCGATTTTATAAATTACGTTAAAAGAATCATAAATATTGTCTTCATATTTTTTTCTTCGATAATTTATTTATTTATAAATATTACGTTATTTTTAAGGATTATTTATTATAGTCTTGTTTTTAATTATAATTTGATTTGCATATAAATATCGTTAAACACATATTAAATTATTTATATACGTATCTATGATAACAAATTAAAAAAAAATTCATTTTGTGTTTTATATTGATTGTATATTTTTTTTTATTTTAAATTTACTTACATTCCAAAGAGATAATTCATTTTCTTGACATATATAAGAGGAAAATTTAAAGAAAAATTCGTGATTATTTAATTTTGAATATTCAACCAAAACGATGAAAATACAAGGAAATATTACAACGTAATGGAAATAATATGCATGTCTATTTACGTATAACATTTCAAAAGATTGATTAATGATATTATAAAAAGTCATGAAGACAAGCAAATGTGTTGACTTTGCATAAACGTCGAATAATATTTTTATTTTATAAAAAAAAAAAAAAAAAAAAAAAAGCGAACATTTTGCGTTAAATTTATGATTTTATCCATCGAGGATTATCTCACGTTGAAATCTAGTTTATTTGTGCACTTCCTATGGAGAGTGTATGTCCATCGAGACATTTTTTTATTGATAATTTTCTACGTTAAAAGGGAAACGACATGACTAAGGAGAGAAATAAAAAAAAAAACATAAAAAAAATACAGAAAAAAAGAGTACGTTAAATAGATAACGAGATAAAAAATAAAAAATATGACTGTAAGAAAATAGAGGGGGGTAGGACAGGGCTAGAGTAGAAAGATAAAAAAGAAACTTACCTTTTCCTTTTAGTACGGAAGATAATAAAAGACAAAGTTCGTTGAAAATAATGTATCACAAATTAACGATAATTCTTCGTGTAACTTTAAAAAGTACACGTGATAAATATAAAAAAAAATAAAAATATTATTATTATACATTTTTTCTTTCAATTAATCGATTTAGAAATTGATCTCGGATTTTGATCTCGTTCAAAAACTTTTTATCTTTTTAAATTTTTCAAATCGTCGATGACGTTAACAATTCGATATGACTTCATCGGAAATGACAATTATCGATTAATTTGTACGTTTGTATTTTCAATTCTAAAATAATTTACGTATATACGTTGTATATTTATATAAGTGATAAAAGTTGGTTGAATAGCAATTCCACGTACAGTAAGTTTAATTAACAAAGAGGATTTTCCTTTACGCGTGACGCATAAATATCTTGCGATATTACGTGATTTCCTTTTTTCGTTACTATATATAATGTATCTTAATAATTTGCTATAATTACTTACGACCTTCCTTCAATTCTACATAAAAAATATGATTAACTGAATAATGAAAAATATGAGACAAATGACAAAATTCAATATTATAATATATAATAATAAAGAGAGAGATTTGATTTACGATCTATTTTTAAGTACGTCAATGAAACTTTTTCTTTTTTTTTTGTTGTCGTGTTGTAGTTGTAAAAATTGATATGTAATTATATAAAAAATATACGAGGAACATTTTGCATTTTTTGCGTTTTTTTTTTCTCAATAGATTACCTTATGAAATTTTCCTCTTTCAAATGTATCATTTATTCTTAAATAATTTTCCTTAACTTGAAATTCGACGAGGCAACATTTCACACCGACGAATGTAAATTTGTCCGTATTAATTAAAGTACAGATCGAATTATTACAATATACTTAAATTTAAGGATATTAAATCGACGATTAAAAATAATAAGCAACATAGAGGAGAGTTTTCGAAGTATATTAAATAAATATTATAAATGTACTTATTTTAATTTGTTAATTTTCTGTTATCTTTTTTTTTTTGTTCATCTTCTTCTTCTTATTCATCTTCGTGTCTTTTTAACGATCACAGCTTCTTCCTTAATAAGATAGTAAGACGCATAATAACTTAAACTTATTGTTAGAACTAGAGAAGAATTAAGGAACATGTTGAATATGTGTATTATGTATATGACTTATATATGTATGAGATTATGCATTTATATATATATATATTTATGCATTATATAAACAATATTTTATTAATCATCATACACCATCGTTCAAGATCTCGTTGACAAAACTAATGACAACTTTGAAATTAACATGCTACTTCCATTCGCTTATTAAATTCAGACACGTGTGACAAACGCGTAATCAACAATTTGTTCGTGGTCCTTCGTATCTGATTTCTTTTCTTTTAGATTGTTATTTACGTAAAGCTCTCTCTCTCTCTCTCTCTTTTTCTCATTATAGACAATTTACGTTGTCTTTCTGAGATAATACTTTCCTGTATTACGGCTATTTATCAAAAGTATCCAAGAAAGAAAACACAAAGATCGAACAAAAACGTTGTACAATTATCGTCATCCTTCCCCCTTCCCCCCATACAATAAATACAAGACAAACACCATCAACGCTTCCCATTCCGCTTGTTAAATTTTCTTTTCCTTTTTTTTTTTTTACGCTTGTTAATCCTTTCACGTCAGTTTAACAAGTTGTGGGTGGTGAAGTATCGTTGATCGTTATATTCTTTTGAAATAATAAATAATAAATATGAAATTTGTTGAACTAAATTTAAACGCAAAATTGAACATTTACAAGACGTCACAAGTTCGATATTGCATTATAGAAAAATAGATCGTTGACAATGGTTATGGTTCTTTTCCACATTTCTTTTCTGTTACATTTATTTGTTCTCTCTCTCTCTCTCTCTCTCTACTTTTTTTTTAATTTTATTATCTTTTACGTTCACTCGCAATATATGGTCGATCGTATCATTTTGTCACGTGTAGTTTTAATAGATAACTATTACATACAATGTTACGTGCATACATAGAATACATGTAATTCCGTACATACGTTGAGAATCTCTGGATTGGAAATGATTCACACGTTTATATCATTTTCTTTTCTTTCAATTTATTTTATTTTGTTCTCTCTCTTTCTATTTTTTTTATCTCGTCTTACATACAAATCTATTTATATGTATAACGCGTCAAGAATAAAATTATTGTTAAAAGGAACGATACGACTAGCATGATCATTCGGTATTATATTTTATGTACAATTTATTTAACTCATGATTAATTCAATTATATAATATATATATATATATATATAGATATATAAATATTTACAGAAAAGCAATGAAAATTTTTTCGTGATACTATGAATCTCAAAGAATCATTTTACTTGGATCTTTGATATGCCTATAATGCGATGTCGATATGACTTTTCTTTATTTTTTTCTTCTTCTTTCTTTCTTTCTCTTACAATGAATCATTCGTTCATTAATTTACTAACTCACTTACTCACTCACTCTCTCTCTTTCTCTCTCTCTCATTCTTTCTTTATTTCTTTCTCTACGATACACTATCGCATATGTTGCAGTTATTGCCTATGTTTCAATGAACGTCTTAATCAATCGAAATGAAACAATAATATTATTGAATACGATACCCAATTGCTGATCAAACAAACACATTATAAGACGAAACATTAATAAATATTTTATTCTCGTTAGTCTCGTTTTACATTGATTGAATTTAACAGCAGGGTTTTTTTTTTTTTAAATACGAATGTATATCGTAAATTTTTGTGTAAGTGTTAAGAAGAGATCGTTTCATTGATAAACCAAGGAACCAAAAGAGGGCATGTTTACACTTTTATTATTATTATTATTATTGGTTTTTTTTTTTTATACATCGATCTTGTTTCTTTTTCTTACAGTGACAGAACATATGTATACAGGTATATCGATTCGATTACTACACACGTGACAAATAAAATGAAGGAAAAATACAAGACGGATATAATCAGAGAGTCGTATTATTAAAAGAATTATAAATGAAGGATAGAAAATGAGATTTAATGAAATACTCAAGTTAATTAATGAAACACAAAGTATATATACGATTTGGATCTAGAAAAAGATTTAAATAGAGGATTGATTAAATATAAAACGTGATTGAAAGATTTTATTTTTAAATTTTTATTTTTTTTTTATTAATTTATTTAAATAATTAAATTTAAATAATGTATACGTAATATACATTATGTAATATACATAATGTAATAATGTATATATATATATATAAATTAATAATATAATAAAAAATAAAAATATTAATAAACTATTTATTTAATTAATATAATTATAATATTAATTAAATTAATTTTATTTATTATTATTATTTGATTTTTATTTAAATTTTAATTTAAATTTCGTAAAGATTTTACAAAAAAAAAAAAAGGAAACATATTCGAAATGTTAAAAACAAGATAGGAAGATAAAGATGAAAAAGAAATCAAGAAGAACACGTTTTTGAATCGTTTCGTTTTCTGTTTTATTTTTTATTTTGTTGTTAAATTCACAGCACGAATTTCACGTTGGAGAAAATAAAATTTGTATTATATTTATCGTTTATTTCGTTCGTATCTTTATTTATTGCCTTTGACCAAGTCAGTCTCTTTGCAACATCACGTGTTGCTATGTAAGTAAAGAAGAAATCACTTTGTTCGAAAGATTATCTCGGCTCGAGTTGAGATTATCTTTGGCGGATCGGCAAACGCCTTTACCTTTATCTTTGCGATACCATTTTACAAATTTACATTGACAAGATGTGGTGTTTTAATTTTTTTTTTTATAAGACATAATTTATATAACCACATTTGTTTTTGGATTAAAAGATAATAATAATTTCTTGTGCCATTTCATATGATACTATAACATTGCAACAATTATAAATACTTGGAAACCAAAAAAAAGAAATGTATATATATTAGGTCTGCCAAAAAATTCTGTTCATTTTTTAAATAAAATAAAAAATTATTCATAATTTGAACAATTAATTTATTAAATTTAATTGTTTAAATTACTTTTAATTATTTAATTACTTTAATTTAATTACTTTTGAATTCTTTCCAACATGGTAGCAATTTGTATATTCCATTTTAAAAAATAGGGCCTTACCCCTAGTGACGAAAAATTGAACTAATGTTTGTTTGGACGGACAGAATTTTCCGGTAGACCTAATATATTTCTTTTTATTGAAGTCAAATGTTCACCAACTTAGTAATTAATATACAGTAACTGTATACCGTAATTAAATACTTAAAAGCTTTTTGTTGAAAAATATAAATTTTATTTTTAAAAAACAATTTGTTTTTTATGTTCTATAAATGTAATAGAGTTTAATTTTCATTTTGAATCAAACACGTTTATGTAAGTACTTGTAGTTTTTGTATAAATAGTCAAGCATTTATTTTATTTTTATGAACGTTTGGTTTGAATTTTCTATTTTATTGTTGACATTTTTTTTTTAATCATACAAAGAGAAATTATAATTAATGCACGTGGGTTTTTGAATTCTTTGAAATGAAATCACGTCGTGTGTTGGATGTTTTTTCTTGTTAAATGAGATAGCCATTAAAAGAAAATGATAAGAGAAACAATAATTTTCAGAATTACGTGTTTCTACGAATTAATGCAGAAAAAATAATTGCTCTTTTTCAAAAAATATTTATAATTCAATCTACTGCGCAACTTCTCTTTCGTAATAAATGTCATTGATTAATTTGTATTTATTCGATCATAACGCGTTCTCTCATAAACATAAACCAGATCGCGTTAATCGTATCATTTGTCCTACTATCCTTCGGTTGACTAATTCTCATTAAAAATTGTAATTTATTTAAAGAAAAAAAAAAGAATGTTAATGTAATCGCGTAAAAAATGAAGTAATAGGTGTTCTCGTTAAACGTTCAAAATGTAGAACGTTAAGGATATGATAATAGCATGTATAAGGTGTTCCAGTTTTATTTGTAAAATTTTATCAACATATTCTACAAGTAAGCGTAGACTCTTTGAAATGTTTTATTATAAAGTTATCACAAAAATACAAAATGATCATATTATTCGATATCACATAGGAATAGATTGTCAGCGTTCAAATTATAATTTCATTTCTAAAATATTCATCATTATTATAAATTCTAGATTAGTATTCTGCAGTATCTGAATAGAATTTATTATATTATTAAATTTTTTATTCATTTTCTATAATTGCTGGAAATACGTTACGAATTCTCCTTTGTATTAAATCCTGATTCGATTTTCTCCGATTTACTGGACAAACATTTAATTGGATTCATAAATGTCGATGAAATAATAATGAAATATTGTCTACCAATTCTGATTGCAATTCATTGTGTAGATAATTTAAAAAAGAAAAGAAACAACTATGCACAATTAATCTTTCAGTTTATCTTTGCAGTTTATGTAACATTTTTTTTACCTATAAAATATTTTAAATAATAAAACTGGGACACCTTATATGTTGTATACGTATTATGGTTTTCAAAATGAAATTATAAGATATTATTGTTTATGCAACAAAAACTAGATACTTCATTGTTCTTTCTTTATTTACTATAGTCTCATAAGAATAAATTCTGATCTTATCATAAACTTTGACTCATACATATCTACATACTATTTATAATGTATGTAATATATGCATTATCATAAATATCTGACGAAGTTAAGCAAACAACAGATGTTTGCAAATGTGAAAAAAGTAATTAATGATAGAGATAATTTTAAAATAAAATTTGGATAAATAAATGTCTAATAGAAGCTATGACATTTAGCGTTTAAATGAAATCAAATATTAGTTCTTAACTTATATATATTTAATTTGTCTTTTGATTTAAGTGGATAATCCATTGGTCGCGACTTTTTTTTTATACGGAAGGAAACTGTGTAAATAGAATTCACGAAGTAAACCCCCACGTCCCCCCCAAAAAAATACTAAAGAAGAAAGCAAAGATATAAGTAATAAAATATAATGATATTTTCTATACAATTACGAGAAATGAAATTTCATTTTGTATACATATTTGAAAATGCTTAGGCTTTAGTTATTATATATTTATTTTTAAATAATTGCATCGTGTCAATATTATATGGCTGATATTCAGTCTTTTTTTTATGTCCTATATGGTATGCAAAATATTCAATTTACAAAAAGTTTTGGTTTGATAAATGATAAAGTAAATTTATCTTTGGAAAATAATTGTACAAAAATGTCATACAATTTTTATGTGGGAATCCCTAACTGCCAATAAATTGTTATAATATTATAATTACTCTGTTCAATGTATTGTTACTTTCATGAAATGTCAAATGATTAAAGGAATCAACCAAATTCCAGGATTACTCGGATTATATCAATTTTAATTATAAATTCGATAATCAATAAAGAATTAAAAAAGACAATGTTGAATTTATTTTATCAAGAATTTCTCTTCTTCAGACGAGGAAAACATGTCTTCACTATTACTTAGGTACACATATTTTCTTTTCTTCTGTCCGAACATTTTTAAGATGTACTATATTATTTAAAAAAATAACGAATGGATAAATTCAAAAACTAATCACAAAATGAAATAAAGAAATGCTTACATATGCAGCAAAGGAACAAATTTTCAGGAATCAAAGCACGAAGCGATTATACGAGACCGTATGTAAAAGAGCAGTCAAATATGAAAGCAATTGATTAAACGATATTGAAATAATTGCCAATATTTAGTTGCTATGTTACATATCACAATAAATTCCATGTTAAATTAATCGGTAAAACAACAATATAAAGGTGTTATAGTAAAAAAATTCAGAGGGCGTATATATTGATGGATTTGTGAGAGCGTATATATACGCCTTTAGCAGTCAAAGGGTTAAAAAAAAGAAGAAGAATTTTATTCGGAAGTTTACATTTCCTAATAATTAATATAAAAGTAACCAGTATGCTTGTACTTGTCAACGATAACGATAACGATTGGCCATAACGATTCACTGAATAGCGAAATTATAGATAAAATCGGAGACGTCTTCATAATTCTGATAAAATAGATTCATTGATTTGAAGTTGTAAAAGTTTGAACGTCAAAGTGATGATGTATTACGAGCGATAAATATAACACGTATAATATTATGAATATGTGTGTATGTTCATGGTATATTGGGTTATCTGAAAAGTTCATGCCAAAATTTTTTAGAGAAATTTAAAGGCAATACTTTTATATTTGGATATATATTTATAAATCGGCACGAGTTTTCTGGACTACCCAATATATAAGTAGATTCATACATACATGTAAGGATGTATATAACTGAGAATTCACTCACGCATACGAATATACACGTAAGTACGTATTTACATACATATATAGGTTGCAAATGGCACTCGTGTTACGTCTATATATGTTACGAAGTAAGATATAAATATATGTGTATATATATATATATATGTATGAATGTATCTTGCGATGAAAATACTTGGATCTTTTCTTCGGTAATTGACTATACCTATATCGTGCGTCTGTCTTGCGCGTGTAGACGAGTACCTTCTTTCATATAGAGATGGATAAATGTAGGACAGATAAAAGAAGCAAAATATATAAGTATGTATGTATACTATGTATATATATACTAAATGTAACTCACACAGATAAATACATTCGGGGATACCACTTCTGACGATCGATAACTAGAGGGACTTAGAAATGCTTTTGGAAATAAAGTGCACGCGATATACTCTTTCCGTTGTTAAAAGTGATATTGTCTTTTCCTAACATAGGTTCGTCTTCAAACCATAGAGTCAAAAACGTGTAAGTAGTTATATCGTTTTATACAAATATAATAAAATAAAATAAAATTATTCATAAATTAAAACGAAGACGTTAATGATTCAACGATATCATTTTATTTGTTTAGAAATATTATTGCTTAATTTCATTGATTAATTATATCCTAATAATTTGAACAAAATTCTTTTATTTTATTACATGATCAATCTGAAAGATTATATGTCAATCTTTCGGTCGATTAATACTTTTATACTTTACTTAAACACTCTGATTACAACCGCGATTGTTAAAGTAAGTTTATATTGAATCACATTAATTATTCCAGAAATAAATTGGCTGTTCTCGCTTTTATCTTCAACTATATTATACACGCACGTATACATATATTTATTAAATGACTGATGTATATATATATATATATATATACATATATAGCATATATATATATATATAGCTATCGTTGATGATAGAAATTAATAGTCACATAAAGACTTTTATTTATCGTATACATATATGTTATCTATATCATATGTAAATCGAATCGATATCTTGTATTTCCGTTCAATCACAGTTTAAATATTTTATAAATTAACAACAAACAATTATGAGGAAAATAAAATGAATTTAATAATCGAAAATTAATATCATATCAATTAATTCTATTATTCGAATTAATTTCGAACAAAGCCGTAGAAGAATGGGAAATATGGTTTTAATTATGATTGACTACGAACGATTTAAAATTATTCATCGAAGCCTAATTATCATTTCTATACATCTATAACAATTTTTAATACTGAATATCTATCCTTGACGTTTAACAATTACAATTGTTTCAATCTTATCGAATTGTCCGATAGGATTGTTCACAATTTCTATTTTTATATTATTGAATTGATTAATTATTATTAATTATTATATTGCATTACATTGGCACATATGGAATAATGAATTTTGTTGATATATTTCCCTTTTCATTTCTTATCTACCATTTCTCGATACACGTTGTTATGAAAAATGTCTATCACGAGTAATAATTATAAAAAACAACGTGCGCATAGAAAGATATCGTAGCTTAAGGGTAGAGAAAAATAAAGAAGAAATCGCGGTCGTCTTCCAAGCTTCTGTTATACTTCTCGGTGCTTGACATTAAGCACTATACTACTTTGCGTGGTGTTACATAGTAGTGGGACTAACAATGAGTTCATCAGGAACTGGAAACAATAGACGTATTCTTCTTTTAAAGTGAGGTGAATTTGTCTTGAATATTTTTAGACCCAACGTATGCTGACCCTGGCATATACCATGTGATTGTTTTTTTATTTTTTTTATTATAGAATATCGATTATTCAACATCCCCAATTTAATTAATACTTTCATATTGACTTATCTAATAATTATCGTAAATTTGACATCCTAAATCATTGCGATTGATCGATATTAAATTCCTTTCTGATTTTCTAGAAAAAAAATTCATTTATTCTAATTATAACTGTTCTACTTCGATAATGAGAAAGAAATATAATTAATAATTAATCCATCGGCTTTAGATATAATACTCAAGTCCGGAAATACGTATTCTACATTTTCGAGTAACGCGTCAACGAGTCAATCTTCTTCACTTAAAGTAATGAAGAACATGAATGAATCTCTTAGAATAAGGGCCCCCAATCTTATATTTATAAGCATCCCATACATTTCTTTCTATTCTCATCTTATTGTAATAAGATTATTACTAAATATAATTTTTTAAAGTTTTTTATTACAAATTCAAATATAAAATAGTATTTCAAATCAACACAATTTAGAAATTGTATCATTTGTTTTTTTAATGTAATGAAAAATATTCTCAAATAAATATAAATCATATAACACGTATTCTCCTTTCATTTACAATAATCTGTATTACTTGTCTGGTGTTATTTGCATAAAAAGAAATTTATTTTTCTCGAATAATCTCATTTCTACGGGAGATACTTTCATTTGCAATTCTCGTATCTCATTTCGTTAAATAATGACATACTATTTTTTAATAAGGTTGGGGACCACTGTCTTTAAGTTGATCTGTTAAAATTAGCACAATTACTACGATCATTCGTTTCGTAAAAGCAATTTGGACCAAAGTTTCGGATAACATCTGATGTCATCCTTATTCTAATGTTATTGTAAATTTTGTCTTTTTTTTTGTTCTTTCCTATGGCAAGAGAAATAAAGAAGAATAATAAGTTACAACTCCAAGTACAAAGTAATAAAAAGTTACATGTCTTGTTCACGGAACAAGTGCAATCATTATCATTACCTACAATTTACATGCATTAAATCTACTCACGTCATCGAATGATCCTTCAGCGAAGTTATCTCATTTAGTAGAACAAGTGCAATCATTGTCATTATCTACGATCTATATGCATTCAATTTACGCACAATGTCATCGAGTGATCCTCCAGTGAAGTTATCTCTTGAATTTTAAAGTAATCTCACTACGATATTATTGGAAATGTTCAAACCAAATAATCGTGAGAGAATACAACACAATACTAATTTCCATATATCTATGTATATACTATATATATAGATAAATATATCTATATATATATATAGATAAAATACATAAATAAGTTATCAAACACGTGCCGATATATTTAATTAAATAATAATTATATTCCTAAATAGTTACATTCTCATAATGACACGTTCCACTTTATTAATCATATCATTATTATTTTATTGTTTACAAAGTGAAAGAGGGAGAGAGAGAAACTGTACACGTACATATATAAAACACGTTCCATTAATTCTAGTTGTCCTAAGATCTGAAGTCCCATTACTCCTTGACTATTCCAATTACACCCAATCTCTTGGTGGGAAAACCTTAATTCATAAATAAAGAGTAATCACGAGTTAAAATTCATTGACTTACTACATTTCAATATTTAACGCTCATGCATGGAAATAAAATTATTAATTTTTCAATATATATGTATATATATGTCACACACAAATAAGAAATGTCCAATTCCCTCGAAATTTGATATGATGGTTACTTTGAACGTTAGAATTAAGATAGTCCGACCAAATAAAGACACTCGGCATAGTCTTCTAATACACGAATAATGTTTGCAAATAAATTTGTTACCAAGATCTTATGTAATACTCATCATATTCATATCTTCGTGAGGAACTAAAAATGTCTGATGACTTATATACACATGCTTATACGTATAGTATATGCAATAGGTGTATATATATATATATGTTATAACACACAAATACATTAGACATATACGATCCTACAAGGTAAACGTAAAACTCTTGTCCTTATTTTTATTCGTATCCGTCTAAATAAAGTTTTTCCATTGAGTATGCCGATGTAAATAAATAGAGGAAACGCTAAGAAGAAAGAATAATAAATGTTACGGGAAGTTGGTTTAGAATTCGTTCGTCAGAAGTTTCCACATCCCCTGTGTCCCCACCCTTTATCCCTGTTTATCAATTGTTAGTTCGAAGAAGAGTCAATCTTGATTCAATAAACTTTTGTTTCAACGCATACAAGTTTAAGCTTTGAACGACCGATTAACCTCTTAGGTACAGTAGCGGCTTTAGCGGATACACATCGTTTAAAAATGATTCACCATTATTATAGTGGCTCTCATAAGAGATATCTTTTTTCTTTTAGATGGTCCGCCATTAAATTCTTACTTACTTTGTAAAATCGTGTCAATTTCTTCATTCCACCTCGTGCGTGTTATTTGTTTTTGATTTTTATCTAATTTAGGTTTTTACTAACACAATATTTTAGATTATAACAATATATATTAACATTAACAGTAGATATACCAGACCAGTCATTTTGACTGGTCGGGCCATTTTAATTCAAAATTTCTACTTCATGTAACATTTGTGTTCTGTAAATAATTAAGCGTTTTGTTATTTAAAAATATCTATAAATCCATTTATCTATTAAAATTATTATTGTTAAACATTTTTTGTTATTTTTTAAGAGTAAATAAAGACTGGAAGCCTCAAAAAGCATTTTTGTTATATACCAGTCATTTTGACTAGTGTGATAGAAATAGGTATACTGAAAATGGTGGTATATCTAGTGTTAATATTATTTTGTTCATACTTAATATGAAAATTTATAAGAAAATGATCATTTGTTTGTTCATATATTCAATTCGATTATAATGTAATTTTTTTTATAATGGAAATAATCACCAGACACAAATCAGAGTATTAAAATACATTAATTACAAGCATTTCTTGCATTATGAAGATATAGAATTGATGAACGTCGTGCCGTATCTAACATAAGAGGTTAAAGACGTCTGTTTTTAAAATTACTCGACGCGCAAGTATAATAGATATACACCGATGTAACATGCACAACTGTTTCATTTTAACAAGACTCAACGAGAGTGAAAAAGAGGGAGAGAGAGAGAGAGAGCGATGACCTTTGTTAAGAGGCCTTTTCAGTCATGATCATTGGGTTAAGCATAAAATATTATTGGGTTGTAAATCACGCGTATATCTTAAATCTAATCAAACTATGAGGTTTTTTTTTAAAGAAACGTTAAATGTAATATTATTGCGTTTTACACCATTGATACGTATAATTATACAAAATGTACATAACTATGTATGGCTGAATCTAATTCGAATAAGATCTATAAAAAAAAAAATACGTTTTTATTTTCTACATGCTACGATTAGGATGATATATATATATATATATATTTTTATCTTTCATTCTTTTTTTTGAAATTAATCTTTTATAAAGCGTCTGTGAATGAAAAGAACTATAGATGTAGGAAAAGGTTGGAAGAAAATCTTTGAGATAAAACATGTACGTTTTAGGAGCAAAGTCCTTGACAAAAGAAGAAGTATATCTATATATATATATGGAAAGAGTTTTATTGAAAGTTTCGTGAAAAGCCAGTGAACGAGAAAGAGAATTTTTTAACGAGAGTTTTTTTTCGAGAAATAGCTACGGGATTATTAAAAACTATGACGTGTATATAATAGGTAGAAGTTTTGCGTATTAAGGAGTGAACAAATTTTCTTCTTCATCTTCCCCCTCCCTCCCTTTCCCTTATTTCTTTTTTTTTTTCATAAAAATGAAGAAGAAATTCTGTTCTCGGTAACTCATTATCTGTCATTTGAATAATTAAGTGCGCTGCGCTAGATAGAAATACGACACTAAATGCTTTATGCTTTACCTTAACCTTTGGACTTACTATATAGCTTTAATCGAAACGTCAATAAGGCTTTACGACAAATTTTGTTGCATGGTAGGTGATGCCTACAAGGATGAAGGTTACGTGTCATGTTTCTTCGCGAATAACGATAAAAGAGCAACGATATTTTACAAGTACATAAGGCTAAATAATATTAGGTAAATAAATGAATTTTTTTTTTTTTGTATTTTAATCGTTCAATCGATTTATTCGAGATGAATCTTTGAAGGATTTAGAGTAGATGAAGAGAGTAAATAGGTGCTGATGGCATATTTAAATAAATAAATGATAGACAACATTGTATTATTATTATTCAACACTCTATAGATTTATTCAAAGATGGCGAATGATTTTCTTTTGTTTGTTGTTGTTGTTGCAACGATTCTTATTTTACATGATGTTTTTATGAGGTATATATATATACATAATATGTAATCGCACTCGCTCGTAACTTCTAAGACATTCCACTTGACTAAAATTCACTAGTTTTCATTTAATATGCTTAACTTAAGCTCGTAATCGCTCGAGAGAGAAAAAAAACTACTAAGGGTTACTGAATTAAAATAATAAATCTCTTAGACAATTGTGACATTTTAAAGATAACGCGAGTACGGTTTCGAAGCTTCGGTTGAAGACTGATAAGTGCCAATTATAAAAAGAATAAATGTTCAAATATTTCATTATTATTTAGTAATAATATATGGTTCACATCAAAATAATTTTTCTTATATTAAAAAAGAGTGTATGATTCTTTGAACAACTTTCAACCGGAAGACTTATTTAAAATGATATAAAAGAACCGACAAATGAAATTTCTTTTGAAAAAAAAAAAATGGGTAAAGAGAAAAGTTTTAATTAAATAAAAACTCATGATATATACTTTTTTTTTTAATTTAAATATACAATAATAATACTGTATAAAAGATGAATCTCATTTTATGCGATTTATTTGATCATCATGGAACGTACTCGAAAGATTTGATTTGCGAGTGCTTATTTAAATTATTTTTTTTTATCGCGAATTAATATATTTTTTTTTAAACTGCTGCTTCTTCTTCTTCTTCTTTTTTCGTATTTATTTATTTATTAACAACAATGTGATTGCTTTAAAGGATGCGCTTGTCATCGATATAAATAAAATATTAGACGCACTCGGCAAAAGAAGTTAGAAAAAAAAAAATACGATGAAACCTCGACTATTTATACGAACTTTTAAACTAATCGATCGCGTGGACAGTGTCAGCCGGCAGTGAACAAAATTCTTACGAAAGAAATTTATACATCTTTTATTTTTATTTCATTTTATTTTCATTGTTTCATTTTTCTTTTTTTCATCATCTTTTTACATCCTTACGTATCACTATTTACAACTTATTATTTTTCGAACATAACTTAAATTAAACAAGATATGATTTGCAATCATAAATAATAACTTATAAATGCATAATTTGCTATACGGATCGCACAACGAATAAACAAAATAATTATTAACAACAATTTGTACTTTTTTTTTATACAATCGTTTGTTTCTTTTTTTTTCTTTTTAGACTAATTGAAAGTACTTTCCCTAGTAGCACAAAATATTGAAAAATATTGAATACATATGTATTTAATATTAAAAAGACATTGAATCTCATTTTAATATTAAATATACATGTATTTAACATTTTTCAATATTTCGTGCTATTAAGGTTCTTATTTATACAAAAAAATTAAAAAATAAGAAATGAAATAGAAAAGACAAATGAATTACGAATCAAATTTTATGATTTCGTAAATTTTCTTCCTCGTCGATTTAAAAGTCGATTCGAACGCGAGAAAGTAGAGTGCAGTGTAACGTCGTATTACCAAATTAGTTCGCATAATCGAGGCTTCACCATATAGCGTCTAAAGATTGCTTAGGTTCGTTCCATTTCGACGAACGAATCTAAAGCAACAGTCACTGCAAAACGTACAAATTTGCGCTATTTAATGTATTTAATATTTATATGTATATTTACAAAGATGTCGCGTGCTGAGAGAGAATAACAAAAATTAATAATAATAATAATAATAATAATAATAATAATAATAATAATAATAAATGAACAAAAATTACTATCATTTTGTCTTTGCTACTCTCGCTTAATTAATTCATTTATTTGTCCTAGATATGTAATGTAAGATCGATCGTAAACACGATGCACGATGCTTATTGCGTTTTAACATCGTAAGCATGTGACTGTGTATGTGTGTGTATGTGTTTATATATATATGTATAATCTATGAACTAATTCGCATTAGAACTAATTACACCGTAATTCCCTAATAAATTTAAGGAACCAATGTTTAAGAAGAACAGTTGTCTATCTAATCTATCTATCTATCTATTTATCTATCTATATAACTATAGACTAAAAAACAACCATGAAGTTCGAAAGTAACATTTCAAACCATTTGATTCTTGACCATTTAAATCGAGTTTCGATTTCACAATACATTAGAGATCAGTTGATCTTAAATATCTTTTAACATACATTGTAGTTCAATTATCTTATATCATATTTATAGTTAAATCATTCGTATAACACTTTTGAAAATTGCGCGATCGTTTCTTCCTTCAATGGTATCGCAAAAGATTTCACCATTACTAATTTACTATTTTCTCTTTGTCTAGCTTACAAATTTTGATTAATTTTTTCTATTTCTCTCATTTCTATCGCATCAATTGATATGAAATATGGTAGATTGTCCCATTTAAATGGAACCAGATAATACGCAAAAATGTTGTCTACGCAGGAGGGGGGTGGGGGCGCAAGGTAAAGGAGAATTATGTAAAGAATTTTTATTAATTAGATAATATTCGATCTAATAATCGATTATAACAAAGCGATATTTCAAAGATTTGAATATCTTCGAAAATGTTTTTCGTGAAAACGCGAAAAATCTGATTTGAAATACTTCAAACTACGACGATAATTTGAACAACGCGGTGAAGCTTTTTTTGGGGTTATTTTTTTTTAGAGAGAAGAAGGGGATGAATTTTCCATTTTTTTTTCTTCTTTTATAGGAGGGTAGGAGCAAAAAGTGGCGCGAAATTTGAACGAATTTAGTAGGCAATGCGGTTCCATTAAGACGAGGCAGTCTGTTTTTAGTGAAAAAAAAAAAAAAAAAGAAAAAAAACATATAAGAAAAAGAAAAGAGTCTTGCTCTCAATTCGTCGAAAGGATGCATTCAACGACGAATGAATGTGAAAGCACGACGAAACCTTTCTCTTCGTAAGAACGCAAGCACAAGACGGAAGCCCATAAGCGTAAATCTGAACGTGTATGTGTGTGTGTGTGTGTTTGCATGTATGTATGTATTTATATATACGAGGAAACGCGCGCAAAAGAAATTCATATTTATGCACGTAATGGGTGCTTCGAACAAACCTTTTCTAGGTTGAATAAAATGGGAATAACGTTCAGAAACGGATACTCGAACGATCTTTCATAACAATGAATATTCAATTGAAATTGAAATAATAGCACCTTTATTGCAATCAAAAATTTCTCTATTTAACAATATCCGATATAAATATAATAATAAAGGATGTCCCAGAGATAATCTGTATCTTCTTGTTACGTGTAATATGTTAAACATATATTCGCGATTGATAATTTTACATCATTTAAAATTCTTTAACTGAATACACCGACATTGTAATTTTATATCATTTCAAAATCTACAGTTTAAATGTTATGGTAATATAATTCAATATTTTCATCGTTTAATCTCTTTGCTCAATTTAGTTTTTGATTTTGTTAAATTGTAATATTATTTTTAAATATAACAATACGTTTTATATTTCAAGTTGTTCTCCATGTGGTATTTTCAGATAAATGTTTCTCTCGAACAATGTCGGTCACGAATGTATTCAAGTTAACGAAATGTCAGTCAAATAGCATTATTATTGCTTTTAATGAAATACAGAACATTGTAAAGAGTTTATGAAAATGTTTCATAACAGTAATATAAACGAAATATTTTCTATTTAAAAAAAAAACATGTTATTGATACATGTTACAGTAAGTGTTCCATTTCAATATTTCAAATTTAAATAAGATTAGTAACCCAGCATCAATAATTTATATATTGTAACTAGAAATGGATTATCTGGGACAATCCATGTATACATATACAGTAGAATCTCATTATTCCGATACATAATGCTTTATCTCGAAATAAAAAAAAGAGAAAAGAAGAAACAAAAATGTATAATACATTGTCGTCGTTGATCTTTGATTCTTTCTTTATCAAATTTAAACTTCGTATGTTTAATCTCGACTGATATGAGTAATAATACTATCGATTTATCTCATTCCTCACGATGATGATAACCACCTGAATAATCAAGATTCTACCGTGCTGAGAGAGCAAACCGTATAACTCTATATAGCTGCTTTTATATATATTTATATATACATATGTATATTTGTTTATAATTTTAACAATTTATAATGAAAAATATTCTATATTTAGAAAAATGTATCCAATTTGTCAACAACCAAATATTTCAAGAGATTCATGTTAAAACGGTTGGCTCCTGTACATACACCATGTATTTATAAGTTTACCCTATAGGAAACGTATTCATTTCTTTTTGTTTTCTAATATACATCAAAGATATTAGATATTTAATTATTTCAAAATTCTATTCGAGATTACTTTCTTCAATTTTGTAACTGGTCGTGTATGAATCGTTCGATCCATTTGTTTTACGCTTGCGTTCTCACTGCTGAAATGTCACGTCGGATTCTCTCTCTCTCTCTCTCTCACTCACTTACTCACTCACTCTCACTCTGTCTCTTTTTTTCTTTCTGAATGCGCTCGAGGTTCTCAAAAAAAAAAAAAAAAAAATACTGACGTATCGTCGATTCGTTCGTGCAACGAGTAACGATCGATATTCACGATATTTTCTCTCTCTCTTACTCTCCCTTTCCCTAGTAATATCTGTCTTACCTAAAATGGTCCTTGTTAATCGTCGCATTTCAACGAGCACGGGGTGTAAGAGACGCGGCTCGTTGTGTTTCCTTGTCGGCTATATATGCATTTCCTATCCCCCCCACCCACTCATTGCACGCGTAAAAGCACGTGCACGTATCTCACCGTATATGTATACATATATATGTTAGACTGTACTTTACACACATCATATTACAATACACCTTCGCTCGCATATTTACGTATAGTTAAAAGTTTCATATACGATATACACTTTGTAACTCGTGATTAAAAAAAAGTAACATCTCTTTCTCTCTCTCTTTTTATCTTTGTTTTTTTCCCCCCGTTTATTTTTTGAATCATTGATAGGATAGATTTTTTGCTATATAACATAGATAAAATCGAAGAAAATATTACACGTGCGATGTGTTATTTTTTGTATCGTTATGATTTGAGAACAAATCTTTTTAACGATCAAATAAAACGATAATTTATAACTTTAGAAAAAAAAATTATTTTGTAATATAATTTTTTTATGTATTACATTCTTTCGAATTATCGATTTATATTATGTTTGTATACATATATATATATATATGTATACATTATATAATATATGTATGTATTATATTGTATACATATATATTCTTGTATATATATATATATACAAGAATAGCACGTGAAATATTATTCTTTTTTTAATTTTATCATTAACTTTACGATTGTTTTAACATATTTCCATGATGTTATCGTTTTCTTTCGTTGTTTTAAAAATACCTTGAGCGATTTTTCTTGGATATGATATGCTATATTGAGCAAAATATTAAATTGCATTATTATATTACATTTGACTTTTTATTTCTTGTAATTATTACGATGAATTTGCTAAGTTTGAAATGAAATAATTGATAACATAAATTGTAACCAACTTGCAAAAAGAAATCTTTTTCGTAGGCGTTAACATTGTTCCTCCGGGTTTAGTGTAGTATTTTAAATAACATTAAAAAGCGACAATTTTGAAAATCACGAGCAATGACGCATATCCTCTGATATATTTTCAAACTCGTAACGCACGATGATTTTTGTCTTTTCCTTCGGTGGTTCACCATTATCTGTTAAAAATTCTTTTGCGTGCACAATTTTGTTAATAAGTTTTTTTTTATCAAAGTTTTCTCAATAATTCGCATTATCGTAAATTGCTTTTTTCAAAAAATCAAAAATTAATCTCAAATCTCTGCTTAAATAAAATATATTTATATTCGAGATTAAGTGATGAATTTTTTATTATAATAATTTTCCTTTAATCAAATTGACTTTCCTCGTCGACGTATTTGTTATCATCATTTTAACATATTATTATGTTCCCATGGTAATTTCAAAGATATCACCAATGCGATTTAATTACAAAATTGTTTTTGTTTTAAAACGTGGTTTTTCCTTTATCTTTTTTTTCTTGTTTTATAAAATTTTACAAAACTACTTGTGGAAATTATACTTTTCAAGATCGTATATTTAACAAACTAATAATTATGAAGAAAAATATTTGGAAATTCCGTAATAATTGTCTTACAATTAGAATATAACATAATGTTATTTTATTTTAGTGTCGACGAAGGTGATAAAGAAAGAATAAATACACGTGGCAAAAATAAAGAGCCGAATGAGCTAAATTGTTAAATTCAATGAACACATAATTTTTGTATATGCAAAAAAAAAAACAAATTTTTGAACCATCCACAAATCAAAACGATTAATTCAATATTCAGAATTGTTTACAATTTTATTATCAAAACCATTGACCGATACTTGAATTTGTATATTTAATATAAACATCATTAAAACAACAATAATGTTTTTGGCTACTCGATAATAAATGATACAACAATTTTCTATCAATTTATTATTTTTCTCTACTTTTTGCTTTTGCGTAATTAATCGATTTGATAAATGAATAAATTCAATTAAAAATGAAATAGCAAAGAACGTGAATTAATGTATATACGACCGCCGATAAAATAACAAATTAAACAACTGTATTATTAAACTTAAAAATATTCTAATTATAAGATTGAATGTTGGAATGTATCAATGACATCAATGTATGAATGTTATAAGATTTTTGTATGTGAGAGTGTTGAAAACTACATGCATCGGATGCGAATAGGATTAAGTTTCTATTCTTTGTTCGACAAAAGTATTCACAGTTGATCTCGTGGCACAGTTAGAACAGTGGTTATATTTTTTTTATTATTTTATGCAAGACCTCATTATCGTTCTACAAATTAATTATAATCATTATAAAATAAACTCTTTCAATTTATGAACCCAGGACAATTTATATGCACACAAAAGTTTTGAGTAAAAATTATTCACGTTAGTAAAGAAATGATGGACAAAAGAAATCATAACGTTTATGCATAATCTTACAATAATTATGAACTGTGAAAGGTGCATATGAAAAGTGTCCTCGTATAACGATTTATGATCAATTGTTGATAGAAATAAAATAAAAACGAAAGGAAACGAGGTAGAACGAACGAGGAAAGACACAAAGACAATTGCATTAATGAATATAAATGTAATACAAGGTCAACTAACTTATGTAAAAAAAAAAGGCTAATATATCAAACAAAGCATGAGAAAAATGAAAAAATATATTTCAATCAAAAAGTCCTATGAAAAAAATAATGTTTATCAAAGTACTGATACGTATACAGAATTAAATAATTAAATAAAAGGATTGAAAGAATTGAACATTAAAGGTGACATCGAATGACCCAGACAATGATAAATAAAGATAAAAGATTGATGATCTTAGACGAATTGTAATAATGTCATTTGGGTCAGAATAAATTTATAAAGAACAAAAATATTTACACTTAAATATTAACTTAATATTGTAAGAAGTGATGAGAAAAGTAAACATATGATTGTATACAAAAAATCCACGTTTGCGTTTATATACCAGTGTGTGATAAACGATTAATTTTATGCATGAATTGGTATTCATTCGTGAAACATATCAAAATTAAGATAAGCGTTATAGAGTATTTTATTTCTCCTTTCTCTGATAACGTGTGATGTTAGACGAGAATTGTACTAATTAAGTAGCACTTTGTATCAGGTCTCAGTTTTGTTGGAGTGGTCAGTTGTTATAAATTGTTATTTATATAGTTGCGAGAATTAAATTATATATATATATATATATATGTATTATATTATTATTATTATTAATATTATTATTAAACATTACGATATATATATACACGTATAGCCGTACATCGCTTCGCGATAAATAACTTATCATTCAGCTTCCTCTCTTCTCCTATAATACGTACGCTGACGAACGAGTTTCATAAATTTGACTTCGTTTGATTATTATCGATCAAACGTTTAAGTAGGCAGTAAAACTTTTTATCGATCCAGTTGAAAAAGAAATTCATGTAATCTCGCGACGACCCGATTCGTGCCATTTTTGCGAGGAATTATAGAAGTGGATAGAAGAAGAAAAAAAAATGATATACGCGAAAAGAGAGAAAAATCATCGTACGTAGAGAGAGCATATCGTACATAATATGGTAAATATCGTAGATATGTAACGCAAGATATAAATCAGTGCGCGATATGCCATCGAGTATCACTAATATTCTTCAAAATTTGCGCGACGAGGAAGAAAATAATTAGAAAAAAAAATATACATAAAGAAAGAAGAGAGAGAGAGAGAAAGATGGAGAGAAAGATAGTGAGAATTAGAGCGAGCGAATGAAACAAAGAATAAGAGAGAGAGAGAGAAAGAGAAAGAGAGAAAGAGAAGAAGAATAAAATATAGAAGAAAAAAAAAATAATCGGAGGGAAGAAAGAACGATTTTTGCTATCCTAGTATTTTACTTTCGTCTTGACCTCCTCCGCGACGCCGCCCCATCTGAGTTTGTAAACGCGCGAACGCCACTGTATCAGAGGATCCAGGACGGCTTGAATGAAGAGATAGGGTCTCGTGATCTCACTGAGAAGCCATCCACAGACGAACATGAGTTTGTTGAAGGGCAATGGCCCGTTCTGTACGACACACAAAAGCGTCCAGTCGAACATGAACCACAATAGTATGTGTACGAGATAAAAAACTAAAGAGTCCCAGTCGAATAGAACACTGGCAGCCCAGGAGGCACAGGCACCAAGTACGAGGCACTCGCTGAGAGGTTCGAAGACGATCGTGGTGGGTAACATGGCGACACGAAGTTTGGCCCACCTCCTGAGCCTTGCCTGGAAGGAGTGTAACTCGCAGTGGCCGCTGTTTTGTAATGCAGGCTGCGAGCAGACGGTTATTCGCCAACCACGGTCGGTCAATGACTTCGCGTAAAAGAAGTCCTCCGCGAGGTAGACACCGAAGGTCTTCAAGCCGCCGACTTCGTCCAAGGTCGCCTTACGTAGTAAGGCCGACATACCAGTATGACAGTTTATTCTTAAGAGATCGGCCGCAAGGTACATCCTTGATTGTACCGTACCGAAAAATATCTTTTCGTAGGCTGCGGCGAAACCGTCACGGTCGTACGTGAACGGCATCTGGTGTACCAATGCTACTTTATCGGTCATGTAGTTGACCATATCCAACAGAGTGTCCTCCTTCATCCTTATACCACTATCGCTGATCAGTACCAGCTCGTATTTCGCCGTTTCGTAAGCCGGTTGCATATTGTTGATCTTAGGATTGACCCCAACGTTGCGACCACCTACGAAAACTCGCGCCTCTATTTGAGGATATTTTTCTATTAATTTCCCGACTAGCATCAACACCGGATCGGAATCGTCCTCGACACAGAAGAGCAATTCGTATCTAGGATATTCTATTGTAAAGAATGTCTCGAGATTTCCGAATAAATTCGGATCGACTCCCATTAACGGTTTGATGATCGAAACGCCAGGCAGGGGAGTTTCGTAACTTGGTATTTGAGCAATCTTACGATGAAGTTTCCAACGGCCGGCTATCAAAGCCAACACGTGAACGATCCACATGCCCGACCAGAATATCATGAAGAATATCGCGAACCCGTACAGGGTATACAGCATGGAGTTCATCTTCGAGTAAAGGACCGCAGGAGGGTGAGGTTGAGGTCGAGGAGGAGGGAATAATTCACGGAGATGACTCAGAGAACGGGCAACCGGCAGCGGCGTGCACGGTTGTTCCGCGTGCTCAACTCCAGTCCTTGTTTTTCTTTTTCTATGCTATTTGATCGTCCGAACGGCTTCTTTTTCCTCGAGGTTGTCGTCGTAATACCTAAGATCGAGGTTCCATCGCGAGGCAAGCCGTAACCTGAGAGTAAAAGACGACGACGACGGCGACGACGACGACGACGACATCTTCGAGGCTCGCTTCGAGGGGAGGGAGTGGGATCACGCGAGATGATTTATCTCCTTTTTTGCTGTCTCCGCCTCTCTCCTCATCTTCGTTAACGTCGTCCTTTCTTTCATCGTTCTTTTCCTCTCGATCGTCGTCGTCGTCGTAGCGAGTGCGGCGTTTGCGAGTCACCGCGCACCACCGCATTCAAGATGATCCTTTACCGAAGGAGTATCTCGTGTCGTTCTTCCTTCTCTTCTCTTCTCTCTTCTCTTTTCTTCTCTCTCGGACTTCGAGGACGACGGCGACGGTGATGGTCGCGCCGGCGATGTTCGCGTCTGCCGTCGTCGTCGCGTTACGCTAGTTTATCGTATCCCTCAACTTTTTCCAATACTTTTCTTATTACTCTTCCCTCCTGTCGCGTTCTTTTTTTCTTTTTCTATTGGTGTTAATTGTCGTCAGCGTTGTTCGTAGGTGATGAAAAACGCGTATGCCGGCACGATCTTCGTCGACACGACCGCCACCGTCGCCGTCGCCACCGTCACTACTATTACTACCACCACTAATAGCTTTGCTGGGGCCACCACTACTACTACTATAACTACTTCTACTATCAGCACTGCCACCACCAGCACCAGCTTCGCCACCTCCACCACAATCACCGCCACTACCGTAGCCGCTGTAGCCGCCGCCGTAACCACCTGGTCGACACGCGTCACCTCCAAACTTCCAAATACCCTCCTCGGTGACGTATTCAAAAAGGGAACAAACTTTAGTCGGCAAACGAACGTCGAGTAAGAATCTAGCTCTGGGCCGTACTCTTGACCAGTATTCGTTCCTCTTCCTCCGAGATCGAGGAATATCTTCTTGGTCGCCGTTGTTCCTGTCGTACCTCGCCCGTCTCACGACGCCGTGCACGGCGCGTCCCATCGACGCACCGTGGCGCTACTCTTTCTCTTCTCCTCTCTTCTTCCTGACTATTCTTCTTCTTAAATTCAGTGACTCGTTGCACTCTTGCTTTCTCCCTCACTCACTCACTCACTCACTCACTCGTTCGCTCGCTAGCTAGCTATTCACTTATCCTTTCTTTCTTCCTCTCTCTCTCTCTTTATCTTTATTTTTCGTTCTCTGTTTAATAGAAGGTTACTCTACTACCTTGCACTTCTTTTATGAACACGTAACAATGTTACGTGTATCACTTGTTGGCGCGATTAAACGTTCTTTAACTTTTTTCTTCCCCTTTTCCGTCTCCTCATCGGCTACTATCACTGACTTGTTCGTTTCCTTTACTTTCAATTGTTATTCTACTCTCCCGTATTTTAATATTTATTTTTTTTCCTTTTTTTATATTTAACGTTGGATAAAATAAAACTCGCGCTCTATTCTTACTTAGCTTCATGTCGGTACGACGCGCTCTCTCGGCTATGTACTCATACTTGCGCGGACCACGCCGAAATTTGACGTTAATCATCCGACATATGACGACACTACTTTATATCGCTAACCCACACCGCATCTAACAATAAGGCTGACACTCCTGCTCAAAACGCCGCTACTGTCGCCACCACAGCTGCCGCTGATGCTGCTGCTGCTACTACTAAACTTGTGCAGAACGTACAGCGACATATGCGCCCCTTAATCGACCAATCCACCTTCTGCAATTTTACGTAGCGGCATCACCAAAATTCAATGCTTCGATCTTATTATTTATCTTTTTTTCACACCTCGTTTATCTTTTATAATGTTTTCTTAATAAACTTTATATTGCTTTCTTTTTCCCACGTGTGTATAAAAAAAATTATTAGCTTAGAGCTAGTTAGCTAAGCTCATTAATTTCACAATGTTATTATAGTTAGAGGATGTTTGGGAGATAATAAAAATGCGGAGAATGTGTTATGTTCTAATTAACGAATTTAAATATTGATTATTCCAAACAGTTTATTGAAATTATTATATGTAGAAAGAATAACGTAAGAATGTATATTTTTTATTTTTTATTTACAGATAATTACTTACTTTACAAATTGATTCATTTTTATTTTACACTTTCCATGCTTAGACGTAATTTATAATAAATCTATGACTCTTTTATTCGTGCTAATTTATTTGTTTCTAATTACAAAATTATTTCTTATTCAAGATGAGAATTTGTAAAGTCGAAATTATCTGTATTTGTTTATCACATAAAAGCGACATTTTTAAAAGATCGCTAGTTTTTAATATAATATTTATAGACTATATAAATTAATGGAGAGAGTACGACTAACAAATGTGAGGAATTCACGATGTTACAATTTTTCCTACAATTTGCATCGTTCTAATATAAATATTCCATTATCAAGCTATGTGACTATAATTGGTTGTTTTTCTAAATAATTTTTATAAGTTTATTGATCAAGGTTAATGTGTCAATGAAATATCTTAAAAAGCAGACATGCTGCTGTGTCACATTCATAAAAGTCATCATTCACAAAAGTGAGCTTGCACTTATGTTAGATAAACTATGAATATATATTTCGTTTTTATTCATTCTCTCATCTTATTTATTATCAATCTAAATGTATGCTCAATTTGATGAGTAATTGTACATAGACGTTTACTAATTCGTTCAAATTAATTCATATTGCACCAGAAGTATAAGAAGCAAATTGTAGTAACTATTTATCAAGCTGTAAATATTACAAATTTGTATGATTTATCATTTTAACTAATCTAAGAAATAGTTTATTTTGTATACAAATAAACGTATAACGTATTGCTAATATATAAAGAAGTTTATAGAATATACTTTTTGTACTTATATCGTATAGATATCATAAAATATATTTTTCTATCAAATTCTATGTATTTGTATATCTATTTGTTTAACAAATGCATTTATTCTGGTTGTGCTTTCACGTTTTCTTTACATTGCCAATACTTTTGTTTTTTTTTTACATAAATATGTAAAAGCACATAAAAAATTTATCTCTAAATATAGATTAATATCTTTTTTATTAGCAATACTCTAAAATTATCACATTGACATTTTAGTTGTCATACAATTAAAGTTTTTACCACATATTAAATTGCATCGTTTTTTATCTCAATAATGTGCTTCTTCTATATATCCTCTCATACTTTTTGGCAATGGCAATTTGTGAATATTGTCCAATCTTGTATTTTGTCGTATAACAAAACGACAAAGATATTGTAAACTCTTGACTTGAGTGAACCTACTTACTGGCTTTGTTAGCCTTACAGGAAATGACGGACAACCAGGATACTTGGGTCTCGAATAACAAATTACTGCAGATTCACTGAAGTTCATAGAATAATCAATCAACGCAGCTATGGAAGTAAAGGATTTACTTTCTCCACGGTTGCATAATGAAAACAGACCCCTACTGTGTTCCATTCTGGCATGAAGTAATTTTCCCGATGACTTAAAACTTAATGTTAATAAATACCTGTTAATAAATATCAGATGAAATATATTTTGCGAATCAATATGTTTAATTTTATAGGGAAAGATAAGTAAAAATGATAGTGTACCTGTCATCGGATGAATCTCTAACTAAAAATGCACCATCTGGTTCTGACATAAGTTTAAGATCAGCCTGGTTTCCAGATATGGGACCCCAATACCAACCATATTTGCTTAATTTCAATAATTCTTCAGTGAGACAAGCTTTCAGCTTACTTTCATCATTTATTGCCATATCACTTTCCGTATCTGTATTACTTGTATGTTGTACTATTTGTCTTTCATCTGTAGTTTGCAGTGCTGGTGACTCTAGCGATGAATTGATATGAATTTTATCTTTTGTATCGCATTCTCTATTAAGTACTTCCAAATTCTTCGTTTCTCCTTCCGAATAAATATCTGTCTCACAATTTAAAGGTGAAGAAAATTGAGTATTACAATTAACTTTGTTCTCGTCAGTAGTATTTTGTATAACAGTGGTCAATGAATTATCTGTATCTGCAGAAGGAAGACATCGTTCGACCACTGGTGTGTCAATATCATTGGAAGATTTTGTCGGTCTTTCATTGTCAAACATAGAAATTATTTGTTGGGTCTCGTTAAGATAATCAGATGTTATGGATTTGTTTGCCTAAAACAATTTTGTTATAATGTTGAAAACCTATACATATAAATATATATAAATATATGCTTACTTTTTGTTTAGCTTTGCGTATTGCAAAATGCTTTTTAATATTTCCAAAAAAACCATGTTGTATTTTATTGGTAGTATTATTTTGTGGTTTACATGGTGCCACGTTGATAGTGTTAGAATCTTCACTCTTCCACTTGTTTTCATCTGATTTTATAACATTTTCACGATAATGTCGTTTCCATAAGAAATCCAAAGATTTCTTATTTAATTTCCAAGATATTAAACCGTATTTTGAAGTTTTAGAGTTATCCATTTGATTGACCATATCCAAAACAGAATAGGACAGAGTTTCGTTCTCATTCAAATTTGAACAAAACACTGAATCTGATTAATTATCATTTGTAATATTTAGAGTATTAAAAATATTTATATTTCAAATAGTTTGACTATTATTTTCTTCTAATCAAATTAAGATACACATGTATCGACATATTTAATCTTTCTCTTTTTTTCTATTTCTCTCTTTAACTTAATATGTATTTATTTTTATCAAAAACTGACACTATTTTTATCACTTTTTCGATCAAACGTATATATAATCCTTTACTAATTGCAAGTCAAAAACATCGATCAGTGATCAAGTGATTCTCTAAGAGTTGTTTATTCGAATGTTACTGCTAGTAAACTGTTTGATTAAAATACAATTAAATATTAGGATTAATCATAAATTATTTACTCACTGTAATCTTTGATTATAAAAATTAATTTATATTTTTTTTATTTTCCTACCTTTTCTTAGAATAGTCAATTATTAAGATTTATTTCTATGAAACAACAGTCACTCATTTGTTAGTTGGAACCGTTATCTGGTGATTACCAAGAACTGTTAATTACGTTTTATAATTCTTAATTGATTTTGATGAACAAGATCTCATTTGGGAAATAAAAGATTAAACGTTTTATTCTACTTTTTAAATTTCTAAAAAAGCTTTATTTTTACGTATAAATTGTTTTCGAAAATGTAGTATTATTTGAAGAAATTTCATTCGCAGAAATGAAAATTTTGATTGTTCGTGTTAACAACAGAGGTCACTGCATGTATCACATGAACGTCGTTGCTGTGCGAATAGTCCATGAAGTATAAAAAAGCAGTGAATTGACATATTGCATATCGCTTTATTAGAGGTTAGAAGATCTTTAATTAAAGGTAATATAAAGATATAAATTATATTAAAATATTAAATAATCGTAAAAATAAACTAGAGATTAATTGCTATTACAAAACTGTTAAATTTGCACATATAGAAGAGTAATTGCATGAAAATATTTTTTGACATATAGTTCGATTTGTATGAATTTATTGTTTAAACGTAAATATAATATTAAATATATAAAAATATTGGATATCTAATAATGAATTTAAATAAGTTCTTATTCTCATTTTTTTTTTTTTAGAAGAAATTATTTGCACTTATATTATATGCAACATTTATATTAAATCGACTTTTTGATATAGATATCAAAATGGGTGTACTCGGAAGAACTACGGAAGCAATGGAAGTAGAAGTTACTGATACTCAAAACGGAGAAGGTGATTCGGGAGATAAGAAGGATAGCGATCTTGTTGTTATTCACGAGATTCGAGAGCACACTCGTCAAATTGAAAAAGCTGTACAAAACAAAGAACCACGATTTATTTTGCGTGCTCTGCGTACTTTACCTAATACACGTCGCAAATTAAATCCCATTGTATTGAGAGGGCTCATCGGTGGATTTTATACGAAGTCAGCAGCAGAACGCGAAGCACTTTTAGTTTGGGTAGATGAACCAATGGAGATAGATGACAATCAAACAGCTATTCAAAGATTTAGAAGTTCTTCTGCTATCTTATTACCAGAAATTGATGCTTATATTCATTTACTAGTACTTGTGAGATTAATAGATACTAGAAAGTACGACGATGCGGTACAGTGCTCGGAAGCTCTTATGCAAAAGATCGTAATGCAGAATCGAAGGACTATAGATTTAATAGCAGCTAAGTGTTATTTCTATCACTCGCGTGCTTATGAATTAACCAATAACCTTTCCAAAATAAGAGCTTTTCTACATCTCCGGTTACGTACAGCTACTTTGCGTAATGATTTCGAAGGTCAAGCTGTTCTTATTAATTGTTTATTACGGAATTATCTTCATTATAATTTGTATGATCAAGCGGATAAGCTTGTACTTAAATCAACTTTTCCTGAGTCTGCGAGTAACAATGAATGGGCAAGATTTTTATATTATTTGGGAAGAATTAAGGCTGCAAGATTAGAATACTCTGCAGCTCATAAATATTTAGTTCAGGCAATGCGTAAAGCACCGCAAACTACTGCAATTGGTTTTAGACAAACCGTGCAGAAATTGGCAGTTACAGTAGAACTTTTATTAGGAGATATACCGGAAAGACAAATATTTAGACAGGCTGCTTTACGTCGTGCTCTTGCTCCATATTTCCAATTGACACAAGCCGTTCGTTTAGGAAATTTACAAAGATTTGGAGAGGTATTAGAAAACTTTGGACCACAATTCAGAACAGATCATACTTTTACATTGATTTTAAGATTAAGGCATAATGTTATTAAAACTGCTATTCGTTCCATTGGACTTTCATATTCGAGAATTTCACCTGCCGATATTGCACGCAAACTCGGTTTAGATTCTGGTGTTGACGCTGAATTTATAGTAGCAAAAGCTATACGTGATGGAGTAATAGAAGCTACATTGGATCCCGAAAATGGTTATATGCGTAGTAAAGAGACTACTGATATTTATTGTACTAGAGAACCACTTTTAGCGTTCCATCAGAGAATAACGTTTTGTTTAGACTTACATAATCAAAGTGTCAAAGCTATGCGTTATCCACCAAAATCTTATGGGAAGGATCTTGAATCCGCGGAAGAACGAAGAGAGAGGGAACAACAGGATTTAGAATTAGCAAAAGAAATGGCGGAAGAAGACGATGATGGTTTTCCTTGAATTATTTCATTACTATTAATATTATATTTTAATTGTATTATTTAATCGATTTGGCATATAAAACAATTTAAAGTTGCATTATAATATATTAATACATGATGTACAACTATTTTCGACTATCATGAAGTGTAATTATTTTCAAAGATTCATTTTAATCCTTTGCACTCCGCACGACTTTCGACGCTGGGTAGCAGCAACTCCGCGCGACTTCGCGGCAGAAACGGCACATTTATAGATCCTCGTATTATTTAGTATAACTTTGGAACCAAATAACGGATTCTAATAATAATCTAATAATGATACTGGACTTATATTAATATTAAGAAACATATTTACCTAAAGAACTTTTACCAAAAGAACTTATTTACCAAGAAAATGTATGTGTGTAATAGCGTTGCAATTGAAAAAAGCGAGCGCGTTCCGTTGTATTTGAAATGTGATACTATTTGATAATATTTCTTTGTACATTATAAATCTCACTATAAAATGCTAGATATGATCCTATAAAAACATTTCTTTTACAAATTCTTCTTATCGCTCTTCTTAAGTTTCGCCATAAAGTTCTCGGACTGTCGTGAGCACGCGTCTCGCATTCTCTTACAACACAAAACCCGCTGACATTTTTTTTATATATCTTTGTTATTTTACTATATTTTGATTCGATGTCTTGTGCTATTTTATGAAAAAACAACAGGGAAACATGCATGTCTCAAAAAGTTGTGCTGAAATAACTTAATTCCCCATAATCACTAATAAACTTTAATGTCTCATACGTTGAGACAGCGGAGTGCAAAGGGTTAATATCCCATATTGTATAAGTCTAATAAGGAGAGTGCAAGGTCTTGAAATAACGGATTTTGTTCAAATTTGGTAGGATGATAGATTTTGCTTCTCTGTTCACGAATATATATGATTATAAGGGACACTACTCAATAATTTTTTAGATATTTGCAATTAAAGATGTTAAAGATGCCATTTAGTCCTAAAATTCAGTTCTGTAGAAGCCTGTTAGAAGCCGAGTTGTTCGAATCCGGGCTGGGTAAATTTTGTTGTTGTCTATTTTTACATATAAAGATACATAATGGAGTTTAAATAAGTTGGAAATGAAATGTCTTTAATGACTAGAAAACTTATAAGAGTTTTATTTGTCATTATCATTCGTATAAGTACAGAATAATATAAAAATAAAAAAAAATAAATAATAAAAAACAATAATAAAATAAAATAAAAATAAAAAATAGTAATAATTTAAAAATTGACATAAAATAAAAAAAAACTCATCTTGCATGGATTCAAACCATAACAACTCATCTTCTTAAGTTACGGTAAACCGAACCGTTGCCCTTTTGCTGAACCCGTTATATACAATCTTTAGCTACAGAAATAAATTTAAGGACTCAAAAGCATCTTTACCATCTTTAATTGCAAATATCTAAAAAAATTATTGAGTAGTAATAAGGACCATTTTATGATATATATTCATGCAATTTTTTATAAGTTAGCTTTGATTAGCTTTTCTTGTTTTGTTGGTAATATAGAAAATGACGTTAACCACTTGTGTACAATTTCGTCGATAATTATCACATTTCTTTTTTTACCGACAGTAAGTTCATCAAAATAGAACGAAAGAAAAATTTGATACGGAAATTGAACATAGATGGCACAACTTGTACTTTATCATTTATTAGAATGTTTATAGTTATTTTATTGTATTTTGTGTGTGTAATACAAAACTTGAGGAACGAGATATCTTCTAAAAATAAATAATTAAACTTTTATTTAGAATAGTGTATATATATCTTCTAGAAGAATAGACGTTCAGATACGAAGAAAAAAGAATATATATATATATCATATGGTAGGAGGATAATATTACATTATATTTTAAGTTTATTCATTTTACCCTTAAACATAGAGATCTCTCAAAAATTTGTTTATCATTTTGCAATTTATTGTATTCAGGATTGGTATTTTGAATTCTCATGAAGGTGCACTAGACTCGTGTAATTAAATTACGTTATTTAATCAATTATATTATTTTACAAGCGTACTTGTGAGAAAGAGAGAGAGAGAGAACAGTAACAGGATTAAGAAAATTAATTCTAAAAATTAGTTGTTAATACGATTGGAAAATATAGACAACAAACGCTTAAATAAGAAAACGAAACGCATAGTTTAGCATGTCAAGTTTAGTGACGTTTTCAATGATTGATGAAGTATCAGTTAAGAATGTCTCAATCGATGATCAGGTTCTACCGTGGTTCATTATAAACAGCTAACAGTGAGTCGACTCAACTGGGCGTTATCTCAAATCTCGAGGGTTAGCCTTGTTAGCAAGCTGAACTATGGACTATTACATTTATCGAAGTCGATCCACCAAAATCGAAAAATGACGTGTATAGGCAGTGATGGATATTTTCGAAGGAGCAAAGGACCTCACATTGTCGTAGATCAAGTCGAAATCTTGCCTGGTACCGATCGCGAAGAGATTAAACAGGTATGATATTTAATTAGTTTGCTTATTAAAAACGAATATCAATGTCACGATAATGTTTCTAAGTTATTTACTATTTGATATAGAGAAAACAAGTATTATTAACGTCATTTGAATGTTTCAGACATTTTAACGAAATTTAAATAATTAATGTAATAAATTAATGTATTTAAAATCATTTAACCACTTAAGTTGCACGCTCGAATTAACTCGAGCGGCGTTGTATTACGTTGAGCCAAATTGTTCCTTAAGGAGTTAACCTAAAAAGATTATAAAAAATACATTAAATACTGATTAATATTTTGAAAAAAATAGAAGAAACATGGGTTTACTTGAAAAATATAAAGTCAGTTGTAGAACAATTCTTAGAAGTTCGTTAGAAATCATTCTTATATATTTGTTCCTTATAGATATTTATGTTAAAAGAGTTGAAAGAAAAATGGCGGAACGTCGAAGAATCGGTCATACGATCGCGAGAGCTTGAGAGGAGTCCTGAATAAGGTATGTCAGAGGGCAAGGTGGGGATCTACGAGGATTCTCGCGAGAGGTTTCAAGAGGAGGGTAGAAACGGGGACCGAGATAAAGTCAGAATTATGATAGTCTCCGTTTAAGACAATTAAGGTAGAACCGGTTCACAACACGTGTTACAAGCGAGGCCCTCCCCGTATCTCCTCTTTCGGGCTCATAACCCGGCGTCATGTCTTCTAACTAGGCCCCTCTTAAGCTACCCTCAACGCCAGTTTAAATATTGACTACCTCAAAGAGTCTTTCAAAGTGGAATATAAGGACATCGTCTTTCCCGGTCCAACGTTTTATCCTGGGTTAAGTTTTGTCCACTTTTCTTTAAGGTTTGATTACTCTGAAATTCGGACAATATTTGATCGTTGAAGTTTCGCACGAGATGTGAAGATAGGGACGATGCCAGTTCGTCGATGTCATTTGTTACGGCTGTATCAGATCGTGGTGTATGCGCGACACGTATGCATATATGGACATATATATGTAAGTATGTGTAGATACACATACTTTCTCTCTCTTTCTCTTTGAAAGGAGAAGAGACGACTCTCATAGCTTTGCCCAAAATCATTCTGTCTATCTATCAGTGATGCACTTTTTTCTCATTCTATTGAATGACCGATACAGAAAAGTACTTCGTTACGAACGAGTTTGTACACATAAATAAATTCGTTACTTATTATTTTAATTGAAGAAAGCTTAAACAATAAAATTATTTAATTGATCCTAATTAATGTATACAACTGTCTTAATATAATATTATATTTATTATTATTATTATTATTATTATTATTATTATGAAGTTGATATTAAAATATGATTTATATTTTAATCGAATGATAGTATAGATTAATTTTATATATTACAAGAGGTGAGAAACGTTTAGAAAGAGTCAAAACATTTCTACCAAGGTAGCGTTTAGTTACTCCCAATGATGATTCGTTATTTTTTTTCTCGTTTATTATACCCTTCTGGAATTTGTCTAGTCACGCGTGTTTAGTATAATAACCAATTCAGCTTCTTAAGATGATCTTGTACTATAAAAACAATTTTATGTTATCAAAACTTTATTATATTTTTTTACATTACTATGTTATTCGTTAATACACATGTATACACAAATAATTGGATTTCTCGGTTCTGTTATAAAAATAGTAGACAAACGGCAGGACGTTTTGACATCTTAATTTGTAAGTAAGTAACTAAGTAAATAAGTATATAAGTACGTTTCATTGTCAGACAGGTGAACGGGTAAGACAAATCGTTCGGTTACGCTATCAAGCATTAAATTCATTTATCCTTTTATTCTTCGATCTTATCGTTGCTTTCTCAATGGTGGCACGTCGTAATCAAAGTCTTGATTCGACAAAGAGAGTAGAGGTGTATAGTTGTATGTATAGTCCTGCGGGGATAAAACTCGATCACGATTTCTTACTCGTAAATGGTACGTTCTCGTGTCAAAATGTGTGATCAAATGCGTTCAATAATTATAGAGTTAAATATTTCTAAAAATAATTTAACTTAACAAGTAATAATTATATATTTTGTTAAATAACATATTTGTATTAATCGACGTAAATATAATTATGTCAAGAAGAGTTTGTTAGATAATTATTTTTCCATAAAAATTTATATACATTTAATAACAAAGTAAATACGTTTCATCAAAACCATGTAAAACGAGTGAAATTAAAAAGTAGATTTAATTCAAAACAGTAATGGAAACTCTTAGCTGTATAAGTTCTTAGTTATGAGTACGTGGAAAATGATTTTGAAATCGTGTTAGAGGAAATAAATTATATAAAAAAAACAAAATGAATTTTTTCTTGGACCGCATTATCTCGAAACTGTGTAAAAAGAAAACTGTTGCATGTATAGGAATAATTTCAAATAAAGATTACTACGTTTTAACAAGGATATATATTCATGATTAAATGAAAATTATAGTACGTCAATAATCTCGATAAGATCATTCTTTTTTTCTTTTTTCCTTTCAAACTCAACTATTTAACGAATCCTTGAATTTTCTATTCCAGGACAACAGGGGTTTTTACGTAGGCGTTTTCAACACGTAACGACGTTTCTAGGAGCTTACGATGATTAAGGTATATACCTACCTAGTTATTTTTTCTCATTCCTTCTTTTTTTTCTCATCTTCTTCTTTTTCTTCTTCTTCTTCTTCTTCGGCACGCGAAGACGTAAAGCACGTAATAACGAAGAGAGAATCATCGAGATAGGAAGAAGCGAATATAGTTGGCTTTCACGATGAACGTTGAAACTCGTGGCAACGCCATCAATGGTACATCTACCGGCCATTCCAGGTTCTCCATTGCAGGTAATTCACTCTAGCACGCATAATATCTCCGTTCTTAGTTGGCCAAGAGGTCGACTTTAGTTCCACGCTTTTTCTTGGATCATCCGGGATCATCCACATCCACATTCACGAACAACGTTGAATTTTCTTCTTGAATTCTCCTTTGTCGTTACAGTGAGAAGACGAATAAGAAAGAGATGAAAGTAATTTTATAGAAGCATTGTACAAGCACGTAAGAAAGACATAAAATCGAATGAGATCTCGTATCAATTGTATAAGCAATACCGGAATACTTAGATCGTTACGAGAAAGTCATTCTATTCGAAAATCACGAATCGGTGTAATACCCGAGATGGTAGGTACACTGCTAGAAATGATCCTTCCCAGTGATTTGCATTCATTTTCTATTTCCTCGAATATAGGATTGGATATTTATACCCATAGAAACATTTAAATGAATGTTTTCGTTTTTTTCGCTACCTTTTCTTTTTTTTTTTTTTATAAATAAACGAGAAAGAGAGAAAGATTCATTTAAGACAATTAAACTTTTGTTATTTTCTTACTATACTTATCGTTCGTGGAATACTATAATTTTCTTTGGATAATTGTCTATTAATTATATACGTTCAAATTACCCACCTGTATACTTGTATTTAGGTATGTAAGTCAAATTTTTTTTCTTTTTCTTTTTTTTTGAGAGAGAGAGAGTCTAATTTTTAAGAGAATATTTATTTGACGTTTAATTAATGATCTTACTTTATCTTTCTTTCTATATCGAGTCTATTTATCGATAAATTATCATAACGATGTAATGATAATAATAACGTCACGTTTGTTTTCCTCAAAGCACACGGTTGTCTTTTCAAATGGGGAGAGAAGGGGGGATAAGTAGAGAGCCTCTTCATCGACCTCTAATTTATCATCGCCCCCGAAACGTTTAGCTAAATTGTGCGGCCCATAAAACACGCGTTTTTCCCAAGCGTCGAGTGTTACGGGCGTATAATTAATAGCACACGTTACCAACAACTTTTATCGTTTTTTGACGGCCAACGGTTTACGATACAAAGAAAACGATCTTTTCAAATGTTTCGAAAATATTTTTTTTCTTCTTTTTTTTTTTTTTATTTCACAGTTAATTTATTTTTTCTCTCTCTTTTCTTTTTTCCCTCAGTTGTATAATTATTAATAATAAATGAAATATATTTCTTTTTTTTCAGTAGAATAATTTAACAAATTTTTTCAATAAATAGAACCCACTTGTTTGCAATTTTTCTTTATTGCATAAGATTATTTTAAAATATTGTAAAAAAAAAAAAAAAGGAATAAAATGTCAGGAATGAGAATCGAAAATCGGTGGTGGTGTTGTTTGACGGCAAACAAAAAAAAAAAGAAGCAAGGAACAACTATGGCAAAGAAGGCAAACGTAGAATCGTTGGCCCGCCCCATTTGCTTTGGATCATTGGAAGATGTGGGAGCAGTTTGTTTAGACGTAGGTCTAATGTATGGACAACCTATAATCATCGCTGAAAGAATGGAGAGAAGGTAGGGATCGAATATATATCATGGTAAAGGAAACGAAATCGGACGAGACGAGGTGAGTGCCGTCATCTATAGTCCCAAATATTTCAAGTCGTTGTAGTATCAGTTCGAAAATATTTCCTGCCGTAGGCTTTTTGTTAAATATTATTCTAATAATATTCTATGAATTGTATACATTTTTTTTTTTTAGATATTATTAGATATTTAAATATGAAATTTGTAATAAGCAAAAAGATCAATTGTTTGTATAAACCGTAAACAAATGTTTCACGAAATTTATTATATTAGAGATTTAGTTAATGTTTTTTTATGTTTAAATTGTATAATTAGTTTCTTTTTTTAAATTACGAAATAATTACAGCATCTGTGCAGGTAATATTAGTGCATTCATAGACTTGGAATACATGAATATAAGTGTATACATATGAGCATGTATTCGAACGAAGTAAATTCGCAGATCCGGCGAATTCTGCTTTCGGCTACTTTGTAGTTTTGCCTACCTGGAGTTTACGAAACGATCGGACTATTCATTAATGGCCTGCTATTAGAGCTACGTGTATGATTACGTGCCATTCCTTTTTAATAGCCGGTTCTACGGCTCACTTTTATTTCGATCTAATCTTCTTTCTTTCTGGATGCTCGAGGATCCTGACGTTTAGAGCCTCTATTAACTCTCTCTCTCTCTCTCTCTCTCTCTTGACTTCGTCCTTCGTCAAAAGGTATCGTGACAGCTCGTGAGTTACGTTTAACGATACTCTCTCGTGATTGATTTGAAAGTATTTTCTAACAGGAATGAATATCCTTCGGTATAGTCACGTGATGATAGTTTATAAGCACGTTAAATATACCCAATTCCAGGATTATAAGCTAAGATATTTTTAAATATGATTTAATCGTCAAAATAATTCTTCTTATTCATTTATTATTAAACTAGATTTAATTTTAAAGTTTCATGATTTTTACGAACAGCAAAATTTACAAACTGGTTTTACGAGAGTTTCGTTTTTAACGTGGGTATATATTAAAGTGAGAACACAAGAGTTAGATTATTAGTTATTCTAGAGAATTATACAAATACCGAGGAACATTAACGTAAAACGAATATCTTTTTCTTTATTGATCTCGATAAATATAGAAAAGATTCACGATAGAAGATGCGTCCCTGGCAATCGATGAAACTGCGTGCCGTTCGTAATCCGGAGTAACTATTAATTTATTCCCTACCGACAGAATCCTAAGTATGGTGTAAACGTGCTCCGAGTTATAAGGTCCGCTATGTACGAGGGGCGATCGGTTGATACGATAGCGAAAGAAAGAAAGAAAGAAAGAAAGGAGAAACGATAGAAAGAAAGGGAAAGAGGACGAAGCACCGCGAGTGGCAAAATGAAAGAGAGAAAGATCGAAAGAGAAAAAGCGAATAGTCGGTGGTTGAGCGATGGATGATGGTTGGTAAGATAGAAAGAGTATGAGAGAGAAAGGGAGAACTGAAGTGAGGGGAAAAAAAAGGGACAAGTAGAGGAGGTACATCGAGTAGTGTGTTGTATACGTTGATTGCAGGGTACCGCACGGTGTTTGCTTTATAAATCGTGCCCTGATCCATGAGAATGAGACAAGAAGATGAGGGAAATGAAGAAGAAGGAGGAGCTGATAAAGAAAGAGACAAGGAGAAAAAGAAAGAGAGAGAGAGAGAGAGAACAAGAAAGAAGGGGGTAGAAAAATTCGTATCTGATTCTAAGAAGCAAGCTGCTCTCCTTGTCGTTGTTTCTTCTTCCTCTCTCTAACCATTTTTTTTGGCCTCTATTAAATACAAAAAAGAAAAGGAACTCAACGATATACCTATATTTGACTTGATTCAAAATTGTTAGGTATATAGATTTTGACAAATTTCACTTTAATTTAGGTTTATTTATTTCTTTCGATATATAACATCATAAATCAAAAACATATTCTTATATAAGTCAAGTAAAATTTTCAAAGATCGCGATATAGATAAAAATCCCTCGTGTTCTATAGATCGTTGTTGTTACGTTCGACCAGTCATTGAATTTGATATCAACATAACGAAGAATATATTTAATAATCGACGAAATGAAAAGTCAATGGTATGTACGGTAAAACGATCTCCAGTTATAAGTCGAAAGATATAAAATCGATACTACCTCATAAAGATATCATTTTCTTTTAGGACCCGTGTAAGCTTTAGTTGCTTGACTTTACGAGGTGATTTGTATACGCGAATGAAACTTTATCGGTCTATCTAGCGTCAGTGTAGGTCTTTCTTGGTTGACTGCCACTGGTCCTTGCGGGTACCGCCCCCTTGTTTGAGAAATCAAGAGACGAGGGCATGCCTCTCCTCTCTATACGACATGCTTCTCTCTTTCTTGATCTCACGTCTCTCAGGTTGTGAGCCAACTATATACCTACATCCCTTCTTTAAACCACAACTTATCTTTTTATTTTTCGTTCACCTTCACGAAGAAGCTTCGGATACTACTAACATGAGAGAGAAAGAAGCCGATCGAGCCGATCCAGGCTCGAGCCCTTTTCTATCTCTTTCTATCTTTTTTTTCTCTTCTTCTTTTTCTTGTTTTTTCCCCCTTCTTGTTTTCTCTTCTCGTCCCTTCGATGGAAGGTGGTGCTGGTTCGCGAAGTGGCTAGTAGTTAGCACTCCATTACACATGGTTACCTGTCATCAGAGCACGGGAGCCACGCGATTTCCTCCCCAAGCTCGAGTTCTCGGCCCCATGGGTATTCATGGCGCGTAAGTAACGCGTTTCTCGCGAACACACCATGACCCCAAAGTAGATAGGTATATACGAAAACGGCAGACGTGACCATCGAACCGCCTGATCGATTATAATCGCTCGTGAATATCATCCTGCTTTTCTTGAGATTCCAAAGGAAAGAAAGAGAGAGAGAAAGAGAGAGAGAGAGAGAGAGAGATTGTAAAGGAGCCATCGAGATGTAATACGTGATTTCGTAGCCTGACTATTTCAGATTTTTATCGTAGTTGAACGATTACGTAAAGTGGAATGATCTTGAGAATGAGCAAGGAAAATCTTCGAGATAAAGTGAACTTATTCATTTTTCCTTTTTATTTTTTTCTTTATTTTTCAATCGATATTATAGTTCAAGATTGGCCATTGGATTTTGTAAACGAAACTAAAAAAATTATGAGAAGTTGTATGGAACAAACTATATCTAACTATATAATTATTCATATTAAAGCAAACAATATAATCTTTATATCGTTTCTCAGGAAACATCAGTTATGTTTATCGATATTGTTACATTTTCTTTTATCTTGTGTTGGACAAATATTTATACAAATATTTTGGACCATTTATTATTAACAAAAATGATATAAATTAATTTCTGAAATAAAATTTTCATTATTTATAAATATAACTCTAAAATAATAAGTTTCATTTGATTTTGTTCAAAAGCGGACTTTTATCATTCACATAATACAAATTTATAATAAAATAAAATAGTAAACGTATTGGTTAAAAATATATATCGTTAATTAGAAAATACGTTACAATCATTGAATTTTTGGATTAATTAAATTATATATTAAAATATAATTAAATATAATATAATTAAATTATATATTAAATAATAATTAAAAATTTATAAATAATAATTGTGCCCATAATTATTATATAACATTTGAATATTAAATAAATTCTATATAATATTGAAATATAACAAACACTATTTAACGATTCATTTTTGACAATATCGTAAAAATTATAATACATAGGAATTAATTTAATTTAAAATAATGTGGTGTGAAATAACTGATAATACTGATATAACTGATAAAACTTCAATGACAGTAGTCATTGAACTAATTACATTGTATTAATTTTATTTAAAATAATGTGATGTGAAATAACTGATAAAACTTTTTATCTCTTTTCCTTTTTTTTTTTTTTTAAATTTTGACTTAAAACCACTTTCATAATTCTGAGTACAATTAGGATAAAAATATTACACGTAACTATCAATATGGTTATTCTTTTTGACGATAATGATGTATTAAAAATTGAAGCTTCAACGACCTTAGTCAGATGGGGTCTCTGACCGATGGTAAAAGACTGCGACGATGATCGACGGTTTCACGATCGCTCGCCCACCTCGAGCTTCCGTCTTCTTCTTCTTATCGAGTTGCCGCGGTAACCAACCCATCATCGTCCCCCACGATCGGTATTTCAGTATGGATAAAAATTCGAGTGCGAACACGGCCGATCAATTTGCCCTAAAGAGCCGTTAATTTTCGGTCGATGCACTTCTACTCTTGGTTATTCCTTTGAAAATCATTTCGAGGATATATGTAATAGTGAGTTTGAGAAAGAAAGAGAAAGAGAAGATCGGAGGAGGTCCTTGGCTGTATAAGGTAGGGGCTGGTCCTCTTTAATGAGCTATAATGGTTCAGCAAGTATGCGTAATCGTCGATGATGGCCAGGAGCACGATCGGTTTGCATTTTTCTTTAGGCACCTACGGTTTCGTATATTCATCGTAAAATAGGTACTTATATATATATATATATATATATATATATATATATATATATATATGAATACATACAGGATAAATATGCATCTGTGTAAGAATATTTATAATATACATTACATATATAATATATAGGACAATACATATATAAATATATATACATAGTTAAATACGTTTATGTGTAAAAGTAAGTAAGAACCTGTTATTGGATAATAATTTGAAATGATTATATAAATATATAAATATATTACATATATTATAATATAATTAAATATTATATAATTAAATAATTATATATTATATATTATATTATATATAAAATATATAACATATTAAATATATATATATATATATATATATATATATATATATATATATATATATATATAAAATATATAAATTCAAGGAAACAGAATATTTATAAGAAAAAAATATATAGCCTTAAAGTAACCAGGGTAGATTTATTTGTCAGAAAAACTTAAGTGTAAAATTTTGTTTTATATTTTATATTATTTTTTATAATCAAGAAACAAGTATTTTTCTTCAAATTGTTTTTTAATTCAAAAATATTGTCCAATATATACTGGACAATTTGGTATTGAATTTTTGCGACTGTTTCCACTTGAATATATTTCCATGCTTATTTTAAAAGTTGGCAAAAAAATATCCCAATAGAAAAGTTAATTCCAAACATTACATTAAATATAGCTCATGTGAGTATAAATATTCTGAAATAATTTCAAAATTCATTTCACGAACTTTGACACACTTTAATTGTAAATTATCAAACATTCACATTTTTTAAATTGATTCTTTTTCCTCGTGTCATCACTGTTACATTCGAAAAAAAAGATGGTGATAAAAATGGTAAGAAAGATTGAATAAAATGTATGCACTTAGAGCGACTATCACGATGCACCTCCTCGTTTGTCCTGAGCTCGTTCAAACTTTACGTACCGCGTGCAAATCCGTGCCACGAGCTCGTTTATGTTGGCCCTTCCTTCATTCTTCTCTTTCCCTCTTTCACTCTTTCTTTCTTTCTTTCTTACATTACCTGACCGTCGGTGTTCGGCTTAGCGAATCAATTTAATCGGGCCGTTGGTCGTTCCAAGAAAATCATCGCCGGTGACCGGTTATTTAAGATACAGAGACCGCGAATATTCAGTGGTTCTCATCTTCTAATTCGTCAGATTTACAATTGGTCTATTACTTGTTTGTTTTTTTTTCTTTTCTCACAGAGTCAACTTTAACAAAATACAACATTGAAAAAGATTTGATATTATTTTCTTGTTGATTTTTATTTGTTAACAATAATATTTTCTTTTATTTCTTCTTTTTTTTTTTATTTCGATTCATTATCATCATTATTATTATTATACTACTAAGGGTGTTAAAAAGATCCCTTAGGAAACCTTGTAACCGTTTATAACTTTTTTGTTCGAATTTATAGGCTAGGGTATTATAATACCACTTGGAACGAATAAGGGAATGGAAGAAAGAAAAAAAGAGAAAGATGAAAGGACTCTGTGTGTCCAGTTTTCTTCGACTGTAGAGTCCTTCTCTACGGGACACCAAAATAGTCTCGTGCTTCCATTATACTGGCATTACGAGCTTATTATAATTGTAACACGGAAATCGATACGCACCGAAGCGAACTCTCCCAGCATTCATTGTGAGAACAATATACAGGTATATATATATAGTATACAGCATATAGCAAGAAAAAGGGGAGTCTGGAAGGAACAAAAAAGTTTTCTCGTTTTTTTTTTTTTTTTTAAACTACGACAATTGTTCGTTGATCGGTGAATAAACGAGTTGATTAAGTGTCACGCCATTTTTTTTGAGTAATTCGATCTATGCGAACACTTTTCAATTTGCCCTTGTATTATAATCAAATGCTAAAAAATAAAAGAAGAAAAAAATATATATATTATATTATGCTCTTTATACGATCTTGCTTACCATTTTGAATTTAATTAAAACTTTAGTTGCAACAGTTGAATAATTGTACAACTTCTCTTTTTCGAGTTTGTTTTTGGTTTTATATTTTACGTCCATCAAAAATAATCTATTGCATTATTAAAAATATAATTGTCAATGTATTATAAATACATATGCAAATGAGTTTAAAAATATTATTGCAAAATAATTATTGATATATGCGTGACATTTATTGTGCAACTCGTTATTTTTATTTTTTATAATTATTGTATAGAATGAACAAAAATTCTTAGGGTTAAGCTGTTAAAATAATAAATCGTATAAAATAATATTATCATTTATTTAGGGAATATTTATATGAAGTACGTATATCAAAAAAAAAAAAATAAAAAAATAGGATGTGTTGGATATAACGAATGAAACGTTGGCAATAGAATAAAAATTGTGTTGGAAATGTTAGAAAGATTCACCACGTCTCGTTTTAAATCGTCGTACCGTCGCGACGCTTTGATTTAAAATCGACGCGTGTCGCAAACAAACGGTCTCGTTAAAAAATCCTTACCTCAAAAATATATTGTGAAAGCATACTTTACTCTCTTTCTGTTTCTTTTCTTCAATTCTCTTCATAGGATTTCCTTTTTTGGGAAAAAATTGTATATCGATAAAGTATTCATATACAATGATCGAACAATGCATCCCTCTATTTCAAATTCAATGGTCTTTTTTGTTAGAACTTTTTTATGTTCGAACTTAACGGCATTATTCCGAAAAAAAATGATTGCCAGTCGATTAGTCACATGGAACGTTATTTTGTAAATGGTGTTGAGAAGTATATACACACATACACACACACATATAAATATATATATAGATATATTGCGAGGGGTGGTAGACAGAGTTGTTCTTTTGATAACATAGTAACAAAATACACCGATTCACCCTCTTTTATTCGTCGAGCGTTTATGCGAAAAGTGCCGATGCCAAATGTGATCTCGAATAAAATGAAACTGTACAGGAAACGTTTTTCAGACGTATTGAAAGACAAGGAATAAGAAAGAAAGTAAAAGAAAGATAAAGAGGCACAGAGAGAGAGAAAGAATATGAGGGAGAGAGAGAGAGAAAGATAAAAGATATGAGAAAAAGTAAAGGAAGAAGCCGTTGGAAGAAGAAAATAGAAGAAGAGTATAGGTAGAATGAAACGGGCGTGATCGGTGCTCGCGCATTGGTGCAGCATCGCGCGCTATGTGTACACAGTCGCCATGTTGAACATCCCCTCTTCGAGTACACACGTGGCCGAGGGCACCAACACACCTGCTTTCTCGCTCGTTGGAGAGAGACGGTGCCGACTAAAGCAGCCTCTCCTCGGTAGGGCGAGAAAGCAAACTTCAGCAGCTCCGCCATGTGGGCTGGTTTCTTGCGTGGAAAGGGTAGGGCTCTATCGTTCGCGTGCGAATGAGGGAAGGGGGAAAGAAGCCGAGCCTCCTCGGCTCTTCGAGTCCAAATGAACGCCGCGACACCTTCGGGGAATTAGATTAGGAAAAACGTCCTCATACGTGCTAAGTGTCTATCATCAAATCTAATGTCTTGTAACTTTGAATCAAATGTTTATTATTTTTTTTTTTTTTTTTTAATTGAATTAGTATTATAGGTTATGTTATTTAGGTGAGTTGAAAAGTTCTGAGTTTCAATAATAATAAAAAATAAAACATTAATTGTGTATTTGATAGAAAATAATATTGTTTTTTCGGTTAGGTTCGATAGTTTTTAATTGGTATTAATTCGTGTATAGTAGGTATGTTGATTGTATGGGATTTTATTCTTATGGTATGTTTGCTTTATTGAAAAATAAGACAATCTGAGATGAGTGGGACTAATTTTTTGCAATTATATATTTTAGTATTGTTTGCGTTGTAATTATGATAATTATATAACCTGTTAAAAAGGCATGGAATCTAGTTTGATTATTTAAATGTATTTTTAGGGAAAACATTTTGCAATTAATAAAATTGTCTTTGATGTGCCATATTTTTAAATATGTGCACTTAATCTGCATTTGTCTGATGCAATCCTGACGCAACTCTGACTACCCTATTTTATTGTTAGATTGTCTTATTTTTCAATAACATAAAAATGTCAATAGATAAAAGTAAACATTTTCTTTTCTTAATCTGTAATTTTTGATAAAAAAAAATATTTTACACATTCAGTATACTAATTACTAATATGTTGAATTGAAAGAAAGATATGTAAATTCATTAAGCAATCAATCGGTTTCATTGGAAACAAATTTTTGTTTCGATCATGTATTATTAGATTAACTAATTTTATTGACTCGTAGGTGATATTTTAGATCCATTTTGATTATTTTTATTAGGTAAAATTAATATAAATTTAACACGATAATGTTAAGTGCAGATATTTATCATTTTAATGGAAGGTATCCGTTATGTGTTGTAACACTTTATTATTGATCTAAATTTCTGAAAGATCACGTTGACGAGATATATAAATATCTAATATGTAAGTATATATATATATATATATATATATTATGTATGGTTGCATAGTTTCTAAGATATTACGTTAGTTTTGGTACATATTGTGATAGAACAAGCGACGGTACTACGGACGTCTTAATTACATAATTACATCGATCGAATTATGGGCTTCGTATCGTTTCACCGTTACGTTCTTGATAATTATCACCGATTTGCTTCGAGCACCTACATCACCGCCAATTACGGTGTAGGTATATTATGCTCTCGATCTGGAATTTCAACGACGGTCAATGCTTTTGAAAAGTACGATATAAGTAATTCTATGGGTAAAAAAAGAAGAAAGAAATAAAGAAAGATAAGAAAAGAAAAATATAAAATATAAATATAAGAACAATTTTTGTTCGAGTCAAGTAATTCGAAAAGGCCAATTTACAATACGACTGACAAGTGCTAATAAGACACCAACCAAATAACAACCAGTCTCGATTTCATTTCTGTAATATTAAAATTTGATATAATTTTATCCTTGCGCAAGTAATAGAATTTGTTAACCATTTATTGAAATTACAGTGAAAGACTTAAGAAAATGACCCTTTACAAAAGAGTTTCGTAAGTAGTTATCCTTACAAATTCTTTATTTAAATCCATGGACAGATAAAATGTATTTCGTGGTATTTAATTTTTCTGGTTTTTAAATAAATAAGTATATATACATATAGTCCGTTTTTAAATTATTACTGGTGACAAATAAATTAAACTTACCAAAGGAATTCGACTTGAACATGATTTTTTGTTCGTTTTTCTCAGAACAAAAGAAGAAAGGTTAAGTTCAAAAAAGAAAGGCCGGTCGGAGAAAGAAATGAAATTAAAAAAGAATAGAAATAGAGAAAGAAAAACGTGCGATTTGGTTCATCCCTTTTGTCGAAGAAAAAGAAAAAACAAATGGGAGAGAAAAAAAAGCCAAGAAATGGAAGCCAACTGTGAGAGAAGAGAAAGCATAGAGTAAGAGTAAGAGTAAGAGGGTAAAAGAGAGATAAAAGAGAGAGAGAGAGAGAGAGAGAGAGAGAGAGAGAGACGGAGGCAGACGTATTAATTAAACGGCTCATTTTCATCGTAGGACAAAAACGCGAGTTTAACGCCCATCGTCGACTAAATGCGTTGCCCCACTCGTCGCAGCATCCACGTAGCGGGCGAGAAATCGAGGTAGCTTTAGTTCGAAGGTTGCAGTACGGACCAATCGGGTTGTAGCAAGGGTACGCCTCAACATCGGCCTCGGTATGATATAGTAACGCCCATTCGTGGTTGCTGTTTTACCCCACTAAGGGTCCTGTAGTCAGGAACAAGTTGAAAAGTGGGGATACGCGTTAACTTGCTACGCGTTCCCCCACCGTCGAGCGGGAGCGCCTCGTTTAGCCTGTAATTTGCTCAAACACTAGCAAGCTCTCGTGCCAGAAGCATCATCCGTCAGAGAGAACGACGAGCAAGAGAAAGAAAGAGAGAAAGAGAAAAATCCGTACGACGGTTTTTTTTAACACACGCGGTATTTGCAAAATAAAAATAATTCAACAAAATGTCAACGGTCCTGTTCGAGGCTTAAATTTCAAGTGATAGATCATTTTATTATAATTTATTAATCACAATAATCATTCGTTATCAAGTTCGACGAGGACTACGAGTTTTTGGTGGGCTCGTGCGCGACCCCCTCCCTACCCCTGTAATTGTGACAGTGTGCAGTGACAGACCCAGTTCGTTAAGTGTGCCCTGCTGGAATGATTAAACGTTATAAATAAAGATTTAAAACGTAAAGGGAAAATAAACGAAGGTTTGGAGGCAACTATTACTACTTTGCTGTGATTTAGATTTCTTCAGTGTGCGACGCAGCAGTGTATAATACGAACGAATGTGTTTCGGAGATGACTTGGAAATTTTGAATGAGAGCCGTTAGGCCTCACTGCGGGGAATCTTACCTAGAAATTTATCCGAAGAAAGGATCCCGTTGAATTCCTTTTCCTTTCTTTTTTTTTCTTCTATCTATTTGTCTGTCTCTCTCTCTCTCTCTTTCTCTCTCTCTCTCTCTCTCTCTCTTTTCCTCTCTTTCTTTTTTCAAATTATTTTTTTGAGTTTCCGGTCCGCGAATGTTAACGAGACTCGAACGAAATTCGATCACGCGTGTTACAATTATAAAAAATGCATCAGATCTAATTTCGAGGATCCATTTGGTGCGAGCAGGAGGTTAATAGTTGTCGTTAGGTCTAAGCAAAAAAGTGGGGAATTCTTCGGCGAGCCGTACGATAATCGTACGATGATGCCGCTCGCGCCGACGCCAATCGTTCCGGTACCCTCGAAGCCAAAGATCGGCTTCAGCATCGACTCGATCGTCGGTGGCGGAGGTGGTGGAGGTGGCGGTGGTGCCGGTACCGGCGGCGGTCCTGGTGTACAGGCTGGTCGTGTCATCGAAGATCGAATTACTGGAAAAGATCGTTTGGATCATCGTGTCGAAATTGAACGAGATGATGGGAGTCCGATGGAACTCGTCGAGGCCTCCTCGTCGCCGAAGTCACGTGGCATTGCAACTAGATCACCTGGTGCTCATTCGGAAGGTTCCGATCGACCTGTATCACGTAGTTCCTCCGTAGAATCCTATACGAATAATCCGCGAAGGACACCATCCCACGCGACTACCGGCAATAATAATAATAATAATAATCATCACCATCATCATCACCACCACCATCACGCGAATCATCACGGACATCACCATCATCATCATCATCACCATCTCGGTGGTAGCAATCAATTAGACTTCGGTAAGAGTACCGTTCTCAGTCACAGCGGTGGCTCAACTCCGAACGATAGTCCGAGTCCACCACATAGGATACCAGGACACGGTGATTCACCTGTAAGCTCTCATCCTCAGCCACCTCCTGGCGTTGTAAGGCCGAGTCCAAACTACCTAGCACCACCGCCTGGTGCCGTTACGGCTGCAGCAGCCGTCGCAGCCGAACAACTAAAGTCTCTTTATGGAATACCACCTGGACACGGACCGACGGCACCTCAGACCGGCCAGAACGAATATCATTCCCAACAGTTAGCACTCGCTGCCAATCTTGCTGCTGCTCAGCACTTTCAAGCGGCAAATCTTGCTGTTGCTCTTCAAGCGCATCACGGTGCATCTCCTCACGCTACACCTCATGGACCTTATCCGCACGGTGGCGCACCGGCTGGACCACATCCTCCACCTCATACTCATCAACCAGCAAGAGACAGTTATCCTCTATATCCTTGGCTATTATCAAGACATGGTAGGATTTTTCCTCACAGATTTACGGCTGGTATGTTATAATCTATTTCCCTTTCTTTTTCTCTCTCTCTCTGTGTCACACTAACTTTATCTCATTTATTAATTTGTCCTCAAACGATATCACTGACGCTTATTGTTACACAATAATCCTATGTTATTATTAAGCATAATCGATAAAATAAGTTCTCTGTAATTACGTAAATGTTTCTTCATTTATGTTAGATTTAGCAATGTACTATTTTTTTTGGTAAATCTTATCTGACTCGTCTTATCGCTTTCTCGTATTCTTCCTAGTTAATATTATCAAAGAAGAAAGCGGCAAATAATGAACGGGGGACGACTAATCAGTTAGATTATTTTTCTTAGTCAATGAATTCTTTTCATTTCTTGTTGACATTTGATCCAACGATCTCTCCCTCTCTCTCTCACTCTCTCTCTCTCTCTCTCTCTTTGTCTGACTCCTTTTTCTTCTTCATCTTCTTCTAACCCCCCTTTAAAGTAGCACCTTGTTGTGTATGTATCGTGAGAATCCAATTTACGGTTTATCGATGTTAGGTCGATGATAATGGCATCCTGCTTTCCGAACTCTTCTTACGAGGTCAGTTCTTTAATGAAAGGAACGCGGAGATAAGCTAGAGAGTACGAACGAAGAGAATGAAGAGGGAGAGGAGAAGGAGAGAGAAAGAGAGAAGAAAGAGAGAAGAAAGAACGTCTCTGACAGGTAGAAAAGGCAATTACCATAAATTTACCGCGATCGGCGCTTATACGGAATGAGGCGTGCCACCCGGTAGAGGAATATATATTCTACTTGAAGAGGACACGAAACTTGTTCCGTCGTAAAAAAATTGTTCGACGCCATCTTTGTCTTCGCGATCTCGCGCTTGTCCCGCGCGCACTACAAATGGTTTTTAATTCTTGGAATTGAAGGGCGGCGAATCTAATTTCCTTCGTCCTTTTTAGACACCGCAAATATAGACTTTCAGGAACTAACGTAACGAGGAGGAGTAGACCGATCCTAATTAATTTTTTTTTATTTTCATTTCTTTTCTTTTCCCCTTCTCCCTCCCCCACTATCCTTTATTTTGTAAATACGCATCATGCGTTATCATCAAAAGAAATTCATTAACTTTACAAGATGATGTATATTTATATTAATCATATGGTTGTTAGGTCATGTCTAATTAACGTCTTTAGAATTCATTGGCCTATTTTTAATTTTTATTCATTTTTTGTTGATACCTCGAATAGACAAATTATAGTGGAGGTCGTTTTTAATTAGGGTCTCAGATTTCAACGTGTTAAGATGTTAAGTTGTAAACGATCATCGTAACAAGTTTCTTTTCAATGTTCCAATAAAGAGTCTTATCAGGAAAGTGCTCATCAATTATAGCGTTAATTTGATTAGATGATGTTTCAAAAAACATTCATAGATTTGTTCACTTTTATTTAATTCTAATCAAATTCGTTAACCTTTGGAACATTTTTATAGTACTTTAATAAATCAAATAATATATAAATCTTTTGTCACACACGATTGATTCCACGTGATTTAATTTACAACATTACTATTTATAATAATAATAATTTTCCGAACAATTAGATAAATCGTTGAACATGAACGACTTTCTCGAATAAAGTCAAGTCAGTGAAAAGAAAACCTTTTCAATATCTTGAATAGTAGGATATAATAGTGGTAGCGACAACATGACACTCAAATTCTCGTTGACGTTCGAGGAATACAGTGAATCTAAAAAAAAAAGGAAAAAAAATAAAAAAAGTCATAGAAGTAAGCGCGACACCTTCGATGTTCGATCGACGACTTAGAAAAAGTCGTTTGGTTGGTGCACAATACTGAGTTTAATCAGTATTATTAAAGCGTCATTTTATCCCCGTGACATTCTCACAGCGGGGTGTCCATATTCGACAATAGGACCCAGCTCGTCCTTCTTTTTTATTATTCTTTTTTTACGGTAGTTCCCCGTAGTTGATTTCTTGCTTGTTCGTCGTGTTCCCCGTTTATATAGATGAGTTTCTTTTCTACCTACCATTGTATTATATTATTATACATCCTCTTTCTTTTCTTATGTATTTGCTCCCTTAAAAAACTTATTGTTTTTTTTTTTAATGCTTACAATGAGCTTCTCGAATATGTTAAAATCGTTGATGTATCGTTTATGTTTTAAGAAAATGTCATTAACTAATATTTATGTTAATATGAATTATCGCTCGTCAAACAAATTTTTAACCGGAAAAATCAAGTTTTTCGTTGAAGTATTCTTTTTTGTTGATACATTCAGACGATGTTTTTTTTTTTTTTAAATAAAGTAATAGGTAATAAATTGGTTTGTTTACAAAAAATTGTATGCAACATTGTAAAAATACATAAATCATTTGGTACCCAAAAAAACGTATTTAATGATTTTTACCTGAACATAGACGATCTTTTGTATTTTTATTCTTTAGTAACACCTTGTTGAATCGAATTTTTATTCAAATGAAAAATGCTTTGGAAAACTAATTTTTCATAACACGTATTGATGCAACAAATCATTAATCTTCACTTTGGATCGTGAGATCGAGTTAGTTTCCATTTTTTGTCTTCCTCTTTCTTGGATAAAACTCGTGAACGAAATTGTCAGTGGCCAACGATCAACATTTGCTGAGTTTAGTGAACTTGTCACGTCGTCTTCGTCGATATGCCAGTGGATTTCTCTTAACTAACAAAGAAAGAAGAATAAGAAAGAGAAAGAAAGGGATAAAACTCGTGTGCAAGAAAACCGCGGACTCTGTGTTCTCACAGGTGTCTAGGGAACGTTAGATCGTAGCAAAAATACGTCCCGCGGCGTTCCGGAATTGTTTTTCCAAAGACGTTTACAAGCAAGACGCATTCCACTCTATATCTTCTGTATTTTCCTTTTTCTTTTCAATAATAAATTCGATTACCTTGGCAGCCATTTGTGTCCTCGTTCAAATGTTAAGAAATAAATCATCTCGTTCTTCCGTATATTTCATTGAAATGTAGATTTAATTTCAAGCTCATTACTTTTGTCACATAATCAACAAAACATAACACACATATACACATAAAACAATAAAATATGACGAAAGATCGTTAATAAACTCTGTTGTAGTATTATGCAAATTGAAAACTTGTTTATTAGATAATTTACGTTAGAATATTGTAAATTATTGGACAGGATTGAATAATAAATGAAACGTTTATGTTTATTTGATCTACCGAATTCCAAGAAATGGAATCAACTATATATATAAATGTAAATAGATGTAATGTGCATTTTCTTTATCTCTTTTTCTCTCTCTCTTTCTTTCTCTCTTTCTCCCATTTCTTACGTCTAAAGTCAAGTTAAACGACGCAATGTTTATCCGCATACGTTTCTCGGGAAAGTAAACATAATACATATATGTATATCTGAATGACGGTGTTGTACGATCGAGTGAATTTACTTACTTACTTACTTACATATATGTTGCGAAAGGTCGCTGGCTACTCGTCTTGATTATCGTTGTCCGTTGTTGTTGTTGTCGCATAATTTAAGCTCGTTATTATAAAAACGTTTTGTGTTTGGATTATTATCATCGAAGCGTGCTCATTACTGGTCCTATTGTTTATGATTCCTTCGAAGATAACGAAAGGACGTGACGAGATAGATTTGCTTTTGTTGTGACGACAAAAGAGAGATAAATTATTGTATTATACGTGTTCAAGATCTATTGTCATATTTATAAATTGATCGAGGATAACCAATGCAAGAGTGATATACTTTATTCATTCTTTATCGATCATACGTTATAATTATGATAATGATTTTATTCTTCATTTTAACCTTGATACCGATTAATTGTAAATTATTACGCAATTCGATTTTAATTGAAGAAAGTTAAACGTGTTATCTTTCGTATATAGATAAATTGCAATAATATTTGTCACGCGTAATGATTTGTTTTGCGTCAATAATTAAACCAGATGAGAAATGGGGCCGGGTCTTATATTTTTGAGATTTAACGATTACAACAACCGGGATGACAAAAAACATTTGTGAAAATTTTCTTTTTACCTTATTTTAAATAATACATTCTATCATTATATATCATAAGAGAAATATCATCTAGTAAATGTAATGAAATTTTAATCGTTCATTATCAATGAGCTTATCATAGTTAAGAGAGTAGTCCGTGAGTTAAGCGTAAGTTGGAGGAAACCAACCGGTTTTGTATAATTGAACGCGGCGAATTGTTAATGCACAACCAGTCGTAATTTTTATTATTCTTTTACCATTTGAGATAAATGTTCGTACGAGTTTATTAGAATACTCTAATAAAGAATGAATTAATTCGTAAGGAAAAATTAATTATCGTTGAGATCGTAGTAACCGATAATAGTTCTCGAACGATTAATCATAGTTCTCTCGTATAGTTTTAACGTGATATCAACACAGCGGAACCTACGTCGGCACGCTCTTTCATAGATATACCGATTTTCCGCTATGAGAAGAAAATGGGATGGGGGCGAGGGCGGGGCGTGTATTGATACGTATGCAATAAATGTACACGTATGCGTATGTATGCGTATGTGCATAAAATACCGTTATTTACGCAACCAATGTTGTTTCTTTTATCGATTGCAATATGCGTGCATCGTTTTTATTTCGCGTTTTTTTTTTTTAATTATTATTCATATCCTTGTCAACGATAAATTTGTCACGTAAACAAATGATCTATACAGGAATATAAATAAGTACTGTAAAACTTTCAATATTCGATGATCTTAAATATTCGAACGTTCCTACTATAGATTTGTTCGTTTCTAATTCAAATAGAAACAATTTCAATAAAATCAATTGGCTTAATAATTGTAAATAATTTTATACCTTAAATTGTATCTTTTATCTATAATAATAATAATAATATCTTTCTAAATAATTAATTAAATCAAATACCCTTTCGTGATACTTTCTTGATTATGTTTATATTGTTTCAGTATGATACCAAAATAAATTACATTGAAATCGAAGAAGAATTTAGCACGAAATGTTTAAAATGAAAAATAATAAATATTTTATAAACAAAAAACCATGACTAAAGTGCAATAAAATAATATTATATTATACGAAAATTACTTTAGTATATTATATACTATACAAACTAGATAGATGATACTACTATACATACAAGATAATTATTCGTATCCGTAAAGAAAGTACGATCGAGATAACATACAAAAAAAAAAATTAAAAAACACACGTTAGATGTTTCTTCACAAAAATAAACTCGAATAATTAGAACGGTTTGAAATCATTAGATATACGTTAACCTACCCTTCCTCCCCCCTGCCTCCTCCCGGTATTATATCGTAAGTTTTGCACGATCACCGTCGTCGCACGCTTGCCAACAATTAAAAACACATTAGGTCTGTAGAACGGGCAATGTATTAAAGGTCTCTTCCTTTTTCCGTGCTAAAGAAATCGTTGGTAGAATGCAGAAGTAGACGCCGAGGCTTTCAGCAGAAGCCCAGGATGCAGGAGAGTTTAAAGAGAATAAGAAAGAGAAAAAGAGAGGAAAGAAAGAAAGAAAGAAAGATGGGGAGGGGGTGGGAGAGGTAGGAGAGGAGTATAATTTGATACGTTTACCATTTAGTCTTATTTTTGAGTAATTTCGAGTCGCTCAGGGCGTCTCAGCTGTGATGCCGCAACGCAAGCTCGATGTAATTATAGCCTTGGAAACTTTTTTTTTCCTCTCTTTCTCTCTTTCTCTCCTTTTCATTTTCTCTTCCATTTCTTTCTCTTCTTTTATGTCGAACAGGACGAAGAAGCCCTAGGCAATGTCTAGGAGATCAGCATAGAGAAACGTGTGAGAAAGAAAGAAAAAGAAAGAGTAAGATAGAAAGAGTAAGAAAGATTCAACGTTCGATATCTCGTTTAATCTTTCGCGAGAACATCGAGAGAATCATGCTTCATCCCTTTTTACTTATCGTGATCGTTCTTCGTCTAACAACGATTCCAATAATCTGAAAGAAACGATGACCAACTGTCTCTCTCTCTTTCTATTTTTTAAGTTTATATTTTATTTGAAAATATAGTAACCCGTAAATGTTGTTTAACCAACAATAAGTATAAAAAAATCAAAGGAAAGATTAGTAATGGTTTATTAATAGAATTAATATATTATTTTTTGTTTACTTCATAAGATGAATTTTTAATTTAAAGAAAAAAACGCATTAGTTTGATTCTGATATTCCAAGTGGTTATAAAAAAAAAAGAATTTATAAGTTTTCAACTCGGTAAAGTGGTTTTTCCGATATCCTATATTTTTATAGTATTTTTTGTAAGAATCTTGTTTTTTTGTTTTGTTGGAATTTTTCTTATCAAATGATTGATATTCATATGCGTTATATTATGTCTAATTAAATACACGACGAATGTTAAATGAGTTCTCATTTATTTATATATTTCACATTGAATTATTCAATGATTTATTTACACATCGATTAAATCAGGATTTGTCGTGTTTTTATAGCGAATTAATAGTTTTTTTTTTTATAAATATCCAAACGATATTCGCGTGTCGTTAATCGATTAATTGCAACTGTTTCTACTTCCTCGATGTTTTAACAAACGTTATAGTCGGGAAAAAGAAATATATTAACAACTTTGTAAGTCTTACTTTTGTTAGATCGTTTCTTTATTGTCGTCGTCTCATTAGTCGTATAATTGCAATTGTTTTGTGACATTTATCATTGGCATGGCAGATGTCTTGCATTGAGAATTATATTTGCGTGCAATTAACGGCGAGCCTGCTGCATCTAATATACATTATCTGTTCGATCCGGCACGTGACTAAGCGATTGCAGTTTCGAATAGAGATGTCTACTTTGTCGTTGACAAGAATTAACTCATTCGAATGAAATTTTATTTTAAAATGATATTTAACTTTCAACAGGATTGTACGTTTAATTTTTCATTACGCGCTGCTAGAAATGTAATTTAAATGAGTATTTATTTTTTTTTTTTTGAATCATAAGAGGATGCATCACGAATATATGTATATGTATATATATAAAAGACTTGGTAATATATGTATATTAATTAAGCGTATAAATTTATTGCGTTTTATAGTATTGATGTTTGCATATGCATATATGTTTGATACTTATTTAAATTGTATACGAGTAATGGTGTATATAATTTAAATTTTTTAACCATATTTGTAATAATTTCAATGTATAACAATTTGCACATATTACAATTTGATTTTGTCATTCCGTAAAAATAAATTAAGCTTACATTGTATAATATATATATATATATATATATATATATATATATAAGTAAGTAAAACTTCATCGTAGAATTTTCTTTGGCAAAAGGTGATACGGTCGATTACGTTATGCCAAGTTGGTTACATTGCTATCGGATAGCACGTCGAATGCCTGCGCGTCTACATTGTGCTTGCATAATATGAATTAGCATGTCATCGTGCATCGATCCATCGTATGCATTTTTGAACGCATTAATAGCTTGCCTTCCTATTGTTTTCGTTAAGGACAATCAGGTAAATTAAAAACGTATAAAATCTCTATTTAATAAAAAATAAAAAAGATTCGTAAAGGTATCGAACGATATCAGATGAAACTAGTAAATTACTTTTGCAACTAAATTAAATATATTTATATAGATATTGAAAATATTTTCTCTCTATATTTAGTAATGATTATTAATTTCTTTATTGGATAAGATATTTTTTTTTGAGCAAATGAATGAATAAAATATGATTAATAATTTGTTTCGATAATTTAATTGGAAGGGTGAACACATTAATTGTGTGCAAGTGTAATAGTTCAATATTTGATATGTTATGAATTAAAAATATAAGATGCTATTGTAGTCTACCAAAATTTAAGTTTACACGGTACTCTGGACCAAAAAAATATTATTCCATTTTTAAATATTTCACAAAGAACTTACTTTGTACTCTGACCCTGTGTATATATGCATACATATATTAGAATAATCAAGATGTTCAAAAAATAAAATATTTGCTGTCGAGGTATAAATCAAAAAGACAAATGACGTAATTAAAATTTTGAAAGGTAATGGATAGTTAGATGTAAGAGTAAGTTGAATCAAGGAGAAAAACATAATCGTAATAGGATTTTTCTCGTAAAACTTCTTTGATAGGATATATACATGTATATAGTTTTCGATCGATCTAAGGGTGGACGACGGACTTGGTATGGTTGTGTATGGTCTTCCATTTTACGTAGCTATACATTTCGAGGCACATGCCAAGTATGTATATGTATATATATCTACTTTCGTTTCGAAGCATGGATAGAAGGTGTAGCGATTTATCGTGCAGCTTTTCCGGTAAAGTATCTCGAGGTACTTCCGGCAGACGTGGGTATCGGACGATCGACATGGCTCTTTCGAGGTGGAATACTCAATTACCTGAGCGAGTTCCTAGTAGGTACTTCTCCTTCACTGTATAACTATACTGTATAACCTATACTAACTATATGAGTTAGGTTGTTGTATTATGTAGCTACTTACATAGGTTGGATTATGCGTGCCCAAGCACGCTCGCGTTTCGTGACTTTAAGTTGAGGTGACGAGAGAAAGATGACGAGATGAAAATAGTGGGGATACTTATTACTAACTAACGAGAATAGAATCGATGATGACAACGTTTAATAATTAATTAATACCTCCTTTGTTTCTCTTATTTCTATTTTCTATTTTGTGTTTTCTATCATTTATATTCATATTAAAAAGATGAAACTTACAATTAAAGTAGTTATATTAAATTTATTTCAATTCCAAATGAGTGATAAGTATTTCTCACTTTTTCTAATTATATGAAAGATTGAAAAATAATAATGTTACATATTCAATTTTCATATTCAATTCTTAGAATGATTAATCAGTTATTTCGATCAATTATTTATCGTGATTGCACATATTACAAAATACGGACTGTATAATAATAATAATAATAATACCGGTAAAACATAGTTATTGCTGTTACCAAGCGTAGTCCGATGTTAATTAAGAATGTAAATTATCTACCAAACAACCCCTTCTATCGTTGCACATGTATATGCGCCACTTGCTGTATCCTTTCTTACGTATTATCACGATATAATTATAGGTTCTTTCTTATAACGTTAATTAATCACTTTTTGATCATTATTTTTGGTGGTAACGAACGTCAGTTCAAGCAAGTTTAAAATCGTCAGAGATGAGAAAGTTAATAAAAGTTTTTCCGCAAAAATGATTATTATTTCTTTTTTTTTTTTTTTTAATAAATATTACGTTTAAATGGAAAAACGTTTGTTTCTATTAATATGTATATCAGCTATAAGTTATGTAAATACTTACTTATCAATGCTCTAATGCACTTAACATTCGCATAGTATTTTCATATCGATTTACTTGACCTTCATCGTGAATCATTGAATAATAAAATTCAAGATCGTTTGAAAATTGTTTTCTTCTTACTTATTCAAGATTAATTAATATCGTACCGTTGCGTGATATATTTATATATATATATATATATATATATATATATATATATATATATATATATATATATATATCTAATTACTTTCAATATACATATTTATCTTGTTTATTACTTGATTTACGAGTCCAGTATTGTAAGAATAATAATAGATACATACATTATTGCAACTCATGGAGATATTTGTATAATTATAATGTAAGTTTGATTCGTAATATAATTTCTTTTTTCTTTTACACATGTTGCACTGAGTAATTAAATAATTAAAATATACGATCGTTTGTTGTTGTTGTTGTTGTTGTTGTTGATTGTAGTTATTATGATCATTATTATTTATATTATGTCGGACGAATTTGTACGAGATAAAAGTAATGATTAATTATACAAGGATAACAATATTTTTGTTTATCTTCATTAGGTCCCGACATATCTGGCTTCCTTCTGCAACCCTTCAGAAAACCGAAAAGAATAAGGACTGCGTTTAGTCCGAGTCAACTGTTAAAGCTGGAACACGCCTTCGAGAAAAATCATTATGTTGTCGGGGCGGAAAGGAAGCAGCTAGCGCAGGCGCTATCGTTAACCGAAACTCAGGTAAGGAAAAGAAAAATTGATTGATGTGAGATAAAAACGAAGTTAACGTATTCTTTTTTTTTTCAAACGTATATCTATTTAAAACGATCGTAAAATATTAAATATTATTTTCATCGATGGTAATGATGATCTACATCGTCTCTCATCGTAAATATTTTTAACGATCAAATCTTTCATCGTGAGTATGAGAAAAAAAATTAATCGCGACACGTCTTAAACGTTCGAAAATTTACAACAACAAAAAAATAGTAGGAGAAAATAGAAGAAGCGGAAGAGGAAGAAAAAGAAAAAAGAACAAGAATATAACGAGTTAGTTTAAACGAGGCCAATGGATGTGCAAATTTGCTAAGAATAGGGATGTACATGGTTGTGTGGTGTTCTAAAGAAAACACGTTACGAAGAATCGGCGAAAAGGGCGCGAGAGTCACGCTTTTATGTATTCTATGGGCGTAACGCGCCCTGAAACAAGGGGTGGGGATTCTTAGGAAGAAAGAGATAGATATAAATGAGAGAGAAAAAGAGAACGAGAGGGAGAGAACAAAGTAGGAGGGGTGTGTACGAATGGGGAAGGAGAAAGGTGGCGAGATAGTGAATTAAGTCGGAGAGAGCTTACCTTAGTCGACGCCATTTTGGAAGGAACTCGTATTTACGCATTGTGGTAACAAGTTCTTTCTCTTTTTCTTTTTTATTCTAACTTAAACTTTCTTTTTTTCTAATGTAATTTTCAATTGGGAGGATATTTAATAATTTTTTTCATATTTTATGAAATTATTTTGTTTTTATAATTCATGCGAATCTTAAATTATTTTTAATTTATTAACCGGGGAATTCCCTTTTTAATGACGAAGCTTTTTTATTATTTATTTATTTATTATTTATTATTATTTATGCTTAAAATAAATGAAAAGATTATGAAATATATATTTTTTCGTTTAATTATACATAAAGTAGAAAGATTTGTACATTTTGCTTTAAAGTAATACGTTTGACGTATTTATACGTCCCGCTCGGTTAACAATTTAATAAATATTATTATATTTATATAATTTATAAAATATATATTTTATTTATATATTTAATTATATAATTATATCATTTATATATAATATATATTTAATATAATATGTATTTATTATATATCTATCTATATATATATAAAAATCTCGTGTCACAGTTTTCGTTCCCATACTCCTCCGAAACGGCTTGACCGATTTTGATGAAATTTTTTGTGCTTATCCGGTATCTATGAGAATCGGCCAACATCTATTTTTCATCCCCCTAAATGTTAGGGGTAGTCCACCCCTAAACTTTTTTTTTCATTTTTTAGACAAAATTTTTAATTTCTATTTTTTTATGATACAACATACAAAAATACATACAATCCTTAATTTTCACCCTTCTACGATCAACCCTTATTTTTTAATAGCCATTTTAGTAATTTAATCATTTTTCCTCTCCGGTCGATAACTGATCAATCGTCATTTATTTAGTTATTATTATCCCCGCCAGATGTTTATAGGTGTCACTTCTGACCCAGTAAACAGCACGGAGTAGAACGAAGCCGGTTTCCTTTTTTTTTACTCCCTACACAGTTGTCGGCCATCATTATTGTTTATGCATCAAGTGTAGTAGTAACGTTGACAATTATTATTTTGCTATCTCAGTGTAACTCTTATATTAACTTTTAATCATTCCTATTTTATCAATAATAATTAAATTATCAATTTTGAGTGTATTTTGCACGATTAGTTAATCAAGTGATTTTATAACCTCAAAAGTACTCAACACGTGACACGAGCTTCCAATAACAACGGATTTTGTGTTGTAAGTATACTTTTTTTATTTATGTTGTTGATCTTATAAAAATGTAATTTTAATTTAATTTTATTAAATTATCAATTTTGAGTGTATTTTGCACGATTAGTTAATCAAGTGATTACGTGACACGAGCTTCCAATAACAACGGATTTTGTGTTGTAAGTATACTTTTTTTTATTTATGTTGTTGATCTTATAAAAATGTAATTTTAATTTAATTTTATTAAAAAAATGTAATTGAACAATTAAGATTTTCATAGTTTCCAAAAAATCAATCATTATGAATCTTTATTTTGAAATGTCAATGGAAATATTGGTTGTATGAAAAAATTATAAGAGACAATGTTTTCATAAAATTTAATTTTTTACTTTTGTTTGAAAAATTTTTCCATAAAACTTATATTTTTGTTATAATTTCATAAATTAAAACTAATCATTTCAAAACTGCGGCAAAAATCCTGGCCCTAATTATACTTTTAACATTTTTCATCATTAAATAATTTCATTAATTCTATTTATGTATGTTTTGCTCGAAGGATTACTATGCGTATCGGTTGATGATTAGACGCGGTCAGGACAAAATCATTCTACGATTTCGTGAACTTTGCCAACAATTCATAGTAGACATGTACGTGAAGATAGGGAGCGAATGACTATGATACTTACGATTTAATCAACAGAAACTGCGTGCGGAAGAATACAATCACTTGCGTGGGACTATTGTAAACAACGCCGAAACCGCAGAAATTGGTAATTCAGTCATTCTACCATAATCGTACATAGGCAGTCCACGTTACATGCAAGAATATAAAAAGGAAGCTATGACTTTCGTGCTAAAATACGAACGGAAAAACATCGTACAATCCATAAAACTTACAGATTTATAATGTTTCTTTTAGTGTTATTATGATTAGTGATTATCATATTATTGCGATATGTAAATATATAATAGATTAATTGATGTCATTAAATACAATGAATTAAAGAAATGGATGTTTGGTGTTTTGAAATTATGCTAGGTGCTAAGTTGGAAAAAAACGAATGTAATAAAACAAATTTCAATAAGATAAGATAAGCAGTTTCAGAATTATTAATAGACAAATAAATTGTGACACTGATTTTTATATATAGACTTTTATTTAGTAATTAATATATAGAATAAAAAATTATATAATGAATTTTATTAATTAATAAATTATCTTTTTTTTATCAGTTTTACGTTCTTTCATTTAACGATTTTTAAATCGATCTGATTTTGAAAAAGTTTTCACCTCAAAAAAAGCCACAGCAACGCGTGGCCGGGGCACCCTAGTTATATATATATATATATATATATATATATATATATATATATATATTATTATTATATTATATAATATATTATATTATAATATAATATATAAATATATTTAATAAAAATATAATATTATTATATTTTTTATATATACGAAAAATATAATATTACAAAATAACGATAATGTACGATATTAGATACACGCATATAAAGAAAAATAAGAATAAAAATAATAATAAATGATATTATTGTATTTAATGTAAATTAAAAATTTCTGTATAATCACGTTTTTTCAATTACACGATTAGAATATGTTTTTAATATAAATATATATACATATATTTAAGATACAGCATTCTTTCGATCAAAAATTGAAAAAAAGAGACAATTTAATTCGTGTTAGGTCGTACGATCACGTTTCTCTTATCTGTAAAAGAAACTCTCTTATGTTGGTTGTGAGAAAAAGGAAAGAGAGAGAGAGAGAGAGAGAGAGAGAGAGAGAGAGAGAGAGAGACTCGTTCGCGAACTACATCGAGCAAAAGCACCTACGTGATCGCGATTCGGCGAGTTGATTCGCGGTCATAATGTATTCCCAGGTAATTGCTGGGCTAATCGTACGTAATTAGTGCTCTAATGAGGAACACCGGGTCGCGTGTAACGCGCGTCTTTCTTATGAATCTTAACTAGGGTGAAACGTACCGTTTCTCTGCGTGTTCGAAGAGGCCTCTGTAAAGAGCCTAAGGATATAATGTGACTGCTAATTGCGTGCCGTTCCAAGTACATATATATATATATATATATATATATATATATATATATATATATATAAGTACATTGCTGATTGCCTTCCGGATCGAAGAAGACAACGCGTTGCTGTTGGCCGTCGTTTCTTAAACGTAAATTTGCTCGTAAAGTATTTTGCTACCCTCTTGGCTACTATTTATTTCTTATGCTACTACTACCGAACAAACTCTTAACGCAAAAAAAAAGAATTCGAGATATTATTATTAGAAAAGTAAATTTTCTAACGTCATACACGTAACCAACATATCTTTATTGTTATTTATGGTCTTCAATCTTGATTAGCTTCCGAAGTAGGTGTATTAGAAAGATTGAGAGATAAATAGATAGTTAAATGATATATAGATAAATATATATATATATATATAGGTATGTTTATGTTTTATTTTGTAATATCCGACGAGATAATATATTATAATAAATGATAATATGTGAAGGAGTACGTTAGTAATTTGTAATTATAATAAGAAACGGAGGAAAAAAGTCAATGATCGAGACAGTTAGATAATAGGATTAATACGCGATCATGTATCTGATTAGGCGTGGTTCTTGATATTGAAAGATACGACGATCTGTTGGTATACGAAGAAATGTGAAAGCTGGTTTTTCTTTTTAATAGTTAGTTTCCTTTTTAAAATGAAATATAATATATTAAGTGTTTTATCATAGATATCACGTAGCGACGGATAGTGTAATGACAAGTTTAATTCGAATTAACGGATCGGAAGAAGAAGAAGAAGAAGAAGAAGAAGAAGAAGAAGAAGAAGAAGAAAAAAAGAGGAAACTGAGAAAGAAGAAAGTAAAAAAAATAAAAAATAAATAAAATAAAAGATATAAAGATAACAAAATTATGTGCCCCCGAGGATTAATTGGTAATTTAATACGGGATTATCGAGAATATTATAGGAATAATGACGTTAATTATATGCGAATCGCGATCGATAGAGTTAATTCTAATGATTTATCAGTCTTTGAATAGGGCAACGAGTCATTACGGTTGTTGGTGTTCTGCCACTTATAGAGTAATATGGTCTCGTGAGGAAACTTGCAGTCTTATTTACGTACGCGAGACATAAATTATTAATGGGCCTCTCCATTAAGCCGAATAATTTAACTGACCAAACGCACGGTTTACAATCTAATCATACTCACTCTCTTTCTATCTTATGTTACTCACTTTTTTCACTTTCTTTTTCTCATAAACGATTGGTGCTTGAGTATTTAAAGGTAAGACACGAGAAGTCTCAAGATTTTACGACTTTTCCTTTTTATGGTACCAAAAATAGTTTCATTTAACAGACCTTTTTTATTTATATTGATTTATTTTTACATAATATTTTTATGTTTATATTTTCATATGTATTTTGTAATAATTTCCTCGTAAAATACGTTATACATGATAACATTTAATTTTATGATAATTAAGAAACACAATTCGTTTCGCGGAGAGTTTAAATTACCGGAATATATTATATTACAATAAAAAATGTGAGAATAAAAACAAACGGATTTCTATAAGAAGCCGTTCACTTTCTAACGTTTTTGTTTATTTTATTTTTTATTTTTCAGATCGTTTCACGATATTATCTTCTGGAAGAGTTTTCATTCACACTATGTTTGTTAATTTTCTGCTTTTTTTATACACGAAATTTAATATATAACGTTTATTTTATTATATTATATAGGATATATATAGATAATAATATATAAATAAATTCACACACACACATATATATATATAATATTCATATAATTAAATATATCATTATATATAATTATTATTTTATATTATATTTATATTATTATTTTTATATTATTTTATATTAGAATTATATATATATTTTATATTATAATATATTTATATATCTACATATAATTATTATTAATTTAATATAATTATATTATTATATTTTATATTATTTTATATTATAATTATATTATATTAATTATAATTATAATTATATGTAGTTATATTAATATATTATTTCTATTTTAGTTATTATATTATAATATAAATTATATAATTTTATAAATAATTATATAAATTATAATAATTTATATATTTTATTAATTATATATATATATAAATTTATTTAGTATCTACTAAATGGCAAGCGTTTATTTTTAAGATCGTTTGACGATCGAAGAGTTTTCTTTCGTACTATATTGCTTTTGTGTTTGGTATTTTTTTATAGACAAAATATAATATAAGGTTTATTTTTTAGATATATATAGGGATATATATATGAATTTATTTAGTAAATTGGCAACGCAGCAACAGTCATCGGATGACCGACGAGCCTTAACTCGCGAATACTTTATTTTTAGTCCAGCGACGTCACGGCTCATTATGCATAGAGAATCCGTACGCGGCCTGCATAATATGCAAACTTCTTTCCATTACCGTCCACGGCAACGTAATACGCAAGGAGAAAAAGTCTAGTGCGATTGGCTGAGAATAAAATAGTGCCATGTCGGGAGAGCTACGATATTGTTTTTTTCTCTTTTTTCTCTCTCTCTCTTTTTCTTTTACTCTCTTCCTTCCTTTCTTTTTCTCTCACGGAAGAGTCGATAGAAATCACGTAAGAAAGTATAATACATTTCAAAGAAGACAACGGTACCGAGTGTACCAATAATATCATTTGACCATACTCATTGCAGATCTGAAAGTTTTCTTTCGAAATTATAATATGATTTTTTATAATATTTTTCTATTATTCCATTTCAATCTTTTTTTCGTATTCTCATTAAAGAATTTTTTATTCATATGTCTTGTTTTCAGAAATAATATTTTTAAATAATGCATTTAAATCTTTCTAGTTCTAATTAACACTTTAATGGTCGCTCACACAACATGTGTGTGATAGCCGGCACAACTGTTATTGGCCGTTATTTATTTATAACTTTTTATATATTTGAAATTATATAAAATTAAATTTGTTGTTGTTTTTATTTATGTTAATTTTTTCGTGAATTTAATAAAGTTTTTTTAAATTAATTTTTCAAAAAATATTACCGGCCTCTGGCGACGTTTGACTGCGTAGACGTGCGGCCATTAAAGTGTTAATAATCGCAAATAATTTAGTAAAATACGATCGTATGATTGATAAAGAAGATCGTTGATGCAAATGCAACAACAACAACAACAACAACAACAACAATAACAACAACAACAACGATCATAATTGAGAATAGAAACTTGAACAAGTGAACATATTCTTTATCGCTAGTGGTATTAAAGTGAAATTAATATTCGTTGTATAACGTTGAAGGTTATCACCTGTATTTTTCTCTCGCGTGTTCTCAAGGGTTCTAGTTTCTGGAAGCGAACAATGGTACATTAAAATCTTGGATAATTTCAAATCCCATTAAAAGTCTTTATTCCTCTTACTCGTGGTCAGTGAGATCTTTTTTCATCGTTCTAAACACGAATATCGTTTTTTTTGCTTTATGTTTTTCTTTTTACTCTACAAGTTACTCGTTAATATCGTATTATTGTAACCATTTATCGTTCTTATCGTATTCCACGAACGAGACGAGATTGTTTATATCATTTTCTCTTACAATTAGTTTTGTTAAAACAATTTTATGACTTTGTAAAATTGATCCATATGAATAAGTGTAAAGATAAGAGACGATCATTAATGAATATTTACGTTAATGTTTTCTTGTAATTAAGTATGAAAAAATATTTTAAAGATAAGTAGAAACGTTTTTCTCATAAGTACATAAAATTGATATTTCTAGGAAAAGATATAAACGAAGTTGTTTTTAGGTTAGGTAAAATATAAGAATTATTGTTTCCTGTTATTGTAGTACGAAAAAGTGAGAGAGTGTTTGTGTATGTATGTATGTGCATATTCGTGGCATAAGTGATTTTAAATACACCGATCATAAAATTCTTTGCTAGCCGCGATGGTGCGAAGGGGAGATGTCTGCTGGAAGGGTAGTTTAAGTTAAAGTACACTAGAAGAAAAAGGGATGATAGATGACAAGGGAAAATATGTGTATGATAATGACAAGGGAAGAAATGTCTATAATTGTGTAACGAAAAGACAATTCGAAGAATTGAGTTAAGAATATAATTAAGAAGAAGTAAAAAAGATAGGTTATGTTACGCGTAAAATCAAGAAAAGCAGTTACTTTAAGTTGTTAGGCTAAAAAGATACCTAAAAAAGTAATTAATGTCAAAGCTAAGTAACAAAACAATTGTAAATAAATTATAAACATTTATCATTTTCAATCCTATTAATTAATTATATAGAGGGATTATTTAATGCAATCAAATTAATATTCACTAATAATGTCTGAGAATTCAAATTAAGCACAAAACAACATAAATTTTTAATTTATACAATATATAATATATAATTTATTATAATTCTAAACTATTTAGTAAATTATAACAACACACAAAATAATACCACAATTACAATGGAATACATAAAATAATAATATACGAAAAAAATATAAAAATTAAGGTTAATTATGCCATATGTAAATCTGAAAGCAATGTATGACGTAAATATATCCAAAAAATTGAATTGTAATACAGCTCTATCTATTAAAAATTTACAGTACCTAGAAACCTAGATAACCTCTAAATAATAAATCAATTCTAAATTATTTAGTAAATTATAACAAGACACAAAATAATACCACAATAAAATAATAATATACGAAAAAATTGAAAAAGTAAGGTTAAGTTGTATATAAATTGAAATAATTGAATTGTAATACAGCGCTATCTATTGAAAACTTACGGTATCTAAAGACCTAGATAACCTCTAAATAATAAATCCTTCAATTAGCAATAAAAAATAAAAATAAACGCGATAAAAACTATTCCATATTTTAAGTTGAAGAAAATCATGCAAAATACAAAAAATTTCAGTAAGATCAGTTCAGTAGTTTCAAAGTTCGTTTGAAACCAATAATGTGACTCTGAATTTTATATTATCATGTACATATATTTACTATCATCTTTTCTGTACTTTTTAGTAAACTTTTACTAAACACTTATTAAATAAACTATCAAAGAATTGTTTAAAATTTACAAAACCAATTCTGCATTTATTTCTAGGTAATACTAGTTACGAAAAATGATAGTATCTCGTTTTGATCGTCATGAGAAGTATATAGAAACGAGATAAAAGTATATATAAATACATACATATGTGTATATATGTGTGTAAAAGAGAAAAAGAGAAAGAGAGAAAGAGAAAATGCGAAAAGCGTCATTTTATCGAAGCGTGTCGTTTTAGGACCAGCCACCCCAACGTGTACGCACGGTGTCGGCGATTGAAAAATAATATCGTTGGGTTTATTTAGCCAGGAGAGGTAGGTTGACATGGTGGGGTGGTAGGCAAGAGGGTAGAAACTCGACGACGATGAGGCCGACGACGACGACGACAACGATGACGACTACTATGATGGCGTTGATGGTTTGAATACGCGTACCGAGGATTAAAAAATAATGTTTCGAGCGTGATCGTCGGAAACCGAAGGGGGAGATTATTGGACCGCCTCTTCTCGAATCTACGCGATTGGTCGCACTGTGTCCAGCTGGCGGATTTTATTCGACCGGGGTGAGTTGGGCTGTGCGTGCCGAAAGAGACATCGATCGACAAAAAGTAAAAAAAAAAAAAACAGAAAAAAAAAGAAAATATATAACATATATATATATATATATATATCTTCTGGTTTGTTTATTCGTCGATATTTCGTTTAACGCACGCTATACTACACACCATCAGAGTTCCCGTTCTTCTTTTATATAACGTTTCGATCAATATCACTCGAGAGAGAGAGAGTGAAAAAGAGATAGATACAGAATGTAAAATTGACTAACAAACATTGCAAGACGATAAAGATTGTTTTACGAATTTTAAATGTTAACTCAATCAACGTGATTATCGAATGAAAAATGTTAATTAATGATTTTGATGAGATTTTATTTTTTTTTCTAACTGAAATTTCTCTCACGAGATTGTTTTTCATTTCTTCTGTCAGCCCCCCTTTTTTTTTTTATTTTACATAGAGTGAGTTGAAAAGTTTTCAATCGAATGAAAATTATTTCTCGAAGGATTTATCATATTTCTAAACCACCCAGTTTGCACGTGCAAATTTCTTTTTTGTATTAGAACTTTTCTTATATTTGCATTAGTAATTCAGAAAAGTATTTATTTGCGTAATTTGAATGAATTTATTTTAATGTTGTTGCGAAACGAAACAAAAAAAATTAAGAAAACGTTAGATAGATCACTTAGCGATTAGTAGATACTCGAAACATGTATCTGTAGAAAATAGATCAATTTATCTGTTATAGAACGTATGTCGAATGTCGCAGGTACTCGCCAATTAAGATACCGTCTAGTTGTAGATTTTACAGGTACATTGATTTATCATTCGTATGATAAAGTTTTGGTAATAGAACGTTGAAATATATAAATTTTCAGCTAATTTATGGAGATAATGCGATTACACAACTATATTTATATATTTTTAATTCATATTATTTAAAAATTTATTTTAATTCTTTTTTATTTTTGACGCAATCCTAACATATTCTGGTAATTAGTTTATCGAGTGTTTTTAATTAAACATTTTTCCATGCTTCTTATTAAAATTGTCAAAAATGTCACTTGGTAGAAAAGTTCATATCAAACGTGTATTTTTTATTGCATGTATAAAATATACAAAATTATTACGAATATAAGAAAATAATAAAATTAAAAAAAAAATAATTCACAACTTGTTAATATTTGATATAATAAACATAGATCATTTGTAAAATTTATCGTTGTAGTTAATTTTTTATGGATATCAGCAAGTTTTGTCCAATAGTAGTGTATAATAATACTTATACAGATAACAATATATGGCATCGAAGAATTGAAATGTTGCTTTCGCAATATTAATTTCCATTTAACGAATATCCAATTTCTCGTGGTAATAAAAGGAAAAGACTCATCAGCAGGATAGATCTTATAGCTCGTATGTATGTACTTATATAAATATTTTACATATGTAGTTTCATAATTAAGCAACGAAATGTTTTCTCGTAATGGCAACTTGTACTTTTGGAGCCATTTCGAATCGCGAAATCGGACATTATGGATTCTCCCGTGGTATTAAATTATCCGCTGAAACTCAACAATTTTGTACGAAGATATAAACGTCGAGTTATTATATTTGTTCAAAAAAAAAATACCCATAAAATATGCGTATGGCCTGAGGTGTTTATTCTTATTACAGAAACGAGCAAGTACAAGAACGTCTAATTTCTCGACGATGTTGGATGATTATGTTACGTTATCGTTAATATCTAGTTGGATAGTGATTATATATTTTTATCATTTATCTAAAATGATACAGTTGTATGACTGATCGATAGATATTGATAAATACTTATTAGGAATGAGTAATTATTAGTATAGCTATATATATATATATATGTATAAATAGTATTTTTCTCCTATAAATATAGTATATAGGACATGATGTTATAAATAACAAGAAATTTATGTTTTCATACCTATCTATAAGTAGATATTTAATAAACGTATTACAAGTGTTACGTTATTAACGTTAACTCATTAACATTAATTTATCTCACGACCGATTTGAAATTCATTTCATATTTTATTAAAAATAATCATTGAAAAGTTTTAATACAATGTTATTACTTTTTATACAATTATAATCATTATATTGTTTTACTTATTATTGAAATTTTAATCAAGTTGATTTAAATTTAATTTTTAATTATTAATATTATAAAAAATATTAAATTAATATTATTATAAATAATATTAAATTAATTATAAATAATACTAATTATAAATTTATTAAATTTATTTATATTTAATATAATAAATACATCATAATATAAATAAATAATTATATAATAATAATATAATAATAATTATAAAAATAAAATAATAAAATAATAAAATAATAAAATATATAAATAATTAATAAATAAATAATAAATAATATAATTAAATTAATATTATTTATAATTAATAATATTAAATATAGTATTATTATAAAATTAATAAATTTGATATTAATATTTAATTTTTAAAAATATGATAATTTGAAATACGGTTACGGTATTAATATAATAGGTATATCTGTATAAATTCTTGGTAGTAATATTAAAAATATTTTTAATATTAATAATGTATAATTTGAAAGATAAAAAACAATAATTTTAAATAAGACGAAAGTAACATGATAATAGTAAATTTTGTACAAAAAGTAATGCGAATGATATTGCACGAATAAAAAATTTAATTAATGTTAAAATATTTTAAATAACACAAATATTATGTATGTTACATATATATATATTAATAATAAGAAATATTTTCACGAACAAAAAAGTAATGATAATAAAAATGAGATAGAAAAAAGAAGAAGAAAAAAAAGAAGATAGAAATGCAATGTGAATTCCGTCCGTCTATCATTATCCATTTGTGTTAACCTTGAAAATGTTCGCGAAGCGTTTCTGATCAGCGGACGTGCTCGTCGTGTCGCATAATTAGAATATCAATTAATAATCCGGATTAATTGAGCTCTTCATTATCCATGCATACCAAAGTGATATCCAGAAGCTCGTGCACGCTTTCATTATTCTCCCTAACGCGTGGCGTTTCAATGTGGAAAAAAGAAAAAAATATATGACAGAGATAAACTATGTTAACGATATCCGGCTCGAGACGATTAAGGATAACCCAGAAATTATGATAAACGTAATTACGATTATCAAATTTTCTTCCCGTAATTTTTCTTTTTTAATTTATTTAATAATTTTGTAAAAATGTTGTGCTGAGTTTGACATACAATTAGATTTTATTTATTTTTGTTAGTTGTAAAAATGTATATATATATATATATATATATTTTAATTATTTATGCATCATTATACATTACGTCAGTTTCTTAGCTTTTTAAAATATATTTTTTATGTCACTTTATCGAATATAATATACGAGGATAGAATTTGAAATGTTTTAAATCTAAACACAAAACAAACTTTTATCCTTCCACGATAATTAATACCTAAAAAGATTTACATAAAAGGACAATGATCGATAGGATAGTATACATTATCGAAAGTTGAAATCGTAACTTTCATGGAGGATCGATGGGTAAGGAATTCAGGAAGATTCATCTTTCTTTCGTACGTATAACTCGGCTTACAATTTTCCAAGAGATGGAAAGAGAGAGAGATCGGTGAAGAGATCGTCTCGAGAAGCGGCATGGCATCTTAAAGAAGGTATCATTCATCGATACGGAACCAATTACAGGCAATACCATCTCCGTAAGATCTACCAAGATCGAAATTAAAGTCGGTTTGAAGAAAATACAGGAAAAAAAAAAACTAACATGAGAGAAATGAAACACAAAAAAAGAAAACAAAATCAAAATAAGATGAAAAATAAAAAGAAAAATCTTGGTCCTGCACATGTGATGTGGTTGGTTGAGGATCCTGAAAAGATGTCGGCTATCTAAATGGGCTCGCAAGATTGCGAGTTGGAAGCGCTCACGCTCACTGTGTGTCTGTCGATCGTTTGGACGAGATAACGAGTACGTAGGTACGTTACATAGTACGAAAGAAAAATAAAAAGAAAAAAGAGAGAAAGAGAGAGAGAGAAGAGAGAGAGACTTTGCGAGTTAACCGGCGTTACTTCGGACTTTTAGTTGAACAGGGTAACAGCCTGGCTTAAGCACCAACTGAGCTTACCTGCCTTCCTTGGTGAGTTTGCGCAGAGCCACGTAATTGAGGCTGTTTCTGGAACGCGCTTAAGTGACAGGTGAACACCTTATATGCGAGTCACATCGCCAGTGACAGTCGTATGCGCCTTTCTAAAAACATATATATATATATATATATACTAGTAGGCATATACACATAGAATACACATACAAACAAACGTAGGACAAACTCTTCTTCTTCTTCTTCTTTTTCTAATAGTCCCTTCCTTTTCTTTATCTTATTATTCTTCATATTCTTCTTTTTTACTACCTTAACTTCTATTTATTCCTAAATTACAACTTTGTTGTACATTTTACTTAGTTGCGCATGGGTGCGCAGCAGAAAGAGAAATTTCATTTTTATTTTCATTAATATCCCCATGTTTTTAGTCTATCTCGATTTTTAATCAGTGCAACGAGTGTTCCTTATTTCCTATGAGATTAATCCAATCAAGATTACTCCAATTTTTAAGGGCATTTATTATTAGGTTGTTCGGAAAGTAATTTCGTTTTTATTTTGTGAAAATTAAGACAATTTTTGTTTCGAGGCCTTTCATGTGGGCACAAACAGTTAAAATAAATTAAATCTCTCACCGATCTCACGTGTTGTTATTTGCCGGTTTGCATCAACTAATGTCTTTATTGTGTCAGGAAAAAAGGAAATTACTTTCCGAACAATCCAATATATATTTTTGAAAAATAAAAATAACATAAAATTAATTATATGAAGTAACGTCAAATTTAAAAAACGTTGTACGTACACGAAAGAAAATTTTTAAACAAAAATTCGCGTGCGAATTTAAAAGATTACTTTTTTACCCGAGTCATTTGATATTCCTGATAGATGATATTAGAGTAGTTTGAACAATGTTAAAATTGATGGAATCTGAGGAAGTCGATGGAAAGAAGTAGGGTATAAATAGAGGATCAGGAAAGGGATGAGCAAAGTGTGTTGGTGGTGGGAGAAAGGGAGGGTTGAAACTAAGCGTAAATCCGAAATCCAATGGGGTGGGGTAGGGTTAGTACTTTAGGAAGTTAGGGGAAAGAAAGGACATTGGGAAGGGATGAAGAGGAGTAGAGAGTTGTCTACATTCTAGGAGAGATGGTCCGGAACTTTGTGGAAGGGAATGTTCGTAGTATTCGCGTGCGTGAAAGATCAACCAATCGGATCGCAGGTCCACGCTCGTTGCCGTGGTAACTCAACGGGAGAATGTGCAAGTGAGATAAAGAGAGAGAGAGAGAGAGAGAGAGAGAGAGAGAGAGGAAGAGATAGAAAGTGGGAAGGAATAGGGGTGCGATAGGGGTAACTCGATTAAGCTTTGGAACGATGCTCCCAAAGGGAATGGCTTCGTGAAGGAAAGAGGAAGCTTGAGAGAAAGAGAGAGAAAGAGAAGAGAAACTTCATCGTGCTTGCTAGAAGGGGTTGCTCTCTATTTGCCCTCTTAATCACCCGTTAAGTGCCACGACCCCAAAGAGCCTCCCTTCGGGCATAAAACTTGTGATTCGTTGAGTGCTGCTTTCGGACATTGCTGAATCGTCCGATATCAACGTTACTCTTATCTGACGGATTTTTACGAATTTGTTGTTTAAAAACATTTGCAACAATCGAGAACGTTAATTGACTGATTTAATATTATTTTATTGCATTTTAATATTTTAGATAATATTTGTTTGTTCGCTATTGACGATAGGCAGTAGAATTGTATATGTGTTTTTCTTTTTATTCTTTTTGTGACAATATAAACGAGATAGAAAATATTTTGTAAACAGTTTAGAAAAATCCTTTGAGAAAGAGAGAAATTTCGGTTTATACGTATACAATTCTGATTTTGATTCGAAATGCTCGGTTTAATCTGGGTCTCGTCAAAACTATGTTATACGTTGGACGTGAGACGAGATTCGGTCGACCATTTATTCTGTTCCTCTCCCTCTTTCTCTCTTTTATCATTCTTTTTCTTCTCTTGGAACTCGAGTACAATGTCGATTTTCCAGCTTGATAACTTCAAAATGGCACTTCTATCTGCAGCCCTTTCTTTCGGTATGAAATATGACGATCGTGCAGTCAATTCAAGGACAATAGTGTCCTATGCCGTTTCTCGTTTCATAAAAGGGAGCATGTGTACGTGTGTTACCCCTTCTTTTTCTTTCTTTCTTTCCTTTTTTTTACTCTATCTCTCTCTCTCTCTCTTATTTGACGATCGAAGGGGTTCCGTGTCAGCACACGAGCTATTGTAACCGGATAACTGCGTTTAGGGGTGGCTGTTTGATACATCGACTCGTCCCTACTACTAAGAGGTATAGGGGTTGGCTCCATAACTAGTTGCCACTTAATTTGCCAAACCACGGGGTTACGATCCCGAGGGTGGAACGTTTCGTGTCCCCTTTTTTCAAGCGGATTGGTCCAATGAGCTTGATCGTCTGTATCGTTGACTGTCCGTCGGCTTAACGACGGTCGAATGATAGGGTAGCACGATTGTAAAGGGATTTATATATATATGTATAGAAGATTTATACACGAAATTGCGTACGAGTGAATTCATGAAAATTAGGGTATACTATTATTCGTATTGGTTGTTTTATCACTGGTTCGATCAAATGTTGCGGTATTTATATATATCTTTTAGAATTGATTATTAAATCATCGCTGAAGAGAAAGAATATTATTCTCTCGATAAAAGGTGCGACCTATGGGAAAAATAATTTTGCAACAATTTTATATCATACGTATTTTCTTTAATGTCTGATGTAATTAAAATGTTATCGTTTGACACTTAATTAATATTTTTTTTCTTCTCTTTGAACATATTAAATCATGATAATAATCCCACACTTTCTGTTCATTATTATAAATATAATCTTTAAAATTATGAACGTAGTATCGTGCAGTGTTTCCTGTGACCTTTCAATATTTACTTTTTATTGATATTTTTTTTGAAATTGAATTATTTTCCCACGGAACTCGTGTGTCATACGAAAATTTCGTAGGACAATATACTTCGATTAAAATATAATATTTTTTTGTTGAAATAAAAACATTAGCATATAAATTCAATCATTCGGATAAGCGAATTATAATAAAATAAATATTAAAGAAAATAAAAATTGTTTCGTTATTGTTTCAGGTTAAGGTGTGGTTTCAAAATCGGCGAACGAAGCATAAGAGAATGCAACAAGAAGAGGAAGCAAAAGCTCAACAACAATCTGGCGGTGGTGGGGGAGGGGGCGGTGGCGGGGGGTGGTAATGGTGGTAACGCGAATAACAACAGTAATAATAAGAACACTCATCACGTTAGCAAGTGGCAACAAGAGACTGGTGATTATCATCACGAGGATGAAGAGGAAGAAGAACAAATCGATCCGGAAGCTGAAGAATGTTCAAGCGATTCTGAAGCGTAGCTAGACGTTTTATGCCTGGATTAAAAGTTTCCAGGATGGCATTTTGTATCGTTGGAAAAAAAAAAATAACAGAGAGAGAGAGAGTGATATGTTCATTTTTTGAACGGAATTCTCGAAGAAAATATTTCTTTTTTCCTTAAAAACGAATTCTTCATGAAGGAGAATACGTTTGTTCGTTGGTTCAACGAAAAAATGACGATGATAAACGATCTGAAAAATAACAAATTTTCACGGATATCCTTGACGAATCGTTTAAATCGATTAATTTGGATTTTTATCGAAAATAATGAGAGTAAATTAATAATAATCATAATAATAATAATAATATGAAGAAGATCGTAATCGGACGTTTACGATCGTTTTATTACGTAAAAGGAGTACGAAGAGACAGACGAATAATATTATACTAAACTTCACGTTTTTTCGTGAGTTGAAAAAATACAAGAAAGTATAAGAAAGAAAAGAAGAAGAGGGTGGAAAATAGAGACGGGTCGGAAGTCAACTAATGGAGGTATTGTTTAGCGATGGTCGGCAAGGTTAAATGGAGATACTTCCGCCGGAAGAAACAGACTAGACGAACGGAACGGAAGAAGAATCACGAGATATCGACGAACATCAACTTCTGTCCCTTTAAAGAGAAATTTTTTTCTGAAAAGGGCTGTTGAGGAATAATCGACATTGATTTTTCTCATTCTCGTTCAAACCTTTGTTAAATTTTTTGTTCACATTTCAAGTAGAACGAGTTTAACGTAAAATTGACAAAATTTTCTAATATACGGACTATATTTCTCTACGTAATAGTTTAATTAAATATCAAAATGATAAAATTAATAATCTCTTTGTGATCATCGGATGCAGAGTCCCTGCAGCACCCCCACCCACCCTCCACTGTCGTCTTGCCATAATTCATTCGCCATAGTGACGAGACGAGACGAGATTAAAACGTCGAAAGTGAGTGTAAATAAGAAAGGTGTAAAAGACGATTCTTCGATAATAATCGAACTCGTCCGATCGATTCAAATTATATGTATATACATATATATACATATGTATATGTATATATAGAGAAATACAAGGACGATAAAGCTAGTGCCAAACGTCATAGTACTTAAGAAGAAAGAGAGAGAGAGAGAGAGAGAGAGAGAAAGAGTGAAAGAAAGAGTGAGAATGAGAGTGAGAGAGAGAGACAGTGTAAACTAGAAACTAAAAAGAAAAAAAAAACTAAGAAATACACGGAAGACGTATTACAAAAGTAGTATCTTTGATCGTTGTTCTACGAACGTGCAGTATTCCTTTCGTCAATCGATGTATCGAAATATACCGGCGACTTAAATTATTATGGACGATACTTATAATAACGATATTTTGCATCACGACCCTCGGCTTCAATTTTATTTTTAATTATCTCATTCAAATTAATAAAAAAGAAGAAGAAGAAGAAGAAAGAGAATCTTATAACGAGAATCAAAGTATTCTTATAATATTTATGTTCAAAGTAAACTTTTATATTATTGAGAGTATTTAATATTAATTAAATTTATAATAAAACATAGAAACAAAAGAAATGATAAAAATTATTTGAATGACAACGAAAATTCGAATTTAAATAATTATTTAATTACTTATATGAAATCATTTCTTTTAAATGCAACAAAAAATTAACAAAAATAAATTAGAAACGTAAAGGAATAATTAATATAAGAGTTTATTTATAATGAATCGAAGAGAAGGGAACGAAAAGGAAAATAAAAAAAAAACCAAAGAAAAGTAATAATTCGTATTTTTCTTATTTAATTACCGCCGACGGTCGCGTTGCAAAATACGTACCACATACTAAGTGTAAATAATCTTGTAAATAAGAAATTGTGATTTTATTTGTCGTACGAAGACATAGAATTGTACGATCGTCCAGAAGATTCAGTTCGAGCTTCCAAACGATATAGCGAAATAAATTATATCAAAGCAATTCACGATAACGATATAAATTGTCGTTTTATTTATCCTAAGAAAAAAAAAACAACAACAAAAAAATAGACGAGATAAGAATAAAATCTTTATTGATTACACACACTCATACACACATTCATACATACATACATACATGCATGCATGCATGCATGTAAATATATAAATTCGTTTATTTTAATTTCATCATTTATAATAGAATAACGAACGTTATAGTAAAGTTTAGAGAAATTCGTGCCAATAAGATGGATACCATGATAAATAAATCTTTAGAAAAATTCGTATTACGAGATATAAATTCTAACGATTTATTTCGGAATATCTATGAGAAAGTAAAATGTATTTTACAACGGAATTTGTAATATAACGTTGAAACAATGGAACACAGACACGATTTTACGGTATATTCAAGAGAAAATAAGAAGTATCTCGACTTTAAGTAATTGGACCTTCTCCTCTTCAACGTGGTTACTTCGTTCGAACGGTATATTCATCCTTAACATCGATAAATCGTCTTTTCTCGACGTAAAACATCTTGCTCTCGACGCGAACGACGATTACGATCTTTCTCTTTGGCCCCTCCCCCTTCCTCCTCTCCACCTTTTCCTCCTCTCATTCCTCTATCAGCTTCCAGCAGTTCTTCTTCTTCCCCATGGGCCTCCTACCCCCAGCTTCCCCCCTTCTCCACACCCATTGCTTCCTTGTGGAGCAATTTCACGATGATGAAAACGACGGTGCTTTTAAACTCATGATATTAATGCAATGATCATCCTTGATTACCGCTTTATAACCTATGCAACGTGTCCGACAAATTGCCAAAGCGAAAATGATCGTGTATGTATGCGGGCGCCCCCCATTCCCTCCCCTCCCTCTCCCTCCTATCCATTTCGGAAGTTCTCTTCTCTTTCTACGCCGAAGATAAGGAACGATTCTTCCACGTAATCGCTTTATAATCGCCGCTTCCAAAATGAATAATTATGGCACATGGAAGTTCTACACCGTAATTAAGCGTTCGTGTGCATATAACGGAGGAGGAGTAGGAGAAGTAGAAGGGGGGTGGGGTGAGAGGTTCTTTGCGTATATGCATGCGTGGCTTTTAAATCGAAAGGATGTATGTATTATTCTTTCGAAAAAAAAAGATTTTGCAACGAAACGATGTGATTTTTATCGTATTTTAATTTCACAGACAAAAGAAAAGGGAAGGCAAAGAGAAAAAGGGAGAGAGAGAAATAGAAAACAAGAGAGAGAGAGAGAGAGAGAGAGTGGGGGATAATAGTAAGTTTTCATCTTAATATCGTATAATCATTATTTCGAGTAGATATCCTGTCTATAATACGTCACATTTTCGAACATTAACATAAACAAAACTCGTGTAACAAGTCGGTGAAATCGTTTCGTTCGGAATTCGATGGTTCTTCTTCGAGGATGTTGAATATATGTGTAAAGTGAGAGAGAGAGAGAGAGAGAGAGAGAGAGAGAGAGAGGGAGAGAGAGAGAGAATTAAAAATAAAAAAAGGAAAAGAAGAGACTAGTAAGAGGCACGCGATGTATTTTGGGACCGACCTTTTCTCTCGGCGCATAATTATTCAAAAACAAAAAACGGGGGTTAAGAGAGGGGGAGGAAAAGGGGAACCGGATCGATCCTTTACACCCACGATGGAATTTGAAAAGATCTAGACGAGATATCGAGAATCATGTGTGACATTTAAAAAAAAAAAAAAAAAGAAGCAGATTATTCCAAATACCTCAAGTTGATCGTTGATCAAACGTTTGCATTCCAACCATCGAACTTTAATAATAATAATAATAATAATAATAATAAATAAATTAGGTACAATAAATCTATCTTTTTTATCTTCTCGATGGTATTTAAGAAAAAAAAAGAGGGACAAGAGAGTAAAAAAAATTAAAAAAAGATAGGTTTCAACTCGTCCGTTCTTTTTCTTTCCAACTTCCGCGATGATCGTTTTCCCAAACGAGACTCATTTACATTCGGTAGGCGTGCCACTGTTAATCGCTTATTACTCACTCAACTGGTAATTAGCGCGAGAGGAACGGAGCACTCACTGTTCCAGATTCATTTATCTCGTTCGCCCTCGGTCATAGCTATGTTTTAGAAGATTGTTTCGACGTTCGATCTATAATTATATCGCATTTATCATTCCACACCGAGTTTGTTTACCCGTATTACCAGAAAGAACGAGATATACATATATATATATATATATGAAGAGAAAGGAGAGAGAGAGAGAGAGAGAGATAAACAATTTAAAATGACGCTAGATAGAAAATGATTATTCGTTTCTATCGATAACTATCGATTTTGTCAATTACTTTATGGATTATCTTATTCCATGCCATGCTACTTCTATTTCGTCAAATTTACATATATAATTCGTAAGATAAATCGATTTCTTTTTTTAACTATCCTAAGAGAGATAAGATTCATTATTTATAAATCAAACTGGTATATTTCTCATCCGGGATGCTTGGCAAATCATTAATTATATTATCATGTTAGATAAATAATTGTCATTTGGATAGAGTAATAGCGTTGATAATGTTTTTAACTGTTTATCTACAATGTATAAACGAGTATATAGAGATAAAACATTTGAAACAAAAAATATATAATATTTTAACGAGAGAGGGAGAGAGAGAGAGAGAAAATGAAAGTCGACAGTTATGAATTTCTACGCCACTGTTTTTCGTTCGGGAGCACGCTTGGTTGTTGTTGTTGTTGTTGTTGGGTTTCTTGGTTGCTCTCATCCACCACTTGCATTGGGCTTTGAAGAAGGTAAGTGTGGTATGGCGAGGAAGTTGGAATGAGGGAGAAAGATAAAGAAAACGAACGTGAACGAAAGAGAGAGAGAGAGAGAGAGAGAGAGAGAGAGAGAAAGTGGAAATATCTTGGGGGTGGGGGTCGTCCAAGGGCCTGCAGTTCAGAACTGCTAATTATGTAAATTGCCAGTGTTGCAAATTACCCTCACAGTTTGCGTTCATTCTACACACAATCCACATGGTCCCTGCACATCTCGCACACCTCGCACGGAATCCATCCACTTTCAGATACTGTTACTTCCTTTGAAAGATAGAAAGAGACAGAAAGAGAAAGAGAGATTGAGTGAGTGAGATAGACTAAGAAGGAGATATAAGAGTGCGAGGAGGATTTAACGACACCTCTGCCCTACGGAACGTTCTGCCTTCTTTCCTACCACTCTTCTTACTCCTTCATTCATCATAACTAGTACTCAACGAGTAAGTATACTCTTGGTTACCGAGTGTCCACGTAGAAAAGATAGTAGATCGATGTTTCGCAAATTACTCCTAGAAATGGTGACTAGTAGTTTTTTTTTCATCTTATTATTCTTTTTTTAATAGATAATTTTGTTTTTTAGATTTATTTTATTTGTAAACACATTCGAAACCGATTTATATGAGAATATTATTTATTCTTCCTTTAACGAGTTCTTCGAAAAATGTTTGTGAGAGTGATCAATATTTAATACAAAGTAACACACGTATAATGCAACCCTGACGAAGTATTTTACTTTAAGTTTTATTTTTCTTTCCAAACTTTTATTGATTATATCAGCTTGTAAAGATCTTTTTGATGTCTCAGACAGTTCAGGTTTATTTCGTAATATTACGACACGTTTGTAAGTAAAAAAAAAAAATCTTTATTGCTTGATAATTTAATTATTTCATTTAAAAGAGGGGAAAAAAAGACATGAGAATGAGACCTAAAGAAATTTAATGACGACGTAATCTGTTGATTTTTTTTCTCGCTCGTTTGTTTGATTAGTTTGTTTGTTTATTCTCTTCGTATTTTATTATACTTATAATACTTACGTATTTACAACCCGATTTTCACGCCGATTATTTTACGTCCTACGCGGAGGATGTATATTTTATCCGACACACGTATTCTTTTTGTTTTCTCTTTTTATTTTTTTATTTTTTTTATTCTTCTTCTTCTTCTTTTTTTAAGGTTTTTATTCGGCAGATTTGTAAAGGATCGAGATATAGCTCGTACGATTTTAAGGTTTAAGGCCCCGAAGATAAGAAGAAATTCATTGCTTTCTTTCGTGTTAACCGGCGACGCGTAAAAATGCAATCTTTCGCTTTTCCTTTTGCCCGTTTAGCATCCGACCGGCTTGTAACTGGTTATAAAGGAGATAACCTTCGTAAGTTCTCGTTTTCCGTGGTTCCGTGCTTCTCTCGTTCGGCCTGTGAAACATATTCGGTAGGTGCGTAATGACTCGCTAACGCGATAACGATGATAACCTCAATGACGCTCAACGATCCCGATATATTCATTAATTTTTTTTTCTACTCCTTGTTTTCCATTTATTTCTTTTTTTGTTTTTATTTATTATAAGTATTTTTGTCTTTCCCTTTTTCTTCTTTCTCTGTCTTCATCTTGTTTTCTCATAAAATAACTTTACAGAATATTTCAAGTGTTGAAAGAAAGAAAAAGGAACGAAAAGAAATGAGGTCATCGATAAAGACTGGATAAAAGAAGTTTTTTTCTTTTTTTTTTTTTTACGAAGAAACGAGTATAATAATATTGTATTTCTCCTCGATGAGAAATGATTTTTAATATTAATTTGATTGTGAATAAAAAAAAAAAAAAAGATCTATGATTTTACTTTGAATTCATCGTTTCGTGATTTCATTCATTTTCTTTACAACAAGTGACACAAACATTTTCATTTTACGTAGATAATATTGAAATATGTAAATAATAATATGCAATTTATTTTAACGGAAACAATTTTATGAGATATAATATTATTATAAGATAAAAAGGAAAAAATACCATTAGGATATCATGACGTTTTGATTGTTTACATCGTGTTTACATAATTTGTGTAAATAAGACTCCTACATAAACCGTTTACCGTCTCGTTGTTTAAATACGAATTAAGAGACACTCGTAGTACTTTCATTATCACGAAGATTAAGTGAAATTCACATTAGACGTTTAACGACACGATATGGCATCACCGAGTGTGGTATGCAAATTAAATAAGATAAGTGAATGCACGAGATGAAAGGGGAAGGAGTTTTCAACACGCGAAGAGTCATCACCTTTACCATTTGAAATCATTATCTGAAGCTAGTTATCTTTTTCCAAATTTCTAACACCTTTAGATTTCTTTTTGTAGAAAAAAGAAAAAAATTTTTTAGGTAACCTAAAAACAATAATCATTAATAAAAATATTTTACCACTTATCTATCATCAAAAGTATCATCTCTATTACATTATATTCTATAGAATTATATTATGAAAAAAAAAGTAGTTAAATGAGTTAAAATGATGATTAGAATGATCGTTTGATTTGACGAGCATAACTTAAGAATTAAATGAGAGATTTTTGAACATCGATATCACAGCGGGTGACCGAAACGATACGTGTGACCAATGAAATAACCCGTGAACACGAACAAATCGTTTAATCCAAGTCGAGCCAGGATGGAGGGTAATGATGACCATAAACTGTTGGAGAAATGAGAGAAAGAGAAAAGGAAAGAAAGCAACATCTCGAAGTAGTAGTAGTAGAAGAAGAAGAAAAAGAAAGGGAGAGCAAAAGTTCTTGCACAGCCAACCGAATAGAGGGCCTGACAGGCGAAATGGGCCTCGGAGTTCCAGGCCATGTATACCTGGTCCTCTTTCTCTCTCTCTCTTTCTCTTCTTCCGTTCTATCTCTTTTTTCTCTCTTCACCGTTCGTTGGATGCCACAAGCTTGAGATCCCAGATGTAGGATCCGGTTCCAGGAACCGAGCGTGTAAAACACCGGTTAAAGCCGTGCTTTCCAAGCCGGAATCAATGGGAAAACAATGGCCCGACAGGTCTTAAAGTGTCTGACAAATGTTCCCCACGCGTGTCTCTGCATTGACCATAGATTAACTTAGACGAACTTAGTTAGTCTATGGGAAAATCTAATCAAAATATATCTGAATATTTTGTTATTCCTTAATTTCTTCTTATTCTTTTCACTTTGTCATTGTATCTCATGGGACATTCGTTTAAACGAAAACTAACATCTATATCAAGATACTTTCGAATTATTAAACGCTTATTTACCTTTGTAAGAAAAGAATATGCCGCTTAACTTTAGAATTGAATGTTATTTTTTGTTTCTCTTCGAGTTACTCGATACAAACCCCCCTTTCCCGTCCTTTCCACATCTTCTCCTCCAGCACTTCTTTGCATTCCGAACAACTCCAAGGATTTTCGTTTTCTTCACGCTAATAAGTCAGAGGATGTTGGGTAGGGTGGGTGTCCCTTAGCCGTAGCGATGTTTGCATTTGAATAACAAGCGGTCGACACGACCTTTTTCACGTGAATGTGTGCCACGAAATAAATCCCATCGGTATTTGTATTTGTGTTTGTTTACGTACTTATATATATATATATATATGGATGTACCTTACTTATTTACCAATACTCATGTATGGAATGTAGATGAGGAGTAATGTATCTACGAGCGATGAAACGCATCGGTCCATCCGACTGGGACCACCGACGGGTGCAACTAACGAAGCTCGTAAAATACGAATTAAACTTGGACCATACGTCACGATCGATCTGTTTCTTCCTTTCATTCTTATTTCTCTTTTCTTTGTACGAGCATGAATCGATCGGAATGATCGTAAAACTTCCAATCGACGTAACGTAATCGGTTTCTAATCTTAGAAGAACCTCTAAATGTGAAAATACTAATTTCTAAATCTATTGCATAACTTTGAATTTAATCTAAACGTGTTTTCGTGTAATATTATATTATATCTAAGTTTCGTGCAATACACAATTGATTTTTTTCTTAACTCAATCAGATAATACAATATTATTAAGGAAATTTTTATCTTCCTAGTTGTTTTCAATATCTATCATTACTGTTTTAAAAAATTATTAACAATGAGAAATAATTTATTGGATTTATTTATAAGATAAATGTTTGAATTTTTTGTTTTGTTATGCTTTCATTTTAATTTTCATTTATGTGATATTTTTTTGTATAAAAACATATTTTATCGATTTTAAATAAAAACGAGCAAATAATTTTCTCTATACAAAAACAAAATGTTGAACTCAATTAGTCTTGTTGACGATAATATCATCGTGTAGTCATATAAAATCAATAGCAATCACAAATATTGATAATTCATGTACGTATGGACACACAAATATTGTTTATATTACCATCTATTATCTTCCCTTATTCGTAATTATTTGGAGATCTCTGGTTACAACAACAGCTTGCTGGGTCATCCCAGTTTTAAAAGTCAGCGTGAAGGCTACATTTACCTTTAGTCGAAGGTATAAAAGTGGCCTCGGTTTGCCGACGGGGATAGGGGAGGAACCTCTCTTCGAATAAAGTGGAATCGGCTTAATGAATACTCGCCCCTTCGTAATTACCCTTCGGTTTTGCGACTTTTTTAGCGAACTTTGATTTTCTTTATTTATGACGCACTTAAATTATACTAAAGTGCACAAATAAGTAATTACTGCAACAAAAAGTATTGGAAAAGAAAATTTCAATATCAAATCAAATTTCAATATTTTAATATATGATTACACGAAGTGTGATCCTATGATAAAGCATCGTTAAGAAACTTAAATCATACATTATTAGGTATCATTTCACATTTTTATTTTTTGTTTGTATTTTTAAGAATCTTGTAGAACAAGGATTTTATTCCTTTTTATTTTGTTAATTTAAAAAGATTTAATTATATAAGAGAATTAGTAATTATTTACCATTCTGCAAACGTAGGTTGAGTTTTAAATTTAATCAATTAAATGTTTGTATTTTTAGCTTACTGTTACAATCTAGTCAATGTTATACGTTTATAATTTAAAGATAACAGGTAAGCTAGTTTATATAAAGATACAAGTGGCATATAGATAAAGATTATTAGATTATTATAGATTATTATTAGATTAAAATATTGTAAAAAGATTTTATTCCTTTAAATTTTATTTATTTAAAAAGATTTAATTTTATAAGAGAATTAGTAATTATTTACCACTCTGGAAACGTAGGTTGAGTTTTAAATGTAATCAATTAAATGTTTGTATTAGCTTACTACAAGCGGCATAAAGATTATTAGATTATTTATTGATTAGATTATTATTTGATTATTATTAGATTAAAACATTGTAAAAATTAATTACTTTATGTATATACAATATAAGTAAATTGATACAACTTTATAATTATATTACAATTATTTATAAATATTTTTAAAAATTGAACGAAATATATTGAAGAAGTACCAATTTTGAAATGTTCAAGTTGCCAATTCGTTTCATCATTTCTCAAGAAGTAAGAGTTTCTCGATAAATCGACGAAAAGGATGTGGTGTCCAGCAATTTTCTTCTTCTACCCGAATCGTGAGGGATTCATCTTTCTCTCTCTCTTTCTATTTCTCGAGTTAAGGGAAAGAGGAAAGTTAATCGAAGAAACGGAATTACACGCTGGAAATCATTCGATCGTAGAAACGTAACGTCGATAGGTCGAATCGAAGACGGGAGGTCGATTTACCAGTTCGTTTATTCGAGGACTCGCGAGAAGGGTTGCGAGAATGAGAGAAGGAAAAAGAATGAGACGAACACATACACACATACATATATATATATACAAAAATAGATAGAGAGAAATAGGGTGAGTTGACTACGAGCATGTGTACAGTGTATGTGTGTGTATGTAACATCTAATAACCGAGTATCATCCGACTCAGGAAGGATTTCTACGATTCCAGATCTTGATTTCTCGATCTCTCTGTCTAATGTGGGCCAGCCACGCGAACCTATCATAACCTGGGCCAACGTCGGCCAAGTAACTACATGTTTGTCCAGTTAACTTCTTCCCCCGAGCCACCACCCTTACGAGAGAATTCCCAACGATTTACCTTGGATTTGCATTTCTACGAGTAGGTAACTCTGGCTTCGAGTACGAGTAATGGCACGAGAGAGAGAAGTCTCATCGTATTCTACAGTAGTAAAATATACATACACATACACAGAGACATACAAATTGTGCACGAAAACTAAGCTCGATTTCGATTTCTCGTTGGAGGATCCTTGGGCGGTCCGAGTATTATTCAGATTCGTCTTCGGGTATACCTTTAATTACGAGATTTGCTTTCTCGGATTTCTCATTACGATAAAGTCGTATTGTCGAGTCTAGATGAAAGACAGAAAGAGAAAAAGAACCGAGAGAAAGATAGATAGAACCAGAAAAGAATTAAAGAAAGTAAGAAAGAATAAAGGGGTGTAATCTTTACCTTTCACAACACACTCTCTCTCTATATAAGCACGTGGAAAGATCGGTCCAATCAAGATCCTTCTGGAGAACCTGCGGACTCCCCAACAGAAAATAATTCTTCCGGATCGGTGGAACTTGTACACATGACTCTCCTGCTTGGACATTCTACACGGGGTATTTCGTGCGATGTGCGAGAAGAAGTTTAAGTGTGTGCATGCACCATACACTTCTCTTCTCTTTTTCAATTTCTCTCTCTTTCTCTTTCTTTCTTTCTTTCCTTTCTCTCAGCAACACCCCCGACAATATTGTAAACAAAATGGTACCACTATTTCATTGGTAACCCGACACCCCCGTTCTGAACCCACACGCATCGCTTTCGCCCGCCTCTTCGTTCTCTCTCTCTCTCTCTCTTTTTTTATTTTTGTTTATTCTACTCTACTCTACTCTACTCAACTTAACTTGATTCTTCTCTTTTCTTTTCTACCATACTCACTTGTACTCACACTTTTCTCTTTGTTTCCTCCTCCTACTCCTTGTATATTCCCTTCTCAAAGTACTTAATATATTCTCGTTTTCTTTTTTTTACTAACCAAAGGTCGAACGGAACTCGATTTATTTCGATACTTAACTCTTTCTCCGATTACCGATTATTTATTTCATCTTATCGATTTGTTAAGTAGTTATCGAATTAAGTAGTTATTTTACTTGTTTTTAAAACGTACGTGTAATCACTTTTGATGAATAATTTTTTCTTTAAAGGAATGCATGCAGTTTAAATAAATTTAATATAATTTTAATGAAACCACCCCTTGATAGACTAAAAAAAAAATATATTAGGTCTACCGAAAAATTCTGTCCATTTTTAAAATAAAATAAAATAAAATAATAAATTATTCTTAATTTGAACAATTTAATTACTTTTCAACTCTTGCCAACATGGTGGCAATTTGTATATTGCATTTTAAGAAATGGGGCCTTACCCCTAGTGACGAAAAATTCAACTAATGTTTGTTTGAACGTACAGAATTTTCCGGTAGACCTAATATATTGTAAAAACGAATAAAATTACTTTTCATTTAACTGCTAATGTTTACCCCATGAAAAAAGGTTTTATTAGGACGTTATTAACTAATCTTCGAATTAGATTTTTTTACTTTTCTTAATTTGTGTGCGTGTGTTCTTTTTTTCTTTTTTTTTCTTTCTTTTATATATTTTCCTTTTTTTTTCCATTCTTTAGGTAGCACAACCCAAGCCCGTTCGCCTTTCGACTTCGTAATTTTTCTTACATTGAGATTGCGTAGAGTAATGTTTTCTCTCCTCTTACTATTCTCTTTTTTGTCTCCTTTTTTTCTTTTTCGAACGTCAAGAGGCGAATGACGAATAATCGAGGTGAATAGCTTACAGGACGCAGGAAGAATATTAAATTAAGAGTCGACTCTAAAGACTGTTCACGAGAAGATTCGAATCGCGAAAGTAAAAGAGAGAAAGAGGGAAAGAAAGAGGGAAAGAAAGAGAGAGAAAGAGATAAAGATTAATTTATAATAGAAATCTCGTTTGAGGATAATCACAATTTTACTGACGTTTAACGTATGCATCTACATCACGAACATCGTAGATAACGATGGGAACGATCCAGTTGTTTTAGTAATAGTCGAATAATACAATTACAAAGTATAGTATATATTCCCCTATATAATAATAATGGAAAATATTTCGAAATAATCAATGGATCGATGTATAAAGAACACATGTAGGTATGTATCACGTATATGCGAATGAATTATTACGAATTGATGGAACTTTAAACGTTAAGATAAATAAAAGGTAAGTAATCTAAGGGTATTAATTTTATTACGATATAACAACGTCAAGAAATTGCTAAAATCTCTTGCAATAATTTCCATCGAGTTCGGTTAACAATAAATATATATATATATATACACTTATATACCTTACAGATAAACATAAATCGAGGGATAAAAAGTAGCTCGTAAATTTTCCAGGCGTTAAGGCGTTTCTATAATCTCGTATAACTCGATAACCATCTAACGATCGTACCTTCCACAAGATTGAAAGTTTTATTATTCGGCTATGCGTTTATATGTATTTGTAAGTTTACGTGTATACGTGTCCTACACATACGGTTGAATTAAAATTCGTTTAACCGGTACGATTTGCGAGGCACGACAACGCCATTGATCATACCCACATCGGGGTCCTCTTATATGGAAAAGTAATTATTTGATTTATCACCTTTGTATCTTAAACATTACGCCTTAATTATGATATTGGCTGAAAGTAAAGCGGATACTCTCATCGTCGCCTGAGCACTTCGACGATAATCCGCTCTTGTCAGCCCGCAAATTAACTTTTATCGATCGTTACAGTCGCGAAGAGAGAGAGAGAGAGAGAGAGAGAGAGAGAGTAACTCTCGAGTTCGATTAGCGTATTCTCGTCTTGAACGCGAGCCTGACTGTGTGTGTGTTTGTATGTGTTGATGGTATTTTCTTTTTTTTTTTGGTTTTAAATTATTTAAAAAAAATTTCTGTTTATTTTTTTATTTTAATTCCAATTTTTTTGTTTTCTTTTTTCTTCTCCTTCTTTCAACATTTGTTTTACCATCGATGATGATCGAATCCTCTATCGATCTTCGATCGAACATCATTCGAAATAATTACTTCATCAACGACGTTAATGCATTTTATTAAGGACCCCTATGTTTCTCTCTCTCTCTCTCTCTCTCTCTCTCTCTCTCTTTCGTGACGGTTCTATTCGAATCAACTCAAAGTCATTTTTCTTCGTCAAAATCATTCAACGTTTTAAAACACGTCTTTCAAAATAACATCGATGTTATCCAAAAACCATTACTCAATTTTTGCAGCTTACTTTATTCAAATATTTTTTCAACTTTTGAAATGTATTTAAAATATTACTTTTTTTTTTTTACTAAGGGTAATGCTTTGTATTAATAATATTATTATAAGTTTCTTTGTATTTTAATGCAAGTATTTTTACTCTCAAGTTTCTTTAAATTATTTAAAAACTTTGTGTTTGATGTTTAATTCCACGTTGATATAATGTTTGATAATGTACATAATAAATTTGATTACTAGTCTGAGTCGTGTTTTTCTATTTTTTGTAATAAAATTTAAAAAAAACTTTTATATATATTATTATACATTTTTTAAATAATATTTTCACTCATTTTCGAGACGTAGTAATTTTTGAATTAATAGACAAATATAATAACTTAATTTTTAATTATTCTATGATATACAATATTATCTTTCAAATATACACACGAATATTGCTAGATTCGATTAACATTACTCAAACTATCCAAATATTCAAACAATTTACCAAAAAATTACTAAGAAAAATTTTACCCAACCCAATACATTTGTCTATAAAAATTAAAATTAAATGTATTATATAATTCCATATAAGAAAAAACAAACATAAAAAAAACAAATAAATAGTACATTCCATATACATATATATAAAAGAAAGATGAAATTTTATTATGCAGCAGTATAAAACAATAGATTACTTTAGAATCATCCTGTAGATAGAAGGAAAGTCTCCATAGGAACCATTCAAGCTCTGGACGAGCGGATGGATTCACGTGGGTGTAGTCGTATATATATATATATATATATATATATATACATACGTGCGTTTACCAGCCTCTCTGCTGTCCTAGAAGATATACTCACCACCATTAACATTATTATGTGCGCCCGTGCTCGTCAGTGGGGATAAGTGAACGCGGCTGGCTTATTAAATTGCTGGTGTAACATTACGATTTACAGGGCAATAAGAGAGTTATCCAAGCAGCGCGGGTTCGTGAGTGAGCCCGTAACGTGGCGTTAACGTAGCGTGCTTGTTCTCTTCTCCTACTCTAACCAATTTAATACCAGAAGGAGTAAAGCTCTAAGGTAGCACTGAATTTTACTGCTGTGTTCGATTCCATGATACCACGGATTACGTAATTACATTTTACACATCGACGAACGAGTTGGACAATTTTCATTTTTTGACAATTAAATTTCCTAATTTTTTTCTTTTTTTCTTTTTACAATTATTACTACTAAAATATTCTTCTTATGTTGTTTTGAGTTTTTCTTAGTATTTATAATTTTATACCGTGTTCTCGTGACATTAAAACAGTTAGCAATTGAAATTATGTTTAACACTGACGCAAAATTGAAGTTCTTAGATAAATTTATTTTTAATGGAATAAAAATTCTAAATCGTAATAAATTTATATATTTTTTTGTTTCTTTATAGTTATTGTATAAATTATTATTTAATTTATATTATATATATATCATTTGTGAATTACTACGGTCACTGTTATGATTCATTGATAACGCGTTTAACATCTATTTAAAAAATAATTCTTGTATGTGTGACTATAGAATAATAATTTAAAATTACAACGATATTAACCACATTTACATTTGTTTGTAATAATTGAATAACATTTGACAACATTACGCACATGTTGAAATCTAGTTCTAACATTTTTATATCACAAAATGAGTTCATTCAACATCCTGACATTTTGTCGACAGAAATGTTAAATTAAAACTTGTTAAAAATAAGTTGAATTGAAAGTAAACATTACAATTTGACATTTACGTTTCTCATTAGAATTAAAAGTTCGTATCTAATAAGAGAAACAATGGCCGTCCGACGAGTTCGCCTACTTGTTATCCGGAACACACTTGTCGTTTCTTCAATTCATTAACGTCGTACGATGACGGTAATCAAGGTCCAAAGATGAATGTATTAAAATCAGCATCTGCTACTAGGTGTATTTGCGTGACGCAAATCATCGGATACAACGTTCCGTGAATCGAAAAATAGTTTGCAAAACTAAGATGCTGCTTCTTCTGTTGCTGCTGCTGCATCTTTCCAATTTTTCTTTTCCCTTTTGTATTTATCCTTTTTATCTTTCTTTTTTTTCATTTTTCTTGTAAACGTGTCAGCCATATTCTAAAGGATTCGTCGTCACACGGACTGGTAGTAATTTCATCGGTAATAATATCAGATAATATAGCAACCGGTAGTTCGATATATTCACTCGTCTATGTTAAATCCGCGAAAAACACGTTCTGTTCGCATCGTAACTCGTTTGAAATATTTTTCCTTATAATATAGCGCATTATAATTTCCCCGGCTTAACGGCTAATTTACAGGACAGACGTAGATAAGTCTTTTAACGTTGCTATGCTTCAGACAAGAAGTTAGAATACCTATCGATCATTCCTTTCCTATCTAAGCGTCGAGATGTCATGGTTCGGAAATGTCGAATTATCGAACGATCGAGACTTGCTATATATATATATAATATATTTTCATCTTTTCTCTTTTTTAAATAACATTTTCTTTTTCTATCCACCCTTTCCTCGTAATAATTCATAAATAAATATTATTTTAATAAACACAAGGTATCATATCAGTTTTATTTCAAATTACGAATAATTTAAACATTCGCTATAAAATACACTGATCTCTTTTTTTATTCACATTTACTAGGTTTTAGTTATAGTAATTCATATTTTTCAAAGATAATTGATATTAATAATAATTATTGAACTTTATGATTTTTTTCCTTTATTAGTTTTCTAAGTCGTTTAAGTTTAACGTAACGTAACTCCTTCGAAATGCCATGCGAAGGAAACGAGGCGACGAGGCTATAAAAAAGCATGCTGCTCGAGGGAAGGAGCAGGTTAAGAAAGAGAAGGAGGAGGAGGTGGGAACCGCAGTGACCGCGAGTGCTTGTCTAAAAGGAGTCCTAGGCGGGTTATCGCTCGGTAGAGCTTGAACAACGTTGCAATTATCAGCCATTCCTCGCAAATAGCTGATGGTTAGTGATAATTATCTGCCAAGAACGCCACGCCATCGAGGCAGCATCGTGTACGGTTGATCTATATACCGGGTGATCCCGGTATCGACGAATTATTCTTTTTCAATATGGATCATTTATTTAGAAACGTCAATTTTGCATTAACAAATTATCATTATCGTTTAATTTACGGATACTTTCAACAATGTTCAGTCTTATCTTGTCTAATAATTTAACAATAATTATAGATAATAAAAAAGAAATATAATAATAATATCTTTTTTTATATGGCTAGAAAAATACACAAGTCTTTCAACTTGTAGTCTTTTTTAACAACCCGTAACGTATTGTAATTAAGAGATAATTAGTAATTGAATGGTTGTTTCCGTAGTGTCGTAATGTGTTCGTGTTTTTATGGAAGAAGAGATAAAAAAGGATCGTAAGATTTCGATCACAGGTAAGATACATACATACATACATACATATATATGTGTATATATATATATACACGTACGTATATATCTATCTATAAGTACGTTCGATGGGCGTTCTGTTTTAACTCGTTGTACGGTTACGTTAAGTTAAAAACGTTTGGCGATATTTAGCTCGACGAAGAAAGCGAGACTCCCATAAAGGACGCATATCTTGGTAATTACACGTTCGCGTTAACAGTCGCTCCAAGAGAGAAACGAGAGACGAGAAATGTTATTTCCATCGTTACGAGACCTACATTTTGTATATATATATATATGTATACTTGTAGAACGTTTCATCTCGCGTTTCTTTATTTCCTTCTCTTTATATTAATTTTTTTCTCTCCTTCTCTGATTTTATTACATATATTTTTACTTAAATTTCTATATCGATCCATGTTAACATTTTGACAGGAAATTTGAGGTGTGCACAAATTTCGATTAACATTCTAACTCTATAGTAGTTTAATTCGAATGGAACGTTAATCATGATTAAAATAGAGAGAGAGAGAGAGAGAGAGAGAGAGAGAGAGAGAGAGAGAGAGAAAGAGAATTAGACGAGCTTTATCAATTTCACGATCTTCGAATCGAATGATAGCGCGAGATACGTGGAACGATCGTATTCCACAGGTATAATTACATGCTAGTACTCTACATGAAGCAAAATAGTCAGTCAAGGTTAAAAAGAGTTAATTTCCCATTTACCAGAGAACCACACGGAAAGAGCAACAAAGTAAGTAGCAACCACAGCAGCAGCAACAGCAGCAGCAGCAATAGCAACAGTAACAGCAACCTATAATCCTGAGAGAGAGAAAGAGAGAGAGAAAATTTGTAAAGTGAGATTGGGTAAACGATTTATAAGAAATAGTAATAAGTAAGTAAAGAATACGTTCGCCCAAGTTTCCTTCCAATAATTCAACGTTAAATTTAAACCAAGAAGTCTCGTATTTGTCTCGTCTACTTTTCTCGTTTTCTAAAAAGAAAAAGAATATAAGAAAGAGATAGAAAGAGAGAGAGAGAGAAAAAAAGAGTAATATTTCGAGTTTAGAGGGATCATAAAAAGGAATATCTTAGCTGGATAGACGATCGTTTCCGTACGTGGTTTCAAGAACGATCAGAGATTTAAAGCAGGACACCCGGTCGTTGGCACGGCAAATAAACGACGAATATGTGCAGGCAACAGTGTGTTAAGTACTGGCATTAGGGTAATAAGCGTGCAAAGAGAGTTCCCTGACTATCGAGTTGGAGAACCGAGTCAAGCAGGAGAGTAGTTGTATCGACAGAACTAGGTGCGGGTTTCCTCTCCTTCGGGGAGGAGAGATCTTTTCTCTCTCTCTCATTCTTATTCTCATTCTCATTCTCGTTCGTTCGTTTTCTTTCTTGTTTTAGCTTACCTTTACCTTTCCTTTTCCCTCCTGTCCGATCTCACGGTCAACGATATTCCTCCGGTCCGTTCGATCATTCTCTTCTCTCAGCATCGATCTCTCTCTTTCTATCTTTCTCTTTCTCGTTGCTGCTTACCTTCTCGCGAATAACAGGATGCGTGCTATGCACGATCCTCGTGATCTCCTAGCGTAGAGAAGAAGACTCTTTCGCGCGCTGTTCTTGCCAACTTTTCTCGATCGAACTCTACGATTATCCCTCGGCTAGTAAGATTTCTTCTCTCTTTTTGTTTCCTTTTTTTTTTCTTACAACGACTGAGATAGTCTTGGAATCTTATCGAAGTGAAAACTTCTTTAGTATTGGGGTGATTTGGAAATCGGTGAAGCGGAAGAGCGTGAAACACGATTAAACGGAAATACGTCATTAAAAAGAGACAAACATATATACCATCTATAGGATTTAGTCAGTGAAAGAATGGGATAGAAGACAGTATTGTAAAACAACGTTGTAAAACACTGATGGTGAGTAAATGTTCGGAGCACCGTCTTCCTCGAAATTCACTTTCAGACTGGCACGTTGATCTCTATATAAATACTTTTATTATATGTTGTTTATATGACTTTCCAAATGCTACACGTGTGTGCAACGGTAACAATATTCTTAATAAAAAGAATTTCAGATTATAACGTTTTAGTATTTTTTTGCATTCTAATGTAATTGTTTCATCGCTCATGCGCAGTGATGACTTCGAGGGTAAAATTGTCCTATAATATAAGTACAGTGCATTAAAGTATTAAAATAATTGTTAATTAATCGATAGGAATGTGTATTGTTATCTAAAATACCAAGTATATGATCGGTGCACCGTCCTCCTCGAAATTCACCTTCAGACTGAGCCGTTGTCCTCTATGAAATTTGTTTTATTGAAAGTTATTTATATGACTTTCTGAACATCGCGCATGTGCGTCACGAGGCGACCCGAACAAACCGAAACAAACCCGAAGATACCCGAAGTTGACCGAAGAAAGCCGAAGTTAACTTCGAGTATTTTAGCTTGGTTTTTTGAAGGATTCACTTCTACCGTGTATGATCTGTCTACATCTGTTTTTTGTTTCCTTTTAGAATATTTTTTTCTCTATCCCTCTTCTTCTTCTTTCTTTCACTTTCTCTATCGTTTCTTTTCTATTAACTAATTACAGTAATTTTCGGACTTTCTTTCGTTCAAATTTAATTGTTATATCGTTATAATTGACTATGATTTTTGATGACGTTTCAACGTGTAAACGAAACATCGATGAGGGATGAAACAAGCTCGACGGCTTGTAACGAACATGGAATAGTAAGCAGGTTGAAATTCACAGCGTTGACCTACGTGTGGGTGCAGCCTTAAGGTCGTACCTTGAGAACTCTAAGAGAAAAGAAGAAAAGAAAAGAGAAGAGAAAAGAAGAGAGATAGGTCCAATGGCCTTGGTCCGTGCTGGAGGCGAAGATACCATCTGACCGACCAAATTGTTTTGGATTGTTGGTTAATTGGGTGCTCGTTTGAGTCCTGTAGAAGAGACGACCACGAGGACGAGGACGAGAACGAGGACGAAGAAGAAGAAGAAGAAGAAGAAGAAGAAGAAGAAGAAGAAGGTGCCGGCGAAGGACATCAATGGAAAATAAAAAATACGAATGGGAATATCCATGTAGTTCTATTTCGCGTATTCACTTATAGCTATCTTTTTAGTCACTGATATTATAATTATGTCATATATTGTGTCATTGATAAGGATAATTGAAAAAAATGTTTTAAATGTTTAACAAAATTAATACAAAAATAAAACCTAGTCGAGTATTAAAATTTAATCACGTGATTCTTATCATGAAACTCTACTTTTGAAATCATTTTCACGATTGATTTACAATAATGTAAATTACGTGATTGAAGATAATCTTTGAACACCATAAACCGTTCACACACATACGTATCTATAGGAGATTTTCATGAAAATGGAAAATCATGAGAAAGACGAGAATGCTATTCGTTACAAGCTGAATAAACGAATCAAGTTCTCTTTCTCTTTCTCTTTCTTTCTCTATTTACTTTTTGAACTACGCGCATGACGCGTGTTTCAACGAGACGTCGATATTTTAGACGCGCGTCATGAACGTGACGACAAGCGTTCGATTTCTTTTTTTCTTTGTCTCTCGCAATTCCGTTCATCTTTTTTTTTCTATTTGTTCTTTTTCTATTTCGTTTCCCCTATGATATTTTTTCTTTTTTAGCTAGAGGATTTTCAGGCAGAATTCGATAGTGCGCACGATTAAATTCCACGATTCGAATGAATTGGTTCGCGCGCGTTTTCGTATCTAGTAGAGTCACCGAAAGATTTTGTTTATTCGATTTTTAACGTTACAATTTTTTTTTGGAGTAAAAAATAACGTGTGTATTAAACTGATTCTGATATAAAAAAAAAAAAATAAAGAAAATAATATTTAAATGACGGTAAAAAAACTATGACCAATCAATTGTTTGACAAGCATGTAAAATTTTAAGATACGAGACTTTATATATTCTTTTTGTATATTCTTAATTTACTTTTTATAATGAATGTATTAAAGATATATTAATTATTTATTTCTAATGTTTTTTATTTTTTCGTCTACAAGATGATTGTCTTTTTTAACCCATTGACTGTCAGACATACATATTTAGAGCGTCTTACCTTAAATTTTGAAAAATATAATAATATTAAGTTACTGATATAATATTGTAATAGTATTTACAATAATTAATAACTAATGTTTTTTACACCATATAGTTTATTCAACCTTTTAAATAATTCTTAACGCAAATAACCATTTGTAATTAATTTAAAATCGCGGCACACACTACAAGATATCTCGTAGTTAAATACGAACAAAAATTTGATTCAAGATTATCAAAATATGATTAAAATACTTTAATGACTTTAAGAAAAAAAAATTTTAACAAATAAAGATGTAATTCATATTAAATTTAATTACAATATGCTTGATATGAAATAAATTCTCACGATATTGGCATAAGATTGCAACTTATGTATAGTTCATTCGTGAATGTTAAAAAATGACAGTTTTGACGGACAGATGGTTCATGTTCAAGATATTAGGTGATCAGAAACTACATACATCCATACTTACATGCATGTGCATATACGTACGTACGTACATAAATATCTATACATAGAAAATGTATTATAAGCTAAAGCTAAAGGATCCTTCAAAAAATCTTAGGTTAATCGTGGTAGGCGTTGCGTAAAAGGATCCACGATTTCAATCTATCGGCGATCTATCGTGATTTAGAAAAATCTCAAGAGCAGACCGTGCCCGTTCGGCACGAATCGAGGCAATTAACGTGCCACGTAAAAAGTCTGCTGGAATTAAACGACCGAAGTCGGTGAACGAACGCGTTTGATCGACAACGCGGAAGATCACGATAAGATTTTCTCTCTCTTTCTTTCTTTCTTTTAAAGGCGTTTATCCGGACGTTAAAGACCGTGGAGGATGTTAAGAGCGATGCTGAGAAATATTATTCAAGGTCAGCCGGTGGAGCATTCAAACGCATTACGCATATTATATTCTTATCTATACGAAGTATTAGTGCAATGAGCTCGTAATTAAGGCGTCTTACTATCAAAAAGTCGGCTTTAACATTTTTCATCTTATCTCCCTCTTTCTTTCTCTATTTTATTTTTTTTCTCATTTCGTAGATCGTACAAGATCGTATCTAACAGATGGGAAGGGTGTGGGAGATGGCACGTGACCCCTTACCACCTAGTGCAGTGCAGTGCAGTGCATGCAAATATCATACGTCGAGTCACATTGCCGTTGAAGGAGAATTTTCATTTCACATACAATATATCCCCCTTTTAAAAAAGAAGGGCTTGTCTCGCGTCATTGAGCACGCGTGCACGCGAACATACACATTCACATACACACATACTTATTACAAATAAATTTACACGTTATTTACTCGTCGTGTATTATTTTCGCGGTAGGTAAGTTCGTTAGAAAAAAAGAAATTGATTGTGCAATCAATTTATTATATTATCCATTTTAAGTAATTATCATTACTGAAGAATTGATCTTTGATTTATTAATGGATCGTTGCTACTTAGACACCTTCGTAATTGAATTTCCTCTATCTTCTTTCAATTATTTAATGTTAAAATACTTGTAACGCTTTAGTGTATTATATTGATTGTTATTAATTGTATAAGAACAATTTATTATTAGTAATTGTGATTTGTATAATTGTTTAAATAAATGCATCAATATAATAGTAATATAAAATACATTTTGATTGAATATTTCGTAAGAACTCGAAATCGTTAATAAATCTCAAGATTTAAACAAAAACTACTTGACGGTATGTTTACGGTTCGTTAGTTTTCCGTTAGATTTTGACCTGTAAAAATCAATGACGATAATTGATGAGTGAAATTTATTACACGTGTATTTATATAAATTGAACATCTCGAGAATAACTATTATTTTTGATGAATATGCATTTGGTGCATATCATATTTATATTTTACATTATGACAAGATTGCAGCAATGAGGAAGATGAAATAAAAGAATTAGAATCTAAACTTTTTAACTTTCAATTCTATTTTTGATATGTTATTAGACTATATTACATTTATTTTTTTTAAATAATGCAACATGCATCTGTTAATTTTTAGTTTATAAATATATCTATTATATTTATGAGTTATTTTACAATATTTAAAGAAAGTATTTTCAAATATGTTTTTTTTCCACAGATCGTATTGCACATATGTTATATATATACATATAACAGACACCTAATTGCATGCGTTATCATGGAATAACACGTTATAATTCATAATATTTCTCCTTTAATCTCATTCGGTCTATTATTGATTGTTGCACGCACGTCATATTAACTCGGTTCGTGCAACGTTATCGCGAGATGATAATCTCTCGGCCATTATCTCTATCCATTGATCATTCCGAATGCAAGAGCAGTCGTGTCTGACACGCGTGCCTTTGCACGAGACAATAATGAAAATAAAAAAAAAGAAATAAAAAAATAATAAAAGGGAAGAGTTTAAAAGATAGATTGTCATTCAATTGGTTGACACAATTTTTCACCTAGTATAAATAATCATATGTTTTCATTCGTTTATTTTAATAATAAATTTTTTTCTATTTTTTTGTGTGTGGAAATTTTTTAAGAAAAATATATATTATACTATTTTTTAATATCATATAAATATTAAAATTACATTATCATAATTTAGTGTTTCCAAGAAATTAAATGAGAAACTAAATTATCGAACGTTACAAGATTAATGAGACGGAATATTAGGAACACTTCAAATTTTTAATATCAAGGACGTAACTTAGATGATTGATGTCCGACATATTTAAATCTTTCTCATAGATCGTTCATCTACCTTGCTACCAGTTTCATTCTTACATTCTGAACACAGTGTATATGTACCTCTCTGGTATCTTAGTTTTCCTTGCTTAGGAAGTACTCTTCTCTTCGTCGGCTAACTACAGCCGTCAGTGATAATGTTGATGAATCGTCTTGCTTACACTCGCTCGCGTATCACAATTCACACGGTATATATATATTAGAAGTATTAGTAGTAGTAATAGTAATAGCAGTAACATATACTCTTACTAAAATGTTTCTTTGAGAGTCTTATGCGATCACACTTTTGGTATAACATTTAACCCTTTGGGTGCTAAATACTTTTACCTAAAATGTTTTGTATAAACGGAATAATTTATTATTAACCTGATTCTAATAATAAACAATATTTAATAATTAATGTTTTTGTTTCTGTGAATATAATTTAATTAATTAATAGAAACATTACATTATTTTAAATTAATATTAACAAATACGTACATATGCGTCGAACGACCACGCTAGTATTTTTGACCAAACGCATATATGCGTCAATAGCACTCAAAGGGTTAAGTGTAATATTATATATATTTTTATTCATTATTTATTTCTTTTTTTATATCCCCCGGTTTTTTTTATATTTTACTCTCAATAAACGTGTTACCTTTTTCTCGATAAAAAATAGAAGAAAAAAAAAACTAAAAGATTTTGTTTTAGTTGTGCGTGTATATAATAATACGTAATGTAACACATATACGAATTTTCAAATTACACCTTTTCACGCGTATAGAATATAAAACATAATAATTACGATGGTTTAACAATATCACTAAAACGATCTTGTACTATAGCGAACGATCATACACGATCTCAAGAGACTGAACGATTTTACACGATCAAAAACTATAAAACGTTATGAGGAATAATATCGTCGAAAGGGAGAAAAAGAACAGAGAGAACAAGAGAGAAAGAAAGAGAAAAACTCTCAACGAGAAAGTTCAGATCGAACTTCCGGCCCGAACGTGCGAGGACCGATCGACTCACGTTGAAAACGTGAAGAGAATTAACGCGTTGAAGTCACGAAGAGAGGAGCGAGAGACTAGAGGAAAAGATAAAGATAGATAGATAAATACGAGTATTTAACTAGACAAAGAGCAAGGCTAGGTATTATAGAGAAAGATAAAAAGAACAAAAAAAAGAGTTAAAAGAAAGAGAAAGAGATAGAATGAGACGAATGAGTGAGTGAGTGAGTAAGTGAGTGAGTGAGTGAGTAAGAGGATGAAAGAAGAGAAAAAGTAGTAGGAGGAGTAGAAGAAGAAGAAAAACAAGGAGGAGGAGGAGGAGGAGGATAAGGAAGAGAAGGGTGGAGGAAACGGTCGTTGGTAAATTACATGACGTTACTGGGAAATTGATCGTCTAATTATGCTCAAGTACTTGCGAACTAAACAAGCAATTTGCTGGCCTCGGCACTCTTCGATTAGAATTCAACCGATAGGATGGCTCTCAAGTCAGTCAGTCAATTTTGTCCGTGGCCCAAGAAGCACGTGGTCTTTACACGGCCGATAATGACAGCCGGTGCCAAAAACCAACTCTTACATATTAATAGACAGATTAGATTAATAAAACTTGGAGACTTGAACATCGTCGTCGTCATCGTCGTTGTAGTCGTTGAGTTGTCGTCATCTATCTCTCTTTCTCTTTCTTTTTTTCTCTTTCTCTTCCTTTCTTCCTTTCTTTCTTTCTCTCTCTCTTTCTTTTCCTCTCACCGATGCTCGGGCATGCGCGCGTGCGTGCACATCAAGCGTATCTCATAAATAAAACATTCCCTTTCGTGGTGAGCATCTCGTACTCGAGTAGTCGACGTCCGTATTAAATCGTAGTCCGAACATCGTTTACTCGTATACACGAGCACGAGCAAGTTAATGATAAACACGATAATCGCGAAAAAAAAAATTTACTTAAAATTCTTTTTTTCCTCTTCTTTTTCCTATACGTCATTTCCTCAATAGTTTTTCGTTTTATTAATGCGTTTCAATGACGTCATAATAAAACTACGAACATCTTTTAATATATTTGTTAAAATGTATACACTAACATATTATATATAAAATATATTATTACATGCATATAAATTTATTATTTATTTATACATATATATCATAAAATTGTGTATACATATTTAACTAATATTAAAAATCTTCAAAGGTTTAATGTCACGTAACCTTAATAATAAATATATATATAATAAATAAATAAATTATATAAATATATTATATAATTATATAAATAAATATATAAATAAATATCAAATTATATAAATATAAATATAACACATATTATATTTATCATTATGATAAATTGATTATCATTATTATTTTGTTCCTGAATTATTCTCATTTTATTTGTTTTAAGGTGTTTTAAGGTGAAGCCAAATTAAACCTTTGAAGATTTTTAATATCAGTTAAATATGTATACACAATTTTATGATTATAAAAAATTAATTTAAATTTTTTCGACAGTATTTCTTAAATAGTTTTCATTTTTTTTTCAAAAGGTGTTTCTTTTAACGACGTGTCAATAATATTTCGTAGATTTGTAATATTAGTAATACTTGGTAGAGTTGATAGATACATACTATTACCTATGTAGTACTAGGAAATTTTAGACGTGAGATGAAAATTGAAGATATCAGATATCTAGGTATTCTTATACGAATATTTACTACATATTTATCTATAAGTACTATTCATGTACATACATACATACATACATACATACATACATACATACATACATACATACATATATTTTTATAATATATTTTACTTCCTCTTATATAATACGTGCACGAGAGAGATACGGAATATGAAAGTGTTGAATTTAACATTTTCTAAACTATCATATGATATCATTCTTATCTAGTAGTTTTCTCACACATGCATCTCATTTATTCTAATTATAAATATTCACGCAATGTAATACGCATTTATTGATTTCAAAATCAATTTAATGATATTTAAAGAAAACATCAAGAGACATTTATATTAAATAAATAACTCTAATTTTAATACAAATAGGCATTTATCCACGTAGAAATTTTCTACATGAGATGAAAATGTAAAAAAGAAAAGCGTTAAGATGTAACGTATCTTAAATTAATATTACAGATCTATTTCAATGTTATGAAATCATCATCATCATCATCATCATCATCATCATTATACCATATGACGAGATGTTTATCACATTTATCTAACCATAAATATTTATTACAGTTGCATATAATATAATACTTAATCAAATAATATATTCAAACTAAGATCTTGAAAGATTAATAAAAATTGATCTAATCTTTATATAGATATATCTGATGTGAATGTAAGTCTCAACATAAGTATTTCTTGTAGAGATGGATGAAAATTTTCAACGGGTAGATGAAAATAATACAAAGGCGTTGGAAGTAACGTGTTTTAAACAACGTCGACGAATGCCACGCGTGGGAAGGTAAATGTATATACGAAGTGTAGTATCCTAAGTACATGGAGGCCTCGTGGTTTAGATCTCGATTAGGTTGGTATAGTATATCCACGCGCACACACGGACGCCTCCGCGGGTAGCTTCTCGCATCTACAAGATGCTCGAGGCCCGATAGAGTCGTCATGTGCCTCCTCGTAATCAGGGGCTCTCAATTGTTGGAACATGCAAGGGATTATTCGTCCTCGTTGAACTTAGAAACTTTTTCCTACTTTTTTTTTCTCAACTACAACACTTCGAAAAAGGATTTTACGACGATAACGAAAGAAGAAAATATTGCAAGAAAGGAAATTGATTTTTTTTATATTCGAATTCGAGAATAATATTCGCAGATTGAACATATGTTAAATAATAAGCAGATGTCATAGGAGATACATAAGTTTGAGAAAGAACACGTTGTTGAAATATTTTTTTTTAACTGTTCTATTTTATTTATTTGAAATTCTTGGATAAAAAAAAGAAAAAGATATAATTTGTGGTTGCTTTACTCTTTAATGGGTCATTCTTGTTTTTTTTTCTTATCATACTAATAAAAAAATTATCTGTTAAATAATAAATATATGTCACCCAACATGGGAATACATAAGTTTGAGAAAACACGTCTTTGAAATATATTTTTTTTTTTTACTTAATTTTTTCCTATTTCATTTCTCTTTAATTGTTCTATTTTATTTATTTGAAATTCTTGGATAAAAAAAAGAAAAAGATAAAATTTGTGCTTGCTTTACTTTTAATAGGTCATTCGTTTTTTTTCCATACAAATAAAAAAAAAGTAAAAAAGAGAAAACAGATTAGAGAAACATTTTTATCCCTAGTATATTAGTTTAAATTAACATTTTAAGTGCTACGAGTTATCAAGTTAATTCCTTATATCTTAGAAGTAAAGTGTAATAAAAATAAATAGCGTATGATATTAAAGTGTTAAGAAAAAGAGAATGTTTGTTAAAGGATTTTTCTAATTTATGCTTCCTTTTCCTTCTCTCTCTCTCTCTCTCTCTTACAGGAACTAGTTTATCGTTTTCAGGATAAAATCCTGCTTCTTAAATCGAAATTCCGTGGTACATAAGTGGAAGAAGTTAGATATCAGGTTCCGCGAATCGACTACGTATTTTCCGCTTGGTTGTGTTGTTAATGCTGCGAAGATGTAACATTTTATTAATTGGCGGTTCTAATCTCTACCCAGAACTACCTAGTGCGATACTAAAGCGACGATATATCGCGATGCACGAGCGTATCAAACGGGGGTGGAGTGGACTGGGGTGGCGAAAGGGGGAATGGGGGGAAGGGTGATAGAGTAAGTTACCGACTTTATCGCGCCTTGCGTTCCGCCTATTTAAGAAAGGCACGCACGAGATATTAATCAATAACCGGGCACACAGCAACACAACCACTAACCGACGATGACCCGTAATGATATCGGAAGGTGCAACTGGGGCGACTTTTCAGGCGTAACCCCACCCAAAGATAAATAAAAGATTATTGAAAGTGACGTTGAGTTGAGGCTAAGTGAAAACATTTTTTTTTCTTTTTTGCTTACCCTTCCCACGAATTCGTTCTCCTTCGCGACGAGAGAATGAAAAAAGAAAAAAAAAGAAATAAAACGAAACAAGAAAATTAATTAACCGACGAACACCTTGTTTTTTCCACTTTTTATTCATTTTTTTTTTTATTCCCATGTATAATTAAATTTTGATCCTGGCGTATGAGTTTTTACATGGAAAAGAAGTAACAGGATCAAGGTCGTGGTATAATCAAAAGTTAAGAAAAATATGACAAAAAAATTGTAATGATATTATTTCTTGTAATTTAATCTATCAGAATATATAAAGAAAATTCAATTCTTTACCACCGTGTAATAAGATTCTCTTTATCTCTCTCCTTCATTTCTACATGCATATATGTATGTATATGTGCATATAAAATGAAATAAAAATAACTCAGATACGTGGTACGAGTATTGGACAATAACGAAGCACTAATTTCATGACGTGTCTCGTGTGAATAAAGCTTTAAAGTCATGGCTACATCAGGTAATTGTGTCCACCAATACAGAGACACGCGTCCTGTTGCTTAATGCTACTCACCTCGAAGACTCGGACCTCGTCCGGTATTAATATATCAATCATCGTGGTTGAGTTAAATGGCCGTATCGGGGCCGGTGGTCATTAAAATTCATTTGCCTCCGATTCACAGCTCTCTCTCTCTCTCTCTCTCTCTCTTACTCTTTTACTTCAATCTCTTACTCATCTCTCCCACGTATCTTTATATTCTACTAGCGATACACCTCTTTTTATTTATTTCCACACCATTCCCGTGCTAATCATCGAGACGGCGAATCTTACTCGTTGAGAAGATGACTTTTAATGTGGCAGCAATGATCACCAACGAAACGAAGAAAGCTCGTCTTAGCTTTTAAAAGATGAGGAAGACCACGAGGAAGACGATGAGGAGGAGGACAACGACGACTACGACGACGAGGACGAAGACGACGACGATGAAGGCCACAATGGGAGACTGCAAATGATTAATGACGATCGAACCATCCACGAGGAGCCGTTAATGAGACGATGACTCGACCAACTCGCTAACTAGCACCTTTCGAAGGCAAGCTGCAGCAAACAGTTCCTATCTACCAGTCAATTTTTTGATAATGACCTAACAACTCCTGAAAATTTTCGGCTCGTTGCATGGATCCTATTTTTTATATTCAAATATTTTAATATAATATGCAATTATAAACGTTTGACAAACAAACGATCAATTATTTTTCATGTAATAAATAACATATGTATATTATGATACAATGAAATATTATAAATAATCGAAATTATAGATCTCATTTGTATAATAATAATTAAATGAAAAAATAATGATTACGCTAACCACACATACACACTATGACTTATTTCATATAGATTGATCGTGTAATAAAATGAATTTCATTTAATCGGAAATTACAAACGTGACTTCTCAACTACACGTAGGTATTATACAATGTAATCTTGTTTAAAAATGAGAAACATAATCGGAGCGTTTATGCATATAACGCGAAAATCAAATATCTCTCGCGATTTTCTACTTGGGTGCGGCTAATGAGCCGTAAATCACATCAAACCTGGGGGAAAGTTTGAAACTATACTCTCGTAGTCTACCTGGTGTTAGGCGTAGGTGCGGCATAAACTTCGACGTAATTACCATTGGGACTCGACACTGACAAATTTCTCTTGGCCGATTATATTTTTTTTTCTTTTCGTGAACCAAGCTCAGGTACGCGCATTTACGTATTAATTCGATAAATAAATCGAAAAGATCGTATCGCTCTCCTTTTATTCCTACGGATCCGATGACTAATCTTCAAATATATTCATACAAAAATTCAAGAAAAAGAAAAAGAGAAAGAGAAAGAGAGATAGGGAATCAATTTGTGCAATGCTAATGATGCATAGAAAAGACAAACGTTGATTTATATTCGTTCCTTTAGCAACGAACGTATATATTATATGAATAGATTTGAATATCGAGGTATTAATAAAAAATGAATTTGTAGATTTTATATTCGATTTAGTGTCATTTAATTAATTATCTCGTTTCTTATAAAGTATAAGGAGATACTTTTGCATTATACTAACTTTCATTATTAATTTCACTGTCGGTTGAAATGGAAATAAAGTGTAAGAATGAGTTTATATGTATAAGTACGTGTATGTATGTATGTGAGTGTATGATATTCGATATGAAACAAGCTAAAATAAAAAGAAAAAAAAAGAACAAGAAAATGCAAAGTATAAGAAGTTCGAATCTATATCTATTTCCCCATAGGGGGTTTGAACTTAAACAAGTTCAGTCGTTCCATCGAGCATTCGAAGCATTTTCATATCTAGCGACACTATAGAATCGTATCTGCATACAATGTGACGTTACGCTATGGTGGATCGGTTGCATCGGTATTTTCTTCCTGATAAAACTCGCGTACATGTAAATATATCTCTACATACTACCCTAACAATCTATACGTGTACGTTAATAAAAAAAAAAAAAATAGAAGAAGATGATGAAGAAGAAGAAGAAGATGAATAAAAAAAAATAATGTAAACGTAAAACGTCCAAGATGTCTCTGGACGATTTCGATCGATCGGCGAACGGGTTGGCTACCACGATTTCACGACGGGGGGCAAATTAAGTTGTGATTATCTGTCGATGCGATTTAAAACCGTGCCCTCTCGTAGGCTGCGCGGTGTGTCCTAAAGAGTCAGCCTGTTTCACTCTCATGAACTTCAAAACTGAACGAAACGAAAGAGGATAGTGTCTTGGAGTGTTCATGAAGAAGAAGAAGAAGAAGAAGAACAGCAACAACAACAACAACAAAAAAGTGAGAGAGCAAGAGAGAGAGAGAGAGAGAGAGAGAGAGAGAAAGAGAAGTTGAACGAACAGATAGATAGATAGATATAGAAGGAGAAGGGAGAAAGAGATGTGTGTCTTCGTGAAGGCAGAAACAAATAGCTATTGTCTGTGGCAAGAGGCACGGCAGTGCGGCCCCTGAGGAGCATCTATCACCTGCTTATCACGATTATACCACTCTCGCCTCTCTTCCAGCCTCCGTTACTCCCTCTTTCTCTCTTTCTTCTTATTTTTTTCTTCTTCTTCTTTTGGTCCCTTCTTCTTCATTTTCTTCTTCTTCTTATATTTCTTCTTCATCCACCAGGTTCTCTTCTTCTCCTCCGGTTTCTTCCGACGCCGTTTAACTTTGCCCAAGAGTAAGACGTCTTCCTCCGCTTGGCTGAGAGCTTCCTTTTTGTTCAATTCTCCAAGCGCCTTCGAATGACCTCTACCACCACCACCACGCATAAGCATCGCGAACGCGAATAAATAATTAGCAACTTGGCGTACACCAGGTACACAAGTATCTTGGCGAGTTGATGGTACACGTTCTATCTCTTATTCTCTACCTAACACTCCTGCCATATTTTATTAGCACTTGGAGAAATATGGCCCATTAGATATAATTTCGATAAGAGGATTTTATATGAGTATTGGATATCTCTTCTTCTTCTTCTTCTTCTTCTTCTTCTTCTTCTTCTTCTTCTTCTTTCACTTTCTCTTTCTCTATTTTCTACGGAACATCGTGTTTTACGCCAAGCAACCATTTATATTTAGATCTAATAACTTACGAGCTAGTCGCGGACTCGCGCGAATAAACGCTTGTAATAATAGCACGTTTCTTGTTGATCGTAAAAGTAGTCCCTTGACAAAGGGTACGATATATATCAGAGAATTTAACGGCCAAATCGTTGAGATTTTTCTCTTGTATCGGAACCACCATGGAATGAACAGAAAAAGGAAATATTCGATACCTTTTTTTCTACCTCGATAAAATCATTCCAATATATTTTTTTTTCCTGGAAGATGATCCCCGAATAAGATGTAAAGTAAAGTAAATACTTACATTCCTATCTGAATATACTTTAGTCGTCTTATTTGCCAAAAAACGTGGAAAGGAAGAAAATATGAGCAATAAGAGAGAGAGAAAGAGAAAAACAGAAAGAAACATGGTAACATGATGCCGGTATCAGGAGAATGAGAACCGCGAGTAATTAGACGAGACACCAGGCCCTTTTGGTGTTACAAGAAAGACAGAAGATACGGCAAAGGCTTGTTTCCTGGCTCAACGGTGTCGGCTACAGAATAAAAGATCGAGAAAGAGAGAGAGTTTAGGATATAAGAAAAGACTGAAAAGAGACAAAACAGAACTGACCCAAGGGGGGATCTTTTCCAACGGGTACATTACCAACGCGAGACTCGTATAAATATATCCACGAGTTGGATGATAGCGATCAGTACCGGCAGGAACATTTGTTGCCTGATGTCCATCCGTTCGGATTGTTAACTGAGAACACTTCGATACAGCACTGTCTCTTTTTGATTCTCATTGCGAATAACTACCAAGATCATTTGTTAGTTATCATCCCTCCGCCCCTTCCCCTTCCAAGTAAAATGACACGTACGAAATGTCTACTATGCTCGTTGCATCGACAATTTTAGCTACCATTTACATGAGACTACGTGATATCTTAGCGTTGTCCCATGTAAAACGTAAAACTTCAAGTTTTGATTTCATCTAGAAATTTTCTCATCTTGATGATGAGATCATTCGAAGATAAAGAAATATACGTGTTGGATCTGTTAAAAGTATACCTTTCGAACGGGAAAATAGAATTATTCTCGTTATAAATATGTCACATTTTATTTCTTTATTTTCTTATTCCTTTTCTATTCTTTTCTTTACTGATGATGCTTGGAAAAGATAATAATAATAATTTAACGTCTCTTCGAAGAATCATTCCATTTCATGGAATTCCAAAGACAAGCTAGCAGGTCTCGTGCGACACGAAAAGGTCAGCCAGTCATGGAACCGTTAAGTTTCCAAAACAAAAGGTAATTTGTTAACCGAACACGTTCCTAAAGAGACCATAGGCGCAACGGTACCCGCAAGATCTCCGTCGGGATAGGATCGCATAACGCAGTCCGTCACAGTGGGTCTTTGGGTTCTTCTGGACCATCCAAACTACTTCGTAGAAACGTATCTCGGCGAAAACATCTGGATCCAAAAGAGAAAGAAAGAGAAACCAACCTGTCCAATGTCGAGTTCTTTATTCCTTTTAATACCCCCCTAACCAGATACTACATCTATTTCTAAATAAACTTCTGACACGGTAAAGAGACCGATTAATGTTACATTTATTTATATGTCGTTCAGTTTCGATCCAAAATATCCTAAACTTTTTGTTGGAAGAATGAACGATGATCAAAAGTTTAGTCCCAAAGGGATACAAGGATCGTATCGAATTAGTAGATATGACATCCTTACCGTCCAATAAGGATAATACCTGTTATATCAAGTCACTTCAAATCTAAGAGTATATTATGTCGTTTTATTTACTAGTATCGTTGTCAATTTCTGATCACCAAACATTTAAAATACTTTTTGTCGAACTTACAAAAAAGAAAACAAAATGATTATAAAAATAAAAAGAAATAATATGGGAAGGTAGCCGTAGTGGTGGTGGTGGTATTAAACAGCTATACTTCTAATGAATTCTATCTGGCTGCATCAAAAGATAAAGAGAGATGAAACGAGAGAGATGTAGGAAGAAATAAAGAAAGAAAGAGAGAGAGAGAGATAGAGAAAAAGAGAGGCGTAGAAAAGCTGTAGCTGGTTTTGGCGTAGGAGCAAACTCCTTTCTTGTTAATAAAAGGCAAGATGGCGAACAGCAGGGGTCCAGCGAGGAACCGAGGCCCTCCTGTGGCTTTGACGGCTCTATCTCGCTCTTGTTAGGAGCTAACGAAGACGCGGAGATCTCACTCGGTAGAGTTGGTGGAAAGGAGACGCATGAGCTACGAACGGCTCCTGTGGTGCTGAGCTCGGTGGTACGTGTCGCTATCGCGCGCTTAAACACACCTCGCGCATCCCTCAACCGATGACCGTTTGTTTTCTTAAGGACCATACTCCTTGCTTCCTGCGCGAACGGCTCACCTCGTTTTATCCTTTAGCGTGAATAAAAGAATCAACTTTAGATTCATTTTATCCTACGCTTTTGCATTCTTCATCTTTCGAAGATAGTACACGCTTGTTACTCGATCCCTATCGCACTGAGTATCAATCAAATCTTTAAATGATCTTAGAATTTTAAAGTGTTTCATAGTTTTATATTTTTAAAAGAATTTTATTTATTAAAGAAGGAACAATCTTTGATTTAACATAATAGTTGGATAAAGATGATATAAGGATGATCGAATGAATCAATATGTTGTTGATAAGGATTAACATTAATCTATTGAATTGATATTATTTCTAGGACTTTCCCTTAATATAATTTCAATACATTATTTAAAGATCTCTCTTTCTCTCTCAAAAGAAATGACTCCAAAGTAATCACCCCCTTGAAGATGAAGAAGAACAATAACGAAAATAGTGGGAGTAAAAAAGAAAACGTTGGAACAACGATGAATGAGAAAATAAAATAAAACTACAAAATAAAAAGGAAAAGTAGGTGGCGTTAGACGAGTAGGAGGAAGAAGAAGAAGAAGAAGAAAAAGAAGAAGATGAGAAGAAGACGAGAGGGCAGGAAGTTTCTCCCTATCGTGGATGAGATCGGATCGTTGTAGGTTCCCTCTCTATCTCGTGAAGGTACACCAAGAGGAAAGTACTCTCGAGTGATGTTGGTATAGCAAAAGACTGTCCGGTGATGAGCGTCATTACCCCCACCCACCCGAAAGGGGCCAGGAGGGCCGTACTGTCGGCCATCTTGGTTTGAAATCACGGTGCCCCTCAGAGTGCCTCGAAGCGCGCGAGGCTGACCGACGGGTGGCCTCGGCACCTCCTCACCTCCCCCTCGTCGAGACACCACCACCGAGGTGGTAGACGATGGCGTGCCGCCGTCGTGACTCTAACAGTTACTTAATTGGAGAATTACGCTCAACGAACTGGCGCCACCAGCCTCCGTCACTGATTCTTTCTCTCTTTTTATTTTTCTTTTTCTCTTTCTCTTTCTCTTTCTCTTATTTTTATTTTCCTATTTTTTTTCTCTATCTTTATCTTTATGTCTTCACGTACTAGGTTCTAATCATCGACGTTACTAATAGTATACTCGGATCTATGGGGAAAAACCAAGATAGTTTTTGCCTATTAACGAGGAAACATTTTCCTGATCTTGAAACTGTTAATTTGAAACTCCAGGATATAGGTACGCGAATACTTAGAAATAAATTATTTGTTTGAAACTAAAGAAATATGAGTATATACTAGAGAGAAGTATCATAGGATAACTAATAAGTACTACTCGTAAAGTGGTTCTCAAGGTTTGAACATTTTTCATTGGAAAATAGTTTTACGATATATTTCTTTTACCAACTAATATTGTATATTAAAGTTCATATTTGATCAATAGTTGAATTAGTTAAAGAAATAAAAAAAATGTATATAATTATTTGATACGCGTTATTTAAAATTTCATTTTAGAAAAAAAAATTTCAATTTCAAATTTCAACATTATTATTTTCCACGGTGTTAAATTTCTTTCTTTTACAAATTGATGCGAATACGTAATCGGCGAGCGCAAGCAAGCCGAAACGCGCCAAAGTTATTTCTTCTTCTTCCATTTTCTTTTTTACTTTTTTCTATCTTTCTCTCTCTCTCATTTCGTTTGTAACGATGCTCGAAGAAGAAGAGAGTATTTGTTTTGCCCGGTGCAAATGAGCTCAGCATTCTCCTCCTTCTTTCATCCCCACTACCATTGTCCTTCTCCCTACTACCCTTCCTGCCCTTTCACCATCCTTCTTCCCTACCTTTTCCTCCTCCCCATCCTCCTCTTTTTCCTCTTCGAAGTCTTCGTCTACCTCGACCAAGAGAGAGAAGCCGCACCTCACGCCTCTCGTTGCTTCATTTGTTTATCGGCCCTCTTTATTACCTGCAATTTGGCGCTGGCTCGCGCGAGGATAATTTCATATTGGTTTTCTGTCCCTCTCCTCCCTTTTCTCCTCCTCCTCCTTCTCTTTCTCTTCCTCTTTCATCCTTTTCTTCTACTTCTTCTTCTTCTTCTTCTTCTTCTTCTTCTTCTTCTTCTTCTTCTTCTTCTTCTTCTTCTTCTCGACCACCGTCTTCTTTTTCTTTTTCTTATTCTCTTTCATCTCCACCTCTTTCACCTTTACTCTCTAATATTTCTTTTCTCTTTTAGATTATTCGGACCTCGACCATTTTTAAGTCTACATTTGATATTTTTACCTTATTGAAATTCTGACATCAGTTATATCTTATAATTTTCTCATTACTCTCCTATTGTTTGGTTTATTTTATTTTTTATCTTTTTTATTATTGCTTATTTTATTTTCAAATTAGTTCGCTATTGTTAAGAGATTATTTTTTTTTGTCTTTAAGCAATTTTATCGATAATAAATAATATTTTTATCTTATTCAACAACAGTATGTTTAGTTACGTTTTCTAAATGATAAGGAAGCCCCAGGAATTTCAGCTTATTGTACGTCAGTGGTTCTTCATGGATATTAACTCTAGAGGGTATTGATTTTCTCGAATAACATCATTCGCGATTGGTCCTCCCCCGTACTGTCTTAATCTTCCACTTTGACGTAATAACATGTCGATCTTCCATTATTTGAACCTTTTTCTCTTTTCTCAGTTATATAATTCAGATAAGAAATACAGAGTGGAGTAAGTTTAAAAGGGATGTTTGAAAAATGCTCCTTAAACATAGGTCTACAAATAATTTTTCTTTCAAAAAATACAAAAAATACGACAATTCCTTTCAATTATAATTATATTTTATAACAAATAAATATTCATTAATCAAATTACTAAATGTTCTACACATTTTTATAATTGTTAGAATTGTGTAATTAAAATATTGTATATTTACTTAATACCATACTGTAGAAATTAGTTAAAACTTATTTTTGTTTTAATAAGTCAAAGCTTATGTATATAATATATATATATATATTATAATATTATAATATATTAACACATTCGCGACCGCTGACGTAAAATCACGCCTTTTCAAGTTCTATTCCTAGTTGCCGCTGACGTGGACTCACGTCATTTAAAATTTAAAAAATTTAATAAAAATAAATTTATATATATATATATATAAAATTTATATTTATATATTTATTATTTTATTATATTTATTAAACTTATATTTAATTATTTCAATATAATATTTAAATAATTATATTTTATTATATTATTACATTTTATCATGTAAATATAAATTTAAATAATTCATTATTTTTGCCGGTACTCAGTATTAAAAAAAGAAAAAATGTGTTGATCGCGAATGTGTTAATATTAATATTAATATATTATAAATAATATTATATCATAAATATATTAATATTTATATATTATATATATAATTATAATATTGTATATATATAATATATATATATATTATATATATAATTATAATATTGTATATATATAATATATATATATATATATATATATATACGCTATAAATGAAAAATGCATAACTCTGTATATTTCCGAGGTCGACAAAAAGGGTGGGGGGTGGGGATCGTTTATGGTACCACAGAAGTATATTCACTCTCTTATCTCGAATACGTCTAGAGCACGTTGCGGAAGGGATAACGCCCGAAGGAAAATGCGAATGGAGGCGTCGAAATCAGCGAGATGGTTTGTACGTATGCTCGAGGTGATTTAAAACGCTGACCGTTACCACGCCCCCACGCCCTTTTCCACCTTCGACGTGGGGGCCCCGAAGGGCCGTGCAAAAAAGGCGCAAAGGGCAGCGGCTTTCAGCACAAAATATCGTTCCTACCTTGCGCGCTAAAGTAGTATGAAAGAAAAAGATAGAAATACACAGAAAGAATGAGAGAAAGAGATAGAATGAGAGAACAAGAGAGTGAAAGAGAGAGAACGCCTGGGGTAGATGAAGACGCGAGGTAATCGCGCGGCTCCGCGCTTCGCAAAAATAATTATGCGTTCTGGACCGGCGTCGCTGTTTGTTAAAATGTCAGGAGGGAGTAGGCGAAGTGTCGGGATACTCGAATGTTTCAGCCGCTTTATCTTCGAAGCGCCTCTTTCTTCTCCCGTAGAGCTCCTTCGTTAGGGTTAAAATCCTGTCTCGAAGTTAGTTTCAAACTTATGGGACTCTGCTGGATCATTCATCTGTAATCCATATATGTATATATATATACGTAGTGGAAGAAGCGGTAATATGGACCCTCAGTTTTTTATATTTCTTCCTATGATTCATTATTTAAATTGCTTGCAATTTTTATTTAAAATCTACGTGATATACCATTAGGATAATACGGACAACGTTAATAAAAATATCAAATATTTGGTAAACTTTATCCACAATATTATCCCTTCCCCGGTTATAGAATATTTTGTTAAATTTGTTTAACAAACAAAACAAATGTCTTATTTTTTCGAGAAGATGAAAAATTTGGTTCTGACAGGCTAACAGTTATTTTTCATTATTATAATTATTATTATTATTATTATTATTATTATTATTATTATTATTATTATTATTATTATTATTATTATTATTATTATTATTATTATTATTATTATTATTATTATTATTATTATTATTATTATTATTATTATTATTATTATTATTATTATTATTATTATTATTATTATTATTATTATTATTATTATTATTATTATTATTATTATTATTATTATTATTATTATTATTATTATTATTATTATTATTATTATTATTATTATTATTATTATTATTATTATTATTATAAGGCTATGATTGATCGATTATAAAAACGTTTTTGTATAGTTGATAAATGTAAGAAATGGAATTATGGTGGAGCCATTGGATGTTTCCTTTAAATTAAGAAAATCGCAAGGGAATCAAATCTCTTCCCACAGGAGTTCCTAATATTATCTTGTACCTTATTCATGCACAGATGACTAAGAAGCGGTTTTTTCGGTTTTGAAGATTCAAAGTTATTCTGTTGTGACTGTAAACGTTTAAAGAATTAAAAGGTTTTCATTAGATATGAAATATGTAAGCTGCCAATGGATCATTTTAAGTATGTTAAGAATTTTTCTATAAAAATATTGGTAATATTCAAATATAGAAAAATGAAAAAAAAGATATTACAAAGAAAAAAGACTCCTGGGAAATGTGAAAAATTCAGTATTCACTTAACTAGATTATCGTATCTTTTCCCATTTCCTTACTGAATCGATGGACCTGCTGTGGTTTTATTTTGGAAACGGATTAGTGGTAAGTTGATGGACAAAAAATCATCTGTGAGGGACAGTTACAATAGTTCTTATAATAAACGGATAACTAAACGGATGACCAAACAAAATAAAAAGAAGAATAAGAAAAACATAGAAAGATTAAGCCGTACTACTTAAACTTGTCAAATCTGTAAGTTTGTAAACGTGTTTTTAAAGCTTAACCTTTCTACTAAATTCCAAAATTATCCAATAAGCACTGTCTCTAGAGATTTTAGAGAAGAATTAACATAGAAAAGAAGAATCAACATATGCAGTCGAAAAATGATTTTTCACTGTTGTTAATGTTCGCTAAAGTCAGCCAACCCAACGGTTAATTTTAATATTCATCGTGCTAATCCTCAATTCTCCAGAGTTCTATCGCAGGTAGATATCTTTCTTTCCTTTTTATTTTTTTTCTTTCATTTTCTTTCTTTCTATCTCTGTAATCCGCAGGATTCGAAGTCGTTGGCTTTTTTTCTCCATACCGCGCCTTCCCTTTCCTCTTTCTTCTTTTTCTTCATCTTCTTCTCTGATTCTCCTTGAGGCGTAGAACGGACAATACTGATATTAAGCAAGAATTTTCGAAAGATTCCGAAGAAGTTCTTTATTCTCTGTTTACATCTCAGAGATTATACTTAATGTTAGATTAAAGCAAATATTCATAAATGAGCTTACGGTAATGCTTCAAATGCATTTAAAAAAATATTTACATTGTCAAAATCATCCACAATCCTTTTCCCATTTAAATAACCAAACAATATTTACCTTAAAAACCAATAAAACTTAAATAAACAAAAACACACGTACAAAAGATAACATATTTATATATTAAAAATAAATAAAGAAAAAGTATTAATCCAATCTTATATCAATATATCCGTTCTTGATATTAGTTCGTAAATCTTTCGATCAAGTATAAATATGAACAAAATAAACGATTAAAATGATAATGTAGGAGGTGTGCCTAGGATGGAAATCGATATACACCGATATCGGTGTTACGATCATCGTCATCAAAAAAGGGAATTCGGAATGGTTCGAAAGTTTTCCAAGAAGGGGCATAAAGTTAGTTGTAAGAAGGTCGTGCGCGATCCATCTCGCACTGGGAGATACGATGTGGCGTTTATGGTGAATTTCGAGGGGAGAGAGATCGAAAGGTCCAGATCCGGTGCCACCTCGGCACTGTTCCCTGCCAGATCCTCGCGCCTTTGCCGCCGATTTATGGCGGAGGGATTTGCGCGACAAATTTTACTGCGAGCATTCATGGACGATACAGAGAAAGAGAGAAAGAGAGAAAGGGAGAGAGTGGGTACGTAAAACGAGACCGTCCGTCCGTCCGTTACCACAGCGTACTCTCCAAAGATGGACCTACCTTCCCTCTTTTACCTTCTTCCTTCCTTCCCCCCTTTTTTTTTCTTTTTTCTCTCTTCTCTCTTTTTTTTCATCTTTTTCTTTTTCTTTTTCTTCTTATCCAACCACAGCGGCGATTATACCCGCCGGTTCGAGACTCCCTGGCGGGTAACTAAAAGCGGTAAACGAGAGCTCGTTCGATCATAAACACAGATCCAAAAGGGCTATCCTCGACCAGTCGTCGATCCCCGTTCAAACATGCAGCCATTTTCGATTCTCAAACGATCGTCTCTTTTCAAGAATTCCAGAATTTCCACTTTGGTAAAGACGTTTATGACTAGTCAGATGGGATTAAATACAACGAATCACAAAAAAGGTAAATAACGTGAATATTTTCTTTGCGCTATTGTATTTTAAAGAATATTTACGTTTATATATATCTTTAACATATATTTAATAAAAAATAATAGATAGAATTAAGTAATATAGATCATAAATATGAAACAGTAACTATATCGAGTAATGGCCAATAAACAACTGATAATAATCGTTTAACGATAACTTCGATATATTGTTCTCAATACCTTTTCAAATCCTTTTCTAAACTCTAACGTCGGGTAGCTAAGGCACGCCGCTGCTGCTCTCGACTGCACCGATGCACCATGATTACAAGCGAGTCGGTGCTTACGTTGGTAATATTAATGTCTCGAAGGGATCCTTTACAACCTCATACCCATCAGTCGCACGCACCATCGCTCCCTAACCAAGTTAAATGATACCTGGATGCATCCAGCCAGCGGTTCTCAATCAATTTTCATAGAGATTCATATTAGAAAGAACAAAATTATCATTTTCAACGTATATTAAAACACAAATTTTCCCATTTTCATGACTTCATATTTTTGTAATAAAAAAAAACGCAACCGGTAATAGGGGATATTATTTGAATGAATTTAAAAAAAGAAAAAAAAATCAAACGAAATGGTAGGACATAAATGTGGCGATAATTCAGTCAGAAGCCGACGGAGATTTAAAAACTTAAATCATTTTATTCATTGGCGTCGCGTGTTAGCCCTTACAAAGAGCTCGATCGATCAAGCTTAAAACGGTGTTCGGGGAGACACCAAATCGTGAGGGTGGTAAGAGGTAAGTAAGTGGTAAGAAAAAGAGAATGAAAAAAAAAAAGATAGAAAGAGAGAGAGCTACCGTTAGAGATCGTGGTCAGAATGTCCATGGTAGGAAAAGTGGAACTTTCGATATGCAGCAGGTGCAGGTTGGACATAATTTCGGGATATGAGCACCTTTCGAGCAGCGAAGAGGAACCACGCCAGCAGGGCCCCATGAATCACACCCTCGTTAACTTATACTCGTTTTCGTCCTCCTTTCCTCCCTCGAACGTCTCTCCTTTCTCCTCCTCCTCCTCCTTCTATACTCGTCCTTCTCCTCCCTCACTTCTTTCTTTCTATCCCTTACAACTCCCTGGACCGCAGAGGCATATCTCTATCTCTGTCTCATTTCCTACCACGTGTTTTAACATCTTTCTTTCTCTCTCTCTCTTTTTCTCGTTTCACCTTCTCCTCCACTTCTTCTTCCACTTCTCTCTCCTCATTTCCTCCCTTCTTTCGCCTCTTGTTTGTCTTCTCGCTGTTGCGCACAGACAGGGAGAGGACGCCCGGAGGTTACGAGCGGGCAACACCTTCGCAAACTTACGACTTTGGGTACGCGTTTTAGCCCGCAGCAGAAAATGCTCTGCGACTACGAAAACAATTTCGTCGAAAAAGCTGACGGAATGATGTGTTCCCCGGTCCAACGATCGATCCATTTATATTTTTTTAGTTTAGTTTTCCTTTTTTTTTTATATACGCCAACCACAGAGCATCGCGATATAATATAATACGTGATAATTATTTATTTACAGGTTCGGATATTATTTTTTTATGGTCAAGATGGAAAACGAGACTTTTGATTTTTTTTTTTTTTAAAGTAAGGGAGAGGAAGTACAATAGAAAAAAAAATAAAGAGAGAAAGAGAGAAGAGAAGACAGTCTTGTGAATTTATTTGACGAGCCCACCGATCGCTAATTAATTGGCATATTGCACACTCGGCCGTCTTTTAATGAGTTTAATACTCGACTAATTATCGGTAGCTTCAGACTTTTACGAGCGTTAAATACTTCTCGAAATGAACGGCTGTAAATCATAGTCTAATTGGTGGAGATAAGAAAAGAAAATAAGTGAGACGAGGTTTGAAATAAGAGAAAAGGAGAAAGAAAGGGACAAAGACGGAATAAAAAAAAAGAAGAAGAAAAAATTAAGCCTAGGGAAAAAAGAATGTTCCTTCGAATGCACTCATACACACACACACACACAAGCATACACACCAAAACACGCCTACAAGTTCTTTATATATATAAATCGATGTTTTCTTATCACGATAAATGTGTTTTTATCAAGTTTATACAGGTAAATATTCATATTAATAACTGTCCTAGCTTGTTTAGTAAAACGACGTTTAGTAAAAGAAAGAAAGAGACAGAGATTGAATAAAAAAAGAAGAAAAAATTATACCAGGAAGAAAAGAATGGTCTTTCGAATACACGCACATATATATACACACTTATAAGTTCTTTAGTATATATATATAGATCGATATTTTCTTATCACGATAAATGTATTTTTATCAAGTTTATACCGGTAAATATTCATATTAATATCTGTCTTAGCTTGTCTAGTAAAACGACGTTTAGTAAAAGAAAGAAAGAGACAAAAAATTATGCCTGAAAGAAAACAATGTTTTTTTTCAATGCACGCATACATACACATATATACATACTTTTCCTATTATAATAAATATGTATTTATCAAGTTCATACTAGTAAATATTTATATAAATATCTTTCTTAGCTCATTTAATAATTATTATACGACTAAGATACAACATTTGCGCATTTTTTTTCCTCTGTGTTCTTTTTTTTTCATCGTTGCAATCATTGCAAGATCGTAGTAAGGAGAACATCTTACGTGATTTAAATGTAACTATATTATAGGTCTCAGCTTTTTATATATTTTCTTTCAATTATTCCTCATATAATGAGTGATTGAATAAATTGTGATTGTATGATTAATATTTAATAAAATAAATCATTATATAAAAAATATGAAAATTAATATAAAATAACCAGGAATATTAAATTCGAAAAGGTAGTTAATGTATTATCTAAATTTTAGCGATCGTTAACGTATCGAATATGATCGAAAATAAAAGAAGATGATAACGATGAAGAGTAGGAGAAGTAGGGGGAATCTTGGTACATAAATACTTGCTTGTAACGGCATGAACGAGAGAAGAAGATCGAAAGAGAGAAGATTAAGAGATCCAAGAGGAAAATCCATTTGTCCGGCAATGACGAGGCTGCCGAGAGACCCTAACGGGCGCGTCCTTCGTTTTGGCGCTCGATTGAAAAGTCAGCGGCTGACTAATGGATGCGGGCTAATTGCCAACAAAGCCAAATCAATCTTCGTCCGCGGAACGAGATAGTTGAGTCGTTTCTTCCTTCCACGGGTAAAACGAAGATGTGTTAAACGTTAAACGGTGCTCAAAAGTCTTCTTTGCTACACTGCTTGCTAACTCTTTATCGATAAAATGAACGAGAAAGAACGAGATAGAAATAGCAAAAAGGAGATAGAGAGAGTGAAGGTAAAAGGATAGATAGATCATTCGAAAGAGTTGATTGTTGATTTAAGAAAAATTATTCGTTCGAAAGCCTTATTACGTTTCATTTCGTCGTAGTCGTTGTCGTCATCGTCTTTAGACGATTAGTTTTGAAGCACGAGTCGAACGATTACGGATCGTACAGTGTAATTTTTTATCCTATCTTCGATAACATCAATCTTCCAGCAAAGGCTTCCAGCTAACATAAGTAAGTATAATACTTATGTTAGATATTGTAACCTTACACGAGGAATATACGCGTAAGGAAGGAGAATCACGTGGTAGACTTGGAAAGTATCGATCTTTTAATTTTTTATTTTTTTTCTTCTCTCTGTCTTTCTCTCTTTCTATAATCTTCTATTTTATATGACTCTCTCGTAATTCAAAATGAAAATTAAAAAAAAATAAAAATATATGAAAAATATTAATAAAAATAATTAGAAAGTTGAGAAAAAAAAGAAACTGTGTTCGTAAATGTTAAATCGTTCATTATCACAACAATGTAACGAGGAATCGTTATGAGAGCTCTTTAAATTTCACTTGGACGGCACGAAAGCTCTCTTGCAGGTGATCGAGAATAAGAGAGAGATAGAACGTGCGAATGGGAGCTCCCACGCGAGAAAGGAAGATGGCAAAACCGAAGGAGAAGCAAAAGGATGGAGAAAGAGAGGTTGGTTTTACAAGATATGAAGGATGAAACGAAGTAGAAAGAAAGAGAGAAGAAGTGAACGAGAGAGAGAGAGAGAGAGAGAGAGAGAAAGAGAGGGACAGACAGAAAGAGCACAAGCGAAGCGTGGTGGAACGGACGGACGATGAGTTTACTTTTTGCCGGAGTCTAATTAGAGGCCAATTATATCGAGCAGGCGTTTGCCTCCACACAATGAACCACGCTTTTAGTATCGATGTAGCCAGCCGATTAACTCCTATTTGTTGTACGTTTTCTTCCCTCCCGGGGGTTTCAGATACTACGTTGAATAAATACGGTATGTATTAAAGGTGTCCTCACACTGGAACATCTATGATCTCTTTTACGTTAAAACAAATCGTTTCTTTCAACACCCTCTCTATTTTTTTTATCATTATTATTATTATTACTTTATCTATTTTTACTACGAAATATTCCATAAATTCTATTTCAACAATTTTTAAGTTCTTTTTAGGGGTACTGAAAATTTTTCTCCATATATTTGAAAATAAAAAGTTACGAAAATGTTATTGAAAATTTGATAAAAGATAGTTGAAAAATAAATAAAGATAATTGAATATAATGACGATCGTGTGTCATTGATTAATTGTACTTACTTCATTAATTATTTTCATCGTAAATTGTATAATAAAAATGAAAAAGAAAAAAAAATGTTTTCAGTACCCTTGGATAGAATATAAGTTAAAATAATGAACACTTAGATATATATCTAGATATTTTATAGATACATAAATACATCGGTAACATAAAAGTTAAAAGATCAAGACAAGATATTCTTTTCTTGGGTCTTCTTGGAGTCTTAAATTTCAGGAAATGAGACGATTTACGTGATTTGCATTAAAAGGGGGGAAAAAATGAAAAGAGAAAAAAAATTATAATAAAGATCGTTATAACAAATTGGAAATAATCGTAGTTGCACTTTGAACACAGATTACATTCTCTCGTGAGAGAGACATACATATAGGGAGCTTAAATATCGAAGTGAGAGTCTGGAAAGGGCGTGAGCGAGCAAAAGAAAGATATAAAAAGTTAGTAAGAAAATGACTTCCAAAGAGAGAACAAGAAAGAGAAAGAAGATGAAGACCGTTAATCGGGCAACCTGCTTATTGAGCCAATTATAAGAACGTGGACAAATTCAAGCGGCTAATCAGCTTACGAGCATTATAATGCTGATGGTAGCTGCAGGGGTCTGCGTGGGATCTGATAAAGTCCTTCTTATTTATTATATACACATTCGTACACATTCTCGTTTATGCATCACGTGAATCTCTTCCGTATAAGTGTTCGAATGAATATCTATATAAATGTGAATGTAAATGTGAATATGAATGTGCGTATGCGTGTGTGTATAAGCGTGGGTGAAAGAGTGTTAGTAAGAGCCACCGTGTTGCATGCAGGGCTGCTGCAGTCGAAGGTCTTGTACGTGCCCTTTAGACCTTTGGGGCCCCCTTCTTATAACTTTGAACGGAAGTCTGCAACGATGTTTCTACGTTCAAAGTGTTTTCCTACGTTGCCTGAATTAAGGACTAACGAGGTTGTTACGATGAAGTATCGTGATTGCCGATGAGTTTTCTCATCGTTCATGACAAATGACTTACTGAGGAGGGATTTAAAGAAGAAGAAATTCTTAACGGTTTGCCAGTTGGATTATTTGCAAAAAATTTATATTGAATATATAAACAGGTATCGTTTGCGTGACAGTTAATGAAGATGCTTTTTATCTATTTTGATATGCGTTATTAAATATTTATACGTATAGGATCTGTACAATGAGGATTAGTTTAATTCGATAATATTTTATACTCTTTTGCGAATATTATTATATAATAATAATCATTATTATTATTATTATTATTATTATTATTATTATTATTATTATTATTAATATAAGAATGAATTAATTAATAAGACTTAACGAGATTATTCATAAAATGACAATGAATGTGAATTAGATAAATTCGAGATTGAAAGAGAAATTTGTATTGGTAGGGTACCATTGGTGTAACGTGTCCGGCACTGAAGTAGTTTGTACGGTTCTAAAGAGGGGTTTACCCAACGCAACTCGCTTGGCTGGTCGGTACTGCTCGAACCACCGTATATAATACAGATTTCATATGCTAATTCTTTGATTAACAATGCCGGGACGGAGCGTTTCATCATCCTGTGCTACCACCGACATCTTAATACCATGGATTTACATGCTAATTCACCAAAGGATGTACTTTCTTCTTTCTCTCTCTCTTTCTTCTTCTTCTTTTTTTTCTTCTTCTTACCGAAAGACATCATGGTCCACCATGGTACCCTTACGACGAATTCAAAAAAAAGAAAAACTTTTTATTTCTCTCTATATCTTTTTCTCTCTCTTTCTATATCTACCATCAGTTTATTTTCTTTTCCTTAAAATCGTGATGAGTCCAAATAATAAAAAAACAAAAAAGAAGTAAACATAATAAAATGAAAAATAAAAGTCATTGGTCGTTTAAATTTTCGATAGTCTCTCAACGCCATTCGTTCGTGTCTTAACAAGGCTTCCGAATTCTTATTAGCCAAGTAATCGTTCGTCGATCGAAAAAGATAGGTATTTATAAGACTGGATATACCTATCGGGACACTTTGATAAATGTATTTAGGTAGAAATCGTTCCTATGGGGGATATACCCTTATAGATACATATAAAGTATATACATATCTATATCTATTTCGAAGAACCGTTGAGAGAGACGATTGGGAGAACTGAGAAAAGTGGAAAAAGGTAAAAGGTAAGGGAGAAAGAAGAGATGAAGTCAAAAATAAAGTAGAAAAAGAATAATAAAAAAAGAAAAAAAAAGAGGTGCCAGTGGTAGACCGTTTTCAGGCGATGTCCCTGGCACAGTATGACACCGATCCTATCTTACCGGGCTAATATAGTTGTCGTGAATATCTTAAGGACGGACGTACATTCTATGGGGTTTCTCTCTCGGAGGATGGGTCGCCACGGGGCGCTTATTCGATCTGGCGAAAGCATCTGCTAATTCAGAATCATGGGAATTTGATTAACCTCGACTTCCTAACAATCCAATTCGTCCCTCCCAATTCTCTCCCCACCCTTCTCTCTCTCTCTCTCTCTCTTTCACCCTTTCTTTATTTATTCTTTCTTCCTTTCAACGACGATGATCACACCTAGGGCGCTATACTGGAATTCGTTTTACTTTACCTATGATTTTTCTCGCATTTTAAATGTATTTTAATGCGCTGTAATGCGGCTGTACAGTAAACCGCTGTATTAGGTTATTTGATTTTTTTTTCTTTCGAGAATGGTCTTTTTCATTATTAATTTTATGGTTACATTTAATAATATTTAATGAGGTTAAATGATTATTCAAACTGTTGGAAATATTACGTTATTGTCGATGATGATTTCTTGGAAATGATAAATGCGCAATTCCATTGCTGCACACAAGAATCTGAGATATGACAAAAGTAACATTTTAATAAGACGCACACAAGTTTTTATTTTAGCACGATTACATTTGTTTATTTTGTAAAAATTAAAGAATGCGGAACGTGTTGGGAAACTTTATATAAATAAATATTCAATTTATAAATATTCCATTTTATCAGATTTTTCCATGAGGTTAACAGAATTTTTGCAGTTATATTATTATTCTCGTATTAATAATATGTAGATATTTGATATTTTGAAGAAAAAATATTAAATGACGGAAATTCGATTCGTCTTTTATACGCAGCATAAATTTTTTTTGTCTTTCCTTGTTTTTCGTCGACAATACTTGTAATTTAATATAATATATAGAAGATTTGATCAGGGTCGTTATATGACACTTAAAGTTGCATAAAAATTCACGAGAACCTTTCCTCGGTGATAAGGATTTCATTCTCGATGTAAAAATGTTGACTCGTTCTGTTAGCTAGAAGTGGAAGATCGGCCGAACAGATTCAAGCGGATTCCACTGTGACATTTTTCGCATTTCGGCGAGGACCCTCGACACGTGTTGCCGACACGATCCTTTCGGTTTTGTTGGAATTCGTGAAATATCTCCGATCGGTCATCGAGTGCGTTCTTTAAAAGCTGAAAGAAGACCGAGAACGGGACCGGATCGTTGACAATCTCGATTGAACAATCGAAGAGTTTAGAGAGAACAAAATTGATTACCTGTTCACCTCTTTTTTATTATCTCATTAACTTCGAATATATCGATCGGAATTTAATTCACGAATATTAACAAGATTTTTTGTTACATACATATATATATCTTTAACGACTCAAATGAAAGAACAATTACTGATATTATATAACATGTATGTTATTAATTTTTAGTGATACAAAAACTGTATTTAAACTTCATTTAATTGAAAGAAAAATATTATAATTATTTATTACATTAAAATTAAATTAAATAATATCAATGATCGATTTTTCAATAGAATTATTGTTATTAATCAATTATCGATCAATAAAATCCAATTTTAAACTCAAATCTCGTTGGAAAAAAAAAACAGATAAAAAAGAATGTGTATATAATATAAAAGTAATTATCGTTCATCAGAGTTTTAGTAGAATAGAGTCGATGTGTTTTGTATTCATCGAAACTCTCGTTTACGAGAGATTTTACATCGGCCCTAGTAACACGTGATTATTTCTAATCGATCTCTGGTAAGAGAATTTACAGATAATGTCAACTCAATTAAGGATGCTTCGAACGATGTAGCCTCGAGCCACGTGAGATACATCGACCTTCGTAGGAGGACTTTCCAGTCAGACTTCCGGCTACCGACGACGATCGTTCTAATCTATCCTACCTTTTTTTTCTTCTTTTATTTTTTTTTATTTCTAAGCACAGGTAGGAAATATTATATGGATGGAACATACATGTACCTATATGATGTTAGAGGGGTCACCACATGTAGAAGGAAAGAAAAATGTATATGAAGAAAGAAAGAGATAGAGATGGACATAGGTACTCATAGATTTACCCGGCGTCAAACACTATGTCGCATGCGACTCACGTCGTGACAACGGTTGAACGATGCAGACAGTGTAAACGGTAAATGGTTATGACGCGACCGCCTTGAATCTTTGATTTTCATGACGGCGCGAGTCACATTTACACGGAAACGTCGATATATAACTCTTCTGCAACGAGTACGTATCGACGAGACACCTCCATTCTTTCGATAGATATTCCCGTTACGTTGATTTTACGGTTACGATTAAACGTTATTTCTTTCTAGAAAATTGTAACATATTTCATTTATTCTAAGTTTCATTGTTACTTTGATAAATGATATTTGAGTGTTGGAGAATGTGTATGTAAAAAATGAAAAAGATATGGTGGGGATTATATTTGTTTCATAAAAATATTACGTGTCCTGTGTACGAAATATTTATTTGATTAGAAATGAATATAAATGAGGGTTTTTATTTGAGTTTAAAGATATTACATCGTTAAAAGAAAAAAAAACAAATAAGAAATGTAATAAATGATTAATTAATTTATTTATTTTAACGTTTGTAGACATTTTTTTTTTTATATTCATTTCTTCTATATTTTAGAAAATATAAATAATGAATTTAGATATGACATTTAATTTTATTTTTATATAATCAAGAATATATATGATGTTTTCGTCTGTTCAATGTTAACGATAAAAACAGAAATGTGTCAAAGTCGATGTTGAACATAATCGTACATCCTGTCACCACGAGAACTCCTAATGGACTATTAATTAGAAGATAATTACGCGGAGATAGTGGAAATGAAATGCGACGGTTTCTAGCATGTTTGTGATTAGGAGTAATACGTGGGTGGCTCTTGAACGAATACCGACGGCGAATTGATGGAAAGGAAATAGTGATGAGTACGAGCAACATTTTCACTAATACTATTATAATACTATACGTTTTGAGAAAAATATTTATTACATAATTCAACAATACCAATATTTAATATGACACTGATTATTTTAAAAGTATAATTATTAACACGTTAATTTTATGAGCTAAAATATTCTACCATAAATTGGTCTTTGCTAAAGAATTCGAGAAAAAATTAAGAATATATTATTTAAATGTTCAAATAAAAGTGATGAATTAGCAGAATAGGTTGAAAAGTTATTGAGCCTCGATAAATCAATTTTTCACTCAAGGCATCCTACCCATGTAAAATATTTTTAAATGAAAATGTTACATCACCTAAGAGCTCGGAAAAATTATCATGAAAGGTATAAAAATTTATTCTTATTATCACTACATAAATATAGTATCTATAAAGAATATATTTCAAAGAATATATATTTTAGAATATATGGTAAAAGTGAGATTTACTGAGATTGAGAGAATTGCTATAACTCAAATAATATTCTTAATATTAATGTGATTAACCTCCCTCCTAACCTTAGGATCATATAAAAATTCTCACAAATATAATTGCAATTTAATCATACAATCAAAAATATTATTGATATCATTACCGTACCACTTTCTAAAAGGAATAATTAAACTTACTTTCATAATCAAGTCAGATCATCAAGTTCAGTGATCGTGAAAGTATAGGCGAAAGCGTGACAATAATAAGGAAGGGGGGTAGATCGATCGTGTAAGTTGAAAGGAAGAAATCTATCGTTAGCGAAGAATCGATCGATCGATCGATCGATTGATCGAATGAACGAACAAACTTAGAAACGAAACGAAACGAATGAACGAACGAAGAGAGAATGAAAAGAGAGAAGAGAAGAGGATTCGAGAGGACAGGTTACTAGGAAAGAACGGTGACTTACCAATGGATGATTAATCATGAAACAATGGCCGGTGCGGACGGAAGGCCGGTCTGACAGTTCGAAGTGGCCGGTCCGCTTAGTAACGACTACTTGGAAAGCTGCCAATTAATCACGAATCGTGTGCACGCCTCGTGTGTACCGAACTCAAGCCTCACCGAGCTAAGACCGCCATAAAGAAAACGCTCTACCTATGGCTGTGCTTTAAAGTAAGAAAGAAAGATAGAGAGAGTGTGTGTAAGAGGGAGAAAAGGAAAAAGAGATGCACATGCTCCTTGAAATACTGCCCGTGTGTGACTGACATCGGAAATGAGAAGAGCAGACAGGAAGGAAGTTGCATCTTCTTTCCGAGAAAGCTACCGACACTGAGATTGGACGTTACTACTTTCTTCTTAAAAGATAAAGAGAGAGAAAGAGAGAAGGATAATATTTTTTATTTGTTCTGCCCTTTAAATCATACAACAATGCAAATCTTTACTTATCACCATGTTGGGAATTTTGACTTTTAAAGTATGCTAATTGTAAACATTTTCCAATATCTTCTATTCCTATATACATGCACATATATTGTATGACCATTGATACTAAACGTGGATGTTATTTTCTTCTTTGGAAGTAAAGAATAAGAGAGAAAGAAAAAGAGAGAAGTATTTTTCTTCGTTCCACTCTTTAAATCATCTAATCATTCAAATTCTTACTTATTACCATATTAGGAATTTTGACTTTAAAAAAATATTAATTGTTAACATTTTCAAATATTTCATATATGTCTAACTCATACATATATATGTAATTAAGTTTTATGTGTCTGCATGCATTCTGCATAAATACGTAAATATTTACTCATAAAACAGACGATGTACGATAAAAATGATCGTTTGTGCGAGACTCGACTTAAGAACGAAGATGAGATGAGTTCCGATCGAAACGAATAATTTTACGAGATTTTATCGTTAATTACATGTGGCTAGCATACAACAATGGTGCAATTGTCTTTCACAATATATCTTCGTCCCTTTCTCTTCGGAGGCTATTATTCTTTTTCTTCGTTTATTTTATTTAGTCTCTATCTCTCTCTCTCTCTCTTTCTTTCTCATTCTCTTATATGTTTGATTTGATAGTATAAAAGGTACGTGTATGTGCGATTATCGTCGTGTCCGTGAAGAAAGTGGGTGCCAAAGTTTTAAATCGACGCCTCCGCAATCAAATTACAGACCGGGACACGGTCGGGCCTATGCATTATTTATGGATCATGCCGCGTGCCTCGTAGCAACGAATATTATACACGATGTATGTATATGTTCGAAAGAATAAGAGAGAGATAGAGAGAGATCCTATCATATCGTTTATAAGTGTCAATAATCCATTGACATTTTGGGAAATACTAACGAGATATCTCGTTTCACGTGTTTGGATAATTTGATTCTTCATGGCTATGTTAAATCTAAAAACGAATCATATATATTTTAATTCGGACGATATTATTGAATAAACAACATTTTTGCTCATATATTTGAAATTTTTCAACGTGTTCCATAGGTCTTAAGATAAAAAATAAAATAAAAAAATGTATAACCATGAATAAAACATTATATGTATATTATACTATAAAATATGCAAAAGGACAAATCATCATCATCATCATCATCATCATCATCATCATCATTATCATCATTATCATCGCCAATTCTTTCGTCAATACCAAGAAAAATAGACAATCGGTTGATCCAAGTATCATACGTATTAAACATATCGAAGGATCGTCAAAACAACGCTGGCGTTGGTCGTTCGATAATAATCGAGAATTCAAGACTGCGAGGACCGTACGAAGTTTATGGTGAAAATCAATAATTCTCGCGCATAACGGACATAATGTAGCCGTGGTTAAGCATGCTTAAGCATCGATACACGACGCTCACATGACAGGAATACTCGCTCGTGCCACCCAGGACGTGAAAGGGTGAGAGAGAAACAGAAAAAAAGAGAGAGAAAGAGAAACAGGTGGGGTGGGGGGTTTACTTTCCGCGAGCTTCTTCTTCTCCTTCCTCTTCCCCGCTCCTCTTCTCATCACTATACTCCTTCTCTTCCTCTTTTCTTCTCTTTCTTTTTCTCTTTCTCCCACTACCCCATACTAGCTAGACACACAAATATGTGTGTACACACCTCGTGGCGCATACTTGCAGGCGCTCCTGTGCAAGGTGTGCATAATTAAAGCACGTCCCCAATGTACGACGCGTCGGTACCATAATCGGGTATCTCGCGTGCACGACGCATCTCTTCTTTCTCTCTCTATCTCTTTAGTTTTGTACTTTTTTACCCTCATACTTCTCGCGTTAACGTTCTTACTTTTTATCTCTCGCGTGCTCGCGGCACTCTTTCTTGAAAATCCCCGTAAGGTTAAAAGAAAGCCATATAAAGGAGTATATACTTATATACCTACATTCGTCTCTCATCTCGGAGAAACTTTTTTGATTTATTATCGAATATGGGACCCTTTATACCCGACTCAAGAATATTTATTAACAGTCATTCGATCCACTATATACTGCTCAACTAATTATGTTAATTCGTAAGATGTAATTGATATTGTTCGAGAGTTATGTTATTCTTACGATAATGCGTTTCTTAACAAGCTTTAAAAATGATTATGAGTATCGATAGAAGAAAGAAGGCGAATTTAAGAAAAATATATTTATGTATTTTATCAATTGCTGTAAGGTATAAGGTGTAATTTTCGCACATAGCCCGGCTCATAGATCGGGCAATGAGTGGAATAAAAATTACAAATATAGAATATAATATAAAAGAAGAGTAGTTTTTATACATATAGGAGAAATAAAAAGGTTTGAGTATAGTATATGAAGGTGTGTTATTAAAAATACCACGTTATTTCCTGAAAAATTATTAATTAAAAATAATATAAAATAATAAAAAATTAGTAAATTAAAATAATGTCTAACAGAATTTGAATTTATATTTGTTATAGAATTTTAAATAATTATATATAATTATTACTGTATAAAAATGTGTGTGCCTTAAGAAATGCATTTATATAAATATATAATTAAAAAAGTAGTCATTAAAGACATTCAAGTACAATAAAATCTCAAAGGTTTGTTTTTAAGTCCGACGATGATCACCGGCAACAAAAAGAAAATTATATTAATCATACAATCAAGTAAAAAAAAATAGAATGGCATATAAATCGTCCTATTCGCAGATGCACTTTTTAATTAAATTCTCTATTAATTTTCATCAAATATCTATTTACCGTTGCAAAGAAATTAAATTAAAGCGCGTGATTTTACATTTACAAAAAATAAAAAAATACAAATACTAAGTTATAAAAAAAAAATAATATCAATTAATTATTATGACTACTCCTTTTCAGCTGCACTCTATAGAAAAGAAAAAATTACAAATTTAATAAAATACGATCATAGTGAAAAATCTTGAATACAAAAAACAAGAGAGATTACTTTAATATTCAGAAAACAATCATTATACTTTAAAATATAATAATAAGGGAGTTTAAATTTTTTGACTCGAACTAACTAAACACATATGCATCTTTTTGACGACATAGACATGAATTTGGTGTCCCAAGGAGATGGAATGGTCCATCATCTCCAATTACAACTACAAATTAATGACGAGCAAAGAAACAATAGAATAAAATATAAAATATGACTAAAGAACCATTCTCACAGAAGGTTCGAACATGATGTTGAACCTTTGAAAATAATTTAGTAGCCTGTAGTTGCCCTCTTCAGACACAATTAAGTGGGGGCCTCTCTGGCATTAAACCTTTTCTTTCTTTATTCCATGAAAACTGCATTTGGGCATTTCCTATGTGCGATCAAGATAAGATCTTTCATACTAATTTTGCAAATGAACTCGTATTGTGTTATAATTATAATTCTCAATTATTAAAAAATTCATTTACATTTCGCGTTGACTTTTTTAGCTCGTGGACCATAAATGAACTTACAGTTCATTGACCATACACGAGAACATTTAATCGAATGTCCAAGCAGATAATAATTTCCTTCGCTGACCTAATAACACTTCGCACTTTTAACGTCGAGTAATAAAATCGAATTGAAATAAAAAGTGCAATATAAATGTAATGCATTTTCTTAAAATACCTTCATTTCATTAATTCGTTATTAATTTATTCGTTAATTATATCAAATATTTCTAGCTGTAAGACGAAATCGTGATAGTGCGTAATGCTAATCCTGAAATACTTAAAACTAGGTATCAAATGTATCAAAGAATCTGCGAATTTGACTCGATTCTATCTCGTTCGAGATAAAATCGAAGTAGAAATGAATCTTTTAAATGGTTGCAAATACCTTTGAATCATGATACATAATAAAAATCACAGAATAGTCACAAAATAATTAACAAATCAAGCATAATAGAATAAGATGATAAAATTTTGCAACAATTCTGTCTAAACCAGGAGGCGGAATTTCCACTCCGGAGTGGAAGTAAAAAGTCTAATGCCTTTCTTGGATCCTACCTACTTAAAATTCAAAATTTCACATTCATTCAGAGAAGTATGCTATCTGTCTGCCTATTGTCCATATTTTTACCCATTTTAAGAAAAAACATACATACCCACTCACTCACTCAACGATTCTCTCACATACTGCCAGGGTGCAAAAGCCTAAACTAGAAAGCATGCCCCGGGGCACCTCCAGCACTCTAATTCAACCACGTTTTATAAATTTATATGCTATTGGGTATACGTACTTTTTGCTGTAATCGACTACCAAGGTTAATGATTATTGCATAAAAAACTAACAAAAAAATACAAGTATACACTAGTATATATATGCATACTAGTAATATACAAGTATATTAAAGTTTCCACAAATAAATGCAGTAACTCCACTATGCAAAAGATTATTAAAAAAAATTAGACATATTTAATATAAATATAAGAATGAAGATAAATATGTAGAAGTAGTGCTTTGAGTATTTAATGATGTATTAAATGAATAAAAAATAACGCGAAACAATGTACAATACACACTACCTAATACGCACACACAGGTGTAAAGTACATCGTGCAATCACTAGCACAATAACAGCCGCCAATATGGGAAAAAACTAAAACTAAACCCACGCTAACTGTTTCTCACCCATACGTGTAACACCTGGGCTCACGCATAGATGAGAACGCAGAAAGTATATGGGGGAGGGGGGAAACGGGAGATTAGTATATTAGAAGCTGAAAATCCTGATCTAAAAAATATGATTAAGACATAAACACATAAATACATTTGTATAAAAATTCATCTAAGCGACTAAGGACTCTAAAAGTTACCTCATAAATAATAGTTGTAATTGGAGATGATGGACCATTCCATCTCCTTGGGACACCAAATTCGTGTCTATGTCCTCAAAAAGATGCATATGGGTTTAGTTAGTTCGAGTCAAAAAATTTAAACTCCCTTATTATTACATTTTAAAGAATAATGATTGTTTTCTGAATATTAAAGTAATCTCTCTTTTTTTTTGTATTCAAGATTTCTCACTATGATCGTATTTTATTAAATTTGTAATTTTTTCTTTTCTATATAGTGCAGCTTAAAAGGAGTAGTCATAATAATTAATTGATATTATTTTTTTTATAGCTTAGTATTTGTATTTTTTTATTTTTTGTAAATGTAAAATCACGCGCTTTAATTTAATTTCTTTGCAACGGTAAATAGATATTTGATGAAAAGTAATAGAGAATTTAATTAAAAAGTGCATCTGCGAATAGGACGATTTATATGCCATTCTATTTTTTGTTTACTTGTTTGTATGATTAATATAATTTTCTTTTTGTTGCAGATGATCATCGTCGGACTTAAAAACAAACCTTTGAGATTTTATTGTATTTGAATGTCTTTAATGACTACTTTTTTAATTATATATTTATATAAATGCATTTCTTAAGGCACACACATATTTTTACACGGAAATATTTGCATATTTATTAACGTAAAATGAGAGACACAGATACATAGAAAATATTTTATATACATTATGTACAATGAAATATATTTTGTTAATATTAGTTTTATTAACAGTTAAGAATAATTTTGTGAAAATTTTTTTTTCAGATGTATTTCTTTTAGACTCAACTATATATATATAGTTCTTCTATATTATCTTTCTCTCTTTCTATTTTTAACATGATTTCATATTACTTTCTTATAATAGAGATTCTATAGGAATTAGCAAGTGTAGACTGCAAGACGAACGAAAGACACGAGTTTTTATGATCTAGTTAACGATACAGGTATATACTTAACCACGTATCTAATACTTTACTTTCATGTTTTAGTCACGATCGAACGATAGTAAGGAGTGAAAGTGTCTTACTAATTTTACATGGCGCTATTAGATGTGCTCAGCTATAACTCGTAGTAATTCTCGCGAACTTTATCGCCAATATTTTTCATTCAGACGAGACTCCGTGAAATTCATCTCTCGTTCGCGTACGCACGCGTGAAATATACGTGTACAGTAGCGAGAATTCAGTTTTTTATTTATTTCTTTTATTTTTTTTTTTCTACTTTTTGCAAACGAACAGAACAGACGATGGTACAAAATGAACGAGCTTCTTCGTCGAACGATGCAAAATTGTATCCAGCGTGTAAGAGACTTGTAATGTCGACTCGAGAATACCAACACGCAGCGATGGCGTCATAATCGATTCCTCGAAGGCTACTCCCGGGGCCACGAAGTCGTTAATGACGATGCCAAAAAATTTTAACGATTACCCTTTTCTAGCGATAAGATATAGATTGATTTACTACGTTTCTATATTATGCACGTCTTCAAATTATTACAAAGAGATAATAATAAAATCTTATTTTAAAGTGAAACTTTTCTTAGGCGACGGGTAACGATAATATTTTATGAAACGACATGAAAGAGACAAGATAGAAAGAGAAGCTGAGATAGAACTCACAGTCGATTGATAGTTAGTGTAGTGTTTAGTTAAGTGTATGTGTGTGTTTCTGTGTGAATGTTGAGATACGTCGATCGATAGTTATTAAGAGATACATTTGTTTATGGAAGGATGAATAAAGACATAACATATGTTCAGAGTTTCTGAAATACCATAAATTATCATTAATTAATTGACAACAAATTTATATTTTAGTTTAAAAGTATAAAGTATTGGTTTTACATACATTCTTTTTCGTAATCAATGGTTAGACTGACTTCTCTATACAAGTTAGTTAAAATTCTAAATGTTTATATGATTTTTAGAAGAATAAATTCTATTTATTTCAAATAATTAAATCAAACAATTCTGAAACATTTCTAATTATCAACGTTTAAGATTTTATAAATAATAATATAATTAAAATATAATCTTTAAAATTGAACTAATATCTGAACGATAACTCGGAAAGTTAATCGTATAATATGATTGGTAGTTAGGATTTTTTTCGGGAACGTAAAAGGCAGGAAAGAAACATTGATAATCTAAGATAAAACGGAACGCTCGAATTTAAGTTGATTCGAAAATTATGTCCCGAGTCGAGCAAAGTCGTTACGCCAGTCCCTATCTTCGAATTTATCATGGATCTTCCGCCTATCATCGTGTCAATATCATCTTCTCTTTCTTTAGAAAGTGAGTCTCTCTCGAATGAGGGGAGTCTATCCACCGGAAAATCACAGCATCGTTGTTGCTCGTTCTTGTTGGACAGGGGAGATCAAAAAATTAGATCTGCTTCCTCGAAAGGGCGAGCTGGCATAATGTGAATCGTCGTGCTTAAGGTACACGTTAAAAGGGATTGTATGTGGTTAGAATAAATCATTTTAACATTTTAACAAATTATATTGAATTTTATTTTATTTATTTTTTTGTCTTTTTATTGTTCTTCATTTGATGAATTTGTATTTGGGAATTTTATAATAATTAAAGGATACGTCGCGAATATGTTTAGTTTTTTTTATTTTGATTTGAATAATTTCTCTTAATGATCTACGATATTTGTATTATAAATTAAAATACGAAAAATGTGTTATGCATATTCATATTTTAATGCTACAAATTTCGCGTTATAAAATTCATGAACCGTAATATGATTTTATATGACTTCAAATAGATTTGTATAGGTTTTATTTATATTTTTCAATGAACCGTGCAAGTAGATGCTTCAATTGAGCGAGAAAAATCGTCATTTTTAGTTTGCTCGATCGCCTTTTCTCGTTTTCGATTCTTATTTAGAAACTCCTTCAGAATACAAAAAAAGAATAAATTATTCGGCATGATCGAGCTTCAATTTTGTAAAGGTAGGTCGAAAAATGGAAAGAAGAAGATAGAAGAAGAAAAAGAATTTAAGTTGTGGGGTAAACCAAATTTCTCTTAACTTTGAAGTCAAACCGGGAAATTTTATTCAGTTCATTGTCGATCTTAACGAGATTATCAGGATGCATTCATGCTGACCGTGAGTCGTCTGGAAAAATAAATATTTTGAGGCAGCCATTACGGTTGATCTTTAACGTGTAAGCATTTCAAAGGAAAGGGAGAAAAAGCAGATGCGATATCGTAAACGTGAAAAAGATCGACCGCAAAGATCACATAGAGTGGAGTGTGAAAAGAAAAAGTCTAGACTTACAATGGATATGTGAAAGTGAGAATAAACGAATAACAGATTTCGCGGTTTTTGACTTCCAATACCGATTTGTTTGCACGACGATTGAAACGTCATTGTACCTATGCCATTGTCATCGCTAATGTTGATTTTACGAGCAGAAGTTTGCGGCACCAATACGAATAATAGACACTTTCAAGTTTAAACGTTTCTCAACGAGCATTTTTTTTCGTTTCTCAAACGTGAACGAAAATTGAGCTTTCCACGATTTTTCTTGTAAATTATAGATCAAATTTCATGGAAATCATTCTAAATTATTGTAATATGAGAGTTAATAATTTAAAGTCATCAAATAATCTAATCAAAAATATCCAATTAAGAATCGTTTTTTCTTACTATAAAAATCAATTATCTTTTGACTATTTTTACAAAGTATTGATAATATTTTTTAAAAATCAATTTGAAGAAAATATAGATTCATGAGGAATTTATTGTCACTTTAACCGTAAATCTAAATATTATTGTAATCTATAAGATCAGAATATATTTGTAGAGACCGTTTTCCTTTGCAACTTGGTAACTGAGAATAAAAGAAAGAAAAAGGAAAGGAAAAGAAAAAAAAGGGGAACGTTTAGCTCGGTCGAAACGTTTGGCATGAGGATCCATTACCATTGGTCCACACCTGGTGGTCCTTGTTCCTGCAGGACCTCTAATCTAATCCGACAGCTCACCGGTACAACAGACTCGGATTAACCGTCGTTTTGTAGAAGGTTTGCCTACCGATTTTGTACTGCGAAGGATCCTCCCCGACATCGGAAAAGTTTATCTTCTTTTCTGCGTCAAGAAACACTACCACCTATCATCCTCCTTTTTACCTCCTACTCCTCTTCCTTCTTCTTCTTCTTCTTCTTCTTCTTCTTCTTCTTCTTCTTCTTCTACTTCTCCGCCTTTTCTTTTTCTTTATCCTTTTTCTCATCATTCAGACAAAACTATAATTGATTTCACCTTCTTAACTGTATATCATGCGAAAAAAGTCTTAGAAAGCTTCACTGAATTGCTATAATAAGCGAAGAAGATGAAGAAAAAAGATTAGGTTACGATGTTTCTTTGTATCTTTAATAAAAAGATTTGTGTGAAGATAGAAAAGAAACAAAATTTGATTATATTTAGAAAATATTTAAGAAAGTAAAAAAGCGGTCGAATTAATTTAATAACTGCGATAATGCATTTTTTAATCTTCTTATTACACGATATTTTCAGACACATGATAGGAAAATTGCGATAGCCTTCATAAAACACGATATTCTTGTAAATATGCATGTGTAATAATACAGGGCCAATGTATAATGTATTAAGGTTGATATTGATCAGGGTGTCGAACGTGTGAGTAAATTTATATTTCAATTTCAAACTAAATTATCATAAAAATAATACTGTATAAATTAAAAAAGCCTAAGTCATATATTCGTTAAGTTATAATATACGTGAGTGGGTTGAAACGTTTTGTAGGAGTATAGTATAAAAAGAATTTTTTCTTATCGCATTAATTTTTATTTAAAAAAGAAAGTAGCAAATTATTCTTTGATTAAGGAATACAAATCTTCAACCCACCTACGTTTATATTCCTAGAAAATTGAACATATAAAAAAGATTTGACGAATTAAATGTTTTTTCATAATTTATTGACATACATACATTTATGTCAATTTTTAAAATTAAAACTATCTATCTACTAAGTATTATCGAAAATACACGAATCCTTTGCTCGAAACATCCAACCTTTCTTTTAAGTTTTTTTTTTTTTTTTGGGTACAACTCGTATTCGTGTTTTTCGAAGTTTAAGAACGGCATTACAATCGGTACGAACTTGTCGCAAGCGTAGAAAGTGAGAGAAGAATAAAAAAATGAAGAAAAAGTAGGAAAAAGAATAAGGGGAAAGAAAGAAATAAAGAAAGAAAGAGAAGACTCGAAAGGAAGGTAAATTATTGAGAACACTCCCAAAGAAGTGAGGCGTCATTTCAAATTCAGTGAACGTCACTGTTGTGGTATGTAAACAAGAGCTGACCAACGTGATTCTCATGGTCGATCGATGCATCGATTCCCTACGAAGGCCGATCGATTGATTTCCGATCCTCGCTCGGTAGTATATAAGGTCCTTTTCGTAGAACTATAAAGCATAAGTAGCTGCTATTCGATCGTACGATTAGAAACCACCTGCCGATTTTTAATCTTCTTTTATATTTATTCATCTATGAGACCCCCACCTTCCTTCCCCTGTCTTCGTGATTTTCTTCGTAAGATTAACAAATATATTTTTTTCTTTACAATTATTTCTTTCCAATAAATAAATAATAATCAATATCTATTATTATTATTATTATTATTATTATTATTATTATTATTATTTTAATCGTAATAATTATTACGATTGTTAACAGTTATAAATAATTTTTCGAATGTGGAAATTTCAACGTCGTCATAAATTAATCTTAATAAACAATCAAATTTAAAGACATTGTATATCAAAAGAGCACAGCATAAATATCCAAAAATAAAACATTCAAATGAGATAACAAATGATACGAATATAAATTCTTAGAAATAAATAATATAATCGTCGATAACATTTGTTCCCACATTTTCGTATCTCCAAATTATCAAAGAAAAAAAGAAAACTTTAATTAAAAAAGATTTGATCATATATATATTTCAAAAAAATACCAAATAAATATTTACTTACAATATTTACAATAAGAACATTAACAGTTCGTTAATTCGATATGAAGTTTATACGCGAATGTTTCGTTTATTTGTTCTTTATTTTTTTTTTTATAGAAGAAAATAGACAAGGGGGTATCTCTCTCCCAAGTTGCATAGAAGTTACGGGTTTCCGTTTTCTTCGCATCCCGTAGCCATGAGATGCTTATCAAAAAGCAAGGGCTTTGTGCTAAAGAGCTTAATTCCCAAATGAGTTATTACCTATAAAACGAGCGGCCCTTAAGTGGCTGGTAATATTACCGTGGTAATAAACGGGCATTTATGGTGTACCTTCTCTCTTTCTCTCTCTCTCTCTCTCTCTCTCTCTCTTTCTCTCGATCGTTTCTTCTCTTTCTCTTTCTCTCTTACTAACTTTCTTGAGTTCGTTTCACGCTTCCTCTCTTTTCTTTACTCTTAACACTCATCTCTCTTTCTCTTTCATTTAGAAAACATACGTTGAACATCGAAACGCGAATAAAGTTTCCTCTGTCTTCTACGAAGACTAGCTCTTGAATTTTACGATGTACCGTAAGAGAACACGCTGAGCTTAATTAATTTAGTTCGACAATGTCACGGGTCTCTCGATTATTCGTAAAAAGGAAGCTTCATTTCTCTTTTCGTCGAATATTAGATGAGACATTGTAGAACGTTAAGTAAAATTAATATAACACGCATACACGTATATGTATGTTATTATTCGCGTATTATTCTCTTTCGTAATATGGAACTTTTTATATGTTACAATGATACGAGTTTTCTACCTACGACATTTGGATTAATTTTCTATAAATATGTAAATTATTTAGTGAATACTTATCCCACTATTGTATTTGTCAAGTTGAGATTGAGAAAGAAAAAAAAGATTTATTGTCAAATTCGATTAAAACGATACGGATCGAGAATTATCTTTTTCTTTTTAATATTGTACAATGCTTACACCCACCAAGTAATTGAAATGTAATTGGCTTTATTTATCTATGTATTATATTCGATTAAATATGAATTTGATTAATGAACAAATTCGTGACTTCATTTTAACGTTATATAAACGATAAAGAAATGTTATTTACATATATGAAAGCCGTTTCATCTTATATTATTTATTTATTTTTTTTATTCTTTTTCTATATATCTATCTTTATTTCTCTTTTTGTCTACCATTTGTTACGGTCAGTATTTGAAAGAAAAAAATTTATGAATAAGAAATATATATGAGATGTTAGTGTCGAGCTGAGGATTTATGTATTTTATATTTATATATTTTGTTTGTTAGATAGTCTTAATTTTAGATATTAGTTCATGTCATCATAATCAATATCAATCTAATGAAGTATTTTTATAAATTTCTTTAATGGGAATTTTATTAATTTATTAATATATACATTAATAAAATACAGGTAATATACATTATTGATTAGTATAATAATAAGCGACGTTTGTGATTATTAGCATAGTTAATGCATTGATTTAACCGATATTACTTTCTTCTCATATTTGTTTGTTTTATTTTCTTTTATATGTCAGATGTAAAAAGAGAAAAAGACGAAAACATAAACGAAGATGCAAAAGAAAGCTTCCTTATCCTTCTCACTCTTTCTTTCTCTCTTTCTCTCTTTAAGCTTCTCGTTTTCTCTTTCTTAATGAAGAAGAACCCGAGCGCAAAACTGGTCGTAATAAATATGCTACGCGTTTTGGAAACCGTCCGCCTTTTAATGAGCCTCTTTAGATCGTTATTAAATTATAAATTATGACAATCTTATCCCTCATTTAATGAATCGGACGTTTTAGGTTGGTCGTTAATTTCTTAGCGATACCTAGGAGCCCAAAGGACGTTGCTTCCAATTCGTGATACTAAGGAGAAACGAGCCTTCCTTCCTTTCTTCCTTCTTTCTTTTACGTTTGCCATCGGTTAAAACGAAGATGGAACCTGTTCTTTTCGATGCCCGAGAGAATTTTTATTACAATCGTGAACGATCAATTCTGACACATTAAGGATTATTTTACCTTTAAATGGTGATATTTTATACGAATATATGTACTCACTTGTTAATAGAAAATACTTATACTAATAAATGACAAATCGTACATCTGACTTTTAATAGGTTGATTTTTTGTTCATTTTAAAATCGATTAAATTAAAAACAGTAAATTCATTCAAACGATCTAACGGTAAATTATTCCGTTCCTATTCAAGGACACGTGTCGTATTATGTATCAGATAAATCTATTCATTAATGAATATGAATTAAATTGATACAAATTTCTTTTTCTTTTTTTCTTTCTTTTATTCTCTTAAAGAAATACAAACGAAACTATGTTAAAAATTGTATTTAAATGATTGCTCATAGTAGTCAAATGTTTTTAATACGTAAGTAGGTTTTACGGTTAATTATTCATACAATTTATGAATGCGATCGAAAGTAGATTTATACGAATGAATGTAAAAGCGAAATTAGGGTTTCCTTCTGTAGAAAATTTCAAAGTTTTAAGTTTTAGCCTCCTTTTTCGATCTTTCGATCGACAATAACATGGCAAATATTCGACCGTTCGGTACCCGTTGGCTCTTTTACGCCCGTCGATTATTATTATTCGCTCTCATGGGATCCGGTCACCACGGACTAAAGAGAAGAACAAAATAAAAAGAATGTTATATAAGGTGTGCCAAAAATTCTCTAAGGAAAAATAACTAAATGTTCGTAAGGTGAAATGAAACGTGTTAAACGACGTTTATAGAATTTTCTAAACGAACGAGATTTTCGATTATAAATACAAACATTCATTTTCGAATCTTTTCTCTACTCAAAATATTATTACGTTCGCGTTGACGAGACAATTTTTCAAGACACCCTATGTAAAAGGTAGAAGATCATCGTATGATATCGAGACACGGGGGCCGATCATCGTAGTTTGCATTCGTAAACATAAAAATGGCATCTTATTGGTGAAAAAGTGGATACTGGCTTTGATTATAGCAAAAGGGAGAGGGTGTACACACATCCAATACACATTTATTTGTATATGTATATTAAGAAAACGATACTAATCTATCGAGAAAAGATTCGCGGGTTCGTACGCAACTTTTAAATTTGATCTCTCTTCCCACATGGCGCCCCGCGGTGTGGACGCACCTTTATTAGCCGTCAATTGTTTGTTCAACATTCCCGAAAAAGCTCCGTAAACGTTCAACGGTCTGATTTACTGCCTGTTGCCAACCCCATGGGATCCTTAAAACTACAGTCTTCTCTTCGTGCGACTTACCTAACTGAGGAGGCGTTGTTCACCATGAAATCATCTTAATGTAACCGTTCTCCTTTCTTTTCATTTATTCTACTACCATCTATTTCTACTTCTTCTTCTTCTTATTTCTCTAAATATTTCCTTTTCGGCTTTTTTTCTACCTGTATTCGTGGCTTTTCGAAGGATTTCTTTTACCGGTAAACCAGTTTAGAAATAAAAGTTGTATATATATATATATATATAATATAAATAATGAATTACGAATAATAATTTCAAATTAATTATTAAACGATCGATTCATTTCTATCTCTATTTAAATTTTACGATTTTTCTTGAAAATGATATGATACAATTTTTATAGTACTTTTCTTATAATATATTAGGTGTTTTATTTTGTAGATTATAACATAATAATTCATTGTCAGATTTTATTGGTCTCTTATGAATAAATGTATTAAATAAAAATTTAGAAGGAGAAATATTTATATCTGGACAACATTCTATAAAGCGACAGGAATTAATGTTAGATTTTTCCTTAAAAATCAATCAACTTTTATTTACAAAATTAGTCTATAAAACCAACAGCCTAGGAAATAATTACTCACATCCCTTAAAACCACATATCAAGTATAATATAAATAAATACAGAAGTATATGTAAATACAAATATTATAAATGAACATTATACAATTTATTACATGAAAAGTAACGTGACACGTATAATTAGATTATTCAGCGATTAATGGTCGAATCATTAATTATCCAACATTTCAAGTATTTTGACGCATTAATTATATGTATATACAACTGTTGTATCGTTAAAGAACGTAATAGATTAATAAGATCGATGCAACGATCGATCGATCAATCAACTTTCTTTTTCTCTCTCTTTCTTTCATTCTTTCTTTCTTTCTTTCGTTCTTTCTTTCTTTCTGTCTTACTCCCTTTCTTCTCAATCTTTTCGTTTCTCTCATACTTTAGACTTTTTGTCTCTATCCTTATAACCATGATATCTATACGATGTTTATCGTGTTAAACTTTAAAAAAGGGATTCGTTCCGCCATCGTTTAATTCTTCACGCTTGTCCATTTTCGAGTGCGTCTTTCCAACGGTGATGAACGACGTGCGTAAGAACGAAGCGTGGCATCGGAAAAAGAAAGACATATAATATATATATTATATATACATACACACACGTGTACACATATATATTAGCATGTATATATATTATGTATATATGGAGAGAGAGAAAGAGAGAAAGGGAGGAAGGGTCTTGTGAGGTTCCTCGCCTACAGAGTAAAATATTAAATCAAAAAGCAATCGAAGAATTCTTCTCGCTCGTCGTCTCCACGCCTACTCCAACTCGATACTCGATTATTACCAACCCTTTCTCTCTCTCTCTCTCTTTCTCTCTCTCTCTCTCTCTCTATCTCTTTTACCTATTTCCTTTTAACCTTTTTTCTCAAGTCCTTTTAATTATTACGCTCGCATACTACAGATGCTCCTGATAAGGATCGCCGAGGTAATAATTAATCGAGATGAAAAAGCGCGTGGAAAAGCAACCCGCAAGCTTGCAACCATTAACTTCATCGTCATATCTCCTGAAACCCCTTGCTTGCCACCTTCCCACTCTTTATAGCCAAACTTCTATTACTCACCTTTTGCCATCATTTTTCGACTTTGTAATGGACGCTAAAATGCGATCTTCTATCATAGATAAAGGATTTAAGTTTGAACGATGATAGAATAAGCGAAAGTGTTTCTATCATTTTCTTATGATTGTTTTGTATGTATAAGTTTAATGTATGTGCACGTATATGTATGTGTGTATTTGTATAAGTAAGAATTGAATTTTGTTGATTTCTTTTTTGTATACACAATAAACGAAATATAATGCTCTTAACGTTTTGTAATGTAAATTTAATGTTTGCAAATATTCTTGATAATATTAACATATGGTGAATATGTTCGTACATATATTATGTAATGTAGTTATTTAGGAAAAAGTTATTATATGCGCAAGTTTCTATACATAATCCTACTTTCATAGCAGGTATATTTTATATAATCCTGTTTCTATACAAGTTAAATCGTATGCCTTTAGCATATCAAATCAAAATACTCTGTCCAGCTACTTAATTGGATACCATATACTATATACTAATGCATAAAATATATTATCAATAAATGTATATGTATATTATACTTATACATAGACACATACACCTACGCAAATTCAATCGAGGGTCGCATATGTTTATCCAAAAAATAAAAATCTCTATTTTTATATGTTGAATCTGGATCTTTCAAAACTTATAACGCGGAAACAGTTTGAATTATATTATATATATATATATTGCAACATTCGACATTTCAAATTTCACATATGACGTGATAGTACTACAATATATGTTATAGTATATATTTAAATATAATTCTAATCCATCGAAAGACACTTTCTAATAATAATAATAATGCTAAATTCTTTATATTCAAATTTAACATATATTTTTTTTGTATTTTTTTAAACCATTCAAAATAGAACGGAATTCCTGAAACTCTTAAAAAAAGAAAAGGACAATAAATTAATATTTATTTGATATTATTTCAAATAATTATTATAATAATATTTTGCTAAAAAAAAAAAATAACGTGCGATACTAATCGATGCATTAGTCGATTATAATGAAATTTTCTTGAACCGTTTTATATGAAACTTCGCATATACCTACTAGCAAGTGTGTAGCCTTAGTAAAGGAATAACTATAATAAGCCACCGCGAGCCCATTAGTTGGATTATTAAATTTCTCGGTCGTGCCGGGGGAGGTTCGAGCAAGCCAGCAGGTTTCGCGTTTAGGCAGCCATTAGCTCGAGATTTACGCCGAGCCGTAACTCATCGTACTCATTTCTGCTTCACTCTCTTTCTCTTTCTTACTCTCATCCTCCCTCGTTGTCGACTTTCTCGTCCCTTTCCCTTCGTCCCATCTCCTCACCAGGGTACCCTTTCGACGCTTCGACGGATCCCATTCACCGTAGCATCGCCATTGGTCGATTCAACGTTCCGTACGTTCGCTGTCACGCTTTCCTTCCTTCCAAACGCTATACCCTTCTCACCAAATAGCTCCTTCGAACTAAACAAATTTTAAACGTCGAACTTCATTCTCGATCTCATCTCTAAATCTCTTTTTTATATATATATTTCTTTTATTATTTTTTTTTTTGTATTTGTGTTATTTGTTTCTTATTAATTCTTATTAATATTTATTATAGCGCGATTATTATTTAATGAGATAACGACTATCAGAAGACAGATCGAAGTCATAGATAAATCTTGTTTTTTTTTATGTATTATTTTTCTTCTTGTTATTACAGTGTTTATAAATATTGCTTTAAATAGATAATAAATTTCATAATTTTTTTTTTCTATCTATTTTTCACTTATGTCATTTTTATTATAATTGGCTTAGCATTTACGCTACTGCAAGAGACCGTACCGGGACAATTATTGAGAAACCAGATATTTTATGACTGACTGAGTTATTAATGATATTTTATAGCGTACATTTTTAGAAAACCTATTAAAATGCATAGAAGCTTATTAGCCACCGATTAAAATTATACTCGTGTTTTTGCTTTTTGCTAGAAACTTACGTAATTATTTAAATATAAAAATGTACATGTCGTTATTATAACATTATATTTAATAATGTTTATATATATAATTATTATTATAATCATTGTTTTTTTTTTCAATTTTAAACATTCTAATGAACAATTTTGTGATTAATGAATATTTAATAATGTATCATTAATCGTAAAATCTCAAGTTGCATAAAAGTCTCGAAAAAAATGGCAACTTCTTTTACACTTTTTTGAATTTCTTAACATTCCTTCAGTTAATATTTTTCTTGTGAGTAATTTATTCTTTACAATAAAAAAAAAAAAATAATAATAATTTAAATTGAAAATTGAAGAAGTAAATAAATTTTAAATTTGATCGTGAATTATTTTTTGGAAAAAAAAGGAGTTTCAGGTGACAAACAAAAATTTATCATTTATTTTATATATCTATAATTTTTGAAAAATTTTACTTACGATTTTATAAACAATAAGTGCCAAAATATATTTAAATACTTATCGACTTAAATCAATTGAACGATAAAAATCAGAAAAATTTTCAACCGAAAAATGTTTGAAATTGTTCCAATCTTTTTAAAACGCACATACAACTATAAAGTAATGAAAAACGTTATCCAAAAATATAAAAGGATTTTCTGGCACACTAGGGAAAGATAACGTGACTATTTTCGCGTGGCATTACCGAATGATTTGTTACTTTCCTCATCGTTTTATCGTCTTCGAGGTTGGACTCTCTCGAGTCTTGTTACGCGTGTTGTTTCGTGCGACAGGAAGAGTGCACTAGCGTGTTCGCGTGCCTGCAGACCAAGTTAAAACGCCTTTATTTTTTTTTTGTTCTTCGTTTTTTTCCTTTTTCTTTTTTCTTTTATTCGTTTCCTTTTTTTTTTTTTTTATTTTTACACGACGCAAAGCGAAACCATTCCACCATTCGCGTAACGATCACCATTGGGTATCATTTTAAAACTGGAAAGCTTCAACTTCAAAGTTGCCATGTAATATCCATCTTATACCGTCTATTGATCTGTCAAATTGATTCTCAAACTTCTGTTACGTTTTACAATTCCACTTTTTTTACTCGTGATAACTATAATTTATATACGTGTGTTCTTAGTTTTCACTTTTCTTTGTACTCTTTTTTTTTTTATTGGAAGATAAGTTATACAAAGTGGAATATTTACAGTAGATTATGGTCTATTGATATATATTTGCATAATATTTGCATATTTAAAGACGTATAAAATTCTCACGATCTTAATGACCTTCGTGTGGATAATTATAACATTTTTACTAATAAAAATTAGAGTTATTTTATTTAGTTGTTTTTCTTTTTATCTTGATCATAAATTACATAACTATATATTTTTATAAATTATGATAAATATTTAATATATGGCATATTAATTTTTTTCAGACGTATTCAAAGCTATTTTATGATATCGAAATAAATTTTTACCGAAATTAAATCTTTGTATTTTTTAATATTTCACTTTGTATATTTCCAACAAAATTTATCTAAGAAACAAACTTTTGCTTAACATTACGATTTTTATAAATTTATGCATCTACTTCACACACACACACAAACACACACCATTTACACTTTAAATTTTTATCTACATCGTACCAAATTCGAACTTTCTATTTTTATCAAGGGAATCAAGAAATTGTCATCCAAAGTGGCTTTTCAACTTCTCTCTGAGGAAGACATACAAAATACACGACGAAACGTTATATTTGAACGAACAAAAGCGTGAAAAAAAATAGAAAGATGGGAGAGGTTAAAAGAGGGTTCATCGTTGTTTTATTTGCAATTTGACCACCGACGTAGAATTTAAATTGATCATTTTGAGATGAAAGAAAAAAAAAAAAGAAAACTATAATAACGAGAAAAAGGACTTTACGGTAAAAGACGTCTGTCTGTCTGTGAAAACGACGACGACAGCAACTCGTTCTCCACTTTGTACTTGAAATTTTAAAAGATCAAGAAGACGAGAGAGAGAGAGAGAAGAACGAACGTTAAACGTTTCCTCTCACGCAACTCCATTTGCGAATGATGAAAATCATTAGGTGTGTACTTTGAAAAACGTCGATCTATGTCGATCACCGTTCGCATTAAGAAATTTATTATTAAACCGTTTATTCTAACGTACATTTTTTTCATTTTTTTTATTCTTTACTTTACTTTTCATAAGAAAATGAGATAATTATTTAAATAGCATGTTTATAAACGTATTCTATTTTATTATTTCTTGATTTTTCCGTTTATAGGACTGTCAACGAGTTATTCTACCATGTACGAATGTATAAATACACGCGTACATATATAGAATAAAATAAAAAAATGTATGTTTCAAACATTGTAACATGTAAACATTTTGTATAATCTACGTTAAATATTAACACTTATTTTAAAACGATTATCTTTGCGAATGGTGATCTTATATATATTTTGAAAAAATTACAAAATTTGCATGATAGTGATATTTATAATATTTCTAAAGAAAGAGAATCATTTTTTTTTCAAGGGTTCAAAATTGAATTATCGTTGAAAAAGATAGAAAGAGAAAGAGAAAGAGAGAGGGGCGGAGGGAGGAAGGGGTCTTAAAGAAATTCCGTTTGTAAGAAACGGCAGGTAAAGTTTCGCAAAACGTCGTTCACGTTTTCGTTGAGAAGGTGAAATTAGCAAGACATGTATTTCGCATGAAGGCCAAAGAAAGGAGGAGGAGGTAGGAGGCCCTCGAAGGAATATTATTACGACGTAAAACGAAAGTTGGTTCTTTCAAAAATTGGCCCGATGTAAAACATTGTAAGACGTTTGACGGATGGCACGCAACGCGTCTCACGGCCGTTCTTCTTCTTCTTCTTCTTCTTCTTCTTGTTCATCTTTTTCTTCCTTTCCTTCTTCTTCTTCTTCTTCCTTTATTTATTTCTTTCTTTCTTACATACTTTTATTTTTTTCATTTTCTATTTTTTCTTTGGTTTGAGCTGTGCGTTCAGTTCGATCCGTGGGCGCGCGAACAAGCCCGCGGATACCTTCGACGGAGTGAGAAAATATCACTGCGGGTATCGGCTTAATGGCCGCCGCCATTATCCTTATTTATCGCCGCGCTGAGTTCCGTACATTAAGTATAAATAATCTTAGGTAATTGCGGGAGCGAGCGAACGTGCGCGCGTACGCATGCATGCACGCACGCATGCACGAACGTATGTACGCATGCACGCACGCATGCACCTATCCAAGAGAAACGTTCAAACGATTTCTGGACGTCGTTTTAAAACTGACCACCACTCAAGACTACCGTCATGATGAGCGTGAATACTTAAACGTTTTCATTTTTCTACGTACATTGTTAAACCATCGAGAAAAGTTTCTCTTTTGATTTTTGTATTTTTTTCTTTTTTATTACATTTCTATATACAATTAATATATAAAATATTGTATTATAAATGCTATAGTTACGTGGTATACTTGGATAAAAAAATATTGTCTTGAGATTTAAATAAATGGTCATTATGAGTCATGTGTTCATTAGAGATTACAAAATATTTATTAATTAATTTATATAAATTAAATATTTTCTTTTGACAATTTCTAGTTTTATAATTTTTCATTGCTATTTATTTATAGATAAATATGAGTGTCTTTTTATGGTAATTAATTTACCATACAATTTTTTGTTACAATTTTTGTATAATATATATTTTTTTTTAATAAATTATCAATCTGTCGATTTGACAATATTTTTGTTTTCCTTATAATTTATTATTATCATTTAATTGTAATTATTGTAAATTATCAATTTCATGCATTTGCATTGAAAGTTTGTAGATACGTTTGTAGGTTTATACAAACTCTTCTATTTTCTAGTAGTATCCTCGAAAGGATCACCATAGCAAGGATCCGCAGCATCCTTCGATGCATGCATGCATGCATTATGCATCTGTCACGATCGTTTCTCGCGTCGGTTTCTCTAGCAACCTGCAGAATTTCCCTTGTGTCTGACTTCTACTCGTTTGCAGATGTTATTCGCGACGAGGAAAAATATCGACCATCCCTATCGAAAAGAATCTTTTCTCTTTTTTTTCATTCTTTTATTTTTTTTCATCTTAGGACAAGTACTGTGAAAGATTTGCTTCTGTCGATATCTCATCCAAATGGAAAAGAAAGAACAAATGATTAATAACTTCCAAACAAACAAAATTCATATAATATAAAATAAGGTCTATTAAAGATAAGAATATTCATTTAAATATTTTAATAATTTTAAAAAGTAAAGAAATCGATTTAATACAAATAAAAATAAAATATTTATTTTGACACGTAAATGATATTCAAATGATTGCAAATGGGTAATAAAGATTATTCAAATAATTACACGAAAATAAAATAAAAATAATATCGAATTTTACATATTGCAATTACAGAGTTAACTTAACGATAACAGAGATAACTCGAACGATGTTTCAAGGATCGTACAAAGCTAAGTAACAAAAAAAAAAAAGAAAAAGGATTTTAATAATATAACACGGATAAATAAATTAAATGAAATAAAAATAAAATAGGGCGGAATAGGTACTTATGGAGATACGATAAATGAGAGAAAATAAAGTGGAAAGTCTGTTAAGAGAGTAACGTTAGAAGCAAAACCGGATGAATTTATGGCGAACTGGGCATTTGTTTAACTTAATTGCATACTACCGTAAGAGATATACGCTCCGTTTTCTCCTCACATTGGAACACGTGGCCCGAGGATAGAGTTATTACCTAGACGAGACTTTTAGAGTGCGTCCCCCCACCCCCACCCCCTTTTCATCCTTTCGCCACGCCCTTACAGTGTATGGCCTTTATTAGTAATACCGACTATTAAGACTTTTTTTTCCATTTCCCATGTTAGATTCGATCGAATTAATAGCAATCGTAAGGATTCAAGTCTAGGCTTTTTGTATCGACATTGATCTATGCTTTTACACGAAATTGCAATCACTATGATATATCAATAGTTTTGTTTGAAAATACACGTATCGATTTATCATTAGATTCATTTGATATACAACCATATAATAATATAATTATTTCAAATATAATCGGTAATATTTATTAATAAATTTTATTTTTATATGATAATATATTATTTATTATTTCAAATCGTCTGACAATAATTTTAAAGATGAACAATTTTGAAAAGAATACCAAAAGATGTTTCTCATAATTCACGATTTTCTTTCATTTCTTCCACCTTTACGAACGATATAGCAAAAGAAAAAGAAAGAAGATATCATATTTTGTGTGACAAATGTTCAAGAATAAGAATTTATACAGTTCGTTTCATCGATGTCATATCTTCTAAAAATCATATATACCTTATATCAAAAAAAAAAAAAAAACCAGAGACGAAACTTTTACATCGACCAATACAATCGTATGAAAAAGAAATTTCACGGAGGTTACTGTTTCTATTGCTATACGGGGAGAGTTGACATCTTATTGGACCACGATGGACTACAGGTCAATCATTTTTTTTTTAATTTTATTTTCACGAAAAGAAGAAAATTAGATACTCGTAGAAAGCCCATTGAAAATTTGTTAGCATTCATCCTAGTACTGTCAGATAAGTCTTTTTTATGATCTTTGATGTATACTCTTTATACATACGAATGACCCTCAACAAAATAACTTTCAACAATATAAATACATATCTCTTTTTCACACTATCAATCTCTCTCTTTTACATTCGTCTAACTTCTTAGATGAATTTCGCTCGCTTAGAGATTTACAAAATGGGGTAAAATCAACCTTTAACTGCAAATTTCCACACACGGTTGATTCTATTGTAAAATTGTTAAGAGGTCCCCTTCGCTTACTATATCTCCCTCTCTCTCTCTCTCTTTCTTTCTTACACACACACATAAATATAGAAATCTATTAATATACATTTATATCTACTCTCATCGTCAAGATTGTCAGGATTGTCGTTTTGTGTTTATCCCATAGAATACCTTGGTCCCCAATCACCAGTATAGATTTCAAGCCAACCCATTGTTATCTTTTAAGAACCATTTGACCGCAGGGGTAAAAGAGAGAGAGATAGAAAGAAAAAAAAATAATAATTCCCGTGTTGCTGAGTGTCATAGTCAATCTTTGCCTCCTTAGGTACTTATTTCGGCATTTATTTACTAGCTGGTATAAAGAAACTATCTCTGTCTCTCTCTTTTTCTCATTTCTCGAGGACCCCAGCCATGGAAGAAAGAGAAAAAGAAAAAGAAGAAGAAGAGAAGCACGCGTATACTTGGGGTGGACGGATCCTATCGAGGATTTGTCTTCTTTGTAAAAGAGAGAGAGAGAGAGAGAAGAGTAAAGGTGGTATGAGATATCCTGTGGCGAGGTGAAGAGAGGACAAACAAGTCGGTAAGAAGAGTAGAACGTAGGAGAACGAAGAAAAGGAGGAGTAGGATGAGCATAGGGAGGATCAGGGGGAGGAAGGGGGATCGACGAGTGACTTCCTTCGAGAAGAACGCCTTCCACGAAAGACGACGAAGTAGTGCGACGAAAAGATCCACAAGCGGCACTTTTTTCCACCATTCTACATCCAAGGGAGTTAGTTCTTCTTTCCCTTACACGAGTGTATGTATTCCGAAATCACGTGAACGCGTTGAGAGATGCACATGTTGAAATAAATTTTTCTCTTCTTCCCCCTTTTCTATTTATTTTTTTCTATTTTTTTTTCTATAGTTATAGTTTTTCTTTTGACAGTAAAAATTATCGTTTCGTAATACGATTATTTTGAAAATAATGCGTTAATAATTATAATTATATAATATTTTATATAATTATTATATAAAATATATATATATATATATATATATATATATATATATATATTATTATTATTATTATTATTATTATTATTATTATTATTATTATTATTAAAATTATAATATATAAATATAATATATATAATTATAATTAGTCAATAGTTAGACCATGTTGGAATACTATTATAGTTCGTGTTAGATTGGTTTAAGTCGACCAGCAAACGTTGGCACGGTTTTTTAGTAAAATGGTATGATGAATGAGATACTTTCAAAAAAACCAAAATCTTTACACCGTTGACTACAGAAAGGTGGAAAATGAGATTACGATTTTTTTGATAGTATTATTGGATAACCGTGAGAAAAAGATACTCATAGAAAAGTGAAGACGAATTTTTTATAAAAGGTGAAATAAAAAGATACATTTCAAATTAATAGACTTGGAAGTTTCGCACGCGTTCGATTAAAATACAACTTCATAACAGTGAAAAGAGAAAATCTTATACTTAGAAATGAAATCTTAAATAAAAATAAGATACACATACACACCTTTAAGAAATATAATACGTATATTTAAAAAGACATTTATGTCTATTCCAATAAATTCCATAGGATTTTAAAGATTTACGTTTATTTAGAATTTATATACATCCTATATAACCCAAGTATATATATAAAGACTATGTAAAATAGAGGTAATAAACGTAAACGACGTGTTATTAACACTATATCGATAAATCTCCATTCGAAAAAAAAAGAAAAACGAATCATGGAAGATCAATATATGAGATTGAAGCTTACATAATTTCTACCGATTGGTAAAAAAAAAGAAGATAAAAAAAAGAGAAAGCTAGAAAGATAGATTGTCATCTTTGAATAAAAATGAAATGAGAGATGATATTGGTGTAAAAATAATCGTCTTTGCGATGAAATAGAGAAATAAAGAGAAGTGGGGGGTGGAGGATAGTGCGCTGAGGTAAAAAGAGGGGGGTGGCTGGGTGGGTGGGTAGGGGAAGGTGGAGAAAAAGATGAGACGCCGAGATAAACGTGCTAATATACGTACGGACCATAAACAATCATCATAAATATTTTGGTCGACACATTAGCCGGCTCGCCTGCCAACATCGGGTGCCCCCTTTGCAATACCCTCATCTTTAATCACGCAGAGAGAAGGGAAACAGGATTTCGGCTCCTGCAGCTAACACGACTCTAAATCATTTCTTTTATCTTTCTCTCTTTCTCTCTTTCTGTCTCTGTCTCAGTCTCTGTCTTTCTCGCTTTCTTTTTTGCCTTATTTCTCTTTGACTTTTTTTAATAAATGAGTCAACGTTCACCTCAGCTATTTAACTTCCTAAACGAGCCGTTAGTTCGATATATCTTCATTCAAACGTAGAACCCATGATATTCGTTAGATTTTACTCTATAATTTTGTAAATATTTTTTTGCTTTTCTTTTTTTACATAATCGTATTTTTGTTAGATTTGATTTTTAGTTTGTTATATAGTTGATTATATTGGATTATTGAGATTGCGATGATAGGAAAATTTTAATATTTTTGTAATCGATAGGAGGGGTAGTAGTGTTACTTACCAATTTTTTAACTTTGTTATAACAAATTCGTGAATGTTTTTTTTTTAAATTTAATTTTAGATAAAAAATGATTACGAGGATTTATTAAAACAATATTTTTTTATTTATTCATATCCATTTAAATAATAGAATTCTAAAAGGTTATTTATAGATTAGTGAATACATTTTAATAGAATTGAATGATTTATAATTATCGTGATGAAAAAATAGATTTAATCGATTTGCACTATCGTGTTATTTAGCAATTTAAATGGAACAACGAACAGGAAGTGATTTTCTTGATGAGCAAAAATATTATTCCTGACTTTCTCTCGATGTTTATTGAAGCGTACATCGATGTGAATCACGATGCAGATACGTATAACAAGCTTATTTACGTATTTCCTTGGAAATAGGAAAGAAACCTGGGGAAGGGAATCGAATTTTACGCGTCGTCGTTGCCTCGAGGTTAGTACCGTAATCGATGCGCTTCATTTGATCATTTGATACCGAAATAAATCCAGAACGAAAGTGCTTTTCTAAATCGAACGGTCGACTCTTTAAGTTGTCGCGACGGGTTAAACGCAAATTTTATCACCTTAAAAAACCTTACCTTACCTTATTACCTATCTCTTTATTTCTCATTTTGCAATAAAATAATTTTGGATTTTTTTTCCATTCGCGAGAATTAAAAAAGAAACTCAAGGTTTCGGATTACGATCAACGTTGTTGCTTTTTAAATTATTATACTTTGTTAATGCACAAGGACGAGTATAACTGATATATCATTCTTCTTGAAAAAAAAAAAAAATAAAAAAAAATATATCAACCAGTTTTTGTCCATTCGAATTAATTGCATGAAAAATTTCTCTTTTCTTTTGTGTGTATGTACGTGCTAATAAAAATAGAAAATTAAAAAAAATAAAAATTAAAATATTAAAAAAGAGAATGAGAGAACTCGTATATAAAACAGTTTTTTATTATATACGTTTGAAGTTTGAATTATTATCACTATTAAGCGTCCTTGTTGTTTCTTCCGCGAGGATCTCAGCAGGCACGAAGAAGCGAGGCGCTAATGATATTGAAATGGATGCGAGTTATGTGTGTGCCAGCCATTTCGGGTTCCCCCTTTCGATGTTCTCTTCACGTGGTCCCAAACCAGGCATGGGGGGATCTTCGGAGTTAAGTTACCTTGTTAGTTCTGGCTGCCTCCATTGCCGAGTTGCCCCCTGGCCAGCCCATGGAATTGCTCTCTATTGTAAATAACGGCTCAAAATACAAGCACCTTCGGAATTGCTTTCCTGTATCGGTCGACCGCAAAAAGGGTCAGTCTCGAAAGGTTAATTTAATACCATATCGACGTCCCGCGCCGAACTTAACGTCGTTGAACAACCATGCTCGACTTTTGCTATCGCAATAATCCCCTGAATATCACCTCACTTATTACTTTTTTTTCTATATATGTGAACACATTTATGATGTCGGTAATTATTAAAAAAAAAAATTTTAATATTATAAATAAAATTATAAATCTTTTAATGCGCGTTAGACAGTTTGTTTTTTAATGCTGACGTTTAAACCGATGGAACAATCGTTAAATGTTTAATAATAAATTTTATACGGTTGGTTTGTTCAAATGAAATTGCCAAAGATATTAAATTGAAAATATTTTTGAAAAATAAATTTTATGTATACAGGGTGATCTGTAACTAGTAGTACAAGTGAAAAGGGGGTGATTCTACATGAAAAAATAAATCGAAATATAGAATAAAATTTTTCGTTTGAGACTTTGTTTTCGAGAAAATCGACTTTGAGTTTTCGCAAAGTACGCGTGCACTTTAATCATGTCTCGTTATAATGGACCTACGAACTTTTTATATAAGAATAACCTAAATACATATATAGGTTAATTCTGAAAAGTTCATATGGTGGATATTTCCGAAAAGTTCGTAGGTCCGTTATAACGAGACATGATCAAGTGCACGCGTACTTTGCGAAAATTCAAAGTCGATTTTCTCGAAAACAGAGCCTTAAACAAAAAATATTTATTCCATATTTTCGATTTATTTTTTTATGTAGAATTACCCTCTTTTCGCTTGTACCACCAGTATACTCTGTATATAATTTTAATTATTTTGAAAGAAAGAGTTAGAAAAAATCCATTCAACTATTTTTCTCCTGTTATTTAATTTAACTGTTTAGAAAAGAAAAAGAAAAAATAGTTTGAAAGGCTGGTTTGAAGATGCGCGTGCGTGCCTATTACAAGACTTCACCCACCACAGGCTCTAACGGAGGTACATAATTCAAAAGTTCGTAGCTCATTAAAGTAGCAACTCGGTACACGGTATTTCTCTACTTCGAAAGGAACCAAAAAGGGGAAGAAGGATTAAGGCGTGCTGCTTGCTAAACGGAGAATCGCATCACGGCCACCACCATTCAAATTTGTGGCCACTAAAATCGCCGGTTTTATGGCACGAAATTTACAGCTTTTTCACGCTAAAGTAACAAAGTAACCGTCGTCATCGAGACTCTTTTACTGCGAAATCTTCTTCTTTCTCTTTCTCTCTTTCTCTCTCTCTCTCCCTCTCTCTCTCTCTCTCTCTTTTGTATGGATTATACTAACGTCGAGATGGTTTTATCTCGCGATATTTTATCATCGACAATATCGATCCTCGTTAAGAACCACCAAGAGTGCTCTCTTTTAAAAGCATCGATCTGGCTTTAGATTTAAACGACTATGACATTTTTCATATACATATATATATATATAACTAACATGAGGTATATAAAATACTTGTACGTATATATACATACAAACATACACACAGATACGCATTACATTTATATACATACAAATATACATACAGGTACGCATTACATTTATATACATACAAATATACATACAGGTACGCATTACATTTCCATGCATGCAAACATACATATAGGTAAGCATTACATTTACATACGAAGGGAAGAAATAAATTGTCGATCGTGTTACCAAGAGGAAGTCGATTCTCGGGAAAATGCAATTACTCGGTGATCATCGAACGTATCATTTCCATAATTTCCATTTAATATGAACGCGAGAATTTGTAATAGGTAGGGACGAATTTTACGTTTCGGATGATTTTCGGTGTTCCTTATTCTTAACATTGTGTGCCATTCAGTTCGATAATTCGCACGCGCCGCGTACATAAATAATGACTGGCTGGAAGGAAGAGACAGAGAGAGAGAGAGAGAAAGAGAGAGAGAGAGTGGTGGAAGAAATGGAAACAAGTCCTGGCTAATGTTTTTATAATGACTCGCTATCATTCGCGTGCATCCAGTTTTCTCTCCTCTCCTTCTTCTTATTTTTTTCTCCCTTCCTCTGTTTTATCTCGTATGCGTATTTATGATTTTGCATGGTTATTGGACCACCTTGTTGGTACGTTGGTACGTATGCAAATATTTATAGTAAATTACAAACAATTGAACAATTTATACATTTAACTATTTTATCTTGTTGTTTCAGTTTATAGAGAAAACAAATTTAAATGTTGCATAAATTAAGTATGTATCGTATTTTAGTATATTTATGTATAATATACATATATATGTATTAGTATTGGTATTTCAAATTAAGAAACACACGATCAAAAGCGATTTTCTCTTGGGGCCCTTTCTTGATCACAACCCCTCCAGCAAAAGTGGTCCAAAAACCACGAGAGCGGACTATTTGTCATGCTTAAGTATACTAATGCAAGCATAACGTATTAATAAACCAGTCGTTCGGATCGACGTCATAAATTCCAACCAGAACTCGCGCCCGCATCTTATATTTCTCATCGTTTATATATGTGTTATATGTTACATGCATGTATTTGAATATACATTTAGATATAGATATATTAATATACAAATATTTTTATGGATGTGTATATGTAAGTATAATACCATCATCATCCACATACTTATGCTAATGATAAGCAAGAAGAGAAAGGTGTAAGCCTTTTTCCCACCTGCTAACCTCCTATGGTGTTTACCAGGAACGTTTTCTACTTCTTCATCACCTCTCTCTCTCCTCTTCTCCCCTCTTCCTCGTTTTTTATTTTCATCCTTAATCTTTAATGGAGTACATCGAGTGACCGCTCCTTTTCCTGACATTGCAAAAGTACCTTTTACCTTTCGACACGATCGCAATCTTTTCTTTCTTGGATGCCTTAATTACCAACTCGTAAGATGAATGTATTAACCTGCTGCTGCTTACCTTCAAACCTCTTAAATTCTTCCTACGAAATTAGTAAAAAACTTCGTTGAAAATTCATTCAATTTTCTTTTTTAAAGTAATTAACAATCAGTTGAAATAATTGTATTGTTTTAAATTCTTTTGAGCTTTTTTTTATGTATCTAATTATGTACGTAATGTTTTGTGATTTTCCAAGTCATTGATTTAATATTTAGAATCTTTTGTTTTAAATTCAATTATTTTTGATTAATTTTAATCAAAATAATAATTAAAGAATGTATTAATGTATTAATTGAAAACAGTCTCCAGAAAAAAAAGAATTAATGTATTTACAATCACAATATTTTATTATTCCTTTTGAAGTAATAAATCTTCAGTTACAGAATTGTTAAAAAAAATATGTACAACCCCCACGATACCATCACTTCAAATACCTGTCAGAAAAAAATACATAATTTTTCAATAGGATAAATCTTATATCAATACAACCTTTATATACATCTTTCCATAAATAATAATCCCTTATAGATATTATACGATCACAAAAAGTATAATGTAAGGAAATAGATATCACGGAGATAAGAAACACAATAATAATTCGATTCCATGTTATGGGTTTTTACACGTTAGGTGGTGTCATGGAATTCGCGTTACGGCACTGTGACGTGGCCCGCGCCATACAGAAGTGATAATTTCGTGATTGAATATATCGAAAGGGGCCCCATGCTGAGCCGAACTCGTCCGAGACGTTCGTTCGTAGCGTGCAAGACGAAACTCGGCATAGTGTGTTATATGCTTTTACATATACATATACAAAAGAAATACATATACTATAAAAAACACAAAGCAAGACTCGAAAATCGAGATACGCCTTGGTCCACAGTACTGTGTGTTAAAGCATACATACATTATAACACCATTAAAATACCCCGAACGAAAGACCGTATGACCCGAACCCTTATTTTACGTCCTGGTCGTCGTGTCAACGTGCCGGCAGATCGTTAAGACGCCATAGTTTTTACCGGCCACAAACGAGAAACTTATTATTTCTTTTCTTAAACTCTCTCTCTCTCTTTCTCTCTCTCTCTCTTTTTCTCTTTCTTTTAAACCTCCTGCTGTGCTTTTTAAGAATTCGTAAATACGGTAGAAATTTCATCGTCTCGGATTATAATAATAAGTTAGGTATATTTAAACGTTCTTGTAAATGCTTCTGGTTGTTTTCTACCTGGTCGATATAATAATAATAATGAAAAGAAAAAAAATATATTCGCGTCAAGTATCATTAAAATATACTTCGAATGATTACACCATTTAATGATAATTTATTACAAACGTTGTATTGATTATTTTTGACGCGTCAAATTATTATACATTATCTAAAATAAATAAATAAATAATTATTAAATATAATTATTAAATATTAATTAATAAATTATTATAATAATAATTAAAAATATATTAATAGTATTGTGGGAGTAGAAGCATCCGGTGTGTGTTATGTGTGTGCGTGTGTAGCGAAAAACAAGTGCAAGCTTGTTATATAATGTCATGATAGCCGAGTGTGGGAGTAGAAGCATCCGGTGTGTGTTATGTGTGTGCGTGTGTAGCGAAGAACAAGCGCAAGCTTGTTGTATGACGTCATGTTGCTCATGGAAGCGTTGCTAGGCAGCGTAAACAAAGATAAGCTTGAGCCTGGTGAGCATTGCTACGAAAGAGAGTGTTAGAGCGAGACGTGCGATTGAAGTGGTATGATTTAAACGATACAATAAAGTGTGTTTTGAGCGAAAGAAGAGAATACGTGTGACTTAGAGAGTGATTGAGCAAAAAGTGTATAGCGAGTGACAATACGATAAGTGCGGTTTAACGTCTAAGTGTTTTACGAAAAGTAGCGGTGTGAGTGCATGTTATTGCATGTGGATTGCAACTAACGGATTTTAACTAATTAATTTGTTAAATAAAAGATGTTTTTCTATACTATTAAGCGGTATCGGCAACACGGGGAAATCAGATATCCTTAACCGGATACGGAATAAGTATTTTCTCTAGAATATATATTAATAAATAAATAAATAAATAAATATATATATATATATATATATATGTAAGATTTATTGAATTTAAATAAAAGAAATGTTTATTATAAGAAATACTTAAATATTAAGGTTTGAGATAAGAATCGGAATGAAAAAGTAAGTAATAATAGTTAGAAAACACTCGTATAATACACACTAGTCACACCGAATCAAGAAGGCGAAGATCGCCAATGGTCCCAATCACTTCCGTTGATCATTCTCGAAATTTCCAGACTATTCCCAACCGATTAAACAAAAGACCTCTTCCCGATTTCCGGTTCGGGAATATTCGAGAGACTTCGGGGTGCACGCTCGCTTTTCTTTCTTGCTAGACACACTCATATTCATACCGCTCCATGCACTCACACTTATACCCATATCGCTGCGTGCACTCAAATTATACCCATATCGCTGCGTGCACTCACACTTATACCCATATCGCTGCATACTCTTACACATCTTTCACATTCATCAATTGTTTTCACGCACACCATACACTCGCACTCTTCGTCTTTCTCTCACCCTTACATATATATATATTTTTTTATATATAGTTGATCATCTCTTATTACTCTTTATGTTTATCTTTATGTTTATGTTATATATATAAATGATACTTAATCCATTGAAGAATCCATAACTAGTTTCCCACAGAGAGCACCAATTGGGGAGGGCCTGATAATTTATTGTCTCCTTAACAGGGGCCAGTCTCACCACTAGAGTGTTAGGATGATGGAGGTTGATTTACCAACAATGAAATAGGAGAGAAAGAAAGCACATAAGGAGGCCAATTCCATTCCACAATCTAAATTCCACGGCAACTCCGCCAACAGCAAATGCAATTCTTCAGTAGTCCCTGATACTTTGGCACTAATGATTCCAATCCTCTTCATCAACTTTTTAAGCAAACTTCTCCATATTGGGAAACTAGATGGTTTCAATATTCATATGCTCGTTATCCAACCAACAGGACTCTGACCACATATGATTGAGAGTTGTCTCCTAGCTAACTTGAGTTCTGTGGTATCCAACTTCACAAACAACCCGAATCTGTCTTCCTCAATCACAATATTCAACCATGCCAACATGATTATCCGCGTGAAGTCCTTTCCTTTTACCCAAGGTATTGTGAGAATAAGGCCTATCATTTGCAAAATTGATGGCAATGATCCCTCATCTTCTAAACTCTTTTCCATCACGTCAAACTCCCTCAGCATAGGGTAAGAGTCATTTTCCATTTTCTCCAGATAGGTTAATCTTGATAAGTCCCCAAATCGGACTCCCACTTTTAAAACTAAAAAGCTAACTAAAACAGCCACGCCATGTGTAATATTGAAAGTAGATCTAGTCTGTATAGATGTTGACCGCAACATTATCTGCTCTGCTCTATCTAATTCCCATTTAGGTTGTATCGTCTGTGAGTAAGATCCAAAAATTGAACCACGAAGGGTCTCACGATACTTAAGATGGGACCCAATCTAATAGTTTGTTGCCGCAACTCATTTTATGGCATAACTGGTTACCCAGTTCGGGCAAAATCTGACTGAAAATTGACTCTCATGGCCTCAATGAGTCTTCTTCCTATGACTGATGGGGTTAGACCGTTTTGTAAAACATACCACTGCTTGATTATTTCCTCATTGGCCATTGATCTGTCTTGTCTGGGTTCTTGTGTGAATTCTTTTAATACTAAAAATATTTCATCAGAATCCGGATTTGAGAACGTAGGTTTTATTCATTGAGTCTGCTTATAGTGGTCAACTATCCCCATTAAAAGCGAAGGTGGTGATGATAGCAGTTCCCTAATTGTTAGCTTCACAAAAACTTGCCAAGGTTTCCAGAGACTCAAGTACTTACCTAAAAAGTGAAGCATAATAGCAGGTCAAGAGTGAGATTGGTTTTTCACTAGTAAAGATGAACTGCCCTATCTCCTTCCATGTTCGATTAATTAATAAATCTCCATAGTAGTTCCAACGTTCTGGAATATTTAAGATTCTAGACTTGGTACTACATGGACACAATAAACCAGGAGGGACATACAATCCCGCAATTGCAACATGAGTGTTTTTTGGGATTATCTTTGAGTTGTAAATTCCCACTATTGTTGGATTGAGATGCAAAAAGTAAGCAAGATACGAGTCCAACCCCTCAGCAAGCGTCACCACCAGGCTGGAATCCGCATTGCTTATTCCTTCCCACTACATTAGCTCAGCTAATTTAGGTGCCCCGATAGTAACCCCATCTCAGGAGTCTTGTGTAGTTCTTACTCCCAATGCATCTTATCTCTGATATAGGTTCTGAGGTCCTAAACTCAGTCCCAGTTGACCCTAAATGCTAGGGCAAGGTGACTTCACATTTATATGAAATATAAATATAATATTATTATAATTAATTATAATATAATGAATCCTGGGGATCACAGCGGTCGCGTGAAAGAGGGGTTTAATTGTTGCAAGTGACAAATCTTGGCCTGTGGTGTTTACTGATTCTGCTGGGTCCAAGAGTTTTCTTCTTCCAAGTTTCGTAACTAGTCCTACATCACTAGCAAGGATAACTTTCAAGAATCTGATCTTGCGGTTGATAATATCGATTATGTGAACAGGTGTTCTATCCTCATTGGCCTTTATTACTGGGTTGATCCTTAAACTTCAGCAACTCAAGAATTTAAATAACCTCGTGTAGCTGAACTGTGATCCTTTTTCTTCAATTAGTAAGTAAATCAGATAAGGCTCTCTTCGCCAGGCAGCTAAAACTTTAGACATTGCAAAGAATAGAGGAGATATTATTAAAATAACAGACTTATAGCCTCTCCAGTTCCAGTTGGCTTCCCCAATCTGTAATAGCTCGTTGACAAATCCTGCTGTGATTAAAGCGTTTAACAAACTAATCATAGGAGTAGTTGATTGGCCCATGAGACCTAGCTTACTACGTCTCCTAAGCAGATCAAATAGTTTCTGAGAATGAATTATGTGACTAAAGATCCCATTCAAGGCCAGATGCAAAGTGATAGCCATCAGACTCTTTCTTAGTGGCACTTTCCTTAGTATGGACAGATTAATGTCAATTCCAGCTCCAAAAGCTCGATGCTCCTCTTGGTCTTTGGACAGAACACCCAGTGAGTAAGTTATTATCGATGTAGAAAAAACCTCATGGCCAATTAATGCGGCCAGTAGATCTTCCCCTGGCACTGCTAACATGATTGAACTACCAAGAACTGACTAGTAATGTTGAGCCTCTTGAATTAATTCTTGCTTTCTACTCTCGTCTAGCACTAATCCTGATAAAAACATTTGTTTGCACCGGGAAGGTGTAGTGGTAGAGAATTGTATACAGAACCTCAAGCTGCTATAGATGTGACAATATATTAGCTGGAAAAAGATAAATCTATCTTCTTCCCATCTTTGTAATAGTGTTGCCTTATTGGAGGATATCTAATACCAGGTAAGGATCACAGTTGTTGAACTAAGAAATGCCCACATTACTGTTCCATGGACATTACGGTACCAACCCCAAATTTCCCATTTCATTCCTTACTTAGTTTTAATATGAGATACTTTTGATTCAAGTTTATCATCCTTATCCAACTTTACAAACAAGACTTGGTTATCTCCAGAACCAGTCAGTCGATTATCCAGGTCTAAGTGATGCATAACCCTTTTGATGATGATAATGATTATCAATGTCTAGAGTTTTTGCAGAACGCCTTGATTGCCACCGGCATGTGTTTCCCAACATGTAAAGTTACCAGGAGTTAGTGTTGTTGTTGGTATGTTCGGAAAGTGTAGTTCCATTGCTCTAGGTCCATGTGGAACCTTATCCATACTGGCTTTTCTGTGGCTGGTAATGTAGAAAGCATATCGATTGTAGACCTGAGTTCAGAACAACTTAGTGTCTTTGACTGTTGGTTGAAAAAAGGTAGTATCTGTTCTCCAAGATTACGTTCACAGGCTGGTGCCATCATTCTTGCCTCAAAGGTTAGGATGGAAAATACTCTTGCCTTGATTTTTACCTCACGTTTTTTGGCCATTAGTTTTATTACAGCTCATTCCTTAAGTATCCTACTCTCTTTCTCCACCTTAGCATAGTACTCCTTGATGTCTATAGTCTCTCTATTTAAGATCTCTAGAATGAACTTTGTTATCCCAGGATCATAAGGTTTCTTTTTTGATATCACTGCCAAGGCATCATCAGCATATAATTAAAAAAGATTTGACTTTTGAGGTGAAATCGCCTTGTAATCTAATAAATCACTTATTTGAGGATAGTAATTAAACTGGTGGTTCTGGGCAAGTTCTAAGTTCTCCCATGCCTCAGATGATATACTCCAGCATTCTCGTATGGAACCTAGGCGACCACTTTCATACATCTTTTGGATCTGAGGGTCTAATCTAACTCTTTTCATTATTTGAGGAAGAATTTTTTGTTGTTTATAATATGCTACCACGTATTCTCTTTTGAAATCAGAAGCTATCTTTCTAACTGCAGCATCACTGATAGGCTGATATGATGTTCCATATTTGTACATTTTTTTCAATGCTTTCTCGTCTAAGGTGGTGAGATAATTATGGAGCTTTTTTTGACTATATTGCTGTATAACAAAATAGAAGTCTTCAGCTCCATGTTTTAGAAGATAATCAGTAAGCATTTTGAGAATATATGATATGTAGGGCTTCAAAGAAGGACATTTGCTCTCTAGTGATGCAACAATTTCTTCTATAAAACCATGATCACTGGCAGCAAGATCCCACAGCAAGTGGCTCAAGTCCCTTACACTAGCGAATTGCCTCATTTCCTAACTGGTTATAACAGCACTCCAAAATATCATAGACACTTCCAAACAACGTGATAAATTCGTACTTCCTGTGAAGTGCAGTTAGATTTATGTACTTGACATAAAATGACTATGAGAATTTTGGTTTTAATTTATTCAAACTGTTGACTAACATCTAATATGTGATAATTAGTGGATCAGATGGAAATTGATATAGTATCACTAAATTGCCTATAAAACTTACGTCAGGCAAGTTAGTTATTTTCAATGTGAATTTGCCTTGCTTAGCAGTCACTGTGATCTGATTGTGTATATTCACAATATGAAGCTTTTAAGGGGACCTTCTACTCTGAGCACCTAAAAAAAAGGCTATTTTCACGAATTTTTTCCAAGAAAACTATAAAAGATATCGATCTAAAAGTTGTTGGGTTTGTTAAATTGAGTCTTAAACTATATAAATGAATTTTTATTTTTTCATTTTAATTAATTTTTTATTGCAAAAACAGTAGTATAAAAAAACACCTTAAAACTTTAGTGCTTTGGTAGCTCCATCAGAACTTGAGAATGGCTGTCCTGAAACATAAAAGTAAAATGGTTTTATATTCTGTATGACTTCAGCTACAAAGTGACAGTTTTATATAAAAATTTTATCAATAAATAAAAAAATGGTGGACAAATTACAAAAAAAACGTAAATTTGACCTTTTTTTTAATTGTTTTTGACTAAAAATAAATAGTAAAAATTAAAATATAAGAAAAAACTCTCCGTCACTTTGTTACAGCTCATGTGTAGAATATGTGGATTAAATTTTATAAGAATCGGTTTACTGGTTCGTGAGATACGATGGAGCTAGTATTTCAAAACATAGTTTCGAGATAAACGCGTTTAAAGTTTTTTTCAACTCAAAATCGTGAAAAATTCTTACCTAAACTTAATCTGCGATGCCTGGACCGTACAATAGACCTTCTTCTTGTTCATATTCTTCAATTTCTTCCAGTCTTGCCTTCTTCCACTTTGATCTGGTATCTTTTGAGCACTCAGAGCTTCGACGGTTCGCAGATTCGATACGTCGGTCGTCGCGTCTTTTAGCAAAGTCGATCGCTCCTGGCCCAAGTTTCATGCCCATCGTTTCCATTATCTTCATCACTGTTTGAAATCCTTCGTTAAAGATACATGCTGAAACTTTGCACGCAATTTCAACAACTTTTTTGCCGTTAAACAGGTGTTTAGGTGCCATGTTCCATACGCAGTTATTAAAGCTTTCATTATTATTCTGCGTATGTCCACCTAAACATCTTTCCAGCAGTTCTGTCTTAGTCAGATCCTCATAAATAGGCTTTAGCACTTTCTGTACATCTTTAGAAAGTGCCGGAGGATGCTTGTATTTTTGCTTCAGTGCCTTAGTTTTGAGGTACTTACACCAGTCAATGGAACACGTATGGTAATTATTATTATCTTTTTTTTTTTTATGAATCGTGAGATATTATGATCCCTTTCTATTTGTAAGGAAAGATACAGTCTCCGTCGAAAGTGTACGAACAAGTTGAAATGAAAATAAATTAAAATGCAAACAAACTTTGAAAAGGGTTGAGAACATGGGAATCTGTTATTTTATAAAATTCAACTTCAATGATCAATTAAACATTTCTCATTTCTTTTTCTTTTTATGAAATAAAAATGTTTCCTTGTCGAAGATATTAGAATGAGAATTGAAATGAAAATAATAAGGAAAGTGTAAACACAACGCGGAAAAGGAAGAGGCAGAAGAAGAATATGAAGAAGAAGTTGGGGTAGGGGTTGGTAAAGGTGAAAAGTTGAGGTTGAGTTATTCTTTTATTTATTTATTTTTTTTTTTCAAGTCGAGTGATATTAATAATTAAACATACAAAGTTTGAAAGCAGGCCCTTGGATGGCCAATCGCCGGGCAAAGGATGACAACTAACGGCCGATCATTGACGTTTTCTAATAGCCCATAGAGGGCTCAATATCCAAATGATAACCCCGGCCCATTAATGGTAATTGATCATTGGCCGATTAATAATAGTTGATCATCGGCCCATTACCGGCATTTATTATCGGCCCATTACCGGCATTTATTATCGGCTCATTACCGGCATTTATTATCGGCCCATTACCGGCATTTATTATCGGCCCATTACCGGCATTTATTATCGGCCCATTACCGGCAATTATTATCGGCCCATTACCGGCATTTATTATCGGCCCATTACCGGCATTTATTATCGGCCCATTACCGGCATTTATTATCGGCCCATTACCGGCATTTATTATCAGCCCATTACCGGCATTTATTATCGGCCCATTACCGGCATCTATTATCGGCCCATTACCGGCATTTATTATCGGCCCATTACCGGCATTTATTATCGGCCCATTACCGGCATTTATTATCAGCCCATTACCGGCATTTATTATCGGCCCATTACCGGCATTTATTATCGGCCCATTACCGGCATTTATTATCGGCCCATTACCGGCAGTTATTATCGGCCCATTACCGGCATTTATTATCGGCCCATTACCGGCATTTATTATCGGCCCATTACCGGCAGTTATTATCGGCCCATTACCGGCATTTATTATCGGCCCATTACCGGCATTTATTATCGGCCCATTACCGGCATTTATTATCGGCCCATTACCGGCATTTATTATCGGCCCATTACCGGCATTTATTATCGGCCCATTACCGGCAGTTATTATCGGCCCATTACCGGCATTTATTATCGGCCCATTACCGGCATTTATTATCGGCCCATGACCGGCATTTATTATCGGCCTATTACCGGCATTTATTATCGGCCCATTACCGGCATTTATTATCGGCCCATTACCGGCATTTATTATCGGCCCATTACCGGCAGATATTATCGGCCCATTACCGGCAGATATTATCGGCCCATTAATGGCAGTTATTATCGGCCCATTACCGGCATTTCTTATCGGCCCATTACCGGCATTTATTATCGGCCCATTACCGGCATTTATTATCGGCCCATTACCGGCATTTATTATCGGCCCATTACCGGCATTTATTATCGGCCCATTACCGGCATCTATTATCGGCCCATTACCGGCATTTATTATCGGCCCATTACCGGCATTTATTATCGGCCCATTACCGGCATTTATTATCGGCCCATTACCGGCATTTATTATCGGCCCATTAATGGTAGTTGATCATTGGCCGATTAATTGTAGTTGATCATCGGCCGATTAGTGGGCCCAGCAATGGGCCACGTATTTAAATTATTAGCCCATTAACATCATCATAATTTAATAATCTATATATCATCATTTTCAGACAGTTATATATTTCTCTATGTCTGATCCCCCGAAAAATATACCTGACAATACGAAGGATTATACAGATTACAATAAAAAAAACTGCTTGAATAAACAATGAAAGAGAAAGGGATTGAACAAGATAAGAGTCGTCCGTGCGCGCCGAACGCTCAGGAAAGCGGTCCGAGGTAGTTACGTTCAGGCACCAAAAATGTAGTTAGAGACATCGGATCTTTTTGAAATTTTAACACAATATTTCTACATATATATACATTCGAAAAATGATAAAAAAAAAAAATAAATTTTTTTAAATTGCAGAGTAGAAGGTCCCTTTAATGCTTCCAGCTCAATCAGTTCTGGATCATCCCTTAACTGCTCTCTGATAGTTCTACCATAATCTAATTCTGCATTATTCAGACCTTTAGTCAGATCACCAATCTGAACCATTATGCTCTCGTCAATCACCTCCCAAACTAACAACCTGGACTGATAGAATTTCTCATGCCGGGCTACTTGGCACGAGACGATATAAGTCTCTAGCTATTTGAACAGAACTATCCCATTTACAATGCCAGTCCTCAAATCCTTAAACCACTCCGACTTACAATTTCTAAATCTTTTCTTGCACAATTTCGGATAGTTCCCATAGAACTCCACCTTGTCCGGAACCAAAGCTTCTGATACATGTCGACTATGCTGATGGTAAAAAGGTTTTGTGCGTCTATTGTTTTCTTTATATTTTGCCATCTTTGTTTATTGTTAAATATAAAATGAAATGATAGTCAGTGATGGTAAGGTTTGGCTAGTACAGTGGGTGACGGAGAGTTTCCAACTTCAACTCCTATAGCTTTGACACAGTCATTCGTGCGGCATATGGTGGAGCGTTGTCATGCAGGAGAATTAGAGTCATCCGATTAACTAATTTTGGCTGTTTAATCGCAAGATTTCTCATCATTTCGTCTAGTTGATAACAGTAGACATCCGCCGTAATCGATTGGCCAGGTTCCATAAAGCTGTGGTGGATGATATCCGAGCTAGACCACCAAATAGTGACCATCAGCTTCTTCTGGTGGTTATCTCGTTTTGGACAGTGTTTTGGTGGTTCATCTTTGTCCAACCATTGCAATGAACGCTTACGATTATCGTACATGATCCATTTTTCATCGCACGTAACGATTTAATAGAGAAATGGTTCGGCTTTGTTGCGAGAAAGAAGAGAAAGACATGCGTCGAGTCTTCGTTCTTTCTGTGCATCAGTCAATTCATGCGGTATCTACTTGTCCAGCTTTTTCACTTTACCGATTTGTGCCAAATGAGTCAAGATTGTTTGCTTTGATACATGGAACATTAATGATAATTCACGTGCACTTTGGCTGAAATTCGCTTCCACAATGGCTTTCAGGACGTCATTATCCACCCGAGTCTTGGGTTGATTATGCGGTTCATTAGACAAGTCGAAATTTCCCGAATGAAATTTCTCAAACCAACGGGCTACAGTCTACTTTGTAGCCACTTGAATGCCGAACACACTATTGATATTGGCAACTGCCTGCCGTGTTGTGGCTCCACGGTGGAACTCATACTTCATCAACACACGAATTTCGTTGATTTCCATGGTCTCACTTAATCGCTTATACAAATAAAATTGCAAATTTTTTCAAACTGAAATATGCGTTAAAAAGTGGAAAAGTTGGAAAAGGAAAAGTGGAAACCTTTCACACGAAAAACAAATTATGCCAAACTACGGCGTCTAAATGAGGTTATATGCAATTGAAATAAATAACATGAACTTGGCCCCATTTCGTACTTGATAATCTAATATTTTAATATATTAATTTATTATATTAATTTTAAATATAAAAAATTAAATATTAAGTATAAATTTATAATTAATAATAAAATAAATAAATTTATATTATATGCTAAAATAAAATAAATAAAATAATTAAGGGGACCTTCTACTCTGCAATTTAAAAAATTTTTTTTTTTTTTTTACATTTTTCGAATGTATATATATGTAGAAATATTGTGTTAAAATTTCAAAAAGATCCGATGTCTCTAACTACATTTTTGGTGCCTGAACGTAACTACCTCGGACCGCTTTCCTGAGCGTTCGGCGCGCACGGACGACTCTTATCTTGTTCAATCCCTTTCTCTTTCATTGTTTATTCAAGCAGTTTTTTTTATTGTAATCTGTATAATCCTTCGTATTGTCAGGTATATTTTTCGGGGGATCAGACATAGAGAAATATATAACTGTCTAAATATGATGATATATAGATTATTAAATTATGATGATGTTAATGGGCTAATAATTTGAATAAAACGTGGCCCATTGCTGGGCCCATTAATCGGCCAATGATCAACTACCATTAATGGGCCGATAATAACTACCATTAATGGGCCGATAATAAATGCCGGTAATGGGCCGATAATAAATGCCGGTAATGGGCCGATAATAAATGCCGGTAATGGGCCGATAATAACTGCCGGTAATGGGCCGATAATAAATGCCGGTAATGGGCCGATAATAAATGCCGGTAATGGGCCGATAATAAATGCCGGTAATGGGCCGATAATAACTGCCGGTAATGGGCCGATAATAACTGCCGGTAATGGGCCGATAATAACTGCCGGTAATGGGCCGATAATAAATGCCGGTAATGGGCCGATAATAACTGCCGGTAATGGGCCGATAATAACTGCCGGTAATGGGCCGATAATAACTGCCGGTAATGGGCCGATAATAACTGCCGGTAATGGGCCGATAATAACTGCCGGTAATGGGCCGATAATAAATGCCGGTAATGGGCCGATAATAACTGCCGGTAATGGGCCGATAATAAATGCCGGTAATGGGCCGATAATAACTGCCGGTAATGGGCCGATAATAAATGCCGGTAATGGGCCGATAATAAATGCCGGTAATGGGCCGATAATAACTGCCGGTAATGGGCCGATAATAACTGCCGGTAATGGGCCGATAATAACTGCCGGTAATGGGCCGATAATAACTGCCGGTAATGGGCCGATAATAAATGCCGGTAATGGGCCGATAATAACTGCCGGTAATGGGCCGATAATAAATGCCGGTAATGGGCCGATAATAACTGCCGGTAATGGGCCGATAATAACTGCCGGTAATGGGCCGATAATAACTGCCGGTAATGGGCCTATAATAACTGCCGGTAATGGGCCGATAATAACTGCCGGTAATGGGCCGATAATAAATGCCGGTAATGGGCCGATAATAACTGCTGGTAATGGGCCGATAATAAATGCCGGTAATGGGCCGATAATAACTGCCGGTAATGGGCCGATAATAACTGCCGGTAATGGGCCGATAATAACTGCCGGTAATGGGCCGATAATAACTGCCGGTAATGGGCCGATAATAAATGCCGGTAATGGGCCGATAATAACTGCCGGTAATGGGCCGATAATAAATGCCGGTAATGGGCCGATAATAACTGCCGGTAATGGGCCGATAATAACTGCCGGTAATGGGCCGATAATAAATGCCGGTAATGGGCCGATAATAACTGCCGGTAATGGGCCGATAATAACTGCCGGTAATGGGCCGATAATAAATGCCGGTAATGGGCCGATAATAACTGCCGGTAATGGGCCGATAATAAATGCCGGTAATGGGCCGATAATAAATGCCGGTAATGGGCCGATGATCAACTATTATTAATCGGCCAATGATCAATTACCATTAATGGGCCGGGGTTATCATTTGGATATTGAGCCCTCTATGGGCTATTAGAAAACGTCAATGATCGGCCGTTAGTTGTCATCCTTTGCCCGGCGATTGGCCATCCAAGGGCCTGCTTTCAAACTTTGTATGTTTAATTATTAATATCACTCGACTTGAAAAAAAAAAAAAATAAATAAATAAAAGAATAACTCAACCTCAACTTTTCACCTTTACCAACCCCTACCCCAACTTCTTCTTCATATTCTTCTTCTGCCTCTTCCTTTTCCGCGTTGTGTTTACACTTTCCTTATTATTTTCATTTCAATTCTCATTCTAATATCTTCGACAAGGAAACATTTTTATTTCATAAAAAGAAAAAGAAATGAGAAATGTTTAATTGATCATTGAAGTTGAATTTTATAAAATAACAGATTCCCATGTTCTCAACCCTTTTCAAAGTTTGTTTGCATTTTAATTTATTTTCATTTCAACTTGTTCGTACACTTTCGACGGAGACTGTATCTTTCCTTACAAATAGAAAGGGATCATAATATCTCACGATTCATAAAAAAAAAAAAGATAATAATAATTACCATACGTGTTCCATTGACTGGTGTAAGTACCTCAAAACTAAGGCACTGAAGCAAAAATACAAGCATCCTCCGGCACTTTCTAAAGATGTACAGAAAGTGCTAAAGCCTATTTATGAGGATCTGACTAAGACAGAACTGCTGGAAAGATGTTTAGGTGGACATACGCAGAATAATAATGAAAGCTTTAATAACTGCGTATGGAACATGGCACCTAAACACCTGTTTAACGGCAAAAAAGTTGTTGAAATTGCGTGCAAAGTTTCAGCATGTATCTTTAACGAAGGATTTCAAACAGTGATGAAGATAATGGAAACGATGGGCATGAAACTTGGGCCAGGAGCGATCGACTTTGCTAAAAGACGCGACGACCGACGTATCGAATCTGCGAACCGTCGAAGCTCTGAGTGCTCAAAAGATGCCAGATCAAAGTGGAAGAAGGCAAGACTGGAAGAAATTGAAGAATATGAACAAGAAGAAGGTCTATTGTACGGTCCAGGCATCGCAGATTAAGTTTAGGTAAGAATTTTTCACGATTTTGAGTTGAAAAAAACTTTAAACGCGTTTATCTCGAAACTATGTTTTGAAATACTAGCTCCATCGTATCTCACGAACCAGTAAACCGATTCTTATAAAATTTAATCCACATATTCTACACATGAGCTGTAACAAAGTGACGGAGAGTTTTTTCTTATATTTTAATTTTTACTATTTATTTTTAGTCAAAAACAATTAAAAAAAAGGTCAAATTTACGTTTTTTTTGTAATTTGTCCACCATTTTTTTATTTATTGATAAAATTTTTATATAAAACTGTCACTTTGTAGCTGAAGTCATACAGAATATAAAACCATTTTACTTTTATGTTTCAGGACAGCCATTCTCAAGTTCTGATGGAACTACCAAAGCACTAAAGTTTTAAGGTGTTTTTTTATACTACTGTTTTTGCAATAAAAAATTAATTAAAATGAAAAAATAAAAATTCATTTATATAGTTTAAGACTCAATTTAACAAACCCAACAACTTTTAGATCGATATCTTTTATAGTTTTCTTGGAAAAAATTCGCGAAAATAGCCTTTTTTTTGGTGCTCAGAGTAGAAGGTCCCCTTAATTATTGTGAATAATAAATTGTTCATAATTTTTGTTTGTTTGTTTTTTTCTTTTAATAATCTTTATTAATATTTTAATTGTTAATTTTACATCGTTCGATGTAGAATATTTTGTTAATTGTAATAAATATTTATGTTATTGTGAATTCATATTTGATTTAAAAGAAGATTTAAGGAAATCTTTGTCAAAGAATGTTGACCTTTACGGTCAACATTTATAGCCAATCGAATCACCCTATTAATTAAAAAGATGTCGTTAATTCTAAACGACCGAGAATAAGTAGATATATATTCTGTTGGAATTTAAAAGAGATCCTCTCTATCTCTCTCTCTCTCTCTTTCACTCTTAAAAGGATGGAAAAAACAAGCATGAGCTGAAAGATCATCGTTCGTCGAGTAACGATCCACCTCTAATTCAGCAATTAGAAAGCGAAGTCGCGACCCACCCATCAACTTCCTTCACAGTTACGAGAATAGGAAACGTGAAATACACAAGAAGTAAAAGTTAAGATAACAAAAAAACCGAGGGAAAACAAAAAAGAAAAAAAAATAGACAATTTATTATCGCGGAACAAATTTCTCATTAAAATAAAATAAAATAAAAAAAAAACAAATATTATAGTTTTTATAAAAAAAAAAAAAAAAAAACAGTGGGACTCGTCTTATCAGCTGCTATCCGAAAAGAAGTATTAAAATATTACATTGCATCTAAAAAATAAAGCAAAGTTGACCAATAAATCTAAAATATGACTCAACCTATCAAAAAAAAAAAAAAATAATATCATATTGTAGTCCTGAATTTTTGATGCAACTGTTTTTTTATCCACTTTTCTGCTTCTATCATACTTTCGGAGCTATTTAGATGACAAGAGCTGATGAATCATCCTGTATAGTGTTATCAATATAATCATCTTATGCTTAATTAAAAGAATACAAAAAATAGCAGAGAAAAGAAATGGAGACTAAAAGAGAGAGAAAGAGAGAAAACGAAGAGATAATTCTGAGCTGAGAATGAAACGAAAGAAGATGAAGAAAAGATGGGAAGGGGTAGAGGGGATGGTGAGGAGCAGGTCGAAAGACCATGGCAGGCACGAATGGCTTCTTTTATTGCCTTTGGAGAGGTGTCATTAGATTTCTCTTAGAACATAATATCTCATATCGCTCGGTTGTACCAGCCACATACTCTCTGTCTCTCTTTCTCTTTCACATGGGGTCCCATACACAAGGTGATAACTATCACTGGCGATATATCATGTAAACAAACAGCTTATACCGAGTGAACTTTGAGAGAAGGATGAGTTACATTGGATAGGGAAGAAGGAAAAGATGCAAGCAGTAAAAGGGAGATGGGGTTGGAGTTAGAGTGGGGGTGGTTGGTTGGAGTGGAAACGATAAATACGTTCTTTTCGAGTGCAATTCTGGCCACACGCCTTCGACCAGTGGCAAACAGCCACGGTCTCTTCTTCAGTTTAACCCTTACACCATCCTACGCTATCCCTACACCATCGATGAAATGCAGAAGAAATTTGAAAAGGGTGGGGGTAGGTAGGTAAAAAGGTAGAAAAGGTTGAACAACAACATCATGCTGCATCTTCTGCCTATCATGGAATTTCGACGGTGGTCAAAGACCGAGAGTGAAAAAGGGATAATAAAAAAAGAAGAGAAAGAGATAAAGGGACATCCATCGCTGCCGCGGGGGGTCGACGGAGTAATTGTCTGCCAGACGTCGACCAATACGAAAGCAGCTTGCCTCGAGATTAACGCCAAACCAAATTCTTGTCAGTGACTCTCATTAATTCGACGTTCCTTGTTTTATTTTTTGTTTCTATTTGTCTTTTATCTTTTTCTATCTACTTTCTTATAGAATCACCGTTGTTCGGGATCAAATTAAAAAGAAAAATATGAGAGAAAACATATGGTGTGCTAGAATATATTAATAACACATTATTATTATTATATTTATTTCTAAAAAGCAATGCAACGTTGATATTATAACGATAATTATTTTATATTCCATTGAGATGATTTAAAAGGAAAGGATAAATACCGAACGACGAATGATATACTTATTCATTTATGTATTAGTCTTAAAGTATGTCTAATTTCATTATAAAAAAAAAAAAAAATAACTCCTTGGAATGTTTTAATTGTCACCTGCTTGGATATCCACCGTCGAACTACCGGCACGCTCGAACACCTAACATCGATTATCGTGTTAACGGATACTAATTATCCCCACACGTGGCGCGAGGGAGCAAGTCCCTTGGTAGAAGTTAACATTAATCTAAATTCAAGCAAGTGGGGCCGTTTTTATCGTCACCACCGTCGCCACCGAGTTTGCTACGCGTTCGTTCCTTCGTTCGTTCTTTACTGACCGCTAAGCAAATATCTCCGTGGTTCTCATTTTATTAATATTTACTATTTATCTAAACTTTTTCTTTTATCGACAAAATTTATAATTTTAACGTATATATTATATTTATAATTTCATAATATATATTATTATTGACTCTTCGAAGAAGAAAAAAAAGATAATATTATACAAACATAATAAAATAATAATAATAATTTATATTTAAAAATGATAATAAAAATTGTACTAAGTGTCGAAAATTGAATAATACGACTGAATATACATACACCTGATATATTTGCTTTAGCGTACAACGAATATGCCAAAGTGAGAGATAGAGAGAGAGAGAGAGAGAAAGAGAAAGATAAGAAGAATAAGAAGAGAAAACGATGAACAGGCTGAGCACCAATGAAACAAGGTGCGCGCCAAGGGATCTCGCATCGGCGATTTAATGCAGACAAATAATATTGTAAGGTCCTGCTAACACTACGAAAGATTACCATAAGACATGCGTGTCTGGACCACCTCTCTCTTTCTCTTTCTTTTTCGTTCTCTCTTTCTCTCTTTCTTTCACTCGTAAGGTCCAGCTAACTTCCAGAGGCCTTATAACGTACGTCGAGGGCCCCGATATTTATGCATTTATGTATTCACGCGCGCAACGGTGACTCGGTGCCCCCACTGAGTATTGGTATTTATGTATTTTACGATATCCCGACGTGCTCATGGGGTCTTATACGTGTAGAAGTTAAACGTGCATTGCTTGCTAGCACGTACGTACATGTCTACCTATACATATCAAGTTTACAACCAAACAGAGAAAGAAAGAGTAAGAGAAAGAGAGAGAGAGAGAGAGAAAGAAAGAAAGAAGGCCATAGGAACAGAGCTCGTGGAACGTCGCGAGGAGCTCACCAGCCCACAATTAAGCCGCCATTATACGCCATAACCAATGCGTAAAAACTTATTACTCAAGATTTATGAAATCCGCCTTGTATTAACGAGGCTGATTTTTATGGTCAGCATGCCGTGGATATTCGGCCGTCGAACCCCTCTCTCTTTCTCTTTCTTTCTTCTTCTTATATTTTTTGTTATTTTCCTTTTCTTTTCTTTTTATCCTCTCTATCTTTTCTTTATCTCTTATATACCATCTTCTCTCTCGTTTAACACCCTTTCTTTCTTATTTACTTTAATCTTCGTAAGCATTTATTTCGCCGATAAAATAGGGTGTAAAAGTACAGGGTGGGGGGATGAGGGTCGCTACGTTTTTATTTCCGCACCCGTAGTAACTGCTACCCTTCGAAAAAAAAACGTTTTATAATTATGCGTGACTCGTTTTCAAAAGGCCCTCTTAAAAATTGTATATACTTTAAGCCATGGGACATTTCCCATTCTAAAGTTTGGGTGTTGTTCGACAGTGATTGTTGTGCCCAACTTGCACCTCCCCATAGATCTCCGCCTTCTTTACTTATTATTATTATTTTTTCTTCCTCCTCTTCTTCTTCTTCTACGTTATTACCGATATTGGAAAATGAACTGGCATTATCGTGCAATAATTTAACACCTAGTGTCGTTTAATTTTTGTTATATCGGTTTTCATAAATTTGTCAAGTTTTTTTAAAGAGTTCTTTTTATTTTTGTTGTTGTTGTTGCTATTACATAAGATCAAAGAATACAAAATTCATTGTTGATTTAATGATACTTCAGTTTTTAATAGAAATCATTAATTGTTAGGAAAATAAAATATTTTATTTATTAAATGCATTGTAAAATGATAACCTTTGGTTTTAGGAATGAATTAATATGTCAAAAATGTGAGCGAGATATCCCTTTTTTTTATTCAAATCTTAATTGACGAAAATAATAATATGGATCATTAATAATTTATATATTATTATATATATATATATATATATATATATCAGTTTGTATAATATAGTTTAAAAAAAAAGATTTATATATTATAGTTTAAATATTAATATAATATAAACTATTTTAATATAATATAAGTAAATTAATAAATAATACATAAATAAATAAATAAATAAAAAATAATTATTACAAATTATTTAATATAATATAAATAAATTAATATAATATTTAATAAATTTATTTATATAATAAATGTTTATATATTATAGTTTAAAAAAAATTTGATTTTCATTAAAAAAATAATAATTTTGTAATATTTATAAATTAATATATTTACAAATAATTAATATTACCTTAATATCAATAGAAACAATAATAATTATTAAATAAATAATTTATGAATAAAATAACAAGGATAAAAAATGTTTTTCTTTGTTAATATTTTCTATTTTTCAGAAAATAAAATAAAAATAAACCTAGAATATTGATGTCTTTACAAGCATATTTATAGGAATTAGTATTTGTTACTTTGAAAGTCGAAGATTCTATAGACACCGACGACCTTCGGAAAAATGAAAGAAAATCTGTAATAAGAAAAGGTGTATTAGGGATTTGAATGGTTTGGTAAACACAAACCTATGAATGTTAGTTGTAAAGAAGCGATCTATTGTTAAAAAATTTTATTCATGTCACGTGCCGTTGCCGAAACGAATGGACGTCCACACCTTGAATCTTACTATCGTAAATCGTCGTAAATCAATCTACCGATAGAAACCGCAGAGACAATGCCAAGAGATTACAAGGAATAATCCCTTCTGTCGGCTCCTACTCAATACTTTCGGACCCTTTGACGATGGTATATCGAATCACTATGAAAAGGAAGTTTAATAGTAATAATCTACCTTGGGAATTTCTAATAGATTTGTAGGTACGATTTAAGCCAATTTTAAGGGACCATTTTGTAAGACCACATGGAGAGTCCCCCCAAGTCGTAGTTATAAAGACATCAAAAAAGTCGAAGAATTTTATTTCTTCTTCTTTATTATTATTCTTAATAATTGTTATATTTCTTTGTGATTTTCTTTTCAATAGATAAATCGAAAGAAAAACATATTACAAACAAATTTGACAGGTAAGTATTAAGATGTTCGGTAGTAAATTGATTTTCTTCGATTGTCCATGTGAAGATTTATGAGTTGGATAAAATTTAAGTGAAATTTTAAATTAATGAAAAGTTTAAAGTAGATTATTATTATTATTATTTAAAGAGCGATTTAAAAATTGTTGCAATTTTAATTACGTTAAATTTAATTATTAAATAAATTTATTTATTTTTGTTTTAGATACAAGCATCACAAATTTTTTAAAACGAAGTTAATACTTTTGATATGTAAAAGATTCAACTAATAAATTGATCAAATTATTTTCTATTAAAAGTAATTTGTTTAATTTTCGTCTATATACAATATTCATAAATTTCTACAATTAAATAATAATTATTAATTTATTTTGTTAACTCGAATAGAAAATTTATGGACTTTGAAATATGAAATTGACGGTATACTTTGAAGTTTTATTGCAACACGAATTGTATTAAGAAAATATTATTAAAAAAAAAGGAAATATTGTTCGTATTAACCAAAATGACGAAGGCAATGTTTGAACCCTTAACCAGACGATTTGGCAATAAACGAAGGACGCGATTTTAGAAGGCAGGGATCGATCTCGAAGCGTTAACTCGATCCGATCGAAAAACCGGTTCGGACCAGCTGGCGTACGCCAGGAACGACCTCGTCGGACTTGCGGCACTTGGGCTAATTGAACCGGTCGGGGATTAGTCGACCCTGTATGCACAACCTCTAAATATTTTGGCTTTAACGACGAATAAATCACCGTGATCTTTGTAACCATGAGCTCGACTCGAATTTGTAGGTACGAATAAATCTAAGAATTTAGTCAACGAGATAGAAAGAGAAAGAGAGAGAGATAGTAGGAAGGATTTTGCTGTGTGCTACCAACATTCACAATGGACCATGACTTTTTATCCTGTCTTCAAAGCTTAAAGTTTAGAGAGAGATAGAAAGAGGAAAAAAAAAGAAAATAAAAAAAAAAGAGAAAACGGACGACTATTAGCTGCTATTATAATTTATTAAGATATATGTATATATGCTACTTGTATGCATAAATAATTGCATAACTATGTATATTTTAATATAAAGATATTTATATATAGATATGTTAATATATTATATTATATATAATATTTTTTATATATATTATATAATTAATATAATATTATAATTATAATATTTTTTATATATTATTTATTGTTTATTTTATATTATATATATAATCGATTCTTATTCGAGATTTATTAACTCATATTATTCGTTTATTTATAAATTATTAATATAATGAATTTTGTTGTTTATTTCATGTAATTTACAAAACCATATTCGACAATTCTTTTTACTACTATACGAAATCAAATTTTATCTCGTTTACAAATGCAAAGATAACATTCCATGTAAATAAGGTTTAAAGAATTTTAAAGAGAGACAGAATATAGAAAAAAAAAGAGAGTAAGAGAGAGAAAGGAAGTGTATGGCGAAAGAAGGAACGACAACGAGTCAATTAAGAGCTTTCCAACCATACGTTCGGGTAATAATCATCGTTAGGCGAGGATCGTGCTCCGCCTAAATTGCGAGCAGCCAATTAAATTGCGTTTAAAATTAATTACTAGATCCCTCGGAGATAAATCGATGGCCCGGTAGAGGATCGGTGACGAGGGACTAAGATGGGTCTTTTTTTCTCTTCTTTCTCATATCTTGTTCTATTCTTTTTAGTATCATTTTCTTTTTCTTCTTCTTCTTCTTATTTTTCTATAGATTGGTAGATTGACATTTATAATAATTGTCATCGAAATACCAATGAAGATCTACAGTTTTTAATACACAATTATTTATTCGTGATTGAGTGAAAGTATTTAACATAAATTAATTTATACTTTTAATAAATTTAAACGAACCTAATTAACCCTTTGAGTGCTGTGAACGCATATATGTGTTTGGTAAAAATTATCAGAGTGGTCTATCGACGCATATGCGTGTTTGTTAATATTAATTTAAAATAATGTAATGTTTATATTAATTAAATCAAATTATATTCAGAAATAAAAACTTTAATTATTAAATATAATTTATTATTAATAAATTATTCCGTTCCTACAAAACATTTTAGTTAAAAGTATTCAAAACTCAAAGGGTTAACGAGTATTATAAGCTATAGTTATCAATATTATCTATAATAAAAAATTTATATCTTATTATGTTCAATCAAAAATTAACCACATTTTCATATTTTTGATAAGAAAATTCCTATTTTTTTTTAATTTACTAACTATTACCAAAAATCATAGTTTTCTCAAGTTGTCGTTTAGATTATTATAAATATTATTTTAATAACTTTTGACTGGACATAAACGTGATAGAACGATTTGAAAAAAAAAATAAAATGATTCATCGCACGTTAAACGAACCATTAATTCATTTCTTAGTTTCTATTCAAAAATTCAGAAGGACCTTTTGGATCGTCGAAGGGATGAGAGAAATGAAAATCTTCAGGTTCAAAGTAAACGTCCGAAGTATTCGTGGCACGATAGGTGATCGATAAATAAGACGTTCACGGATAAATACCAGAGAGTAAGTAGAATACCAAAAGTGTTTTCTAAACTATTTCGTTTTAGTTTCGTGGTAAATTAAATGTTACGAAATGTTCGAATAAAAGACCATGATGAAAGAGAAAAGTCGAAGGTTGTCGTTACCCAAAAAGAAGAAGAAGAACACACAAAAAAAATAAAAAAATAGAAAAAGAGGAAAAAATTGGAAAAAAAGGGAAGAAGTAGAAATAGAAGATTGAAGAGAGAGAAGTAGAGAAAAGGGTTTCCGTCTCTCGCGCCTGTTTGCCAGCCTGCTTGCCTTTCGATAGTCGACAATTCTCACCACGTTCTCTGATCTCGCAAAAAAAGTTTCTCTTGTCCTCCTCGCGGAATTCCACACAAACGCGAGAGAAGATTTCCACCGTCTTGAAGAACGAACAAGCGATAGTAAAAGAGAGAAAGAGTGCGCGAGAGAGAGAGAGAGAGAGAGAGAGAGAAACAGAATGGGCCCGCGTTCGTCCTCACTCGATTCCAAGTTTCGACTCACCGATCTTCCCCTTTTTTAGCCCTTTTTCGTTTCCTTTTTACCTCACGTGGCGAGGATTCCGCGGCACTTTGCTCTGCTTCGTGTATCCTCCTCTACCTTTCCGAACCCCCCACCCCCACTTGTCCTTAGATCGTCGTCGTGCTCGCATTAAAAATGTATCAATCTCGCATAGGTATAGCTCTTCTCTCAGTTGGCTGTGTTTTGCCAAAGAGTGCACGGAATCGAGAAAGACCATGAAAGAAAGAGAAAGAGAGAAAGAGGAGTGGGGGGGGGGACAGGGGGAGAGAGAAAGAGGTCCTGTCGTGGTAGAATTTGCTCGAAGGCGTCGTAAAGAATAACGCAGTATCTACGAGTTCTTCTTCTTCTTCTTCTTCTTCTTCTTCTTCTACTTCGTTTAAGAAGTGCCGCGAGTATCTTCGAAATATATCTGCGTATTTCAAAGTCTTTCGAAGTTTTTCCAAGAGAGAACGAGTATATGTAAGAGAGAGAGAGAGAAAGAAAGAACGAAAGATAGATAGATAGATGCTCTCTAACACGAAACGGTGATTTATATCATCGATAAATCCTCGACGATCCAATTAGATCGAGCCACTTCGTTAGATTTCTGAACGATTGTAGTCATTCTTTAGTTCTTTGTGCGTGTTTCGTATTAATTATGTGTAATAGATAAAGTAGATTAAAGTTAAAAAAAGTATATTAGTAAATTAAGAAAAGTATATGTTGGAATATGATAATTCGAGAAATGTTAATTTCTTATTTTCTTTTTGTTAAGTAAAAACATGTTAAGTAAATATTGGGTTTGCAAGTAAATGATTACGTATTTTGTCGATAAGTGGCCTTTTAAAGTCAGTAATGACTTAGTTGTCAACTCAATATAATCCGTAAAATACGAAGAGTAGAAATAAGTTGATATTAGTTGTAAAAATATTGATTTGATTTATAAAAAAATAAATCAGTATCACGTGATCAAAAAATTTTGTATAAATAATGAAATAAAAAAAGAAATGTATGATAAAATTTAGAAAAATTTGATTTTTTAGGGTAAGGGTTTTTCTTGGTAAATCGAAGACGAATCTGAGGAAGAAGAAGAAGAAGAATAATAAGCAAAGGGATTGTGTGTAAGAAAAATATTCACTTTCCGTCTTACGCGTCTCGTTCGCATCGTCTTCGTCGTCGTTGTTTCAACACTCGCGAGAGATCTTTCCGAGCGATGAATAGACGACGTCACCGTCGAATTTTACATTGCATTGGGTCCCAGTCGATCGTTGGTCAGTGTGCCGAATATGGGCCCGAAGGTAGGTAGAGTGGGTCCCGTCGAGAAAAGGGGTCCCTGTCCTCTTTGAGCGAGGCAGGAACATCACTAAAGTGTCAGCGGCATCACAATTCGCGAGGAGCAAAAGAGCGCTTGTTAGTGGGCCCCCTCGAAAGGACAAAAAAGGGTAGAGAAGAGCGGAGGCCCCGAGTACGCGTTCCGGTGCTGAAATAAAAGGAAGGATTGTTTCTTGGTCTCGCCCTTCCCTCTTCCTCCTCCTCTTCCTCCTCTTCGAACTTCCCTCACTCCCTCCCATTCGTTCACTCGGTTCATGTCTTTGGACCATCCCCCTGCACGCGCTTCTCCCTCTTGTGATTTTCAACGGTAGTGGGGGAAGGAGGACCACCTTTAGGCTAACTCAGTTCAGGATTTCAGAAAATACTTTCTTTTGCGGTAAAACAAAAGGAGATATCTCTTCTCCTTCGTTCTCTCTTTGTCTTCATCCTCATCCTTCTCTTCACGAATCTCGCTCGATCGGGTCCTTAGGTATAGGGTATACATATACACACACATACACTGATACTCTTCCTTCCCTACGTCACGAAATCGCAATCGGTCTTTGCCCGTCGCCGACACTGTCTCCGTTCCTGCGATGCTTCGATACAAATTACATGAAGAGGGACACGTAGTAAAAGAGGATAAGAGACGGAGAAAAGGAGAATAAGACCAAATGTTATTCTCGTTTCACATCGAGCGTGTGCGACGACCAACGCAATCCTACCTAACGCAAGCAAGCAAGGAAGGTAAGAAGGAAGGTACGTACGAACATACGAACGAACGAATGTACGAGAAACACGGAAAGACTGATGTTATCATCATTCCTTCTCGGTGACCGTGGACCCCTTTTGCACTCGTAATGCGCTACTCTTTTCTTCCTCCCTCCCTCCTTATGCACATGCATCGCCATTTCCAACACCACTAACTCTCACTCACATCAACTTCAAAAGATATTTTTCTCTTTATTCCTTGACAGAACCTAGCGTTCAGATTTACAAAAATGTGTGTTTCTTTTTTTATTTTTTTGAATTAACGAACTAACAAAATTCTTTCTTTAACCACCATCCTATTGCTCTCGTAAAAAGAAAAAAATATCTAACAATAAGTGAATTAATAAAGATCAAGATTTAATGTTTAATCGATAGCTTTTGATACAACTTTTATTAACCCTTTCGCTACTATGGGCCACTATAGTGGCCCTCCATAAAATGCCGCGTATTTTACATATGACGAACATATGCAGTTATAGCACATCAAATATCCCATTATGGACGTGCAATTTTACTGTTTTGTTTCTTTCAATTAAAAATTGTTAATATCAACAACAAAATTACTCAAAAATAAAGTGCAGTTTCGATACTGCACGTATTAGTAGCCCGTAGAGTAGACGTAGCGCTCGTAGCGAGAGGGTTAAACAACAAATGTAACTTTTTTATTAGTAGAAATATTTATACTCGAAAGAATATCATGATATATCCACGTCAAAGGTAGCGTTGAAAATATCTTGAAATAATTTTCAATTTTCATTGAAATCAACATACATCCTTATAATATCCTTATCACATAGAGATAATGAATTCTAATTCAACTACTTAAAGGATCTATCATATACGTAATATCTTATAAATGTATTATGTGTGTGAAAAGTAATTTCGACTCCTTATTATGAATTCTTTTATTCTACTTGTAGTTTCTATCCTAACGTAAGACACGAATATATCTGTATATGTGTGTGTAGTATAAAAGTCCTAGTAATATTATAAGATATCCAGGAGTCCTTTCCGCCGGATGGAAAAGCGCTGCCGGAGATAGAGCGGTTTACCATAAGAAGACAGGTGCTTGGCAGCGACTTAACTAAGTTGCAAGCATAAAAGCCGAAGGCTTCGTGCATTAGTGACGGCTGTTAGTACCGGACTGCCAGGAGGCGCAAGAAATCCCATAAACTCGCGCAAAACTGCCAGACCGAGGATTACGAGCCGCCGCATACGCGGTTTCTGTTCCTCCTGCAACATAGACTTCATCTCTCTCTCTTTCTCTCTCTTTTTTTTTCTTTCATCTTTTTATTTTCTTGATTCTCTTTTCTACCGTACAATTTCTCGAACGTTTACGCGTTTTCATAAACCAATCGAAATCGTTTCAATTCTAACGATTTAAAACCAACCCCATTTGATTTTGCTTTTATTTTCAAATTATTTTAAATGAAGTAATAAAGAAAATAAAAAGAAAAAAAGCTAAGAGAGTAGTATCGTTTAAAGTAGAGTAAATGTAGCTATCCATTTGTATTATTTTTTCTTTGAAGAAAACAAGAATTCTCTTTCTCTCTCTCTCTTTCTCTCAATCGTATCGTATTACAGTTGTAAGAACTTCATTTCATGGTGCTATAGAGCCTTGTAACTTAGTTGAACGTTTCCGAGACATCGATGGGATTATCTCTGTAAGGATGGGCAGGGTATTAACATCCTGATACGTTCGCGAATGCGTCGTATCTTGGATTATCTCGGATCAAGGATCTTATTAGATTTATGCAAAGAGCTATGTTCGTTTCCTTGACGAAGTACAGGCTATTAAGGCGTCTTAGAAAATGTATTTAAAGATAACTGTTTAATGTGGAGTAATAAAACAAATGAATGTGTATCCACAGGTCATTGTCTCGTGTGAATCGTAATAATTATGAAATTAAATGAAATTATTGAATAATACATTTTTTAATATAATAATAAGATACTTTAGTTTTAATTTTCGTATTAAAGATTATTCACGAATTATATTATTATTCGACATTTTTCACAAGTATAATAATCTCTTTTTTTTCCTCAAAAAAAAAAAAAATAATTCAACACCGATCAATTAAGACATAAGTATCCCAAATAAAAGTATAAATTGTATAAACATCTTTTAACTTATCGGAATGTGTGACTTTTCTTACACTTTGACTTGATCTTAAGACCTAAAAGATACACCGAACATGTAACATACAAACCAATACAAAGACGTACATTTCGCATGGTTTAAGATAAGATAACTTAAATAACGTAGCTCATTGAATACAACACTTTCGTATGTCGAGGAAGTAAAGATGAATCTTCGTTGAAATTCCTTCTTACATCCGTTTGACCTCATTAAAACACCATCCTATATAAATTGATTTATTTCAATGAACCGATCTGCCAAAGAAATACAAGAAATAAATTACAAGAAATAAATAAAGACAAAGATAGTGGTGATGGTGGTGGTAGGAGAGAAGTACTCGTTGTTGTTGCATGGCAGGATCGGGGCAAATTGGACGACATGCGAGTTCTAATCGCGGATCTGTTCGAAGCAAAAGGCGTCGTCGGCCGGCTTTCGGCTTTGAATTCGCGACTCGAAGAAACGATAGCAAAAAGCTCAAGCGCGAAACAACACGCGCGTGCATGCGTGTCTCTCGCTCGTTAGCACCGACCGAACATCGTGAAACATGCACGATATCTTTCTTCTTTTCTTCTTCTCTCTTTCTATCTTTATCATTCATCTATCTCTATCTTTCTCACCTTTCTCGTCTGTTTCTCACCTTCGACAGCGTTAACGAGCGAATTTGAATCCGATCGTCGTCTAATCTTTCTCTTTCTTCTTTTCTTTTTTTAGAGGATGGGGAGTTAAAACGAAAAATGAAACACACTGTTTTATCATGCCGAAGGCAAATTGCCCCACGCCTACCAATTTTTAATATATCACTTTTTAGGCGTATCTATCGATTGAATTCATCGATGAATAAATGCACATTTCATGTTAAACAGTATCTCTACGTTATACTTTGATACTAAATTATTTTTGTATTTTTTTGTACTACTTGTAAAATGATACACGTTTTGATAAGTTAAGTAAAATAACGTAGTATGTGTATAACAGGGTAAATAGATATACCTTAACTAGGTATATAAGTGTGTAACTAATTACTATCATGTTGCATGTAAGTCATTAGTAAGCAGCAAGTAATAACCTACCGTGTAGTAAACGCTCTTTCAACATGCCGTGAAAACATGCCAATGAATGTTGCTAAAGATTATAATTATATACTTCTTATATATTATATTTTTCTTGCTTGTTCTATTTACTTCTACTATTTCTCTCTTTTTCTTTTTTAGTTTGCATAGATAAAATAAAGATTAAAATACGTTCATAAGATTATTCAATTATTATTAAGATATTTCACGGTAATTCGATAAATTTGAATAAAACCTGTAGCTCGATATATCTTCCCCCTTTTTTTTTATTTTTATCGTAAACGAGTCAAATTTTTAACACGGAAACGTCTTATTTCCTTATTTCACCAATTTTCTCATCAATTTTACTTTTCCATTAACAAAATTAATATCAAAAATATAATATATAAGTAGTAAATATCTATATAATATATATACGAGTAATTATGACAATGTGAACTAACAATTCAAATTATATTCAACAATTTATCATATATAATATCTACATATGTCAATTTCATGCAATATAAATATGTTTAACTAATACCAATGCCATAATTACCGCTAAATACACATATACATACAAATATATACTCATATACGCGTACATATATAGATATAGAAATATACAAATATAAGAAGAGTTTGAGAATACAGGGAACGCTCGAAGGGATAACGTGTCTTTTCTTATTCTCAATTCACAGTCAAGAATTAAGGATACAGCGGAACGCATTGGTCTCATCGCGGACGTAATGGCAGGCTAAACGGTGTCGGCACCTTGATATGCAAAAGCAGGAATTTCCGTGGCACGAAACGAACGGACCGTGCGAAAGAGAGAAAAGAGATACAAGTTAAGCCTTAGGAAGATATCTTTCTCTCTCTCTCTCTCTCTCTCTTTCACTCTCACTATCTCACTCTAACTTTCTTTCTGTCTGTCTGTCTGTCCGTCTGACTGCTTCTGTCTTTTTCTACACGTCTGTCTGTCTTCTTTTCTCTCTCCTTCTATCTTTCCGTTATTTTTTCTCTTTTCTGTAAGAAAATAAAGGGTGGGAGAGAAGAAAGGAGAAGGGGTTAGTAGTTGGATCTTGAAAGGAATGCGGTGCATGTGCTATTCCCGTAATAGCGTCCGTTTACATCGGCTCTTTAACGTCCAGGATTCGTACGGCATTCGTCTTCCCGACGTTCTTCGAAAGCATGAGAAAAGAGAGAGAAAGAGAGAGAAAGAATAAATCCTTTGATCCTTTTCCGCAGTATTCCATGGCTCGTACCAAGAACATCGAAGGAAGGATCTTCTTCTTCTTCTTCTTCTTCTTCTTCTTCTTCTTCTTCTTCTTCTTCTTCTTCTTCTTCTTCTTCTTCTTCTTCTTCTCCTTCTTCTTCTTCTTCTTCTCCGTTAGTTTCCATCTCGTTCGTTGATCGAGATCTCTCGCGGTTAGGTTCGGTTCGGTTTGGTTCGGTTAGGTTCGGTTGGATTTTGATTCGGTACGAAGCAATTTGAGAAAAATCTCAAAAATCGTTGAGTAGAAAGAAAAAAGTGAGTGAAAAGTAAAATAAAAAATAAAAATACAAAACAGAAGAAAAAGAAGTAAGGGCGGTGAGAGGGTGGGGGTGGAGGGGAATTTAATAAATCCTAAGCACGTTCACGAGAGAAGAGTCACTTTAATTATCTCGTTTCAGGCGTGACGTAAGAACGTCGCGTTTCTCGCCTTTCCCTACCTCCTCCTCCTTCTCTTCAATTCTCTGGTTTTCTTCTATCGTCAATCTTATTTTTCTCTTTTATTCTACGTTGGTTGGTTGGTTGTCCCCCTTTGGAAGAATCGACTAAGAAACGGCAGCAGGTAGGATGCGCGAAATGAAAGGTGTAGTAGTAGTAGTTGTTGTTGTAGTTGTAGGTAGAAAAAGATATAAGGACAAAACCGGCCAAAGACTTTTCGGAATGCCGCGCTTGGAACGCATTCAAATCGTTTCGTCGCTTCGTTTTGCGTCCTACAGGAGGTGGATTGACGTTGAGGGATGACACGTTTCTCTTCAAGAAACTGGCATCTCTCTACTACGGTTAACAGAGCAGCAAACACACCGGTAACAGAAACAACGGAGTGTAGAACGATGCTTTGGAAGCCCTTCCTTCCTTCCTTCCTTCCTTCCTTCCTTTCTTCCTTCCTTCCTTCCTTCGAGTAACTCAGCGAATCGTGGGACCGAATAAGAGGAAGAAAAGACGTTCGAACGATAAAACGTTCAAAAGAGAGAGAGAGAGAGAGAGAGAGAGAGAGAGAATGGTAAGGTAAGAAACACGAGAGAGAGAGATAGTAAATGAGACTATCATCGAGATAGAAAGAAAGAGAGAGAAAGATTGAGGGGGGAAGGTTAGGGAGGAGGGAAGGTGGACATTTTTGTCATGCGTTTCCGTCGCTTTCGCGAATTCGTCGGGTAAGATCGTGCCGAGAATGATCACTGTTCGTTCTGGCATTGCAACCTGGAGCTCCGATCTATAAAATCCAATGGAATGCTGTGAGTGATCCTTGTGTGATCACAGGTGGTGCGTTTGTCTGTGCTGGCCGTTGCCGATTGCTCTTTGCTCTTACTACTACTACTACTAATAGTATTGGTGTTATCCTTGAGGAAAAAGTATATCCCAAAATTCTTAACGTCCAAATCGAACGCTTTGATTTTAATGCCTTTATATAATCGATGTTGATATAAATCAAAGTTGATAGGATTTACTGTAACATTTTTGTTAAAATGTTTTTTTCGGAGTTTTTTTTATGAAAATGAAATATCGATTTATTTGTTTTTTATAGAAAAATGATTGAATATTTAAATATCGTATAATAATGGTGTATTATTGTTAGATATCATTATTTGACTATTGAAAAAGAAAATGTTTTGTAAGGATAATATAATATAGGTGGTCCCCCTTTATTGGTTGGTTAGAATTTCTTTTCACAGCACGCTTTAGAGTAGCAAACGGCGTCATGCAGGAGCCAAGAACGAGTGAAACGGGGTTCGGGAGAGACGAAAATAAGAGAAAGAGAGAGAGAAGGGAAGAAAAAGGTAAACGAAAGGACGTAGTGCCGCGAGCGGAGGAATTGATGAAAGAGCGCGACTTATGCATACCGTGTAAGTGACGCGCTTGAATAATTCATTCTAATAAAATAATGCAGTCTGCGCGGGGCTCTGACCGTAAGCGCGGTTTCTCTGCTAACCGGGCAAAAACCGTCTAGAATCTCTGATGGCAACCAGAGACCCATCGGCTAACGGCCTTTTTAGAACCCGACTTCTTCTAAAATCAAACCCCCCAACCCCACCCACTTCTTTTTTCTTTCTTTTCCTATTTCTCTCTTTTTTTTTTTTTTTTTTTTGATTCTTTCGAATCCTCACACCGGATGTGACTGATGATATGAGATTGACTACCGTTTGTTGTAAAAGAAAAAAAAATAATGCACTTATCATGTAATCAAACTTATTTTAAATGTTTCATTTTAAATTTCTATTCATTTGTATTCATTTTAGAATTCAAACATAAATAAATCTTAATATGACAGATATACTGTATAAATATTTTCAAAATTAATTTAATAATAAATATGATGCATGTGATTTAATTTCACAATTGTGTATTTATGATATTGTAATATTGATATTTAATCTTCTGCATTCGATAGGTTACTATCGGTCATTACACGGTTTAACATGATAATTCGAACGATAACTATGTTTATTTAGGTTTTATTCGAGCAATACTGTTTCATGAATACTTTCAAAAATAAAATGTGTAGAAAACAACTTGCCAAATCTTTAATCTTAAATGTGTCATATGAAAGACACTAAAGCACATATTACTGCGATAATTGTCCTTACAAGTCTAAGATGTATCTTGGAAATTGTTTTAGAAAATAATACACAAAACAAATAATATAGAACTTAATGTTTAACAATTATTCTTCTTTGAAGTATATAAATTTATAATATATTAAATTTGAAATGTTAAATTGTTCGTATAATCATTTCTTACAGATAGCTGTGAGAAATTCACTAAATATGTAAAAAATCGTTTTCAAATTGGTAGTTAGTGGGAAAAACGTTTAATGCGGTATTTATGTTATTAAGAAGTGGGGAAATTATTTACATATTATAAAAATCGTTTGAAAGGATAGAGAAGGTGAAAAGCAAGGATTCAAAAAGGGAAAGAATGAAAAGGTTTATACAAAAATTCCATCGGGCCGGGCTCGGGCTCGTAACTTGCTGAGGAGAAGGAAATAAAATCGAATGATACTTTTCTCACCACTTATTTTCTCTCTCTTCCTATCTTCCTATCTTTCTCTCTCTCTCTCTCTCTCTCTCCCTCTCTCTTTCTTTGCCAGTTTTTATCGTCTTATTCTTAACGAAAGACGAACGTTTAGAGAGATAAAATTTTATGTCTCACGCACAACGCTTGGTCGTGCGGGGATATCAACGAAACGAGCCACTCGAGGCAAAACACACTGCTGGATTTTTAAATCCATGTAAAAAAAAAAAGGTGAATTGGTATACTGTGCAACGAACTTCGTCATTTAAATTCCAAGTTACTCGTACGCGTATCGTTGACGTTAAAAAGAAAAGAACTGTGCAATAATATCGATGACATTTTAAATAAGAAAGAAAAGAGACTATGAAAGACAAGAAAAAAATAAAGTGAAAAAGACGTAGAAAAAAAAAACAGGTCAAATGATTTATAGACGTTGATTTATCTCACTCAGAAAAGTTAAATGTTCATAACTATCTAAGTAATTACAAAATATCTCTAATCAAATTGTCTTTACTTTGTTGTATCTTGAATAACAACACATTTACTATCTAATATTAGCTTTATTTCTTTCGTCTCTTTGGTTTTTTTTTATTTTTTTTTTTTTTTTTTTTTTTATCACAAGACTATAATATCAAACGAATAGGGAGTTAAATGAAGTTGCGAAACGAATCGACGAACCTAGTATGGAAAATATTAAAAAAAAAAAAAAAAGAGAAAGAGACATATATAATACTCGATCAAGCGTAAAGATATATTTTTTATCGCAGTAACCACCGTGCGAGTAAACGAAATCATACGTAATAATTTGAAATAAGTAACATGATTGATTATTTGAACAAAATATTTCCAAAAGTATATTAGAAACTCATTGACCAGTATTTAAATAAAAATTTGTGAGAGATTAAATATCTCAGTTGTCGTTTTTGTCAACTCACGTAAAACGATTCTATTGGGTTGGTAAATAAGTCATTGCTAATTTTAAAAAGACACCTATTAATAAAGTTCGCAATCATTTACTTGCTAACCCAATATTTCATCGTTGAAGAAATAACTATCAAAAAAAAAAAAAATAGAAAAAGAGAAGCAATAGATGAATTATTCGAAGAAAATATTTCCAAAAGTATATTAGAAACACATTGATCGGTATTTAACCCTTTGAGTGCTAGATACTTTTAACCAAAATGTTTTGTAGGAACGAAATAATTTATTATTAATTAGATTCTAATAATAAATTATATTTATTATTTAAAGTTTTTGTTTTTGAATATAATTTAATTAATTAACCCTTTAACGCACAATTTTTGTGAAAAAGAAAATCTGCTAAAAAAATCAATTTTTTTTATGTAAAAAAACACAATTTACGCAAAAAAATTGTAAAAATACAAAATAAATCAAAATTTTTATAGCAGCATAGAATACAACGCCGCTCGAGCTCGTGCAACTTAAGGGGTTAATATGAACATACAACAATTATTTTACATTAATATTAACAAACACATATATGCGTCGATAGACCACTATAGTAATTTCTACCAAACGCATATATATGCGTCTATAGCATTATAAGGTTTCAATGAAAATTTGTGGGGGATTAAATATCTCAGTTGAGACGTTTTTGTCAATTCACATAAAACGTTTCTATTCCATCGTTGAAGAAAAAACGTCAAAAAAAAAACAAAAAAAAAACAAGAAAAGCAATAGATAAATTATTCGAAGAAAGTATTTTCAAAAGTATATTAGAAACTCATTGATCAGTATTTAAATGAAAATTTATGGGGGATTAAATATCTTAGTTGACGTTTTTGTTAATCCACGTAAAACGTTTCTATTCTATCGTTGAAGAAATAACTTCCAAAAAAAAAAAAAAAGAAAAAAAAAGAAAGCAATAGATGAATAGATAGATTGAAGGAGAGTGTTGGTTTCGTATAAATCGGAAAATCGATCGACCCCAAAGTCCATGTGGAATAGTTCGGAAAACGATCTCGATAAACAAGACAATTTCATTGTTGGACGTCCCCAGGAATCCATAAATCTGCAAAGTCACTTGTCCGAAGAGTGTTGGTCGAAGGCGCGATTAGAAGAGAAGTAGTTTGAAGAGAGAAAAAAAAGAGAAGGAAAAGGAAACTCGCCATCGTTCGCCATCTTGAAAGGATGTATGCCGCCAAACGATTGAATGTCTCCCCAAGCGGACATCGTCTCTTCGGAGATCACCTTCGAGATCCTTTTTTCAAAAGTCGCCGCCACCTCTTCCTCCTCCTCCTCCTCCTCCTCCCTCTTTGACCTTTCCTCTCTCTCTCTTTCTTTTTTCCTCTTATCCTCTTCACCTTTCCCTTTCTTTACTTCCTTCCAACACTCTCGTTGTGTTGTGGGAATTGAAAGAACCGGCTGGCGATTCTCTCCTCTCTCTTTCTCTTTCTCTCTCTCTCTCTCTCTCTCTCTCTCTTTCTGTTGGTCCTCTCGAAATCGGTGACAATTCTATTTTCCGTTTGGTGCCACACTCTCTTTGCCCGATACGGGAATAAAAATCTTTACGGCAAATCGCCTATATATTCTCTCTCTCTCTCTTTTTTGTTTTCTTTTTTCTTTTTTTCTGTTCCCTGTTTGAACGAGGTATCGAAACATCGACGACCCTCCCTCCTCCCATCGTTCGAAAATAAAACTTCGATGAAGTTGCATAAGAAATCAATGAACCTACTCTCTTTTTCTTTCCTTCTTTCTTTTTTTCCCCCTCTTTTTCTTACATTTTATTCACTCTAAGTGAATAAGGATATAAATTACATCTAAAGATATTTACTTGTTTAGGAATAATTGTTCACAATAACAACGATAAAATATAGATCAATTTTCACACAACACTTTAACTTTTTAGGCACTACGCGCCACTATAGTGGCTCTTTCGCGGATTTTTAAAATATAGTATACCTAATTTTATTATTAATTATTAAAGTAAAATGTCTAAGTAAAATATATGTGTATCATTTCTTTGAGAAAAATTATAATTTAATCATGAAAAACTTCATTAACCCTTTAAGTACATTTGACGACTGAGACTCGTCATCTGCTTACTTGGGCGAAGTTTCGGTGGACGAGTCTGACTTGTCATTTGAATTTGAGAAGCTTATATAAATATATAAATATTGCTATTTTGTTTCATTTATATATTGGGTTTGCAAGAAAGTAATTTCGGTAGTAAGTAAATATATATATAATATTATTGGGTTACAAGAAAGTAATATTTCACACTAGAAAACCGAAATTACTTTCTTGCTAACCCAATATTTATTTATATTTTGTAATTGAGATTGTATTGTATTTTGTAATTGAAATGTTGCAAAAATATATTTATATCACCAATATAAATATATTCCAAATAAAATGTATTAATTTTACATATTAATCCATATAGCAACAAATTAAATCCGTTATATATGGATAAAAATCTTCAAACAATTCAGTACTCAAAGGGTTAAAGTATACTCGCGTAAATAACAGCCTTTGTTCGTCACACACCGTAGTTTTATCATTTACAGGTAATTCTCGTTGAACCCTGTTGTACCTTTGTACAAGAAACAGCCCCGTGCAACATTCAGTCGTGCCTAAAATGTTGAAATGCTATGATTTAATTCTTTTTCTTTTTATTTTTGTATTGCATTGTCTTTGCACCCTGTTTAAACGAGATACGAAAAAATTGACCCTCCTTTTATCTAACAAAAATAAAATTTCGTTGATATTACATACAGAAATGAATCAATGTACTCTCCATCTTTTTTATTACAATACTTTCTTACAATTTTATTCAATCAATGGTAAATTACAATATTATAAAATAAACATTTAATATTTTATACAAGTAAGTATAGGTTAATGCAAAAAATAGTTAAATAGATTCTCGAAATAGAAATACAGGACAGAGGTGAACGTAAATGTCAATTATTTCGCGATTAGAATACTGTAAATAGATACACGAGGTTAATATTGCGTGATTCGAATATAAAAAACGATTTGAAATGATAAAAAAAACTTCACATTCGCCATTCGTGTAATAGTAGTATTATGATATCGTCGTAGCAGTGGTGAGAGTGAGGAAGGAGAAATGGGTCGAGAGTGGGGGGAGGAAAAGAGAAGAGGATAAGGGAGAAAGGCATTGGATAAAGGGAAGGGGGTATGAGAGAGAGAGAGAGGGGTGAGAACGAGCGCCAAACATTATAATAAATCAGTAGTGCTCTGACGTGAATGTAAAATTGCCGGAACCGATCTGGTCGTGTATAACACGAGGAACGTAGGGGAAGGGATGAACTCGACGACTACGAAGATCGAAAGAGGGAGACAGTCAGATAAAGGGAAAGGGAAAAGAGAGAGAGAAACGATGGTCCATTGTGAGAGTTATTTGTCATGCTGCCTACGAATCTATGGGAGCCGATGATAGCGCCAATGGAGCGACGATACACGTGGGGTCGTTCCTATTGGCCGATTATCAATGGTTATAGCCCGTACTAAGCGCCATATGTAAAGAAACAAGGGATGCTACCTACCCTCTCGGGGGGTTTAACTCATCTCTCTATTTTTTTCTCCATACTGATCTTATCGATTCGCTAACGGGTATTTCGTTTAAAAGATCTATTTGCTAACTTGATGTGTTTAATATTAGATTCCTTCAAAAGTTTCTTCCTTTATAGTAATTCTATAGGCACTATATTTTTTATGTTGAATAATTAAAAGTATAATAAAAGGTAAAATAAAGTAAAATCGATATTTTTTTAGTAGAATAATGTAAAATATAAATAAAAAAATATATAAAGCATACAATATTGTTCAACTTATCATCAAAAAGGGAAGAAATTTTTGGGAATTATATATTATTATATATAATATATATTACCTTCACTTAATACTTTTTAACGCAAAATAAAAAAAGGAATCAAATGATATAAAAAAAAATATTAAATTCCATTTAAAAAAAGAGTGCAACTGCATCTAACGAGTACATCAATGCATTTTCAAAAAAAGTAAGGTTATAGAAAGTTGACATTTATTATATATATATTATATAATATTATAATATAATATAATTTTTTATTATGTAATTTTTTAATTATATAATAATAATATGTATTATATTTTATTGTATATTTAATAATATATATATTTCTTTTAATATTATAGTCTTTAAATTATTATATTTATAATATATTTTGAATAATTATTTTTTAATAATATTTATCTGTCGTTTATTAATTTATCTAATAATCGTGTTTACTTTATTATTATCATCTATATCGTAAATTTTATTTAGAATTTTATTATAAAACTAAAATAAGAAAAATGTAATTTTGGGTAAAAATCAAATTTCATAAAACGTGAACTGTCTTAGAAGGAATAATTAGAAAAATTTGTTAATAATAAAATAAACGACAATTTATTCTTTTTTTTGTTTGATAATATATTACGCTTGTTATTTTCTAGAATTGTAGTCAATAAATTTTGAACAATCAACGAGGATTGAAACTACATATTGAATGAAAGAAAGCAGTAATATTTCTTTTAGAGTCAAAAGACAAAAGGAATGAGAAAGAGCATTAAATTAGTCTGGAGTCGAATATACAAATTTCGATTTAATTTTTTTTTTTTTTTTTTGATTTTTTTCTTTTATTACAAACAAGCAAGTGAGAATAAAGAATGGAACAGAGGAGGAGGGGAATGGATAGAAGAGAAAAAGCAAAGCCACCCTCGACATATTACGCGGAGTCGTAATAATCGAATCACTCTAGAGCCAAAGAGAGAGAGAGAAAGAGAGAGAAGTTATCGACCCGCCAATTCGATTTCGAATTCACCGACGATATCCAATATCCAATCGGCCTCCTGTTTGGTTTAAGTTTCGCCGATTCTCTTTTGTTTATTATTTCTCGCGTCCCGGATTAATTCGGAACTCGTTTTGCACACGTGCTTTTTTTCCAGTCGGACTCTTTTGTCTCTCGATTTTTTATTTCGACTCACGAACCGAAAATCTGCAGCCCGAACTTTTTTCGTTCGAACAAAATCCGTCGGTTCTCGAACTCCACGTTATGGAAAATTTATTTCGCGATTTTTTGATTCGACAAAAAATCTTCGCAAAGAAAAGAAAAAGAAAAAAAATACAATCCAATATACGTAAATTTCATTCCATCTATAAAAAATAATAATAATAATAAACACATAAAGGATAATTTTATGATAATATTTTTGATAATGAAGAACACTAAATAAAATAAAAAATAAAAAAATACAATATACGTAAATTTCGTTCTATCGATAAGGAAGATAAAAAAAATAATAATAATAATAAATATATACAGGATAATTATATGACAATATTTTTGATAATGAAGAACACTAAATAAAAAGAAAAAAATACCTAAAATTAGATAAGAATTTGTATTGCCATACGAATTGACAAAGATGACGCGTGTATTACGATATTCGATTTGTATAAAATCCCATGTTTAATAACACGGAATTTTCTTATCTGTAATTAACATCTAAAATGATACATTAATAACGACAGTTATCTCGTATGGTTGTTAGAGGGAACGTTAAAATTCGTAGAAGAACAAGTCGCGTGGTTTAAGTATCAGACGCGTTAGCATCTCGTTAACGAAATCACACAGGTGTTTACGCTGTAGTTAACACTTCATCGAACTGGAATGATGTCGGAGTAAAGTATGTAAACTCGAAAAAGAAAAATGAGTGAGAGAAAAAGAAAAGAGAGAGAGAGAGAAAGAGTGAGATGAAAGTCTCAGCTAATTGGCGAGACGTTCGAAAGTCACACGAACGATGTAACTGTGTCTCTCTGTATGTAAGTTTGTGTGAAAAAAGAGAGAGAGAGAGAGAGAGAGAGAGAGAGAGAGAGAAGGTGTATCTTCGAGATCGTATTTACATGAAATCCCAATAAATACCACGAATTCCCAGCTGATTTAATTAAGCACGGATGCACTACGTCGACGTTAAAACAGCCGCCCGCGGTACAACCCAGCACAAGGACCAAATATCCATATAGATGGCGTGAAAATGTGCGAGTTTAACGATGACAAGCTGGCTTTTATCAGCATTTAAATTGATGACAGTTTAGATCGGCTTTTTAATGGAAACACGACACGCGGATGACCTTTTCTTTCTTTTTTTTTCACTCACTCGTAATATTCTTAATTATATTTAATTATTCTCTACTCTTTATATTATTCTGATATGCAATCAACAGATTTTTAATTAACAAAATTGTTGGTTTTGTTAAGAATTTATTTCATTGTATTAAATTATATTTTATTTAGTATATTTTTATCTTTTTTTATTTTTTCAAATGAATGAAACGAAACGAATGTTACGAGCTTGATGTAACGTTAAATTTAAAATGTTTTATAATATATATTGTAAATATATAATCAATACATATTATTTGTAAATTTAATTAATATATTGTTGTAAATTTTATTGTAAAAATATAATACATATATATATTGAGTTTTAGTTTGATGTTAGAATATAGATACTTATCTGAGAAACTTTGACTTATTTTTTCAAATGCACGAAACAAAACGAATGTTACAAACTCTGAATTTTAGTTTGATGTTAGAACATAAGTATAATTATCTGCGAAACTTTGACGAAATTTGTTGAGAGAATACAAGAAGGTAAATAATAGGAAAGGAATCTACGCAAGTTGTGAGGTGAGCAAACGTACGGGACGTTTCTCTCTTTTGGATCTCTGTGGGAACGGGACTTGAAGACTTCATTATTTTTGCGAAGGGGAACTGCCCTTTCTTGTTAGGGGATTCCTTGCCCAGGGCGACGAGAGAGGCCAGGCCGTCTTGTTAAAATTCTCCGAACTGCATATGAGCACAGAAGACTGTGTGTGACGTTCTTTTCTCTTTCTTCGTTTCTTCTTCTACTTCTTCATCTTCTTTTTCTTCTTTTATTTATTATATATACTTTTATTTAAAATTTTACAATACAGGATGAAAAATCTTGAAAAAAACAAATTAAGTAAATGTATTAAAATAATTATAATACGCAAATTAAATCTAAAGAAAAGTGTTTCCCCAGAAAGATTAAAATTTTCATCTTCTAAATTGAATAATCATTCCTAAAGTTTTCTCAGTTTCACCATAGATTTGCCATCACCCCCGTAGTATAAAACCCTAACATCGAGGATCCTTTACAAGTGCTGTTAGAGAATGGTCGGAGGGTTGAATATTCTCCCTTCTCCAAATGCTTTGCCCATTTCGGACATGGTAGGGTGGCTGGGGCTGGTAACTGGTAAACCGGCTGTAACTTCGCTCCGATTGGCTCGACGTTTAGGGGATGTTTCGACGGACGATCTCCCACTGTCGGGTTGGCCGGATTTAATTAATCGATCGCGACGCATTACCGGCCGACAAATGGAGGGCCCCGCGGTTAATGCTCTCGCAAATAATTTCGTTAATCATCAATCACGAATAACAAAGGATCCCCGTAGACGATAATGTGAGGTCACGCACCGTTGACGCCAGCCAATCATATCTATATCTATATATATATATATATGATATATATATGATATATATCTATACCCTTACGCGTAAATATGTTATTTAACCAACATTTGTAATTTGTCGTCGTAATTTACGAAGAAACAACACACACACATATACACATGTTATATAGAAAAATAAATTGACAAAAATCTAACGTCAAATCGTAAAGATATCAATACTTACTTACGATCTATATATATTTCATTTTTCAAAAAAAGAAAAAAACATTACATTTACATTAGATTTTTCTTTCACTTCTTCTATCTTTATCTATTCTAGCTTTAGTTCCTTTCTTCTTTCTCTCTCTCTCTCTCTCTTTTTCTCTCTCTCGTATCTGTTCACGGAACATTGACTTTTTCCTGGGATTCAAATCGCGTACGTAACGACGTATCGAATGAGGGAAAAAGAAGAGTAAGAGAGATGGGAGGAGGTACGGGGAGGAGGGGGTTGGAACGAGGATAAAGTCCTTTCCGTGGATTTTCTCCGGTAGGATAACTCGTAGCAGTACCGGTTCGCCATGACAGGAAGCCGGATCGCGTTTCCGGTGAGGAAAGAGTGAGAGAATGAGAGAGAAAAAGAGATAGAAATATAGAAAGAGAGAGAGAGAAATAGTAGAGACAGAGGATGGGGTTTCATAAGTTATCGATTGAAAGGGAGGCGCAGTGGGAGGGCACCTCGTAGTTGTCATGGCGACCGAACCTGCGCCCTGCGACTTGGACGTTTACCTTAATGCCTGGGAATTACGGGACGTGATTTTCGTCCTGGTTTTCTCCTCTCGACGAGAGGAGCGCTTTAGCGATAATGTAATTTTATCTCCCCCTCGATATCCAAGTTCTCCTCCTCCTCCTCCCCCTACTCCTCCTCCTATTCATTCTCCTCTTCCTCTTCCTCCTCTTCTTTCTACTCCTCTCTCTCTCTCTCTTTTATTCCTTTATCTTCTTTACCTTCAGTTCATCCTTTTTCTATCCTTGTCTATTCTCCTTTTTCTCATTCTCTTCATTTTCTTTCTTTTTCTCACAATCGTCGGATATACGTATTTCTATCTTTGTTCCGTATTTGCTACGTACACTTTTGGCAAACAACGTTTTACTTCATTGGCCGTTTGACGAATTAATTGAATTCCGAATTAATCGCGAGGAAAGCCATATGAATATGGATCCCCATCCCCCTTTCCAGGAATATTCTTGTCTTTTTCTTTCTTTTCTATTCTTTTTTTTTTAAGATCACGAATTGGAATGTAGATGGTTGGAAAGGATGGTAAAAAAAAATGTTCTACCTTGATAGGGTTCGATATTATTATTATTATTAGGTATATAAGAATTATTATAATATTTTAATGTTTCTTTTATTAATTTATATGAATATATTTCATTATATGTATATGAATTTTGATTTAACGAAATTGTAATGAAAATTTTGATCGAACGTATAGTTCGATTGGTATTTCATTAAATTAGTTAAATACCAATCTAAAATTAATTTAATTGGTATTTAATTAAATTTATTAAATACCAATCTAAAATGAATTTAATTGGTAATTTAATTATTTGAGATGTTTTGAATTATTTGTATTTTGTTTTTTGTTTTTCTTTTTTTGTTCGTCTAATAAACGTCCTGTTTAATACGCGAAAAAGAAGAACGAAGTGATTGTTGAGGATCGAAACACGTTTTATCCCACAAGTGCACGGAGTCTCGTTCATGAAAAATTCCCTCGGGAGCTGTAGGAACTTGCGAGCACGCATTAGCTAACTACGTTCTGATTCGTTTCTCGAATCGATAGAGAAAAACCAAAGAAACTTTAAGCTGAATTATGTTCTCTCTCTTGATCTTTTCTTCTTCATTATCTCTCTTTCTCTCTTGTAACTAATTTTATCGTTTTTGAAGTTCATTAAACAATTCCTTTTAACACAAGTTCGTTAATTTTTATAAAATGAATCAGTAAATGACACACACACACACATATATATATATAAATTATATTTCTATTTTTTTAGATCGTTCCGAAAATTTCTTCCTTTTTTTGATAACATGTTAAACAATATTGCATTCGTAATATATTGTTGTTTATATTTTATATTATTTTACTAGAAAAATATCGATTCTACTCTATTTTACCTTTTATTAAGAGTATATAATTTAATATATAAATAATATATAATTAAGTACATAATTTAATAAATAAATAATATATAATTAAGCATATAATTATTCAACCTAAAAAATATTGTGCCCGTAGAATTACTAAAAAAATATAAAAAACTTTCGAGACGACCTAATATATAATAATATTAAATTATTATAATAAACTGTATTTTTTAATTTGTCAATTGATTTTATTTGATTATAATATTCTAACAAATTACACGATAACCACACAGATTTTTATAATATTTAAGAAAAATAATATTGACTTACTTAGTTACAATCTAATATACGTAATTGTGTTATTTTTTAATGATTTCTCAGTTCTACTTGAAAAAAAAAAAGAAAAGCAAAAGAGGGTATCCATATTAAATATCATTGAGGGTTTAATAAGAGGGTCTCGTTTTATTCACCTCGAGACTTGCTCTTCGTCTTCTTAATATCAAGCTAGCAAATCCTCATCCCTCCGTCACTTGATAAGGCGGAGCTTGCAAGCTCTCACCACGAAGAAAGAGATACGGTTACTATGGCGTTATGTAAATCGTCGGATTACTCGTCCGGGCAAATTGGAAATCGGGTGCGAGAGACTCCGAACCACCCCCTCCCTCTTACTCTTTGGTCTCCTTGCCAATCCTCCCTTTCACAGATCCTACTCCTCCTCCTCCTCCTCCCTCTCTTCTTCTTCTTCTTCTTCTTCTTCATCATTGTTGGTGTAACATAACACATACACACATATATATAAGGACAAATACACTCACTTCTTCTACACCCGTTCGTCGGTTTTTCGAGGAGGGTGAAAAGCAACGAAATGGTGGTGGAATGGTGGAGGTGGTGGTGGTTACCAACGGTGTTACGAGGGTTGATATAAACGATTTACCACCACCATCGTAACAACATTCACGCTAACACGATTACGAGCTAGCAACGATGGCGTCACGATCGCAGCAAGCGACGAAAATTGTCCCATGTGCCGCGTTAGGAACATTAGCTAAACGGCGTCTCTGATTGGCTAGATTTCGCCTCGAGACCTCGATGATTCTTCGTGAACGAGAAAGGTACCATGAAAAAGGGCCAAATGGAATGAGTTCGATGGGGAACGATAAAGTACAAAGCTGAATGTGTGTTGGCTCCTCCTGACACTGAGTGTTTTCAACGTGTGTTGGTTTGATAAAAAAACGTTTAAAAAACTTTTTTTTTTCATTTGTGGCATGTATTATGAAATACCAACTTTAAGAAATTTCACATTAGGAATTGAAACGATGTTAAATCTTGGTAATGGATAATACTCATTTGTTTGTATTTAAATAAATGGTTTTTTTTTCTTCTCTTTTTCTTTTTTAAATATGGGGAGGGGTGAGAAAGAAACTTGAAACGTTCACACTTAATAGGTAGAATTAGTGACAACAAAAATTGACCGCAACCGACATGTGGTTGCATTTAAGTCACGCCATCGGTTCAGATCCAATTTCATTGAGTTTTCTATGAAAAAACATAAATCGAGTTAAACTAAGCGATATTCTCTTTTTTTTTTCTTTATTCAAGGGGCGTGGCCTCACTTTGGGTGGTTTCACGAGTTACGATGGAACACTCGTCTTTTACATCTCTCTTAGGAATTTAAATAAAAAAACAAAGATCAAAAATAATATGGAAAAAAAAATTAATAGCTTCGACCTAGGAATTTTTTTTCGATAAATAATTTCGAAACAAAATTTTGATTTTTGTTGAACAATTTTTTTATTTGCAGCAACATTTGATTGAGAAAAGTGGAGTAATTAATTGAAACGAATTTTATTTAGATTAAAAAAAAAATTTATATTTATAAAATTAATTCGTATAAAATAAAGAAGTTGTAATTCATTGTCGGAAAGAAAAGAAACCCTCCCCCACATTGAGTTCGAATTTACACGTAAATGACGTTTGTTTTCAAGAGAAAACAGTATCGTATCGTATAGTAATAGCGGTCTTTGCCTTTGTTCAATCGTAATGAGTTATCGCGTCGATTTTTACGAGTGGGGTGTTTCTTTCGGTCTGCGTTTGTTAGTTTCGAAGGTAACACGAGACTTGCTCTTGGAGTGTCACTCGACACGACTAATGGGCCCATAATGACCGAAGGACACGTCCGACAGAAAGATAGAAAAGAAAGAAATTTATACGAAGAAAGAGAAAAGAATAAAAGACCTACGTTTGAAATAACCGCTCAACCGGAAAATCTCGAACAACGTCCGAAATACGCACACTCGTGTTTTTTTAAACTTGATTTACAAATGTGAACTGAACGAAAAGGTCTAAATTCTCTTAAATCGTCTAAACGAAAATAATAAAATGAATGAGAAAAGATTAAAATATACGATTTCATTTTATCAAAGGAAAAAGAAAATGACACGAGTTAGATAGAAACATTCTTAGCAGGACTTTCATGGAAAATGAGAAAAACTGAGCAGTGCTCGTAAACTCGAGATTGCTTGCTGGTTTTACGAGCTTTCCATCACATTTTCGGGATTATTTGAGAAAATGGAATCCTTTGTGAGCTACCACAAACGTATTCTCTTTCGCTGGGAAGTATGAGATGAGAAGAAAAGAGAAGAGAATAGAAAGAAAGAGAGAGAGTGAGAGAGAGAAATAACATTCCCCTAAAATACAGACCAGCTGGAAAATCATAAAAATGAAAATGTTACAAATCTAACTACCTTCTCTAACTCGTGTGTCTTTTTTAGTTCTTTTTTCTTATTTTTCGTCTCAAAAATTGCTGTTGAAGGGGGAATGAGAATAGTATGCGTTTTGAATGGTATGCAGTATAAAAACGTTGGGGAGAGTAAAAAAAAGGGGGAAAGAAATGTGATATAGTTTCAAAATTCGTTCGGTTTATTGCCCACAATTTTCGTGTTGTAAAATAAAAAAAGGTAATATAAGTGTTAGGATATTCATATTCAACGCTAGGCGAGATATAATACGCGAAGGAGGAAAATCAGATTACGAAATTTGAATACGTTTTAGAAAATATTTATGATCGTTAAAGTGAACGATTAGAATTTTAATTAGAACAATATGAGAACATTGAAAAAGAATATTATAAAAATTACGTTAACTATCATTTTGCGATATGAACAAGTAATAATAATAAATACAATGAATAATATTGAAAAACAACAAATGAAATAATTATAATAGTAAATAATTATCGTAATTTCTTTTAAATAAAGAAAGAAAGAAAATAATATATTAGGTTTATCAAAAAATTCTGTTTGTTCAGAAAAACGCTGGTTTAATTTTTCACTTCTAGGGATAAGGCATTTTTTAAAAATGGGATAAACAAATTGCCATCACTTTGATAAGAAGGTAAAAATAATAATGGAAATTATATTATTCAATAAAGTTTATTCAAAGTATGAAAAATTCATTATTTTATTTTATTCTAAAACTAAACAGAACTTTTTGGTAGACCCAATAATTCTTTCATGATAGTAAATAAAAACTAAATGTTAATATTTCCAATAAGGGAACAAATTTCTCCCAATAAGTGTTATATTGGGTTAGCAAGAAAGTAATTTCGGTTTTCTAGTTGAAATATTATTTTCTTGCCAACCCAATAATATTATACATATATTTATATATACGTATTATATTAATATATATATATATATATATATATATATTTACTCATTACCGAAATTACTTTCTTGCCAACCCAATACAATTCTCAAAGAATTTGTTCTATTGACGAATTCTTTTCATTCCAAATCCGTCATTGTATATACATGTAAGTATATAACCAAGGTAAAATACGTACACGTAGTAGCTTTACACGTTCGTTTTAAGGCACTTTGGCAAAGCGATCGAAGGGAAAAGGAAAACAATCTTAGTGCAAGGCATTGTGTAAACAATCGATCTTTGAAAGAACGCGTTAAAGGGAGAGTTCATCGTCGTCTTCGTCATCATCGTCGACGTTTTCGTAGTCTTCTTAGCTTAGTTGTATATACATATAATATATATATATATGTACTTATGTATGTAGTTGTTGTAAAATCGTCGAAGCGAGGAGGCACGCGTGCGAAACTGGCTTCGACTTTCCGGCCAATTTGAGCCGATAAAACCGAACATCTTCTCTCTAACTCGTCGACTTTTGTTGGGTCTTACATTAGTTCTCTTGTGCGTTTGCTACCAACCACGATATCTCCAAGGATATTCTCGCCATGGTTATTCTTCTCTTGGTTAGTTATTTGTACCCTCTTTTATTTCTCTTATTTTCTATCGTTCTCTCTCTCTCTCTTTCTCTCAAGTTCCTTTGATACTCCATTCCTCGAGTATACTCGTTCGAACTGTACAATTCTACTCCTGAAACCAGCAATTTTCACCTGGCAAACGCACCTCGTCATAGACTACTACCACCCGACGATCATCCACCTCCTTATCCTCCTCCTACTTTTATCTTCTTCTTTTCTCTTTCTTTTGATTTTTATTTTCTTTTTCATTTTTTTCTCTCTTTCTTTCTTACTTCTCTTCTCTTTTCTACTCGACGAAGAAACTATCGGCTCTTTTCACGTGATTGCTCTCACAAGTAACTACTGTTTGTTTAGCTTGACTATACTATACTATACTATAACTATACTACAACGGCACAGAAGAAACGGCCTCCCTCTTCCAGAGATTTTCGCAATTTTCTTTACCGATACTCCTCCTCTTCCACTTTTTTCTTTTTCTTCTTTTGCACCTCTTTCGTTTCATCTTCTTCTTCTTCTTCTTCTTCTTCTTCTTCTACTTCGTTCTCAAACTCTTAAGGATGAGAGAATAAGCTCGACCTCGAAGCTCTTTCTTACTTTCTTTCTTTGTTTTTCAGTATCTCTCTTTCACTCTCGAAGATTCACGCTGAAAGCGTTGAGACGAAATTGCAGGTGCAATTCGCTCAAGGTTTACTACCTTTCGTGAGAGAGAAAAAGGAAGAAATGAGATAGCAGATAGAAACGCGTTCTCCAAAATGGCGCGAATAGTTTCACGATTTCCGGTATTCTACTAGATTTTGTAGTTGATGTATATGCGAGTCTTTACTTCCCTTTTCGTGAAATAATACTATTTTCTCATAGTTGAAACATTTTCTTTTCTATTTTTTTTTTTTAAATCTAAAATCGTTCGTTGGAAGATATAAATCATTTCCGATTAAAATTTCTATAATAAAATCTTTTCCTATATTCGAATAAGTATTAAATATTAAATTAACAAATGTAACCGAATCGATGGAAATTTTTTTGGAAAACGAATTTACCTCGTTCGCCATATTTGATGAGAGGGAAAAATAATATATCTCGTAGTACGATGAATTCAATTAGAATGATCTATTTAAAAGATGTATTATTAAAAAGATTATTTTTTTTTTTAATTAAAAATTGATTCCATACACTCACATACACCAGGCAGGTAATACAAATTATTCCGAAAAGTTTTTCTATAATTGAAATTGATTTTTATACGATAAACGTGAATAAATTTTACAAATATTTTTTCTTTTCTTTTTTTAAATACACTTATCAAATGGAACTAATTGTAATTTGATTATTAACCCTTTGGTTACATTTGACGAATTCAGTACGTCATGCATTTGTTTGGGCAAAGATGCACATGACGTTTTGATACGTCATTCAAACTGACTGAGATGAGATTGAATTAGTTCATTCTGGTTTATTTTCAAGTAATGCATAATTTTTATATTATTATAATTAATTACTATAATATTTAATATTATATATTTATTATTAATTTAAATTATTATATAATATTTCAAAGTAGTTTTCAAATAAATGTGTACCCAAAGGGTTAACAAAAATATATAATAAATACTATATTAATATATATATATATATATATAGTAAGCAATTAGATAGATACTAATATATTATAAATATAATATATTATATACTATTCTATATACTATATTCTATATAATACCTATATATATATATATTTATAACTTAATATAACTATAATATATAACTAATATATATATAACTAAATATAGATGATCTATAGATCTATAGATATAGATATAACTAAATATATAACTTAAATATAACTATAATATATATTATATATTATATAGAATATAGTATATATATATATATATAAATATAATAAATTATATAAAGAAATTTAAGCGTTAGAAAAATAAAGAAAATTATCTGATAAACAAATACAAAATATATATATAGATAAATAGATAGATAGATTGTAAAAAAAATCTATAGTTCATCTCGTGAACGTGCATGACCGTGATTTCCTCAGAGTATTGTTACGATTCCTGTAATCGAATGAGCTTGGTAATTAGGTAGATAGAACGAAAAGCGTTCTCGATTACGGCGATTAGTTGATTCAGTTCCTCGAGAGTAAGAAAACGAATGAAAAAGAAAAAGAAAAAAAAATAGACATTAGCGAGATCGACGCGGGGTTTGCGTGTTGGTTCGTAACGATTTCAAGCCCTACTCGAGTTAATCGAGTCTCGAGCTCTTTCTACGCGTAATTACGATCTCTCCTTTCTCTTCGTTCGTTCTAGCGATAATTAGAACCGCGACCGGTAACGCTTTATTATCGACGAATTTAGAAATCGGATCTAATCGGTCTCAATTTTCTTCTTAAAACTATAAAAACCGATCGCGTAACAATTGATTCCAACTATATAAAATTACACATTTTTCTTATTATTCTGTAATATTTTCATCAAACCAAATCCAATTAAATAAAATCATTTATATTTACATTGTAATATATATATATATATATATTCGTGAGATATTTTCTAATCATCGGTTTTAGATGATATTTGTACCCATAATTATGAGAGTGGTCTAAGTCAAAATTTAAAAATAAAACATGAGTTTTATCAGTTATTTCACATAACATTACTTTAAATTAAATTAATTTTAATTAATTTTGTATTGTTATTATTTTTGTAACTCTTTTGTAATTTGTTTTAGTATTGTTATTTGTATAGTAACTTTTTTATAATTTGTTTTAGTATTGTTATTAATTTGTATTAGTATTGTTATTTGTATTGTAACTGTTATGTAATTTGTTATTTCAATATTATATAGAATTAATTTAGTATTCAAATTTAATCCTTTAAATATCTCAAAACAAGAAATATATGACTAAAACCACTTTCATAATTATGGGAGCACATTTATTATATATGTATTATAATTATTATAAAAATATGTCATACTCTACTACGAAAAAAGATACAATTGATGTTTTATTTATTTCAAAAATGTATACTTTTTCAAATTATTTCGAGTTAATGAACATTTAATATTGTCCAATCTATTTTATTACCATGACAAGTAATAAAAACAATTTCTAGGAACATACATATACATATATGTATATATTCAACGTATTTCAATTAAAATATTTTCGTGTTAGTTAATAGTCTCGTATGTTTGAACGATAATGATCTTTAACGGGAAAAGGGTTGAAAATTCCAAAGGACATATCAGACTAGATACGTACGTGATAAAGGGAGCGCACGCGCATACACGACGATATAGAACACGATTGGGAAAGGTGGGGGAAAGAGAAACGAAGAGAGAAACACGATGGTGGAGAGGAAGTAGTTTCATAGGGGAGAAAAATAATAGGGGACAAGCTCCCCTTTCGTAACAGCTAGAAATCGAGTCCCGCCGCACGTAGTACATTACGTATTGTGTGCTTACAGTTTATAGGATGATACGAGCCGGTAGGGGTGTGTTAGCGGGCTGGACGCCGAGATCATCCCCTGCAGTTAACTCAAATTGCATTATGGGAGGGTTTATCGCGTTCTAGAGGCCGATTGTGGGGTGAACGGCGTGAACATATTTGATGGTATATGTGTGTATACATCTGTCTCTTTTTCTCATTCTATCTATCTAATGTATCTATCAATCTATTTATCTCACTCTACACACACACACAAAGACATATATGAGCTTGCTGCACTCATACATTTTCATTGTACCTTTAACAAACATTTCTTACGAGATTGTATGCGTTGTACGAATCATAATAGGAAACGGTACCTAGTAACCCCCCACACCCCCTACCCACCCCACAATGATCAAGACTATTTGTTTAATAGGGATTATTGTGTCTCAAACGGGTGGGGTAAAAGAGCATCGTACCGAATTGAAATCAAATGACACGTGACGCCCTTTTCCACGAGGATGGCCACTTTATTGTGTCGATCAAGTTTCTAGTTACCATAGAATAGAAATCTCTAGAGCAACAAAATGCTTAGACCGATCTAATTTATCGTTAAATCGATGGATGATGCGGTTTTCCAGTTCACTTATTCATCTTCGATAGGGTAATACGTATGTGTAGTATATAAACGAGTTTAATTTATCGTTTTGTCGTCTTTACGAGTCACGGTTTTAGTTCGTTAGGATGTCGTAACTGGAGATCACTTATTTACGAGTTATACTCTGTGTGTGTGTGTGTGTGTGTGTATGTGTGCGTGATGTGTAGCTGATGATCATGTTGAAGTCGTTAAATAAGAATAAGATTTGTTCAGTTCAGTAATCGGATAAAATATCCAATAAATTTTCAACAAAATTTATAATATAATATTTTTAAATATAACACATATATATATTGATATTAGGTCGTCCCAAAAGTTTCTTCTTTTTTTTCTTTTTTAAATAATTTTAAGCGCTCAATATATGTATAGTATATGTTGAATAATATACAGTAAAGAAAAAGGTATATATATATATATAATATTATATATAAATATTATTATAAAATTTTATTATTTTAATTTAATTTAATTATTTATATACATATTTATTATAATTATATTATATATTATGTATGTATCATAATTAATTTCTTATTATCACGCGAGAGAGAGAGAGAGAGAGAGGGAGAGATTCGTTTTGGTTTAAAACGAAAACAAATATTTATCTCCTTGTTAAATGATGAAAATAGAAAAGTAAAAAGAAATAAAATGAGAGATATGCCTTAACAGTTACAGAATAAATAAAATAAAAAAATAGTTTTACAGGTGACGCAATACAGTGTCATCGTTACGTGTACATATAACCCACATTTAGCTTGAACAAAATATGTTTTCCTACCCGCAAGTGAAGTCGATAATAAAATGTAGAAAAATATGTGTATTAATGAAAAGCTGACGCAAAAATTCAACCAAATTACGATTCTATGGGCGACGTTAATTGACCAATTTAAGTCGACTTTTAATAATTTAATTAAGGGGGAACTCCGACGATCTTTTTGAACCGTGACGAAGAGATAGTCTAATAAACCATTCCGCAATGTTTCGTTATAGTTACGTCAGTTAGTCTAGAGTAATCGGTAATGGCCAGTTTGACTTTCGTAATTCCCTATTGTTTTTTTTATTTTTTTATTTCTCTTATTGTAAAAGCTCTTGCTTTCATATTTTATTATTTACATTTTCGAAACGTCTTTTTTTTTGTTTTAACACTTTGTTATCTCTATTTAATGAATATTTTATATTTTTATTGATAACATATTTTTACTCATATTCCTCTGTAGAAATTATTTTCTAATTTCATTCTCGGTAAACTGCGAGCTGAATTATTCTAATTTCCAATTTATTAATTCAATGATAAATACTTTGATTCAAATTTTTAATTAATTAATACTTTTTTCTTTGATTTATTGGATTGGCAACTAAGTGATTACGTATTTTGTTGATAGATGGCTTTTTAAAATCAGCAATGACTTAGTTGTCAACCCAATATAATAATAAACTGTTTTAACAAGACAATAATTTTTAAACGTGTATAATTAATTACACAAAACCACATGTACATTATAATACGATATAATTATTTATATAATTTCTACATTTAAATTCTAAATAAAATAGATCATCAAATAAAACGATTAATCTTTTATCTAGGTAGTACCAATGTATATGCGCATGTGCAGAAAGACACGTAGAGTCTTGCAAATGGAAGTCAGTGAATCACGAAGCAAGCGGTATGTAAATCCGCGTAACGGAGCCGTTTATTCGTCCCATAAAAAGGCCAATAAAACCTCTCCGAAGAGAAAATGGTCTTTCGCCATCCCCCCTTTCGTCTTTTCACCCCTTTTTCTCTTTCTCTTTCTCACTCCTTTTTTTTCTTTACTCTCCGTCTTTCTTTCCACCCTCTTTGAACGACTTCCGTTTTCCCCCACCAACGTCGGCCCTTTTCGTCCTGTCGACTTCTTTTCTTATTTTTCTTGCCCCTCTCTTTCTGTTTCTGCTGTTTCTTCATCGGCCGGAAAAATGACAGAACATAAATCGTCGTTGGAATAAAGAATATACGAAAAGAATCGTGCAAGAGAAAAAGAAAGAAGAAAGATAATACATGCATATATATACGTGTATGTATATGTGTATGTGTGTGTATTCGTCTTTTCTCTTTTCTCGTTACACAACCAATCCCCGAGTGGATGGATTTCGAGAGAAACGGAAAGAAATCGTTCTACATATTGCTTGAAATTGATCTTCCACCGTTTCTTTTCTTTCATTCGTATTTTTTTCTTTTTCCTTTTTCCTTTTCTTTTTCTATCCATCTATATATCTATCTGTATCTTTTTCTCAATTCTTCTTAAATTTTTTTTGTTCTTTCTTTCCTATCGTTTGGCCCTTTTTAACCCACGTGCGTCCTTAGAAATATTCCCTCGAGTATCGAGACACTGACGTATTGCTTTGGTAATTGGTAAGATTTTCGTAAAAACGAAAGAAAATTTTGTCAGGGGGAAGACTTATTTTACGTTGAAAATAAACCAAATGATGATCTTCGTTAAATTTTAATTAAATTAATTGTCATAGTAAAGTTTGTTGATTATAATACGTTAGTTTTGTATGACCTATTCGAAATTAATTCTTTATATTTACTTTTTTTTAAGTAGGAATACAATTAATTTCGAAATAAAAAAAAACAGAAATACTCAATGTCGTGTTTAATTTAATTGTACCTCAACAAATTATGCTATATCGATAAAAAAAGGTAGAGGAAAAAATAAAAGAATAATAAAACAAGATTTAACATTCGCAAGATGTTGAAATTGATTTTTTTGTTTATATTCACAAAACTGTTTCCTTAACCAAGCAGTTATATCGTACGGTAATTCATGATAAATATGCATGAATGTAAATTCATGTGTTAAGGTGTCACATAAAAAGGGATGAAATTTAGTGAAGCCACGAGTAGATTGTCAAGATGATTTCAAAAATCCGGTTCTTTTACGAACACTGTAATTCGTGCACCGGTGAATAAATTTACAGAAACTGGATCTCTCCATGACGAAAGAAGATTTGATCGTGTAAGGATGGTACTGAATTTGATACTGCGTATATATATATATATATGTTTTTTCTTTCATTGTAAAAATATACGTAAAGACACAGATGAATAAAAACTCATTTTTCCAAAATAATACAAAGAATATAAATTTAATAAAAAAAAATTATACAACACTTTAAAATGCATCTGCAACATATTTGATAGAAATAAAAAAATATAACATTGACATTTATAATATTTAATATTTAAATTGAAAATTGTTCTATTTAATTTTTTTTAATTTAATATATTATTTAATATTTTTTTTTATTTAATATATTTTGTTTTCTTCACTTATGACATTTTAGTTATTAATTAACTTAATTAATACAACTTAACACAAATATACTATAAGTATACTAAATACGACCATGAGTTGAATATGGTTAAAATATCATATCAAATAATAAAATTGTTTTCTATGTTAGGCTTAAAACTTTTCAACCCACTAACGTATATATTTTTTCATACACACCTATTATACTACTTTTATACATTATACTACATTGTATGTATGTGTGTGTGTTATGTGTAAGGAAACATTATTGGACAAAAAGAAATATTCTCCTTTTATTAAATGAGATCGAAAAAAAGCATCGATGATAAAGAATCTCGCGATGATCTAACGCGTTACACGGAGGGAGGAACACTCGGGGGGAAAGGGAGGGGACAATTTTCATAGCAATAAAAAGCGAAAAGAAGGGTGCGAAGGGCAGAAAAGAGACGACTGGATAATCTCGCGACACTTTAGTTTACTCTACAAACATCGTCTTGGTGTCGGGGAAATATTATTGCAAGGGGTGTTGGCAGCCCCTATCCGACGCTTCTGAAACCGATATACTACACCCTTACGGTATACTACACATGGCCAGGTGTTAACCTTCGAAGATAATATTAAAAGGATAGTAAGATAAATATGAGGAGGAAAAAAAAAACCTCTGGAAAGACTCTATGGAATATTTCGTTTCTTTTTTTATTATTAATCCTTCGATCGTTATTTAAAAAAAAATAAATAAATAAAAAAGAAAGTAGATACGAGAAATTAGATCAATCGATAAATCGGTAAGTTTGTAAATTAAATAGATATTTTTTTTTTTATTTAACGATCAATAATTAATACTAGTAATTAATTCATAAGTGTGGGTTTGATTGATGCAAAACTAATTTTTATGTTAGACTCAAAACTTTTCAACCCATCCCGCGTAATTATTTAATTATAATAATTAATGTAAAAATAAATTATTTAGTAACTATATTATTAAATATTATTAATTATTATTAAATTATGTATATAAAAAAACATTTTAATTAATTTTATTTATTAATTATATTATTAAATGTTATTAATTATTATTAAATTTTTTATATAAAAAATAAATGTAAAATTAATTTATTTATTAACGATCGAACAATACTTTTTCGTGTTAATATTTGTAACTAATAATTCTTTATTAGCTAGAGAAAATGTACATATATATATATATAAATTGTTCGTATTTTTAGTCGAATAAGAAAAATTTGTGGAAATAACGAGAAAGATGGGTCAGACACAAAAAGAAGTGAGAATAAATCTTCAACTCGTAGATTAATCTTCGTCTTTTAACGAGAGTTTTCAAGATGTAGGCACGCGCCATGGCGACTAATTCGAAGCAGACTTTTTTTCCTTTTCACGATTCTACGGGTAAAGATCATTTCATTCGTGTTTTTAGAAAAATGCTTATCGGCTAAGCTTTATTCTCGTCTTGAAGTTTTTATGAAAGAGGAAAGATCGATTTTCAAGAGCGAGTTTTCTCTCGTTGCATCTGCCATGTTATATTTTTTTCTTTCTCTTATTTTATTACTTTTTTTTTTCTTCTTTCTTTTTTAGACTCGTTTCTCGAACGAGATGACACACAAATCCGTGACTGTTTCTTCTCTTCTCTATTTCCATTTTTTTTTTCATTTTTTTTTTTTTTTTTGGTAACTCTTATCTCAGAACGAACCCTTAAACATAAAGAGTTGAATGTAAGAAATTTTATTTTTAATTATTTTAGTCATTCCTAAGTCTCAATTTTTTACTGTAAACAAAAAAAGGAAAAGGTATACACCGTATAAAAAAAATTCGCAATTTCATTTTTTTTTATTTGATAAGTGTTTCAATTTAAACATGAAATTTATTCAAGAAAAAAATAGCCACCAAGTATTTTTTCAATAACTTCCTTATACGATAATTGTAAAATTATTATTTGTACGTTAATGAAAAGATTATATATTAAATATTGACAAAGATTTAATTAATTATTAACTAAAAGATAATTTTCGAGATTAGAAGATAGAAATTTCAAGAATATATTCGATCGTAAATAGATTGAAACGGAAATCGTTTACGTTCTTAAGTAAGAAATACTTTCAACGCAAATCGATCCGAAAATCGTTTGTAAACAGGTTAAAGTAATAAATGAAAAATATAAGTTATAGACCAATAAACGAATGCGAACATATTTATGTCGGAACTGGCTAAGTGCGACTTTTAACACTCCATCTGTGTTCATATCCTGAGCTCGATTTAGATTAACACAGAAATGGTATCGGCATCCCTCAAACAACTAGCATCTGGCCTAAGGTGGTCCATCCTACGCTTTCACTTTAAAAGACAAGCAGGAACTTAAACTGGGAATGGAAAGAACGAAACTCAAAAGTCATTTCTCGTATGATTCAAAATGGTTCGACTTGTTACACTTGATAACTTTTTACATTTTCGTTGATCGATATTATTAAATTGATTAAAAAATTTATTAAATGAAGAAGAAGAAGGAGCAAAAAAAGATAAGAAAGAATGTTTTTTTTGTTTTCATATTTCTTTTTATAAATATTTATATGTTCGCAAAACAAAAATAATACCTATATTATAAATATGATTAAATAAAATACTCGATTCCGATAAACTCAATCGGTCACTTAAAAAAAAGAAATAAAATCTATAAAACGTTTACGCAACGATTAATTATAAAAAAAAAACATAATATAAGTGCATATACACATGTTTAACGTAATAATGACGACGATAATAATAATTTACATGTTTATAAGATAGAATATGAAAAAAAAATACACAAAACTTTTATTTTAATCGTTTAAATTATATCGATTCGTTCAAATCTTTCCATTCTTGGATGTACGTAAAGTATTTATTTCTCTCATATCAAATTACATTAATCAAATTCAAAATATAATAAATAACATAAAATATCTCGATAAAATAATCGTCGGAGTTTTACAAGCACCGTACTAACTATCGATCATATGTTTGTAATTAATTAGCAGCATAATTATAATACTCGTGAGAGGACAATTATAATATACGTTACTAACACAGAACCCTTAGGGGAGAAGAAGGAGGAAGAGAGGGGAGGGTCAAAAGGTTCACACATATTTCTTCTCTCTTTCTAACTTGAAATCTAACATTCTAACTATCATTCTTTCACTGTTTTTTTTTTGTTCTTCTCACACATATAAAAGAAGTGTTACAAGAGACACATACAAACACAGGCATTTCTTCTCATTCTCTCTCTTTCTTTCTGACGTAAAATCTAACATTTTAACTATCATAATCTCTCTCTCTCTCTCTCTCTCTCTCTCTTTCTTTCTGTGTATATTTTTTTAATCAGACAAATGTACATACAGAAGAAGAAGAAGAAGTTGAAAATCTTGGATGGTATCGCAACTCTATGTAGCTTCTTCTACTCGCGTAAAAGCAAAAGATAGTATATAGTTGGTGGTGTTAGTATATGTGTATGTGTATGTGTGTGTCTGTATGTTAAAGCGTATTCTAATGCGTGAGCGAGTAAGAGAAGAGCGAGTACACGTTCGCTGTTAGAGGCGCGTGAGCGTGCGCGCGATGCTTTAACAAGGGTCTGACAGGCTCGTTGCCGTTGTTATTTATCGGTTATGTCGGCGCATCTCCCATCTCGACGAGAGAAGCCTCTCGACTCTCTTTCTTTCACAGTTTTTCTCGACTCTCTTTCTCTTTCTATCTTTTTAAACCTCCTCCCACACACGCGTAAAAGTCTACACTCCTGCGAAGACACCGTCCTTCCTCCTATCCTTAGTCACAGGGATGCAACAACTAAAGTGGTGGGTGGGGGATCGGTCGGGCTTGTAACTTATCGTAATTTGTTCCTTACTTTAGAAATGTTCTTGGAAAATTGAACGATAAAGTAAATTACGGATTATGATCAAATTGTAAAGAAAAATAAATAATGACGACATCTTTTTGGGGGGGGGGGAATAATTGAAGTTAGAATTGGTTATATCGAACATTTTGTAAAAAATTATATCTTCTTTGAAGTATATATTTCGAGCATTACCTTATCTTTATACAATGTTATTATTAATCTTATATTTATTTAATTAATTGTAATTTATCTATTAAAGAAATTTTGTTAATTGTCGTTGGTAAAAATAATACACTCTCTTAAAGATAAAAAGTATTATTATTAAAATAAGGGAGATTATGAAATCGATTATTTGGACATGATAGGGTACTCGGTTTAATAAGTACGGTCCTGGTTTCGCGATAATGGCGCCGGTGGACGAACGCGTTCGTGTGCTCGGGCTTTACGAGTACGATGATGTTAACGCGCGTAGAGAGTAGGATGAAGAAGAAATGGTGGAGGAGGAGGAGGAAGAGGGCACAGAGAGCTGTTAGGCTCTAGCACGTGTTAAAAACATAACCACTTACTTGAATGGGCTTAGACTTTATTTATCGCGACCGTTTTTCTTCTCTTTATCTATTTCTCTCTCCCTCTCTCTCTCTCTCTTTCAGTCTTACATTCATTGCCTGCTATAATTCGTCCAATCCTCTTTCACGCCTATACACTCTTATAGATAGATCGTCAAAGATGCTTGAAAATTACCGTGAAAATGGTGGTGGCATCGTTAAAGAGATTCTTGCTTCTTTTGATGATCCATCGAGTGTTCGTTCGATGAAGTTTCTAATGAACAACGAATTTGTTTACGAGCAAAACCGTGTTTTACACTTTTACTCTACTACCAGATGAATACGATCAACGTGACTACCCCCACCAATCTTTGGCCATTTATCTTTCATTTCTCGAAGCATAATGTTTCTAAAAATGGCGCCATCCAAAGTATTCGTCTAAATTTTCCAAAATATCCTAATAATTACTGAAATTTATACAATATAACAAGATAGTTTTAAATATAATAAATAAATATTATTTTCGTCTCTGTAAAATTGTCAACATCAAAAAACAAATAAAATAACAAAGTAAGAGAGAAGGAATATAAAAGGATCATAATCGAAGAGTCAGAAACATGTATTTGTAAGTGTATACACACGTGTAAGAAGACGACCGATCAAGTTGGCAAATTTCGGACGGTGAGAGTTTGGAAAATCGCGGTTAACGTTGCTCGGACTGGATTTATCGTTGAGGGAATGGCCTTAACGTAGAGGAAGGGAAACTAACATCCCGTGGGATATGTCTCCCTTTTACCGTTGACTGAGAGCTCCCATGAGCCAGTGCTCGCTCATACATGCGAATTGGGAAAATTTTTGCGTTTGAAATCGTCTCCTACCTATATACATATACATATATATATACACGCATATACTACACACGTATGATACATTTCGTGATAACAACAGTCATCTAGAACTGTTCTCGAACAAGAGAGAGAGAGAGAAGAAAGAGAGAGAAAGAGAAAAAGAGAAGTTATATACATGCTCGTAAAGCTTTTAATCGTTTCATCAAGTTGTTGTTATAGCAGTGAATGGCCGGCCATTTTGCCGTCGATTGGAATGGCGAATGGTGGCGGACGAAGAGCAGCAGCAACTTGTTTTGCCTCCCGAGGCACTCACTCTTTACTACGGCACTGTGCGTCCGAGACACGAGACCATTTTCGCCAACGATTAAAAGTAAACGCGCTACCGGATTGTCCCCTTTCGACATTCCTATCTTTTCTAGCTTACCATACCAAACACAACCCCGTTCCCTGTACTGAATACACGCAAAGGTGATTTTATCGTGAAATCATGCAATTGATCTGATTTTGTCAACCGATTTTATTTTATTTTACAGATCAGAATAATCTTCCTTAAATTGATGATAATTTTTAATAAACATTTTATTCGTGGTTGGTACATTAACATAAATCAATTTTTTTAGGATATTTTTTGTAAAGTTTTGATATATTTTTTAAGATTTTTAAGAAAAATATAATAATTTATATTACATATGTATTTGAAACCGTGCAAATGTCAACCGATTTATTATAAGTTATATATTTATTATATTCATGTATTTTGCGAAGCGTCAACAACGTCCACCCCATAAAAATGAACGACGTGATTCCACGACATATACAGACGGGTTTAAAATCGAGTTTTTGGATTAACAAAAACCGAAGATAAAAATCTTTAGTGGATCTGAGAAAGAAGTAACTCGAATAGAATTCAAAAAGGTCATTAGTACGCGAGAGACTTTGTATATAATGTAAACGATTTTAGTCGAATTAACGAGATATAGCGAGAGTAAGAAACAGCTTCTTTCTCTGTTCTTTCCGGGGAACGATGTTGACCATGAGATCATATATATTCGAAAACACGACACTCGATCTGTTTTGGAATTAGACAGGAAGATAGGTCGCTCGTAAAAAGATCCTTGGAAGATGCTTGCGTTAACATACATGCACTCACGCATTCACTCACTCACGAAGGAGTGTAAAGTAAAGGAAATGAAAGGAAAGAGGAAAAGAAAGGTAAGGAAAGGAAAAGAAAAGTAAAGAAGAAGAAGAAGAGAAAATGGTAAGATTCTATCTGCTAGAATTATGTCTTTATTAGATGGAATCTCTGTCCGATGACCGTAACGGTTTACTGCGAACACCGTGAACTGCAGGTGTCCCGAAGGATGTGTTTCAGGTGAGAAAAGAGAGAAGAAAAAAAAGTGGGATATATGGAAAAGAATGAGAAAAAAGAAATTGATAAAATGAGAAGATACGTAGAAAAAGAAAGTTAATAAAAAGAAGATAGAATGAGAGGGAAAATGAGTGAAAACGAGAGAGAAGGAAAGCAAGAGAAAAGCAAATGTATTCTATTGGTAGGAACAGTCGCCAATCCCTTGTCTCATTATTCAACCGCCATTTTTGAACTTTAGATCAACAAACGAAGATCCACGTAAGAAAATAAAACAAAAAGAAAAATCAACCACCATCTCTTTTCTTCTACTTCTTTAAGAATTGAGATTGGTCTCCGAGTAACAGTAGCTTACCGTAAATCTGTCAGTTTTTTTTGCGTATACCGTTACTTTCTCTCTATCTCTATCTCATTCTCTTGCATTCACCATCGTCACCATCAAAAGAAGGTAAGAAGACAATCTCCTTCTTGGAATACTGATTTTTTCCCGTGATTCCTCATCCTCGCGCTCGCAAGGACAAGATTTTCATCGGATAAGGACAAAAATTGGACGAGATCTGTTTAAAGTACTTATCAGCAGTTTTTATCGTCAATATTTTTCACTTTTTACAGTGTTAATTAACTTTCTTGTCGTTTAAGAACTATTAATAATAGATAGTTGGAATAGATTCATGTTTTTCGATAAAACCATCTGGATAATACTTAATTTCATCTTGTAACGTTTATATAAAACGTTAAAGAATATTCAAAAAGAAATGAAATTGAAAGCATTGTTATCGCTAAGTCATCCCTTGTATATTTGAAATCAGAATACCGTAACGAAACTCGTTAGATATCGACTAGTTTCTATACTGATTTAAAGTGTAATTCATCGTTTGAGAAGGTAGTTGTGAGCCACGAGTTTGATGGTTTCCAGAGAATTGGCAAGAACATACGGACGCCCCTAGCTCCCCTGTCGTGAAACGTGATGAACGATGTCCCATAATGTCCCGAATAACAGGGTACCATTGACTCTTGACATTGTCGTTCAGGATGTTCTAGAAGGGCAGGGGTTTTCAAACTGTGGATGAAGTAAAGATTCGACCCTATTATATACAAATGTACAGATCGTTTCTAAATAAGTTTAGAGATTATTTATTATCTTGAAAAGTTTTGAAAAGATTTCGATCTGTTAGCCCATTCGATTGTATGAATTGAATTCTAGGAATAAAATAATTGAAATAACTAATGTTAACGATAAATCGATAAGTTTATTTTAAATGGATCTGCTGATATTGACGATTGCTAAAAAAAAAAAAAAACTATCTTTACACGATTCTAAAGAATGATTTAAATATTCAGAATATTTTGAAAACCCCTGCCAATAGCAGATAGTATATACCTACCACCACCCGCTGTGAACCCAGCTCGATCATTTACTCTATTTTTCATAGTTCCGAAACTGGTATCGTTTCCTTAGTCGTGCCCGGTTTTTCACGCTTCTTTCTTGAACGACTCATTTAGGTATATAGTTGCTTTTAAAAATCTTGTAAAGTTCCGTGCTTTTGTCAGATATATCCTAACATAAACCCAGGTTCGCGACAACAAAGCTAAATGAGATCGTTTATAAAACTCTAATAGATTTTTTTCTATAAAACTTTTAACTTCTTAAAATCCTAAGATTTTGTCAGATATATTCTAACATAAGAAACCTAGGTTCGCGACAATAAAGCTAAACGAGATCGTTTATAAAATTCTAATAGATTCTTTTCTATAAAACTTTTAACTTCTTAAAATCCTAAGGATGTTTGGCCAAAAAAAAATTCTAGCATAGATCAACAACAACAATTACAATGGGTAAATAAATCAATGCGTATCTTAGAAATCCTTTGATAAAAAATACAATGGACTATTAGTAATATATGCTGTCACGTTGATCTCTAAATCAATCGTTTAACTTTAAAAAAAAGATTTTTAAAAAGTAACCCTTTTCTGTATTCAATCAAACAATCATTGTATAAATTACCCGAGGTGAATAAAAAAATATATCAAAGTAGATCTTAAGTTTACAAATTACAGGAAAATTACTAAGACTATCAGTCACGGAAGGACATCAACGACTAATAACTTCAGTAATCAGGGGAAGATCGAAATCGTCCAGCTGCAAAAGTGGATTTCAAAAAGGAGAAGGAACCCGATCGGGTGGCAGGTGCAACGATGTCTAGCCTAAGGCATTCGATTCGCATCGTGGCTAATCGAAACGCCATTAGTACAACCTTTCCTGCGTGTTTCTCGGATAGGTAGCTCAGCTTCGTTAGCTTCCATGAAGAATTAGCAGTCCGCCATATTTTTTACCTTTACACGTTCATTTGCCTTTTCAAGATGATTTGAAAGATATATCCATAATAACACGTGAAACATCAAGAAAAAACAGTTGTTATCAAAATTACAACATGTTCATTTATATTAACACACTGCTTTTTTTTTTATATAAAAAGAACTTCATTTTGTTTTACAGATAAGTCTATTATAATATTACGAAAATAATTATTTGTATATTATAATATTATTTCAATTTTGTATTGTAAATTATTTGAAATTTATTTAACTTTGACACACATACACACACAATCTTTATTTTAAATGTTACAATAAGGATCAAATTTACTTATTTTATTTAAAAATTACTATAATTAAATATTGAAAAACATGGATTATTTATTTCTTTGTAAAAAAGAAAATTATTAGAATCATTGTCTTAACTTTTCTTCATCAACATTAATCACGTTTGTTCTAACTGATGTCATCGGGATTAATCCGAATAATCAATTTCAGTGTAATCGTTAGGTGTCCTTTTGAAAATCGAATTACAGGTCGACGGAAGGAGCTTCCGTCGTGACATAGTCATAAGGTCGGCCTTTATTGACCGTAGTTTGCGTCCATTGTCGTTGGTATTGTGGACAGGTCTAGTCGTGCCGCGTGAGCCGTCGCTTCCGTCGCTTCACCAGAACACACCATCGTTATTGTTCTCTCTTATAGTATACAACCATGCATGAGAGAAACTCATATGTAATACATAGAATACAATATATATATATATATGTTAGGTAAATTGTATACGTTAAACAGAAAATAATAGCTTTAGTGAATTATATTCGTATATATTTAATCTTACAATTAGATATTACAATCATTATAATTTGCTCGTAAATGTTTATAAGCTATTTAATTTAATTTTTTATGTGTTCGTGTATATGTGTAAATTTGATTAGATTGAATATACATTTGTTCCATTAGATATGTTTAATGAAAAAAAAAACACAAGAAAATGAATAAGATAAAAATGATTTAAAGATATTAAAAAAATAATAAAAAATTTCTCAATAAATTGATAAGAATTTTGTTCTCATTATTTATCTGTATATAATATGTAATAAAACGAATACTAAATAAGAATGATTATATTACTAAGAAAATTAAAAATCTTCATTATAATGTAATCAAGTTTATATCATAGAAATAAAACTGAAAATGAGACGGTTATAAAGGTCAAAATGAAAATAATATACATAAATGTAAGGAAGTTTAGACTTATTTGGACATTTGGTATGAAATTAGAATGATGAATCAAAAAAAAAAGAAGAAAAAGTTTAGAGTGGGAGGTTGGTAAAGTCACGATGTTTCTTAATGGAGGACCAGATAAGATCACCCCTTGATAATCCCGATGAATTCATGCGTGGCACGAGGCGTATGTTTTTCCTAGAGCAGGCCGTTTCTCCGGGCTTGGCTCAATAAATCGGCCGATAACGGCGACGATAAGCTCACCAAATTGAAGGCAAACATCCCGTTGGCACGCGGTCATTATACCATCGTGGAATAATAGTTGCCCCGTTTGTTACGCGCCTCCCTAATTATGGTCACTACGAAACCAACCGAATGAACCATAGCAAAAAGCTCGTGTATGTTGTAAGTAGAGAAACACACCCTTTACCTTATTCTTTTACCACTCCACCCTCCATTTTCTTTTACATTATGCACCATTCAAGTAGGTAGCTAAGGTAGAAATCACTGATTCAACTGATCCCACGAGTCTTATATACTCTATACTATTTTTCTTATGTATACGTATAGTTTGTGTTTATGTATGTATTTTTAAGTACACCTGGAGTATATATATATATACCTCGCGTGAGAATAATTGAATATTAAGAAATCTTTCCCGTCCATCGTGTTCTATCCTGCCACTTAGGAAGTATCGACGTAATTACGGGACGACAATAATTATTTTCTTCGAATATCTATTCAACGAAACGGAGACGGTTAAATGATCGTGTACTATGAGAAATAAATACAAGAGAATGAGAATTTGTGATTTTATTTTATCTTTTTTTTAATTAAATCGTAAATATTAAAATATTGGATTGGCAATTAAGTAATTGCGGATTTTATCGATAGATGGCTTTTTAAAATCAGCAATGATTTTGTTGCCAACCCAATATATGCTTGTAATTAAGATAATTCATTATTTATATATTTATATGTAAAGTAATATTATCTAACTGTCATATAATTATTTCATTTTCTTAATTAAAAGTTCTAAAATATTTTTTTATTGTAAATTATAGAGATATATATAGACAAAGTGAATTACTTGTTAATTTATGAATAGTTTGGTTCATTATTCAGTATTTGAATTGTTTGTGTAACAGATTTTACACGAATTTTTGATAACATCAGTTTAAAAATTACTCACGTTTCATACTTGTATAAAATTCATTTCATACTCTACGTATACTAAAGACATCTAAATCATTATTTGATACATGAATACGAGATGGATCTTTGAAGATTCATCCATTTATCATTGAGAAAATCGAGTGTGACATCTGTCCTTTGGTAAACGAGCAAGTTGTAGAAATGTGATACGGAACTTGAAATGTTCGATATCGGCCCTTCCGACCTACGCAACAATACCCATCCTGCTCTATCATTTACTACATGTATATATATATATATATATCTAACGTGCGACGACTATTAATATATGGCTACTAGAACCATTGTTACGAATTAGGTACTACTGAACAATCCATTGTCGAGGACAACAGGAGGCTCGAGAAATATTCCCCAAAGAACTATTTTTCGAGGGGGTTGCTTTCAAGGTAGATCGACTTTTCATGATCTTCCAACTTCATCATGACCTTCTGTCCCTTTTTTCCCTTACCCTCTTTGTCGATCTACGAAAGGACCTAACAAAATTTAATTATGTGAAGAGTCAAATTTCATTAGTAAATTTAGAAATGGCTACTTTGTAATATATATATATATATCAACGTTTTTGGTTTTGTGATACTTGAGTAAAATAATAATAGTAATAATTTGTTCGTTAATATTTCATTCGTTCTATTAGACCACATGCGTGCCAGATTTGAATGATTTTTTATAAATTAAATATTATTTTTTATCAACAATACTAGTAGTGTTATCTGACAAGAATTACGAGCAAACATTTGACCATTATAGTAGGAAATGAATTTACCGACAATAGGTAATAATACTCGTAAGATATCATTTATTTTATTTTTTTTTATAAAAGTATCCTTAATGATAATTTTACATATAAATTCAGTAATAATTTTTTCCGTGTTAATTATAAACTCAGTTATTAAAAAAAGAAAACTAGATAAAATTGATTCTTTAGAAACAGTCTTTCTTTATTATACAAGTACGTGAAATGCATGGTGCTTATAAAAATAGCGAAATAAAATGATTATACATTATATTTTAAAGACACAGGTTCCGCACGATATTCTTGGTTTGCCTAAATTAATATTTTTTTCTTTTTAAAAATAATTAATATATATATATAATATATGATATAATATATGATATATTATTTCTTTTTAAGTAGCGTGGCAATGCTTGCATTTAAAAAATTCTGTCACAATAAACAATTCCACATGTTTATGACAAGTCAACATTGATTCACGGTTATAGAATCCGTGTTCAATTTGGAAATAAATCAAGAAAATAAATTTTTTTATCATTTTATAATAAAAACAATATCTTTGTATTCTTCATTAATATGTATGTTTTGACGATCACAAAACTTTGTTTCTCAAACGTCCAAGATTACCAATTTCTGTTTCCAAAACGTCTCCTCGCTGTGAAAAAGAAAAGAATTGTTAATGTTTCAAAAAAATAAAATATTATTTATTTATTAATAAGAAATTTATTTCAGCATACTTTCAAGAACTCTGGTGGCTTTCTCGTGAATCCTACACCCGCTGGAGTACCAGTGAGTATTACATCTCCAGGTAACAAAGTCATAAATCTAAAAGTAAAAATATAATGTATTTTTCTTCTTTTTAAACACTTTCATTTTAATAATGAAATAAATAAAATAAAATTATTAATACTAACTGTGATATGTAAGCAACAATTTCGTGAGGTTTGAAAATAAGCTCGCTGGTATTTCCATTTTGTTTAAGATCACCATTTACCCAAGTTTTAACTGTTAAATTATTAATATCACATATTGATTCCTTCGTCACGACGGCAGGTCCTAACGGACAGAATGTATCCATCGCTTTTCCAAGTAAAAATTGCCCACCATTGCGTTTTGATTTTTGCCAATCTCTTGCTGTTATATCTTGAGCAATTGTAAATCCAAAAATACAATCCTCTGCTTCCTTATCGCTGATAGATTTGCATCTTTTACCAATTACTATAGCTAGTTCGGCTTCCCAATCGACTTTCTAAATTAACAAGATTTAAAAATTAAAAAAATTATTATCATTGCATATATATAGTTAATTCTTTTAATTGTAAAATTATATTTTGGTTTAATTTATTTTGCAAATAGGATTTTAATTCAATTGAATTTTCACTTCCATTAATTTTATTTACGAGACAATATTTTTATTTTTTTTTTATTTCTCAAACAAAGTCAACGAATTCGAACAAGACATTATATAGATAACAAGTATAACAACGTGTTAAACACCGATTATGTAATCATATTGGCTAAAAATATTTTTACAATTTGCAATTCACGAATTCCGTATATTTAAAAGTTATATAGGTAAAAGGATAAAATTGAAAATGTTAATTTTTCAACAAACATCTTTCAAGAAATAAATATTTATTTGTAGATTAAAAAAATGAGTCTAAATGTCATTGATAATACAAACTTGGGTTACCTGATCTTTGAACTGTAATTCGTTAATCATCAATCTCATTTGAGCATAAATAGTTTTTGATGTATTCGAATAAAACTTATTTAACATATTACATGAAAAGGTTCAAATAAATCAAATAAACACGTCGGTAATGTAGATTTCTTTAAATGTATAAACATAAATATGGGCAAAATTATTTTAATTAATTAATAAATATACATACCTCTGATATTGAAGGTAAAATAACATTGTCAGTTGGTCCTACGATGTTACTAGGAAATTTGCTGAAAACTACTGGACTTTCTGGTGTGGGTACACCTTGTTCTTCACAATGTCCGCTGTAATTTAAACCAATGCATGCTAATTTGTCCATGCGTGTAATTGGTGCCAAAAAATTGACATCTTCGGCCGGTGTTATGCTACGTCCTTCAGCTACAATCCTGTTTAAATATTATAGCACAATTACATACATATAAATATTATTTACATAAATGTATACAAATATATGTATGCATGTATATATGTTTAAATAGAAAAAATACTGTTTTTTATAGAAATGGCGATGTGAATTAACAAATTGCATACTAATTTCTAACATGGCAGCATACAGAGAAACTCTCAAGACTGAAAAATATAAATAAAAAAAGTAAGTAAGTATTGTTGTCACGCACGAAAAGGCATTAGAAAAAAGGTAATGCGAAAGGTATTGTATTTTGCACTTTCAAACATAGCCATACAGTGTATACTGTTGCAATCTGTGGTAATACGAAACATGTGTTGTTTGTTTAAGATTGAAATCTCGTTGTTAGCCAAACGATGTGATAAGGATATAATGATAGTGAATTTATGTGATATTTGATAAGAGAGAATTCAGATTTTCTTTCTCTTTTTCTTTTACTTTTATTTTTCCTTTAATTGTAAGAAGAAAAGAGAAAACAACGAGTAAACATGGTCAAAGTCGGGACAATTATAATTACAAATTGTTTAGACACTTGTGATATTTAATTGTCTCTCAATAATGAAAAAGAAAAAAAAAACATAACAAAATAGAATCAGAAATAATAGGAATGTTTAAATCCAAAATGAGCGGGATTTAAATTTCGTGCAATCCACCAACCTCTCTACGGCCGCCTTTAAATCGATATCGTCTTCCCTGGCAAAACAAATTTTTAAACTGTGAGAACGATTTTCTATTTATATCAATATCTATTTTCAAAGAAAAAAAATAAGACGATAATAAGACTATTAAATCATTGATCATTATTTTTTTCTATATGGAGTTCTATGATCGCTTATATAAATTATCTCGTATTATAAATTCCACATTTATTATATTACAATAAGTGCTATTAGCCTTATCTTTATCTCCTTAATCTTCTTATTGTTTCCATTTTCTTTAAAGATTATTTGAAATTTATAATGTATAAAATTCAATTATTAATTTAAAGATCTTGTATAAATAATTTTGTTGTCATATAAAAATTTGTAAATATTTATAAAAAAAATTTTTTTTTTATTAGAAAAGGATCAACAACATTTCATGGATATTGAAATAATCTTATTTGTTTTTTATTTTATTGTGAATTCATAAAAATTTATTAATGGAGATTATGGTTGACCTTGTTTATTATCGATCGTCGATAATATCATTGATCACTAATTTAAAATAAAAAGATGCATTTTGATAAATAATAAAAAATACAATCTAATTACCTTTTAGCTTTTTTTAGAAGATCGTCACCACCTTCGAGGAATTTTTTTAACGAATTTGGAATTCTAGAATCCACTGCAGACACAGCTATGATATCTCCACGTTCTTTAAGTTGAACACCCAAGTGCTGGGGTCCGCCATTTTTATTTGTGAATTGTACGAATCTAGAATGATAATTTGAAATCTGGATACATTTTAATAAATTGTTATTAGAATTAATTTATTTTTTTTTTATGGAAAAATTTTAATTAATATTCTTTAAATAATTTCAATTATATACAGCGAATGAATTTGTATTTATCGTTACAAAATATATTTGTGTAGATATGCATTAAAAAGTGTAGAAAATAATTGACATCGTACTTAATCTTAAGGACTAATCGATTTTTTCTAAATTTATGTTTTTTATCATCTAGTAATATTTCTTTTCTACATATAAGTGATACATTAAATTGATTATAAATTTTGAAAAATTATTTATATATTATTTTAATACAAAAAATTGATCAAATTCATAGATACTAACAAATATGCACGCAAATATAAATATGTTAATTACATGTGGCAGTGTTTCTACAGGGACGAAGCTAGTAAAATTGAAACCACAAAAGTTATATCTATCTTTTGATAAATGGTTGCATTGACACGCAACTAACCTCAACATTTCAAAAATTAGGTCATTGTTAAAACCACAGGTGTATTTTATTTATATACGTTTCCAAAACACATTCGTTGTCAACAATGATAAGAAGAAAATATTTATTATTAAAAATTTTTTTCGATATTTTAAACGATTTTTTTCGCGAACACTTGTATCAATTTTTTAATAGACATTTACAAATTTATGAGATAATAAATTGTCGTTTGAACGTAATACACATCGAATAAATGTTATCGGCATTTCATATAATTTGCGAAATTGTCTATAAAAAAAAATCAATAGAAAGATTACATAATTGTCAAGGTCAAACGAATAATTTTTGTAAAACAAATTTATGATTATGTCATGTTGACAGTCCCTGTTATATCTACATTTCGACCATAATAGAGGAATATGATTATTATAATCATACCGGCAATTACCTTTTCTGATATTGCATGTGGTCAAAGTTTTTACGTAAATATGTAGATTGTAAATCGTTACTTACAATCAAATTATCGACTGAAGTATTTAATGATAAATAATTATGAAAAAAAAAAAAACGAAAAGAGAAATATAACAATAATAATAATAATTATAATAACAAAATAATCATCCAATTTTTTTAAACATGTGTTTAATCTATGACCCAAATTAATCAAATAAAAAAACAATTTGAGCTGTTAAAACCGGTTTCGAACTCTCCAATGTTGTTTTTATCTTTTAAACTAGGAAACATATTTGGTGATACTACGCACAAACATGTTTTACTAGTAAATTTTATGAACATAACTTTCAAATCTATATATCATGTTTCTTTTTACGGTTGCTTTTTTATTATGATGTATGACATTTACATACGGATATTTGTACACGTTCTAAAATTTTACTTTCTTAAACAATATTTTACATTTAATTGGAAAACAAAAAACACTTGAAATCGTTTCTCATCTAATTTATTCTATTTTTTTTTTTATTGTCACTTGTTATACTTCGAATAACTTGTTGATTTAATTTCAAGTTTATTTTTAATGACAAAGTATTCAATAGTCGTTTGAAAAAATATTGATATAAAGTTAATGTATGTAGTCAATTAATATGAATGAAAATAATAGAAAGATTAATGTTGCAGAAGAAAATGGTACAAATGGTCTGAAAAATATGTTACAAAAAATTGGCAGAATACCAAATGAACAGATCGTAAGGAAGACGTACGAAAAAAAGAAATAAATAGATACAGAAACGTTCGAATATCGAATCAAATGACCGATGACGTCAATTTCAATTTAACCTTATAGTAAATACTTAAGTATAGATCTTTCATGATTAAAAATCGATTAATAAATGGCATAAAATGACGTAATATCTGTTTACTTTAAAAAAACAGAAAATTTTTTTTGTAAATAAAAAATCATAAGTAATTTTTTATGCAAGAACCCTTGAATGATTACGTCCCTGAGACCGGGTGTATTTAACTCACCTCATATCGAGCGCAGTATTCACTGAGAAGTTTCTACCAGCGGTAATATTTGCAATGAAATGCGTATTGACTTTTGCTTTCTCGCTGTTGCAAGAACTTCTCCAAAGCAGAAAAGTTCTGCCAAGTAATCGGAACCTTCCACGATAAGGCATTTTTGTCTATTTTCAGAATATTATTTTAATTTTATCTTTTATTATTATCGTTTAACTTTCCTGATAAATCAAGACTTCTCAATCGGTGTGTTAAGATAACTAATCTCGAACAGCAGCTTTATGATAAATGTAATAGAAAAAAAAAGTACGATTATGGTAATAATAAATGATCGATACATTCGTCTTGAGAGACTGATGGTGACTGAAGAATGCGTAACGCTGTGTTTTAAGTCCCTCTAACGGATGTTCCGAGAATTTCTTGATTTAACGATAATGACCTATTGTTTTTCTTTTTACTACTTTTATTATTCTTTTTAAATAGTATACTCATTTATATTCTATGGTCTACTTGTCTTTTACAATTACGTCATCTAAAGAATACACTTTTCATAAGTTGAAACATTTATTCATATTTTTGTTTCTTCAAGAATCTGATTTTTCTCGCGTCTTTTATTTTTAGGAATGAGATATAATATTCTATTATATATTTGAAATTTTATTAAATTTTTATGCCATCAAAGTAGGCATTAAATAATTGAATTGTATTAATTAAAAGCGACCAATCAAAAATTTAGAAAAATCTTATAAAATTGGGTAGAGTGTAAGAGTTCACAAATTGGATTGGACTTTTCCTACTAACGCCATCTCGCGCTGATAAAGAAATTCTTTTTTAAATAAGATCTTTGATATTTGGAATTTTTCTTTTTTTTTTTTTTTTGAAAAATCTGATATTTTCTTTAAATACAGAAATAACTTGATGATTTTCTTTCATGTTAGTTTTGTTTTTTTGGGTAAGATATTCTCTACAATATTTTATATAGAATGGAATAAATTAAAATTCATCTAATATTAAGTAAGTTTAGAGTAAACAATTTAATCAAAAGGCTTTCTTCGTGTATATGCAAATTCTTCTCTTTGATGATACGGATTATAGGGATCGTCAACATAAAATGATGGTCGTCTCCAATATTTTGTTACCATTGTATCCAGTAACCAGGACTGTGTAGAATTAGTGAAAATATGTTGACGTAATCTACGTTTTCTCCCTTCTGTTTTTCTCCACATATGTTTGTTATGCGCACAATATCTTCGTATCCATATACCCCTATGAAAATAAATATCATTAAACATAATTTTACTTAAAACTGTGTTATTCGATCAACATAAAACATCAATAAATAATATCTTAAAAGTATATATTTTTTAGACGATTTGTAAATTAATTTTTTTACCAATTTAGCCTGTAAAACCGTTTGACAACTGTTTTGACAGTTTTTCTCTTTCCTTTCCTCGCAGAAAACTTGATTACAGTCCTTTTTGGTGTAATTGTTGTATCTTGCACGGATGATAAAATATTTCCATACGGTGTTACAGCACTGTAAAAATTATTATCTTACAACATAATTGTTTAAAAATTATTTAGCGTTAAGATTTTAATTTAAAAGATATTTATCATATACCCAATTAATGATTTATCGTTTATCCTATCTCTATTTAGCCATGACTGTGTAGATAAAAGGGAGAAGCCTCGAATTTGAGTAACATTTGTAATAAGTTTTGGATATTCTTTGAACACAAGGGTTCCAACATTATTTACATTGACATGTGACACGATACCTACAATATAAAAAACAAATAACAATTTATAATATAAAATTTACATAAAATTATAATTGAAAAATAAGACGTTCGAATGAAATTTAAAAATAGAAGAAAAAGAAAACAAAAATTAAAGACAAGAGATAGAAAGAAACAGACAATATACGAGTGAATCGTTCCTTCTGTTAAGAATGTGTTATGTGATCATTCGGACCGTTCCGGTCCGTTCATAAACTTAACCTAAAAAGTAGTCTAAAATAAATTGAAAAAATATTGATCTAGAAAACAGTGTAGGTGTTTGAAGTAATGCTTAAGAACAATAACGTATAAGAGAAAATCGTTATGAAAGTAAATATTATCGATGAAGAAAGAAATATCTTTAATAAATCGTACCTCGAACCGCAGCGCTAATAACGCGCAACATCTTTCTTCGCGTAGTTCCGTTCGGTGACCAGCTGTTTTGTACCGTTGCTCCCTCTTTTCCTTCGGCTGCCTGACCGGCCAACCCGAAAAAGATGTTTCGAATTGGACTCAAATTTTCGTGCAACGGTCTTAATGGGGTATGTAAAGTGTTAGTGCTACAAAAAAAATTGTCTTCTTGTCGTACGATTTCTTTATTTGACAACAATCGAGTAAGAGTTTGATTTTTGTGGTTAAGATAAAGATGGAGACAGAAGGAATGAGGGGAATAGGTAAAGAAAGAGAGAGATGGAGAGAGAGAGAGAAAGAGTATGATCGAAAAACAACGTTTCCCAACTCCTTGATTTTCTATTGAAATTTTCTTTATTTTTTTCTCAAATTTGTTCGCTTTTTCGAAGATGGAAAGCATAAAGATTTTATGCACATTGTTTCGAAATTGTGAAGGAAAGCAATTACGCGAGTTGTCAGTGATTATTCTTGAGAATAAGATCAAGGTTGCGTGCCTCGTGGGACAAGATGGCTTAAAATTAGGAATCTTACATAATTTCGAGAACATTGACTGGTACGCTTGACCTTTCAGGTAAAAAAACACGCCTGCTCTAGGTTATATCTAACTGCCAGGTACTACGAAACGCGTACTCGTGTCAAATGTGAACCGGAGGGAAGGTAAGATTTTCATTTTTTGTTATGACAGTTCTTAAATATACGTTTGGTTAGAATCTGTCACAATTGTTTAACATTTTTTAATTGAAATTCTTCTATAAATTCTTCTTACGTTTTATTTCATTGTTTTGATGTCATTTTATTTAATCGTGTAATTCAATTAATATGTAGAGCATTTTGTATACATAGGTTAGGTTATGTTTCAAACAGATTACCATTCGTAGATAAAAAGTTTAATTTCGTTATCTTGTTTCAAGTAAGTTCAATGCTTTTATCAAAGTGACATAAAACAGAAGAAAAGAAGATACTTTTCTCATTGATATATAATATCAAAGAACATATTATAATTATATAGCTTTTTTTCTAGGTTTTGCAAAGATGTCAGACTTACGTCCAGACTTTCTGGACATAAGTACTCAACCGATTCCAAAAGAAGGTATTTAAACTTTATGCATGCTGAAATTAAAACATAGACGTATTACATCTTTATTTTACATATGAGATGTTATATGAGTAATTTGTATAATAATTATTAATTAAAATTACAAGAAAATGCATGGCTACAAATATATGTTTATATTCAATTCTGATTTGAGATATATATTTTTATTCAGTTACAACATAAAGTTTATACATCTGTTTTTGATGGAAGTGAGAAGAGCAAAAGTTCCGGTACGTTGGTTACTTTAGGAGCCTTAACTATCGGGACCATAGGTGTTTTGGCTTTTGCGAAGAGTAATCCAGAGTTTCGAGCAACATTAGAAGGATGGATACCAGGAACGGACAAAACAATACGGATCATCTTTCAAGAGGACTCCAATTACTTGGAATTAATCCTCACACGTTTAGATGCTCTGAAGCAGAAGTAAGCCGACAAATGTCTTTCTTAAATTTAATAACTTATAACTCATATTATAATATTCATACATTTTTTTTTTTTAGAATATCAAACATAACTTCCGTTTTCTACAAAGGCTCATCGGAAAAAGAAGAACCAGGTCAGATTAATAAAAATTCCTTAGATTGCATGAAGTTTGAAGAGTATAAACGTGAGCTTAAGACCCTATATCAGTAATAAATTAATTTACACAACCAATCTTTCATATTACCCATTTTACTACATTGTATCGCATAAAGTATTTTTAGTCGTAAAAAAATTATTATGCTATTTGTATCGTAAACTTGATTTACTAACACTTAACAAATTCCTATATATACTATAGCACCAAAACCAGCTTTTGTAGAACTGGTAAACAAGAAGGAACCACCTGCTAAAGAACCTTTTGCCGAAATTCGCGTAAGCAAAGAAACTAAAGAAAAACAGGAACATATTCAAGGCGGTATGCTTTTTTTTATTTTTATTTTTTATTGATTATGTTATTGTATTCTTCATTTCATTTACTTAATTATTAACTTATTTCAATTAATTGATTAATATAATTAATTGAACTATTTACTTATTACTATACAGTTACCGAAAAGCCAACACCGCCATCTAAAGAAGTTCCAAAAGAATTGATGCCAGAAAGTCTTGTCGAGTTGGAAAAATCTTGTGGTCAAACAGCAGCGAAAGCTATTGCTGCTTATAATACAGCAATATGTGCATTAAAGGATTATAATAATGATGTAATTAAAGTTGTAGAAAGTATTGACTCGTCCGCACCTGCCAGTATTTGGAACAGGTATATTTTTAATCATTTTAAATTATTATTAAATAAATAACAGAATATCGTTTGTTTGTTAATCAATAGAATTTATTTTAGATTAAAAGAAGCTACAGAAAAAAGAACGCAAGCGTTGCACGAGGCAGAGGAACATGCTACCAAAGTTTTGGATTCGCTCAAAAAAATGTATTATTCGATAGATGATCCAAAACTCGATGCACCGGCTCATGTTAAAACTGCAGCTAGAAGAAATGTTAAACAATTGTTGGATGATCTCGACGATGTCAAAAAGAAATTTGAAAATGAATTGGAACAAGGAAACATTACCGAACGTTATTGGAAACAAGTTAGAGCAGCTCGAGAGAAATTCAGCGAGGAATTATATATTTTATTTCCTAGTATAAATCTTGACGAAAAGAAACTTTCCGTCAAGGAAGAACAGTTTGATCTTTTCGTTTTACACATGTACAATACAATGCTTTATCTTCAAAAAGAACTAGAAAAACTACAGGTTAATATCTAACAATTATGAATAATGATAAAAATCTAATATATATATATATATAAATTTTGATTAAAATTAACGTACTAACGTATATTTTTGATTACAGACAATTCATACTGCCAGAGTAAAAGCCGCCCTAAGAGCATCGAAGGAAGATTTCACGGATGAAAAAATCAATGAATTAGTGACCCTAGAAATAGAAAAAGAAAAACGTGATCTCGAAGAAAAATTCAATAAAAAGGTAAGCTTTATTTTTTATTAATTTATTCAAGTAATAGTAACAAGTATTAATTTATTTTAGTAATTTTTCAATGTACGTTTTTCAAAAGCATCGATAACAACGATGCTTTGATCCTTGATCAAAAATTTTTTTAATAATAAACAAAGTAATGGTAATTATTTAAGAATCGATATCATAACATCATCGAAAGTATTTTTTTCATCGTATTTTAATATCGTATAGGGTATCATCGTCATAAATGAGAAGTAACAATATTAGAAAATCACTATTTTTAACGTGTTACGTAGATATTACCTGTGTCTCTTGATTCTATATGTATCTAAAAATATATGTATATATGTATCTATCGACTCGAATAACGTAAAAGGTAGTTGGAAAAATGTTGAGAGAGAATGGTGATAGTCGTGTTAGAGAATGAAAGACTGTGTGAGGTAGGCTACTATTCCCTTCGGGCTTTTTATCTATTTCCATTTGGAATACCGCCAATATTTCAGCAACGCGAGAGGCAATATTATCTCTTTAGACTAGTCTCGTGGTACATTCCTACTGTCTATACGGATAGTTTAGGCGAGATACCCATTTCGAGGGAATCACTATGACTTACTGTTGTCCATTCGTTCCATACTTTGCGTCACTACTATGCAATCCATACTGTCTGTCTGTCTGTCTGTCTCTGTGTGCGTGTGTGTTATACATGTGGGATGAATGTGTGTTAGAAGATATAAATCTCTTCTTCTTCGTCTTTCTATTATTTATTTTTAGTCATAGTAGTAGTAGATAATCCTTTTTGGTATTCTTTTGATTCAAAGATTACTCCTCCTCCTCCCCTTCCTACTTCTCTTTTCTTTACTATCCTATTTTTTCTAATCGTGTATTTTTCACTTACTACGATGTTAGTTTAATATTTGTCAAAAGGAAAATACGAAGCGCACTTCCTACGAGTTTTTCTACCCCTACGAGTTTGTAATTTTAGCTTCCTGTTTGGAATAAATAACTCCTAGATATACTTTTTATCTCAAGGGTACTTTCACTCGATTTCTCACCCTTCTTCTTCTATTTCTCTCCTTTTTTTTTTAATTCGACCGAATGGAAAGATAAGTCGATGAATAGTGGTTCCGTAAAATTGATAAATAAATAAATGTATAGCTATATTTTTTGGGTCAAGAAAATAAAAAAAAAAAGGAAAAAAAGAACGATCGATCGACATCGTTTTGGGTAATCGATTCGATGTCCGTCCAACTCAAGCGTATTTTATTTGCAAGCGAAAGGTCCTGACGTCAGATCCCTTGGCGATGTTTTGAAAATTTATGCGCTTACGTGGCACAAGATGTTAGACGAAATTATGTAAGAGAGTCAGAAAAAGGACAGAAAGCTGTAAAATAAAGACAAAGTTGAAGAAGAAGAAAAAGAAGAAGATGAAGATGGTTTAGAAGGTAGAGGAAAGAAAAGATAAAGATTTGTTATTCCACGCTTCTTCGGATGGACTCGAAAAACTTCTGAGTTTCTTATCCGGTCTGAGCTTTTCGAACTTTTTACTACAAACTTGGTCTCATCGAATGGTTCCACGTTTAGGTTTCTTTGTAGGTATTAAAGATATAGATACTATACAGTTTATCGACTCAATAAACGACGAATCGGTTTTACGTGCTTTTATTTATTTCTATACAGTCATTCGAAAAAAAAACTTTATTCTTTTATTATCATAGAATACGTGATAGTTATACTTCTATTTACTTGTATGGCCATTCTAACAAACTATTATAATATGTTCTTCTTTTTTATTTTTTATCGAAGTAGATGCTATGGTAAACAGTAAATTTTATATTAAATTTTGGAAGTAATTCTTACTTTATAACAAAATTAAATTTCTCGCGTGAAATTGTTAGATTATTAAATGTTAACTATTTTATATAAGAATAGACACCACTTTTTTTTTTTATAACTAGAACTTGTATCAAGAAAACGTTTTTTTATTTGAAGGTTTTAATAGTCTCGTGTTCTAATTTTTGTTTCTTTACTTTTTTTTGTCTGGTGCTTTTCGATTTTTGTGCTTTATAGCTTTAGGTTACGAGGTTGAACCTAAACGATCGTTATCCGATACTGGGAACGAGTAACGTAGATTAATCTGAAAGCAAGAAATCGTTTCGAACTTTGTCCCGAAGCAAAACTGATGTGAGACGTAATTTTTCGACCGAACGAAAAACGATTTCGTCGATACTACACACAATGCCTGATATTATTTGTCGTATACCAAGATACACACACACACATATATATATACATTTAAACGATGAGTCACAATTTTAGATTATCTTATTAAACTTTACCAATCAAATCGATAAAGGTTGGATGGAAGAAAAATTTTGTGGAAAAATCGCAAGTTAACTTTTTCGTATCTTTTATTGTTCGTGTGTTTTTCATGTATACATTTTTTTTTGGTTTTTCTATATCTTCGGAAAACGTTTAAAAAAGTTATTCGTTTCTTTTTTTCGAGAACATGCAGGAAGTATAACGGATGATATAAACACGTATGTGTGTGTGTATCGTCATCGACAACGGTCGATAATACAATATTATTTTTCGGATATCGAATGCTTGGTATTTTGCTCGAATGGGGCACATCGCTTTTGTGATGAAAATCGATTGTTAGCGATCGACATCTTGAAAAATTACGATATTCGAGCACGCGCTGGAACTTCGTTCTCGCCAAATCCAATATCCACTGGACCGATACGCTTGATGAAACATCCCGAAATAGTTTCTATTCTCTAGGAACGAAATCGCTAAAAGAGAAGGAAATGTGAATCGTTTGACCGCAAGGCTAACCACTTTAAACGATCGATTTAAACAGAAATAATATGTTAGTCTAATAACATTTTCCTTATTTATGTTATATAATATGCACTGTTTAACAATTTACTAGTCAAGATTAGTATATACCACTCTGAGGCTTTCTTATTTACTGTCCATGGTGAGTATACATTTTTTCTGCTCGACGTAGGCGGAAAGCGGCAACTTCGTTTTGAACAGCGGGAGAAAAGTTGACGCTTTTCGCCCGGAGGGAAGAAAAATTATTTATTATGTTCATATCAAATGAAAAACAATTTCATTTGGTTTATGATATTTTTAATATTATATCGCATTCAATTTTATTCAAAAACTAAAATAAAAAAATATGAACAAAATAATGAACGCGATCAATTTTCTGTAATTTATTTAATTTTCAAAAATGATCCTCCTCAAATATTCTTTAAATTATAAAAGTTTATTAAATATGTAACTACCAACTTATATTTGTCCTCCGGTTTTACCTTCCAAATTGAATTCCATCAATAAATTATTTCTTACATTACTTATCAAGTGAGAAAACACTGAAGAATTAGACGAAGGTCAGCGATCTTAAATATTGGAATAATCCAAGAATCCTACTTGTAAGGAAATATTTAAGATTAACCGCGGGTTCTTCTCGTAACCGCGAGTTTAAAGCACATAAGGATTATAAATTATCGCGTTAAAATTGCAAAAGGTATGAGACTTGGCACCACACGTTTTCGCGTTCTCTCGTCCGTAGGGATTTAGGATGAAACGTTAACGTTGTATATATAGTATAATAGATGTTCGATGAGAAAGAAAGAAAGATAGAGAGACAGTACAGTACAGAAGAGAACAGAATAGAGCAGAGCAAAGCTGTTGAATTTTATTTCTTTTTCTTTCCTTTCGTTTGAACCATTGGATGGATCGACGGTTAAAGAAGAAAGTTCCATGAATTTTCTCTCTTTCTCTCTTTATCTCTTTATCTTTGTCTAGCTAGAGAAGCATAGTTCACTCGGTTACACACAAACTCGGGTTTGTCGGATCAGTGGTGCGTTAATTATTGACACAACGTCTCTCAACATAGTGGCGAAGTGCTAGTGGGGCTCTCGCATGCTTCCAAGTCCTGGATTCAGGAACAAGGATCTGTAGGCGTTGAACACATACAAAATACGTCAGGCAGAAGACGACATGTCCTGAGTGATAGAGAGACAACTCCAAGAGAGTTGGAGATTCGTGAAAGTAGGTAATCGTAGAATGTATGCGTGTATGTATGTATATATGTATATGAGAGAGAGTTAGAGGGGTTGAGATACTGGGCAGACAGATCAGACCTTCGGGACTTGGGTCACTTCCCAATCAGGGCGCTTTCTGCTAAGCCTTAAGTGCGGGTAATTAATCAAAGTCTCATTACGCTAATGCTTCGACACTTGACTGGCATACTTTAGTTCTTCTCTCTGTATATATATATATACATGTGTATGTGAGTGTATGTTTAAAGACGTTGTCGGTAGGTCGTTTTCTTTTGCGCTTTCCATGTCTTACGAACCGAATCTTTTAAAAACCATCTTTCATGATTATCATTGAAGTTTGAGAAGTTGAATATATAACATATTACGTATTATATTATTTTTATCACTTAAGTTAAAATCAAACTAATTATATAGAAAGAAATGTCAGATCTAAACTGATCAATATCTTTTTTTTTTTCAGTTACTAATGGAACAACAAAAGTTCGACGAGGAGTTAAGAAGACAATTGAAGTTACATTCGCAGATTCATGTAGATCATTTGAGAGAGGCACTTTCGGTTAAAGAAAAAGAAATGATCAGAGCAATGGAACGTGCTTTGAGCGAACAGTCCGAAGAAGAAGCGATGAAGTATAAGGCTCAGCAAGCACCGATCGTTGGCAGGTTACGTGGTTTGGAAACTGCCCTTAAAGGTGAGTGATACCTACTTTACGATATATATTATATTTCTTTTCCAATCGAAATATCTTTCTTTTCTTATTTACTTGATACGAGTTATTTATCCGATGACCATTTTTTTGGTTCCGGTTGATTCACTTTATATATATATATATCAAAGAAGTAAAAAGAGTAGAAAAGTAGAAGAAGAAAAAAAAAGACAACAAACACTTTCGATATATTGTCAATCTTCTAACTGATATTGCATTTGATCGTCACCATCGATCCCTATTTATATCATCTTCTTCCAATCATTCCCGTTACTCACACCAAACACATCTATATACCTCTCTCGATATTATTCTAGTAGTGACGTCATCGAATATCAAAATTGATCACGTAGGGACATACGATTCGTCTACGGAATTACGTAACGCGGATCGAATACGAGAGTGCACTTTGCCAACGATAATTTTGTAAATGGATAGGTCTAAAGAAAAAGAGGAGCAAAAAAAAAGATGATAGTAGTACCTACCGATCGCCTATATAAGTGAACTTTTATTTTTTATATAAATTTTATTTGATTTTTAAATCATAGTCGTATCAATCGTTTTTATTAAAATTACATACACAGTTACGAATTATATTTGATAAAAAAAAAAAAAGAAAAGAAAATAAATAAAAGTTTATATGTATGAAAGAAAGAAATAGGAACAGGTTGTTAAAGAAAAGGTACAGAAATGAAATAGTAGAAAATAGAAGCAGAGAAATTGGGAACGTCGGTTGTCCGATAAAACTCTCGACGAAAGTTCGCGCGTCGTCATCCGACAAAATTCGCGAAAGGTTTCTCTCTAATCCACTATCCTTGGTGGTAAGTAAATGTCCGAAAAGGGATATCCTTTTGTATGCAACGAGTAAAATCTACGTGCTCGCTTGGTGAAACAAGGGCGAAAAGTGTGTGTGCGTGTATATGTGTGTGCATGCTTTTCCCTTTGTCGCGTCTTTCCATTATACCCTATCGTGGTGCTTAATTACAACGACAAAAAGGTGCCTTAAGTATTGTAATGTCATGTGACACTCTGGCATCAAGAGAAAAAAGTTAGGAAGAGAGAGAGAGATAGAAGTAGAAATAAAAAGACAAAAAGATAGAGAAAGAGTAATGTCGGTTTCACGCGGACATTCATCATATACGCGTATATGAAAATATATACATACATACATGCTAAATATTGAATATACATGTACACCAATGGAAACGTTTACACGACGATTATTACATTCCATACATTGATATACTGATTTCATTTGGATAATAAAATATTTGTTCGTATGAAATCGGTCACAAATTGATCGCATTTTATTCTTTCATTTCTTGACCTTTTATATTTTCTTTATTTGATTTCAAGTTTTGGCAAGTACCTTTTACTATTACCATATTTCTAGTTACGTAGTTTGTCTTGATAGTTTTATTTGGCTAAGAATCGTTGATCGAAGCTTAATACGGATTAACTTAAGTCGGGTTCAATAACAGTGCCGACACTCTCATCGGTAATCGCTTATCGTTCCTAACCCGTCAGGAAAGATTAAGTCTCATGATTATAGATGGTACTTTTTAGATGAACGTGTTAAGTATCTACTCCTCACGAGAATTCTAAATTTCACATCTTTTTAATTCATATTCTTCCTATTATATATTTATTTTTTTTCCTGCATTTGTCTGTACAATTTTAATTTATAATTATGGATATTATTATAGTAAATAAGAAATATGAGAGTATTCGTTATTCGTAGAAACATACGTTCGTCTTTAGAAAAAAATGTTTGATCGTATAAGTACTACCACACCTTGTTCGTATTAATTATAAATATGTTTTACTAGATGCATAGTGTTATTTTGGTTTATACTACTTAATCACGATTACGGTTCGATCGTTCTCTCTACCGTAAACCTAACTTTCCAGCTTCCTCCTTCTATTGTTTTGCCTCCTTCTCTTTCACCACCCGCTATCACTTCCGGCTGTGGTTACGACAGCGGAAGGAAATTTTGAAATACCCCTTAGTAGGTGGGTGGTGGTTAAACGGCGAGATAAACGTAGACGAAGATTTACGAGCAAGTTAATCGTCATATTTTTTTCTTCTTTTTTCCTTTTTCTTTGGTGAACTCGGTACCTACCCATTACATATATTTTTCTCTCTTTTTACCATTTTGACCGTGAAGAAAAAAAAAGACTGGGAATATTACTCTCTGGGTATAATTATCTGCTCGGTTAGCGTCATACGTTTTGGAACATTTCGTTTTATATACAGCGATTATTATAGTTCGTTCGAAATAAGTTTCGTGATTGCTAGTCATCATTTTTGCCATTTGTTTCTAAATTTTTCCCTATTTCTATTATCATTTCTATAAATATATAAAGATGAAGAAAGATAGATGTGTGTATTGTGTTTACTTTAGTTAGATTTAATTTTAATTTTTTTTATTGATATAAACGATATTTTGTTTCGTATCCTCATTTTAGCAAATTAACACAATTTTCCGTTCTATTCAATGAAACCTTAATCGAAACGAGAAGAGATTGTGTGTATATATAAAAAGAGAAAATATCTAAAGACACGGGGGTAAAAAAAAGGGAAGGTATGATAAAGGGGATAACTAGTTGTTAGATAAAGAAATATATATACACAAAATGGCTCGTTAGAATAATATCTGAAGTTCTTACTTGAAGTTTTCTATTTAATTTCATGAATGACGTAACTTTATTTAACGATTGGCAAAGGTGTTTTCGCGAACGAGGTCGTGGCTAGAAGTTAGTAAAGTAAAGATCTCCGACTCCCTTGAGAGAAAAGAGTGTGGATAGTAGAAGAGTTAGAAGAAAGGTAAGTGAGTGTACATTTAAGAGGGTAGGTGGAACAATGTTGATAGCGAAAAGAGAATGGAACGAGATAAAAAGAGAGAGGGAGAGAGTTGATCTTATTCTTTCTTTTTTTCTTACAACGAAAAATACTCCTCCAATGAGAGAATACAGTAAAATAGAAAAAGATAAGGGGAGAAAAACAATTGAATAAATGAAATCGAGAAAAGTGAGCACATTTTCTTATTCTTACACAAATTTTCTACTACATTTAACGTTAAATTGAATATCAAGTATATATATTCTTTAGAAAATTAAAATTATACGTAATGATACATTTTTCTTTTCTTTAATAGGCTAATTGTATAACGCGAACGTATTTTAAAATATTATTTTTATAGTATTTCTACATAAATTACATTAAATTATTGCAAATAATAATAATTCAGAATACACGTAGTACAATAAATTTTAAGGTATTGACTTTGCAATCTTTGAAATTGTCTGACTAATGCTGGACTGTTACTACTTACTTCGTTCTATAATGAAACGCAACATGATCATATCATTACAAACTATTTTCTCTCTTTTAATGATCATTAAAATACATGAAATTATTGCAAATAATAAATGTTAGATAATTCAGAATACGCATAGTGTAATAATTCTTAAGATATTGACTTTGCAATCTTTGAAATTGTCTGACTAATACTGGACTGTTACTACTTACTTCGTTCTATAATGAAACGCAACATGATCATATCATTACAAACTATTTTCTATCTTTTAATGATCATCATTTTGGTTTACATTTCGAGATGTAACAAGGTCTAATGAAAGATATAGAGTTGCAAATGGGTTAACGTTCGTTAAAAAAAAGAAGATAAAAAAGAAAGAAGATAGGAAAGTTAATGAGTGTAAGTTGAAGTAGCTTAAAATCCTCTATTAACGAGGTGATACACAGTACGACGTACCACCTATATCAGGTTAACTCGTAAATGAGTTTGTTGGAGTGAAAAGGGGGGGGATTGTCTGGACGTAATGATAAAAACGTTAGCAATATATTTGCAAAGAGAGAACGAGAGAGAAAGAGAGGGAGGATATACATACGTAATAGTGGCACCCAGGGGTGGTCTTACCAAATAGCAAGCTCTAAATTTATAGTTCCCCCGATAGTTTGAGCCAGATAAAAGGGACAAAGGCGAACGCTGAGAAACACGTATAAAACGAAACAAATAGATATATACGTACATACATGCACATACATAAACATAGAAAGAGAAAAGGAGGAGGAGGAAGAATGGGGGTAGGTTTGGGGGTAATAAAGCAGCACAAATCGTCGAATCACGATTTTACAAGCCCTTTCGACGAGTAGTTAATATGTATGCAATCTTCGTTGTCGTCAATTATAACTCGGAACAATTTGTATACCTCTGAAGTATTGTTGTTTAATATGGAAACACATGGGTAGAAGATCATCACATTTTCTTCCTTCGTAAATGTAATTTTGTGAAAAAGATTTTACGTTTAGAAATGCCATAAATCAAGTTGATATATTTCTTTTCTTCCTCTTTTTTTTTTTGCCTCCGACCGCAACCTCCCCTCCCTCCCGTTTTCTTCTATCCCCTTACCTTTTTTTTTATCTTACTTTTTCTTTACCTTCAACGACAACACAACATCGATTGCGACAGTAAAAAAGTAGGATACTGCTTTGGCAATTGTGGGTCTAGGAAAAATATATTATCGAATAAAGCTGCTGCTGTTGCTACTGCTGCTGCTGTGTGTGTGTATATGTTCTCTTTCTCTTTCATTCTGCTGTGTCAGTGACAGGTTTCTAGAATTACGGGTCAACGATGACAATGAAAGTGGCAGTCTAGTGGAAAACTCGAGAAAACCGTGTGAGAAATAATTGAATAAAGAGAACAATCGAGTTGTAGTGATAGGTAAAACGGAGACTGATGATTGGATAAATAATAAAATAAATCGAATTAATTTTTAAACAAAAAAAAAAGAATACATTTTTACACTGTTTATTAACAACTTTGTTATCATAATTGCGATAGTGTTTAGTCATTGGAACAATTCTCACGTTTTAATTTAAACGTTTCTATCGTTCAGTGTTCTGAACAATAAGGATAACAATAAGGTACGAATAAGTTAGGATTTGTCTGAAGAGGAGAAAAGGAAGAATAAGAAGAAGAAGAAGGGGTTAAAGAGAAGAGTCTATCGCATCATTTTCAATGCCTCTTAGAAACTTAGCAAATCGGAAAGCAGCAGTTTACCACGAAGGCAACCGAATAAGCAACTAACATTGTTTATGTATGTGAGTAAGGTGAGAGAGAGAAAGGGAGAGAGATAGAGAGAGAGAGAGAGAGAGAGAGAGAGAGAGAGAGTGCAATATTGTGGCGAAAATTTGGTCGTCACGGGTTCGATTCTTGGTTGAAAGTTTTCGAATGTTCGGATAATTCTCTCATAACTTGTGACAAAGTTTATTACATGCCCAAGCTATACGTAAGATCATCAGGTTGACAAGTCTCCTCTTGGGGATATGAAATTCTCCTCTTCTGTCTTCTTGTCTTTTACAGCTTCTCTGTCTCTTTCTCTTTCTATCTCATTTTTTCTTTTTTCCCTCTTCATACTTTTTTGACGTTTTAGGAAAGAAAACTCCTCAAAGCTTAGACAACAAGAACAAAAAAATCGAGAGAAGTTGTTGGAAAGCAGGTTCAGTTTACGAATTTCAAAGATCGTTATTTATTTTCTCGTCAAATTTCGTTTAGGTGCTTTCGCATACGTTTCTTTCCTTCTCTATCTATCTGTCTATCTTTTTTTTTCTTCTTCATTTTTCATCTTCCCTAGCTTTAAAACTCTCCCTCGTAGGTACTTAGAAACTCTTAACAAGATTTATGCGCGGCCGACACCGCGAAGAAAAGAAATAAAAGGAGCAAACCCCGACGTTCTCGGATTTTCTACGTCGACTTGCAAATATCACCAAACACCATGTCCCATAAGTATCGCGAAAAAGAAAAAGAAAAAGAAAAAGAAAAAAATGACTAAAATATATATACTTCAAAAACCAATACGGTTAAGTCCATTTATTAATATTTTATGATTTCTTTTTTTTGGTAAATTTTATTGGGATAATTAAAAGATTTTATCGCGTTGTTGCGTTTGTTTTCCCTTCTATCTTTTTTATATGGCAAATGGTGAAAGTTTTAAACTTTTTAAAATACTATTTATTGTCACAATAAAATACTTATGTTTTTATTTGCATGTTCTGTATCATATCTTGTGGTGTTGCATAGTTTATTATTTGGAAAAAAAGATTTTATATACTTTGTCGATTAAATTAAGAAAAGAAACATTTAAAAAATCGCAATGCATTGTAAAACATTAATTTCTTCAATTTCTGGACTTAACTGCATTATGAGTGTGACTCTTATATATATTATATATGTATAATATGTATATGTGTAAATTGATTTATTATGAATTACTATTGGAGAAAATTGACAGAAACTAGGAATGTACGTACACTTGTTCGTTATTCTTTACCACTGTCGTCTTTGTCGTCGTCACTTGCTTCAAAACCTGTCTTCTCTTTATGATTTATGGTATCACGAGTTTTTAATGAGTTACGATTTCTATGGCAAAGGTCAGCACAATATGTGCTCGTGTCATTGGCATTTTGGAATACGCTTCCTAATGGTATACATCAATTATCGATGCCCATCTACTGTACGTACCTACTCGTTATAGTTTCGAGTAGTATCATCGATGTCGTGTCGATCATCCTCAATAAGTAGTAGTGGTACTTCATTCGTCAGACTAGTTCACAACTTACCGATTAGCAGAACTTTAACAATCGTTTTTATACTTCTTCAGAAAATTAGAGAATATTCTATTGAAAAATTGGAAAATAATTTGATATGATTATTATTAACCCTTAGAGTGCTATGGACGCATATATGCGTTTGGTAAAAATTACAGGAGTGGCCAATCGACACTGGCATATACGTGTTTGTTAATATTATAGTAAAATAATGTAATGTTTATATTAATTAGTTAAATTATATTCAGAAAGGAAAACTTTAATTATTAAATATAATTAATTATTAGAATTTGGTTAATAATAAATTATTCCGTTCCTACAAAATATTTTAGTCAAAAGTATTCAGCACTCAAAGGGTTAATTTTGATTGTAATAATATAATTGCCTTTCTTGTTTTTATTTTTTTTTTTTATATATTATAGTGATTTTTTCAAATAGAAAGGAAATTCTTCGATCACTCTAGTATATTTTTCTTTAGTCTGTTTTCCCAGTCCCATCATTTTCATTTTCGATGTTCCTCGATATACGACAGTTCACGGGAAATTCTTTGGAGAATTTCACCACTGTACAAAGAGCAAAGACACACGAACTCGGTTTATCTGCGGAAGGAAACTCATTTAATGTTTTTTTATTGTTTTTTTTTTTTTTCTATCTTTTTCCCTTCGAAAGAAATCCTCTGGTGAGGATTTTTTTTTTCTTTTTGTCCTACTTACTTTTCTCAAGAGATACTGATCGTTCCATCGAAGGTCACGGGAGAAAAGCTAAGTTGGTCCATCGAAGTTTCGTGTGAGAGGTAGGTACCGGGGATATCTTAAGAAAGAAAACGGATAGGCGAAAAATATAGTAAAACGGGGGAAGATAGAGAGAAAGTAGAAGAGAGTATCCTTTATTGCGGTAGGTGAGTGTGGACTAAAACGTATAAAAAGAACGTGACTGCTCGATTTTTCAAGATACTTTTTATCCGATTACATTTCCTTTATCGATCGTATTACTTCCTTTCATTTCCTTTCAAACGATCTCTTCGTAGAATTTAAATAACTTTCTTGATCTCTTCCATTATACCTTCATCTATTTATTCATCTGTATATACATATATATTTTAATAGAATTTTTTATTTTATACGAAAATGAGAACATCTAAAAAAAAAATTAATATAAAATTTGTTATACGATATTTCATTTATTTATTTATTTAATACAAATCAATTAGTAATATTCTACTAACGACATAAGAATATAAATATATATTATATAATAATCGTTACACTCTTTCATATAAGTGATTAATTATAAATTTAATCTGTTTTTAATGTAACATTTATCCTCATGAAATAATGTAACAATGTTACGCAATTTTCTATTACGCGATTGCGTAAGTTAGATTTAGTTGTTGTTTTTGAATTTGAATATAAGTACACACAGCAAACGACGAGTTAATGAGAAATAATATACCATATTCTCTTTATCATGTTTGATAAGGTCAAATAATATAACGATCATTTGTATTTTTCTTTAATAATTTACAAGGGCATATTTCCAGTTAACACAACCCTCCCATAAAAAAAGAAAAAAAACAGAACAGGTTTTATTCATATCCATTAATCTTTCAAGCTTATCGATGAGCTTAAAATTTGGGCGAGCCAGAGATTATTGGTAGTAGGATTTTAAAAAGTTAAACGGGAAACAAATAAACCGGATATACACATTTTGTTTCACCTATACACATTATATGCATATGCCTATGCAAAAAAAAAGATGCATATAACGTTAAATTAGAAAAAAAAAAAACAGATTGACAGGGATGTTTTTATTGAACGGAATTTTATTTGATCGCAACGTATATAACGTCGGTTTTCATTCTCAAATATTGTATACATACATATATATATGAGGATATATATATATATATATACGCGAGGCCGCGTTTGATATCTCGGGTGAAAAAAAAGCACAGCCAAATGTTGTGATCCGCGTGAATTTTAGCGATACGAAAAGTACGAGCGTATTTTTACTTGACGTTATCCCCCTGGTGTACATACGTCCACACACCCCCATTGTGAAGAGATTTTGCTGAAACGTGTAACCTCATATATGATAGGATGTGTATATATATATATATATATATGTATATACATTCATTCATTTATACATAGATCAGCGGTTCGTGCCAGGTATTCTGTTTTGTAGATAAACTGCGTACATCAGGGGGTTATCTATATATATACATGTATAATATAGCTATACACAGTCGTGTTATGGGTCATTGAAATTTTTATTCAAACTTTTCCGAACAGATTTTATCTCCTGTTGATATTTCCTGTCGTAAAATTCAACGATCAATCGATTTAATCAGTTCTCTCTTATCATCTCTGATAGATACAACATACTTTTTAAAAAGAATTAAATATATTCATATGTTAAAGGTTTCTTTCTTTATTTCTTCATTTTACTATCTCTTTTACGTTATTTATTTTAGGAGGTATTTTTTATTTATTCTATTTGTTAATACTTTATTGCATTAATTGAAAATTCGAAAATCGATTAATTGATATGCGTCATTTTTAAATAAATATATTTTGTATTATTCTTATTTTAACCCTTTGAGTGCTATGGACGCATATATGCGTTTGGTAAAAATTATTAACCTTATCGTTCGACGCATCTGTGTTTGTTAATATTAATGTAAAATAATGTAATAGTTGTATTAATCAATTAAATTATATTCAGAAACAAAAATTTCAATTATTAAATATAATTTATTATTAGAATCTGGTTAATAATAAACAACAACATAACAATAACAATAACAAATATAATAATAATAGTATAAAAAGTATAGAAACAAAGGATGACTATAAATAAATAAAAAAAAGAGTCGAGGTCATCGTACTCGACGTTTTTAAATTTTTCTTTTTGTTCTTTTTTTTTAATCATATTCCTCAACGTCCTTTTTGCACGGAATGGTAAACTCGCACACGTTAGTAGACTTTTTATTCGTCGTCCTATGTGTTACTAACACGTACATAGAGAGTTAGTAGCACCACTCGTCGTCACATTCGAAATTTTGACGGTCGTTTGGATAAATCGTTGCGACGAGGATAATGGCCGGGGGTCCGCTTGAAAACGTGGGAAAAATCAAACGCTATTCCTGCCACCGACGTTTACGTGTTCTGATTGATTGGCCCATATCGAAGGAATTGTTCGTTTCCCCCTTCTCCCTCCACTCACCCTCTCTTTTTAACGATTGCTATATCTTTTTCTTTCTTTCTTTTTTCTCTCTCTTTTAACCCTTTGAGTGCTAAATACTTTTAGTAGAAGTATTTTATAGAAACGGAATAGGTTTATTATTATTACAATTATTTCTGTTGATTGATAATGTTATTAACACCAGGTTTAATAACAAATTATATTTAATAATTTAACTCTCTTTTACTTTTACTTTTATTCGTAAAAGATATATAAGACGATGCATCTCATTGCAAATGATTTTGGGGTAGAAATTAAAAAAAATAATAAGATATCATAAACTTGCGGATGGTAATATCGTATTTATGAATATCAAGATAATACGAGAGAAATGAAACGGTTTTAATGCGCCAAGATCGTAAAAAAAAAAAAAATAAGAGGACCAGAAAATTGAAGTTGACGGTGCACCCATATCATATTAAAAATCATATTACTACAAAGGATTGCATATTTTGAGAGATAATTATTTGATTTTCCTTTGGATCTTTTTTATTTTTCGTCTAAAAACTGTTCTTCATTATTTTTGTATACATATATAAAATATATAATTATAAAATTATTAATATAATAAATATAATATATATTTTTAACTATTAATTATTAATTATAAATAAATAGGTAGTATTAAATTAATATTAAATTAAATTTAATATTAAAAATAAAAGGCAATATTAATTATGTATAGAATAATTATTATTTTTATTATAAATATAATATAAAATATATATATAAATTTTAATATTATTATTATATATAAATATGATTATAAAATAGTATAATTATTTTTTTTTATATTCCTTATACCTAAAATATAATATTACATTTTTATTATATATAAATATGATTATAAAATAGTATAATTATTTTTTTTATATTCCTTATACCTAAAATATAATATTACATTTTTATTATATATAAATATAATTATAAAATAATAATTATTTTTTTTATGATATAAAAATTTTAATTAAAAAATAATTGATCAAATACACACCCCCAATTTAAATCAATTTAGGGACTATCATCGTCTAACTAACCAGCAAAACGAATATTGGAGGGATGTTTCTGAATTTATATGCAAATAATATTAACAATATTTGTATATTAAAGAAGATCTATAGACTAATGGATAGACTTCATTGGATTGTTTGACAACATGCTTAGAACCATCCCCTATCTCCCTTCCTCATCCTCTTTTCGAGAAACACAAACGTAACACGAAATGCTTTTGGATTTGATACGGGACGTTCCTTTAAAAACTTATCCCTTTTTGCTTCTTCTTACTTTTTCTTTGGGACCACCACGTCGTCGATGGAGAGAAGATGGGATTTCGTCGTCTTCTTCATAGAATAAGAGGGTAAAACGGACGGAAGCTTTTAGTAGGATATCCGTTTACACGATAATGTTCGTTTCTTCGTTTCAACGTTTAGTCCAATATGTCAAACAAACGCGTCGTCTTCTTCTTCTTCTTCTTCTTCTTCCATATATTATTTTTTTATTCCCCCCTCCCTTTTTGTACACAATGTCACGATAAAATTGAGAGGAAAAGAATATACACGTAAGTATATATATATATATGTATGTGTGTATAGTTAGGATAATACTACGTGTATCACAAGAGAGATTGATAGCTTTACGGATGTAACACAAGTATTTGTTATCATAAATAAACAAGTAAAAAAAGAGAACTGTAATATATCGACAGACTTAAAGATACAATTTACAAGGTCCTTTTTTCGAAAAAAAAAAAAACAAACAAAAGAAAAAGGAAGAAAGGTATTATTTTACTGGAGGGATGATATGAATTTCTACTCGATATTTTTTATTTTCTTTTTTATTTTTTTATTTTTTATTTTTTAGGGTTTTGTTTCAACTTTTATACGTATTTGTATATGTGTATACGTGTATATATTGAAACTGGATATACGTTTAACAAGTAGAGACGAAAAAAGGGTGGGGGGAGGAGGATACTTATCGACGTTATGTCACTTTACCACTCAACATCCCATTTCGAAACTTTTTTCCACTTTCGTCTCTTATGTTAGTCCCTGTCCCCAACACTTTTCTCTCGTTCTATCTTCTTCAAATCGATCCAACCAACTAACAATTGTATCGGTCGTACGAATTTGTTATTACGAAAAAAAGGAAATAGAAAAAGACTAAAAAAAGCATATTCTGAAACACTTACATTAACCATTTGAGTGCTATGGGCGCAAATATGCGTTTGGTAAAAATTACCAGAGTAGTCTATCGACGCATATGCGTGTTTGTTAATATTAATGTAAAATAATGTAATGTTTAGATTAATACTATGACGTCCGGTGGCTCCACGTTGGTGCCATTCGGAAATTATCGCCCAAGATAGTGTTAATTAATTAAATTATATTCAGAAAGAAAAACTTTAATCATTAAATATAATTTATTATCAGGATCTGGTTAATAACAAATTATTTCGTTCCTCCAAAACATTTGAGGTAAAAGTACTCAGCACTCAAAGGGTTAATCGAAACGAAAAAAAAATTGAACTATTACAATAGAAAGAACGTGGTTTTTCAAAATCAATTTAAAAATAATAATTACAATACATTTAAACAAATATTTACGGTGTGATTTAAATATTTTATCGAAACAGAAATAAAAAGAACCTCAAAAAAAAAAAAAAAAACGAGAAATATCTTTTTTCTATTTCTTTTTTTTTTATTTCTACAGTTTTTACCGCAAAATTTCAAATACCCAATCTCTCCTCCCAGCAAGTTTAGTTGGAATATTTTTTTTTTTCACAGAGCAACGAAAATCGTTTACTTCTCGAGCGTTTAAGTGTTTTTATTTTTTTTTTTTTTTGTATTTTGTATTTTTTTTTTTCTTGTTTTTCGTTGCCTACCACTACGACGGAATAGAGAAAAAGAGATAGAAAGAAAAGTGGGTGGGAGTAAAGGGAACAAATAGAGATTGTATGTCAAATAGGGGGTGGGGGTGGGAGGAGGAGGAGGTAAAGGGAAATCGATTTGCGTTTTCGGGTGCGTGCAATCGGTCCTTTTGTCAAGAGTCGACCGCATCGTTACGCTTGTCGATCGCGAAACGTTTCGAAAACTGGCTTGTAGAGTCTTGTTCCAAGGATATGGATGAGAGTAGTAGTACACAACCCCATGCTTTTTCATCTACAAAGAGAAAAAAATTAGAAAAAAAAATAGAAAGAAAGAAAGTGAACGAACGAGAGTGAGAGTGATGATAGAAATCGATAAAATTGGGGAAAATATTTTTAAACAACACAGTGCGAAAACAAACTCGAAGTATACTACTTTTGTTGTTGTTTTTCTTTTAAGTTTTATTTACATTTTTTTTTTAATTTTTTTCAATCTCTCTATGTAACGTTTCTCTTTATCTATTTCCCTTTTGCATTAGTATCACAAATATTCAGGAAGCTTTTCGAACGCATCACGCGGCTTGCTGGCGTAATCTCTCATTGATTTGAACAACCAACCCCCTATCTCCCCCTTCGACCCTTCCAACCTCACCACTCCTTCCATCGTACCTTATTTCGTGCGTACGTATATATTTGTACATACGTGCTCTCGCATGTACGTGTTGGTAGTAGTCTGGGGTATACAATGAGCTTTATCTCTCCAAACGATCCAAGCTTTTCGGCAAACTTTGCATCCCATTGACCCCTTTTAGATTCATCGTTCGTGATTTTACGTATTTCTCATCACTTTTCTCTCTTTCTCTGCTTTTGTTATTTTTTTCTTTTATAATTTTGTTTAGTTTATCTCATGTGTGTGTTTATGTGTGTGTGTGTGTGTGTATCAATTTATTATGTCATTTTTCTAAAAATAAATTTAATATTTTTATTTCATTTTTTGGTTCGGATGCGGATTTTGCCACTTTTTCTGTTTTTTGTTTTTTTTTTTTTTTTTTTTTGTTTGTTTCATATATGCAGAAGAAAATTACAAACTAGTCGATAAAAATTGTAAAAATAAAATGTATTTATTTCTAATATTTTCTTTTCCCTTGAAAAGTAAAAATAAAATGAATTTCGTAAATATAAAATTCGTATGAAAGTACATTATTTTCAAGAGCGTAAATTGAAATCGGGAATGAAAAGTAACGCAAATCGTAAAATGGATATCGATTCGTTGATATATATATATAGATAAATATATACATTAAATAATATTGAAAATATGAATTGAACAGTTGATGGGTTTTATTATTTCTTTTTTTTTTTTCAAAACGAAATAATATCTCACTCGTTTATTTATCACTTGGAAATCGAGTAGGTGAAAATTTTCATTACCACGCATCACCTCTCATTGATTTTATAATATGTAATCATTATATTTAATTATTCAACTTAATCACAAGCGCGTGATTCAACGATCCGTAATTACGTATATAAATTACTCGTAATAAATACTCGAGATATCTCTTTCCGACATTTTTACAAAGCTTACCTTTCTTTTTTTTTTTTTTTGTTCTTTTTCAAGCTTTCAATTATTCCATGCATCACGTGTCGACGAGTCGTTCCAGTGATTTATGATATCCATGTGTACGTGTACCACATACATATATATTTACCTGCACATATATTACATACACGTGTATATATCAACGGAGATATAGAATAGGTAAAATGATAGCTGTTCGTTTCGCAAAAGGAATTTCATTCGATTGGATTCGTTCAACGACGGTTATTGCGGCCAGTCGAATTGAAACGACAGCTCGTTAAAGTATTGTTAAATAAAACAAAGGAATGTTTTGATAATTGTTCATACTTATCGTTGCAAAATACAAGACGAGAGAAAGAAAGAGATAGGAAAAAAAATTCCTACTTATTTTATCTATTCTATCAGTAATGAGAAAATTTGTTTAAGTAAATTGATATAGTTTCAATCCACTATACGTAATATTCATTCTTCCTGCTATTCATGCAAAACAGCTTGGACGGTGGTGGTAGTTGTGCTCGATAGTATATCGATAAATCGTCAGGATTAACTTGCCAAAGTTTGTCCTAACATTGTCGAAAGGATTTTATTTATTTCCATTTTCACTGACAATTCTTTGTCGCGTTACGTTTTACATCAAAATTTATGGTCGAATCTTCAATAGTATTTTCTAGTTTTCTTTCCTTTACAATTCTTACGTACATTTAAAAAGATAACTTTTATGTATCAACTATTGTAAGAAACTTGCTCGTAAATATATATATTAATAAAAAAATATATTTATTAATTAAAAGTATATATTAATTAATTATTATTAATATATATATTGTAATATAAATAATATATTTATTATAATATAAATTAAAATATATATATATACACATCACCTCACTCTACGTGAATGAATTAAAGTATTATACTGTTTTCTACAAATCATACACGTAACACACTACAATGTAAAATTTAGAACAAAATTAGTATCACGTTTGAAAATTTTGATTAAATTTCATATTTCCAAGAACATTTTGTCTATTCGTTGGATACGTTGTGGAATTATTTATTTGTACTAATTATTTATAATTTTTTTTTTTTTGATTATAGCACGCATTGAGGAAGAAAAAGGTGCGTCTAACGCTCAACTTTTGTGGTCAGCTTGCATGGCATTAGCCAGAGCAGTGAAGATCACGTCTAAAGGTTCATCGTCAAATGAATCAACCATAAGGCCTCTGGAACCGGAAATTAAGGCCATCGCCAAGGCAGCGTGTAAGAAGTTCCATTTTAATTTAAAACTTCTTTCTTTCTCCCTCTCTTTTTCTTCTACAGTCTAATTATTCGGTTCTCATTTTTGCACGTTGGGCACCAACAACGATTTCATTTATATTTTAAACAATGGCCCCCTTTTTTTATTATTATTATTATTATTATTATTATTATTATTATTATTATTATTATTATTATTATTATTATTATTATTATTATTATTACTTCGCTCATCATCTTTTTACATTCTTAATTGAATGAAAAGACAATGATGATTTGCTTTTTTTTTTTTAAACGAAAATATTCTTTGATAAGTCGTAAAGCATAGTTTAATTATTTTTTCTTCTCATGATTTTTCCTTTTAAACGTTCGTCTATTTTGTTTTTCTTTCTTTTACCCTTTCATACTTATTCGAAATAAAAGTTTCTTAAAAGTGACTCGACAAAAAAAAAACAAGAAAAAAAGGGAGGAGGGATAAAGTTATTAAAATATTGTTTAATACGTTTTAAAATTATACTTTCAGTTTTATACAAATGAACTTCATAAATAATTTACAAATAGAGTATATATATCCCCTGAAGCTTTTTATCCTTAAAGTTTTTCATATCGTACAACGAAATCGTTTAAAATATACGAACAATTTTGATAATTACTTTGATAACGAACTTAACGAACGTATCAGGCTAACTAAGTTTTAAGATAACGTTTTAAACGATATTTCTAATAGAATATTGAGATTTATTTTTTTTCTTTCACATTTTCGTGCCAAGAAGTTAATACTCGCGACCATATTTATTTTAATATATAATATATTTAAAAAAGAAATAATAATTTCTATGATTAACACTTTAATGGCCGCTCACACAACATGTGTGTGATAGCTGGAACACATTGGCCATTATTTTATTTATAACTTTATATATATTTTAAATTATATTAGGAGTACAAATAAGTTTCCGCCGTTTTGAGAAAGATGGCATGGCACGAGGCTTATGTTAGAATTCGCAGAGGATAGCTGGCTTGAAAGTTAGGTTGCTCATTCAAGAGCAACATAACCCTATCATATTATTAACTTCGTATTAGTATCATATATTTTTTTATCCAAAAATGTCTAAATTTGAGCCAAATAAGCGTCATTTGCGGGAACTTTTAATTTACTTCTTTAATTTAAAAAAATCTGCAGCTGAGGCACATCGATTGCTCGTAGAAGCATATAATGAGGCTGCCTTGAGTGAGAAAATATGTCGTGAGTGGTTTCAAAAGTTTAAAAACTGTGATTTTGACGTAAAAGACGAAGATCGGAGTGGAAGGGCAAAAATTTAAGAGGATGCAGAATTGGAGGAATTATTGGAGGAAGATTCGTCTTAAACATAAAAGGAACTTGCACTTACTTTAGAAGACACTCAGCAAGCAGTCTCACATCGCTTAAAATCGTTAAGGAATGATTCATAAACAAGGTAATTGGGTTTCATACGAATTAAAGCCGATAGATGTTGAACGCCGATTATGCATAAGTGAAATGCTGCTAGCTAGGCACAAAAAAAAGGTTTTTTACATCGAATCGTCACTGGTGATGAAAAGTGGATACATTATGATAATCCAAAAAGAAAAAAATCATGGGGACTACCTGGCCACGCGTCAACATCCACAGCAAAACCGAATATTCATAGAAAAAAACTCATGCCGTGTATTTGGTGGGATCAGCTGGGTGTGGTGTATTACGAGTTGCTTAATCGAAACGAAACAATCACTAGAACCTTCTGCCGAACATAATTGATGAGATTGAGACAAAATTATTCTTCTACATGATAATGCTCGTCCGCATGTAGCGGTTACGGTGAAAAACTATTTGAAAACACTTGATTGGGAAGTACTACCCCACCTGCCGTATTCACCAGACATGGCGCCGTCCGACTATCATCTGTTCCGGTCAATGGCACATGCTCTTTCGGAGCGGCGGTTCACATCATATGAAGATACCAAAAATTGGGCTGATTCGTGTATAGCCTCAAAAGATAAGGAGTTCTTCAGACATGGAATCCGAACGCTGCCTGAAAGATGGGAAAAAGTAATTGCTAATGATGGACAATACTTCGATTAAATTTAAACTGCTGTTCTTTCACAATAAATATTATTTTTTGACAAAAAACGGCGGAAACTTATTTGTACTTCTAATATATAAAATTAAATTTCTTGTCAAATTGTTGTATTTTGTTTTATGTTAATTTATTCGTGAATAACAATAAATTTTTTTTTAAATTAATTCTTGAAAAATATTATCCGGTCCTTTGGCGACGTTTGGCTGCGTACACATGCGGCCATTAAAGTGTTAAAAAAAAAGGATTTTTTTCTTATGAAAAAAAAGATGCTTGATAGAATGCAAGATGAAAGAATTTAACGTAGAAATTGATCAAGGATGAAAACTAAATAAAAACAGAGAGAGAGAGAGAGAGAGAAAGAGAACAATTTCATTAAAAACTTATAAAACCCTTTTGATTTAACACAGTCATTTTTGCTTAGTTACTTGCTTGGTGTTATTTTCAACGAAACGTTATGTATAAAAATAAATCTTGTCTCTCGTTGTATCGTTAATGTCCAACTGGGGTAGCTTCTTCCTAGTGTAAAAGAATTACGAGCTTCGCTTTAGGTATTTTCTATCCTTTTTTTTTCTGTTTTTTTTTTACCATGGATCTTACCCCTCGTTTAATTGACTTTTTTCTAACTTTTGTCTTACATTTTTTATTATACTTTTTATTTGTTTTCTTTTTCTCCTATTTTTCTATCGGTAATTCTTGTTGCAGGTCACGTTGATCGTGTTACGTTTGAATTTTCATTTCTGATTTTGAATTTTTCTTTATTCTTTTATTTTTTCTCAATGAAAATGGAAACGTGAAACGTGCGTTCGCATTAATATCTAAGGTTTAACCCCATTTTCATGTCGTTCCTTCATACGTTTACGATCAGCATCGAGAAAGTATAATGGAAAAAACGATTACGATTTATAATACCCATAGAAAATCGTTCAAATCTTTTTAAACGTTCTTTTTATTTCTCCGTTATGGTTTATAGAATATGTCAGTAAAAAAGCTTAAAGTGGGGATTGGCTATATGGGGTCGTATTCATTTTATTATAGTCTATTCGCGTTCTTCTAATCGTAAAATGTTTTGATCTATATATGTTTAGAAATTAATATTTGATATATTAATAAAAATAATAATATAATGAATCGGTTAAAAAGTTTCTTCATATTTGAAAAAAGTAAAGGTGAAACAAGGTTTTTTTAAATATATTTATTTTGTATTTTTAATTTGTTTTATAATAATTCCAAACTGTTTTATTTTCGACTTTTATTATATAATAGATTGTAGTATATTTTATTATACATATATATTGATTATTTATTAGTTATTTATATTAGTTCTTTTTTACATTTTATACAAATCGCAAATTTTTGAGAATTTTCAAAAGATAAGGTGTGAAATAGCGAAATCACGATATTCAGAATTCATGAAATGAAACAAAATTGCAACGTTTTATTTGAAGTGGTACTTGACGTACTTCAAAGAATAAAATTTAATTGCTACGTTTTATGTTAAGAGGAGAGGGGTTCTTTATATACTTCAAACAATGTAACCTAAGCTGTTTCCTCTCTCTATTTTTTTCTTTATCTGTTTTTTTCTTATTCTTTTTTATTTTATTTTATTTTATTTTATTTTATTTTATTTTATTTTATTTTATTTTATTTTATTTTATTTTATTTGAACAATTTTAACACATTTCTGAAACAAATGTAATAGAATCCACTTGTATATATATATATAGATCGATACTCGAATTACCAATTACCTGTTTGAGTTAAATTTTGTTTTGTAGCGAAGGAAGATCCATTGGTTCGTGCTGCAATCGCAGGTATTCCCGAGGAAGCTGCAAAGAGAGGTGTTTATCCGGAAGATACTCTTCGTAAGAAGTTCCTCGATGTGAGTTTTATTTCAACTTTTCTTACTAAAAAGTCATAAACTTCACATTCTTTTTTTTCTTTTTTATTTATTTTCTTTTTTTACTTTCTTTATTTATCGTACCAACAAAATCGATCGTGTTTTATTCTTTTTAAACGGTAAAAAATCTTTATTAGAATTATATTGAGAAAACTTCTTTTCCTTAGTCTCTATGATTTTGAAAAGGTCATGAAAAGTTTGAAAAAGGTTATTGAAAATTTTTGATCCTCTGAAAAAAAAAAGTTAGTTAAAAGATGTGAAAAGGTCATAGAAAATTTGGAAAAAGTAAAAGTCAGAAAATAGCGGGGGTGGAATATGTAATAGGTAAATCGAAAAAGGTTATTGAAAATGTTAACGATTATGTCATTGATTAAATGTACCTTTTTTTCTAATTATACTGTATTGAAATTTGATATTAAACCTTTCCGGACGCATGTCTACTCTCACTCACCACATAAGAAAAACCGTGCTAATCATATATATATATGCAATATATAAATAAATAAAATATATATTTTATATGTATTTTTACATCATATGTATTTTACGTAATATTTATTTCACATTTTTATTTATTTACATTTATTTTAATTTACATTTTTATTATGTATATATATAATATAATATAATAATATAATATAAATTAAAAAAAAAAAAAATTCCGACCACTACGACACCCATGTCCAAATTGAATACGTCCGAAAAGGGTTAATAACTAAAGATCATTTCAGGTATTTTCTAATACTTGATTATAAAAAAAGAATTTCAATTTATAATCATTAGAAAACAATTTTCTTCGGTTTAACTATTAATCATAATATTATATATAAAATTTATTGAATGTTCAATTAAACTAATCTATGACTGTTCGATGACCTATCACCACCACCATCATCACCACATGATCAACTTATATCATCATCTGTCGTAAATGTCCTTTACCAAGAAGAATCTTTCACGAATTCTCAGTCGTAATCTCATTAGTGCAATTAATAGTCGATTACGTTAAAAGGTAAAAGCACTTAACGACTTTGTCTGTGGTATTCTTGTAGTTCAACGTCGTTAATATCGATCCTATCGATCTCAAGTAAACGCTATAATAGAAGATAATTTAAGTTCTTTGTTATGTTGTTTTTGTTTAACGATACGTGCAACGTTTATACTAAGAAAAGAAAGATTTTATTTTTTTTTTCATTTTCTTTTTCATTTTCTTTTATTTTACAATACAAAGTCTTGTTAACAAGAAGGAGGGCACACGTGCGAGAAAAAGGATGAATATGAAAAGGGGTTGAAAGAAAAAGAAAAAGAAACAAAAGGAAACTCGCCAAGGGAGTTGGAAAAGAAGAAAAAAGAGAAGAAAGGAAAAAAGGCAAATGTTAAAAAAATTCTTTCCTCTTTGAGAAATTTGATTTTCTTTTTTTTAGATTGAGAAACAAGCAAGAAGATTAGCCTTGGTACCGGAAGAAGGTGCAGCATTACCAATTCACCTACTCAGTTATCTTCAAAGTGCTTTGATCATCAACACAAGTATTCCCAAAAATGAAATCGAAGATGGTCTCATTGACGTTGATTCTCTCAACACTTACGACATACTTCAACGTGCAAGGTAAGTCATCGTATCATCCTTATCGTTAATTAAAAAAAAAATAAAAACAGAATTAGAAACAAAGCTAAAAAAAAGAGAGAGGGAGAATATTCTTACAATATTATTATTATTATTATTATTATTATTATTATTATTATTATTATTATTATTATTTTTGAACTTTTTTAACCCTTTTACTGCCACACCGAGATCATATGTTTTATTCAAGATGCCACGGCATTATTTTTATTATTAAAGAATATAATGGCAAAATAATAATAAATTGATGTTAATCAAAAATTGTAATCGTTCAATAGGGTATTTTTTATTTCAAAGTATCTTCTATATATCGGTCATATTTAAATACACTAACTTTCAATTTTTATTTAATTTTTTACAATTGTAAAAGGTTCATACGGTTCATACGGTTCATACGGTCATATATGACCAACATGGCAGTTAAAGTGTTAAGAAATTTTTTACAAGTTATTGTATCATTTGATAAGTCAAAAATTTTTATTATATATAATTAGTATATTTTTTGTTATACATATATATATAAACTTTTTTAAGATAGGAGTCATTTGATTAATTGTGGTAAAAATAGTTATACATGAATATTACGTATGTTTAGTGTTAACGATTATTTAACATTCCTGGTCACGTTCAATACCGTTTGCTAAATTCGTCTTTTAACTATTGAAAGACGTACATATGTATATATATATATATATATATATATAGAAAGAAAGAAAGAGAGAGAGAGAGAGAGAGAGAGTGTAAGTAGAGAGGATCTAAAAATTCTGTTTGAAATCCGAGAGAGAAAGAGAATATTTTATTAGTCACGTACGTTAAAATCCGTAGAGTGGTTGTTACCGGTTGGTGACTTGACGTGATCTTTGTTCGATGTTACTCGGCCACTTGGACACGTAATTTGTAAGTGGATGATGTATAAATCCCGTGTTGAGTTTTTACAAATTTAGATGATACGATTTTTTTTTACCTTTCGTTTGTCGGTAGACACCAACAAAGAAGATGAATTAAAATAGAAAAGAAATTAGGACACAAACAAAGTAAAAAAAAAAGAAAAATAACCTCTTCTTGAAATTATACATCGAAAAGTTGAAATTTTCTGATCCAAATTCTGTTTCCTTATCACTATTCGATCTTTCTTTCTATTTTTAGGTATTGGCTAGATCGAGGAGACTTCAAGATGACATTACGTTATATGAATTTATTGAAAGGTGCACCAAGATCCATAGCAAGAGAATGGATGAAAGAAACGAGAATTTTGTTGGAAACTCAACAGGCTATTGACACTTTGATGGCATACGCCGGTGTTACTGGTCTTATGTTTATCGGTCCTGCTACTGCTGCTAACTCGTCCAAGGTCAGTTCGTATACTTCAATCTGACGATGTCCTTGAAGCCCCCTCCCCACCTCCTGCCTGTATCTTCCAGAAATTTTCTCTTGTCAATTATACATTGTATCCTTTTTTTTTTTCATAAATGGATGTAATAACGTGACCTTAACAAGTATAATACGTTTTCCTCCTTTCGTGTAACTTAATGTGTAAAAGAGTATCTTTTTTTTTATTTTTATTTATTTTAATACTAATAGACAAAAATCTGACAAAGATGAAACAAAAAAACATTCTGTTTAATTGAGTATTTTATTTTTAAGGTAATTTTTAACACGTTGAGCGCCACGTCAGCCATCGATGGCTGAAACTAGACTTTTCGTCATGGGTGACTGACACGTTCAACTATTTTTTCAATACAAAGTAACGCCTGTGGCCTGACAGGAATGTCACTAAGAATTCGCGTGGCGCTCAATGTGTTAACACACTATCGTCGGGAACGTCGTGAGCTTGACTCACGCGTGCAGCGGGCGAAAATGAGGGAAATATGAAAGCAGTGCACTTTTTAAAAAACATGTTATATCTTTACATCTAATAGTAGGATTTCAATGAAATTTGAAAAATAGGTATCAAATAGTATTTCGAAGATGTAGAAAACTTAAACTCAATGCTATAAAAATCAATCAATTGAATTTATGCTACTTTGTAAGCACGAAACTTGCAGTGTCAAAATAGCACATTTCATCAAATTATTAGTTTTTCCTAAAAATTAATAAATTTAAGACTAAACACTGGTGAGGCTTTACAAAAAAACAACCAAAAACATTATTTCTGGTAAAAAATTAGTGACAATGAAAAAAAAAAACAACAGTAAGTGTTTTACTGAAAACTAGCCTACGTTCTGCATAAAACGTATTAATATGCGACCCGCCGACCAGCGCCAATCTGTGGAACGGGTAGAAATACCCGACACGCCGATAGTGTGTTAATAGTACAATTTGTTTTTTATTTCCCCCCCCCCATTCTTTTTGTTGTTTTTTCCCGTCTCGCGTTATATTATTTAAAATAACTTTGAAATTATTTTCTACGAAGAACAAAAAAAATTTATTTTATACAAAAAATAAAGAATAATAGCGAATACGTTAGCACTGACATATTTTATATGTTAATTTACACCGGTGGTTAAATTCCCTTCGGGTTTGTAGCTTGATAAAATGTAAAAAAAAAAGAAAGAAAAAAAAAATAGAAGAGATAGAGAAGAAGAGTTAATTACAACATAATCAGAAATTATTAGAGATGTAAATAACGACTCAGCAGACTCGTGTGTGTGTGTGTTTCGTGGTAAAGGGAAGAAGTAAAAGCACGAATTTTGTAGTAGAAAGTTATCCCCTCGTTAATTCGATTTTAAACGGGAATAATGGGGAACTACATTTACTTTAGAAAGAAAATGACCATGTATATAATATATGCGTATTTACGTACGTTTTAATAGTTGTTCTTCTAACAACTATTATATATCTCGTAGTAAATATTCGTGATATCTTTTCTTTAATTCTCCAAAATTTTCTTTTAACACGTTCCGTGCCACGTATACCACCGGTGGTACACAAACTTATTCTTCAGGCCACGTGTACTACCGGTGGTACACTTACCATTAAAAATATTTATTTGGAGTATTATTTAGTTAAAAATATATGTTTATAACATATTTAATTCTGTAAAAAAAAATATTCCTATTAAAATATTGATGCATTATACAAAATGCAGTATAGAATAAAGTACATAAGTTTGTCTAATTGTTATATTTACGATAATAAATAATTGCATGTAATAGTTGATTTTGTTAAAGCAAAATTAAATGGCCTGAATGACAAGTCAGGTAAAAAGGGCTTGGCACGGAACGTGTTAATTTTATTAACGTGTTAAATGTACGTTCCACATTTCCCCCTCCTCCCCGCAATCCTTTTTAACCTTTATTTTCAGATTTATTATACGTTTTTCTATTGGATTCTTGTTTCTTACGAATGTTTCAGCAATCAACCGGACAAAAGTAAATATAAGCGGATAAATGTCGGACATGATCGAGAAGGAAAAAAAATAATAAAAGATTAAATAAACGAAATATAGCCAGATAAATAATAAAATAATGACAGTATGAATTTGTGCATGAATGGTATATGCTTGAGGTATATATATACATATACATGTATGATAGAAAAAGAGAGAAAGAATGATAAAAGAAAAAAAGAACGAAAGAACAAATTATTATCGGCATTGAAAAAAAGTTTGTGTCTTGAACGAGATCAAATTAAAAATATTTATTTATTTCGTTCAAGGATTTAATATATATATTTAACAGAGCGAAAGTAAGTAATAAAAACTTGATTATGATAAGTTCATTTCCAGAAAGTCCTTTTTCTATAATTAATTCGCGATATTTATAATACGAGACGCAATTGTTCGTCTTACCTTAATACACAATACATAAAAAAATAAAACGCTTCGTTGATATAACGATAAATAAACTAAAATACATGTATATCGTTTACTCTATGTTACATCGAAGATAAGGCAAAAAAAGCGTCTTCGAATTATTTGTTAATCGAAATTTTTCTCCTTTTGATCGAATCAATATCGTACGGATTTTCTGAGAATTACGTATATTCTCGAGTATGATAACAACAACAAAATAAAAGATATGAAGGAATATACAATAGAAAGAAAAAAAAACAAAGAAATAAAATATTATTCTTAAGGTATAATGCAAACTAAAAATTGTAATCACCGTAGAAGGATGATTACTACATGTTACTTTTTTTTTCTCTCACGGCTAGTCGAAATATCTCGATCGAAAGATGATGGTCAAGGTATATAAAATTAAACATTGTTATATACAATACAAATTTGTTGCAGTGTTGTTTATTCAATTTTCCTGTCATCAAACTTTCTATCCAAGATTCCTTTTCCTTTTTCATTTTTTTTTTTTTGAAGTGAAAACTTCTGTAAAATGAGTGTGATTTGAAAAAATGAAACGCGGTGATGTAGTAGGGAAAGGAAATGGACGATGTAATGGGGGAAAGAAACAGCCTTAATACTACGTAAGAAGAAAAAAGAGATAAATATATCATTATTTATAAATCATTATTATTTACAAAAGTATTTGATTTGTAAACATTTTTTAAAGTGTTTTATTATTTACTTTCTTTGTAATTATTATAAAAGTGCGCGCCTGTATGAATACAACTCTCCAGACAGACTCTGAAAATGTTGCTTGCGAGCGCCATCTGTCGGGACGGAATTGTTTTTTGCCCGAAAGATTGGCAACCCGTCATACATATGTGTATAAACAGTTTTGACTGCAAAAAATTTCGTCCCAATAGATGGCGCTCGCAAGCAACATTTTCAATGTGTGTCTAGAGGGTTGCATACAAACAGGCGTGCATTTTTATACTTAAATTAATAATTAAATAAATAATTACAAATTAAAAGTATAAATAATATTATAATAATATTATATAATAAATTATCTTCGAAACTTGTTTATTTGAAGGTTTAACTTCAAATTTGTGTGATATGCACACATGTTTTTTTTTTTACTTGACACTAATTTAGTAGAGTTAGTAACCGAAATGTTTCTCAAATCGAATAAAAAGTATTCTGAATTTTTGAGAGTTGATATAAAAGTAGTAAAAAAATGAAAGTTTATGATAAGTTTCAGTTATGTGATTTCAGATTTTAACATGGGGGTTAGGGTATCGCATAGTTTGTTTTTCTCTTTGATTCTTACATGAAATTGGAAAGAAAAAAAAAAGAAAATATCAGTAAGAATTTGATAAATGATTTTTATTCTATGTAAATGGATGACTTGGTCAACGTAAAAAATGTAAAAAAAGAAAAACAAAAAAGTAAAAGAAATTACTTTAAATCTTACAAGATTCATACGAGTTGTCTAGTTACACTAAGGATTTGACATTTCTCGAAACTAAAGTAGTATAGCACTGTAAAAGACAGGAAAAAAGGAAGGGAAAGGAAAAGAGAGTTATTCTACGATCGGCTTAAAGGAACTTTGAGTGGTACTTTACTCGTCCTTCTTTCGTATCAAGGTAAAACTTTGGGAATCGGTTGGAAAGAACATCGAAGATCGATTGACTAGTTCTGACAAATAAAGCCGACTTTGATTTTTTTTCACAGGAGATGTTATAAGAAACATAAGTAGACACGTATGTAATTTGACGTAAATTAAGATTTATATACAGAAGAGTTTTTTTTTTTAATAATAATAACAATAATAATAATAAACGTGATCGATGTGTATAAAATATTGTCTATTTCGATATATTTTTTTTCTTTTATAAAAAAAAAAAATAATATCAAAAGATATTATTACTTTTATACGACTATATTAGGATGAAACAAAAGTTTGTACATCTATTGTATTAAAACTTTACTTTAAAATTGTATAATGTAATTGTTTTGATAAAAATTTACTTTGAAAATATTAATTTTAATTATTTTATTATTATATGAAATATAAATTAATAATTAAAAATTAATAATTAAAATATTAATTTAACAATTTAAAAACTTACGAACGCATTTTAGTTAACCCTAATATATTATCAATTTTTTTAATAACAATTTTTTTTTAGCGAATATTTAAACGAATGAAATTATTTTATATTAAATTGGTTTCGCATTTTATTTCAAAATTTAATAAATATATTTGTGTCGATGATATGCATATTGAAAATAGTATTGTTAGTTTATAGATAAAATCTTCTCTTTCTCTTTAGGATATAAGCATTTGAAAGTTAAAATGAAAACAACAGGATAAAAGGGGTTGTAAAGGGGAGGGGGAGGAGGTCGTGAACAATACGTTGCGTATAATGATTGTCGACGGACCGTCGAGCCACTGTCCTAATTTAAAATCAATTTGGTTGCCGCGTGTTTACGATAATGGCTTTGGGTCTGTAACGGCGTCACGCAGAATTCGATGTCGGCTTAATCCCATCCACCTACATATATATACATATATAGATATAGAGATATACAAGAACAACAACAATACATATACTTCACTTTATCGCTAATTGAAACAATTCCATCCCTACATTAATAAACGATATTCCTATTTTGATTTTCCGATCTATCCTTGTCGATGATTTATTTAACATTGGATATCACGTTTTGTTGTTTTTTAATTCCTTTATATCCTTCTCGTAACATATATATCATATTTTATAGATTTAATAATAATGATAAACAAATCATACTACATGTTATCAGTAATTTGACTTTAATTCGAATCAAATTTGTCAAATTTATATATGTTATTTTATTTTATTATTAATTTTTTATTTTCTACTATCGTTAGTGTTTAATTTAAAAGAAATTTTGTTATAAAATATTATTATTTTTTTTTTGTTTTAGTTAGACAATTTTTATCTCGCGAATGTCATCCTTTAACGACTTATCATTCTAATAATTATATCTTCTTTTACGAGCATTTTCATTTTTTTTTTAAACCCCAACAAAAAGGGGTACAATCCATCCTTATCGTACTTTCAAAAAGAGTCCCTTTTCTTTATCCCTTATCACAGAACTTTGATGATCTTTTCGTTTATTACTTTTCTTCTTCTTTAGAAATGTTGGATTTGTTTTTTTTTTTAATTTTCTTTTATATATTTTGTATAAAAATAAATAAATAAAATAATCACTATAATGTAAATAATTAATAGTTAAAAAGTTAATCGATTAAAAGTACGAAAAAAAGAAAACAAAAATACAGGAAAACAAAAGAAGGAAATGAAAAGGAAGAAGATAGGAATGGGTAAGGTAAAAAGTCTCCATGTAAACGAGCTATATATATATATGTCAGTTAAAATAAATGCTTACAAATTGTACGTTTGTTGTATAAAAGCAGGATGAATGAATCGTGATCGGAAAAGGCAATTAAACTTCGATCGTTTCTGTTAAATCGAAATGCTATATTAGAGTATACTATATATAGTATATCTATACGTTTTAGAACTGTAACAAGTTTGTTCAATTGGTTTCGATTCGCTACACAACCTTATCGGAATTTATCCATCGAATCTATCAACAATTCGTGTCTATTTTAAATGCTAACTTGTTGTTAACTTTTTATTTCTTTTTTTCTGAGATTTTTTTTCTTTCCCATTACTATCAAAGTTAATTTGTATGAAATTAATTCATTGAAAAACAAAAATAAATTTCTTCAATTTATAATAGAATAATAATTGTTTACAATATGAATATGTCTATTCGATTTGTAAGTCTTATATATTTGAAAGTATAGTCAATTATAATTCATTAAATTTATTAAATTCATAAAATCATGATTCATGATACGTCAAATATTGTAAATAAAATTGATGGATTGAAGAAAATATCCAATTGCATAGAAAACTTCGTAGTTTATTCATAACTATGAACGGTGATAAAACTGTGTCGAGGTGAGATAAAAGGAAATGACTCTCTTATAAAACTAACGTCACTCGAAAACATCATTGATCATTCGAATTTTTAATTATCATTAAATAATAATTATCCTTTTGAAATTGTGAAATGTTAAATATCTTTCGACTTCTTTCGTAATAAACGACGACAAAATCCGAACTTTGCAAAGAGTAACGAAAAGTATGAAAGACGATTACTTTTAATTTGATTATAAGTATGATAAATGAGTAAAATGAAATTAAGTAATACAAATAAAATATGAGGAATGTGAAAAATCTGTTTCTCTTTCATTTTTTCTTTTTTTAATTCAACGAAAAAATTATCAAGAGCATAAAAAAAAAAATAAAAATAAATTTAACAGGAATTTTCAAGTACTCCATTTATTGTGTTTTATTTTTATTTTTTATTCTATTGTTATTATCTATTTTTTGAAAAAACAAGTAGTAAGAAATTTCTTTGTAAATAAAAAAATTGAATATAGATATTACATGGTATTTAAATAGTTTGCTAATTTAAATTAATTGTTCGTTCGAAGATATTAAACCTACTAGCAGAAATTCTTGTTGTCATCGTGTGCTCTTAACTATCTCCAATTCATATGTATTTATTCATCAACCTTAATTTCATACGACACTTATATTTATGCGAAGTAACAAAAAATCGAAAAAATAGATTTAAAGTCTAAATAAATTAGTGTTAAAATAAAATGGAATGGATATCACTCATACCGAGAAAATTTCATTTTCATTCTTATTCCCATTTCTGCTCGATTTTATCAGTTTAACTGTTTTATCACTTTTATTTAATCGAGTCGTATTTTATTTTTCATTAACGTGTTACAATGAATTACTTTCAATTACGAAAAATTTAAGAAAATAATAATAATAATAATAATAATAATAATAATAATAATAATAATAATAATAATAATGGTTTTTTTTCAATTACGGTAATCAACATTAAATAGGGCAAAATATTTTAATTAAATTCGACATAATATTTTGATTTTTTTTCTTTCCTTTTTTATTAGTTGTAATGACAAAAAAAAAATAAAAAAAAAATAAAAAAATAATGAAAAAAGTATCTCAACGAAATTTGATTCAATCTTATGATAGATTTTTGTCGATACTACTAATAATAATAATTTATGATTATATTTGTGATACTTTAGTGACTGAATTTTATCGAATCGTTTTCCCTTTCGTCTTTGAAAATAGATTATATAAACCAAGAAATTGGAATAAGGGATGATTGGGTAGATAGATATACAAATTTAGGTAGGACGAGTTGATATTAGCATATTTATTGAACGTCGATCATCTATCCTAGTTGATATGGGTCTTCATTCGATGTCGAATCCACAAGCTTCGATGGGACAACCATGTTGAACATAATTACTTTCACTTGGCCAATCAGGATTATCCATTGTTCGATGATCCTTTTTTTTATCAGGTTGTATATAAAAAAACGATAATCTATATTACAAAAATTTGTCATCGTTTTTCGATGAAATTATCTTAGCTTTTTTTGACTTAAAGTCATAATTTTTTTTTACAATACAAAAATGAGGTTTTTGGGTTTTTTTTTGTATTAATTCGTTGTACGAAAAGATAATACAAAATGGAACGATACTAATCGCGTAAACGTCAAGTGGACTTCCACCTCGGTAAACTCGTATCTGATAAAAGCAAAGTATGATCTGAAAATTTACTGTCTGCGGAAATTGTAGATCATACATTGGAGATACATTTCCATCCCCAACCTGTTCATACCTCTATGAATTATACCGTTCCAATAAATCACAAAATGATAGTCCACTCTAAACCATTGACGATACATATGACGTCAGAGTTAATATCCGGGATTAAAAATAAAAACAAAAATAAAAAGAAAACGAAAATACAAAAGAAAAATGAAATTAAATTGAGGGTTGATGTATTATTGCGTATCATTTTAATAAGACAATAATTAATAAGATTTTATCTAATTAAAAATTTTACGATACATTTAAAGAAAAAACAACATGTGTGCAGCCTTGTAAAAGAGCCTTGTTTTCACGAACGGAAGGCGAATGCAGAATGCGGTGCAGTGCGTTGCGTTGCGGTGCGGTGCGGACTACGAGTCAAAGACCAAGAATAGAAAAAACTGTATAGCTATATTCTGTCTCATTCTCTCGCAAGCTCAATCCTACATGTTTGTCTCTTTTTCTCGTCTTATTTAGTATGTTGGACGTTTCATAGACGCCCGCTGCTCTGTAACACCGCCGCCTACCGCTCCGTTACATCGCCGCCTATTGCTCCGTTACATTTTTTCAAATCACACCCATTCTAAAGATGTTTTTACTTCAAAAAAAAAAAATGAAAGTTATATATAACTTTTTAAAAAAGAAGGACAAAAAATATATTACTATAATTGGAAACACGTTAGCTCGAATTAAACGAATTATCGAGAACAGAATGACCGTGATAAATTCGATCGTAGAAAGTTGTGTGCATGAATAGACACAATAATGTATATATATATATATGTGTTTGTTACTTGCAACGAACGACAGGAGCGCACGATTAAACTTTAAATTTAATTAAACTTCCATTACAGCGTAAACCATTAAATGTGTTAATACCTATATTCGGAATTGAGTATATACTTAGCCTTGGTTCTCAAATTTATAACCGCTTCAATCTCATTTAGTTTCTATTCTTAACAAAGAAAATCCTGAAATACAAACGCTTATGTTGCATATAAAATGAATGCATCTATATATATGTTTTACATTTCTTTTTCCAAATGTTTTGTTAAATTGTTACGAAACGTGTAAAAACATTTCGGATGTATGTTTTTAATCCTTTATAATCCGATTTTTTTTTTCATATCCAAATAAAAATTCAGTAAAAAATAAATGTATATATATATATATATATATACTGCTATTTTTAAAATCCGTTGTGTCCATCAAAATTTTTTTGTGAGAATTAGCAAAAACTGTCACGTCTTTCCAAACAAATATACGTGGCTGACAAGTTTTAGTTCTCTACTACTTGTATGAAAAATAATGAGTTCTACATCTACCTACGTATTACCACAACCTGAAAATAGTAGTTACCAGTCATGTAACAAATTGTGCAAAAAATTTGTATACGTTTGTTTTTACACATGGACAATGATTCGTGTATAGTAAAATTTGTACTTGATAAATATAAATGAATTATTAATTTTATAACGTAATAATGAAACAAAATTTTAATAATACAAACATATATATATATATATATGAATAAGCGTTGTATACATTGAAAGTTATTAATCTTTTTAAATTAGTAGATATTAACATTCAAATGTAACAATTCAAAGTAGAGATCTAAAAAAATAAAAAAAATTAAAATGTATGGAACAACGCCAGTAATAATTATTTCTCCATTTCCAAGCCATTTAAAAGAAAAAGAAACACATATTCCCCTCTTTCCTCCGTCAAGAAACTTCCTCACAGTTCGCTGAATAAAATAGAATAGGTACCTAGGGTTTTTCGAGGATAGAATTTATTACAACTTCATTATATTATATTCGAGTTGCACAGGGATACATATTCTTCGTAAGAGAAAAACGTGAACACAACGAACGAGACGACGACAACGACGACGACCACATTTACAATTTAAATGCAATCCTTAGCGAACACTTAATATGCAAATGGTTAACATCAGACGAGGAGTAAAAGTGTTTATAACTTAACTTACAATTTATATGTGTATGGGTGTTAAACTAGAAAAAAAGAAAGAGAGGAGCGTCAAGATGCTTGGCAACAGACACAACACGTAAATAAAAGTTCAAACTTTTTCATCTGTTCCGACGAAGTTTATAATTAATGGAATTTACATGAGATCCCGAGATGATTGGTTTAAAATGTAAGGAAAAGGAGGGAGGTAAAGCTTTGTATAATTTTTTTTTATCACCCCCTTTTTTAAATTGCTTTTCGTATTTTTTTAAAATATATTTTTCCTTGAACAACACATTAATCTTCGCTAAATTCAATTTTGATATTTGATGTATGATTAAATTAAAATAATATGATGCAAAATCAATTTTTTCTGGGTTTTTTCGAATATTTTTTACGGTTTATAAAATGTACATGATAAAATATTTATTGTAGTCATAAGTATATACACTTATATTTAATTAACCCTTTGAGTGCTGAATACTTTTAACTAAAATGTTTTGTAGGAACGGAATAATTTATTAATAATAAACTATATATAATAATTAAAATTTTTCTTTCTGAATATAATTTAATTAATTAATATAAAAATTACATTATTTTACATTTGGTAATTTTTACCAATCGCATATATGTGTCCATAAGCACTCTAAGGGTTAAATATCTTTCCCTTTGTTTTTTTCTTTTCTACGTAAAAATTGTTATTTAATTGTCAAGAATGTGATGATAAAAATTTGAAAAAAAAAGAAAAACGTAAAATAAAAATTAAATCTTTAATTGTAAGAATAAATGAATAAAAAATGTATACTATACTTTATATTATATTCTCGTTTTGATCCAACGTTGTTTGTTGTTGACGATACTTATTAAAGAATCGGTACGCTCTGTGAAATCGTTCTCGACAGCAGATCGTACAAATTCTAAAATAAATAACGTAACAGCATTCTTCGCTTCGAGAAAGGAATGTTCCAAGATTTTCCCGTAGTATCTCTTTTCTTTCCTCTTTCTCTCTTTCTCGTACTCAATACTCGTAAATATCAACGGGGGTTGAGTGTAAATTTTCCATGACTTCGATGCATCTTCCTTCTGTTGTTACCTAAAATGTTTCAGAAAAATATTCTTTTTCAGTATTTATTATTATATTATTTTATTGTTTATTTTCTAATAAATTTACTTACGTTAAAAAATGATTTCGGTATAATAATTTCCTATAAATTATGTTAAAATGTAAAATTATGAAAGAAAAATATCTTTAAGATAAAACATCATGGTGTTTGTCGATGTAACTAATATCAGTTATGTAAAAAAAAAAAAAACAACTTTTACAAGGTATTACGTAGAAATCCCTAAAATAAAATTGGTTATACTTTTAAACGACTTTAGACGTTTCAAAAAAAGTATGTAGGAAGAAAATGGATTGACTTTTAAGAAGTCGAGTTAGTGAAAAACAATCGAATCAATCTTAATGTTTTCTGTTACTTCAAAACTTTTCTCTTCTTTCCCCACCTAGGTAGGAAACGACCTGACTTTAACATTGGCCTTCATCCAATGGTTTTGATCTTCGACTTACCTGACCTGATTATTCGAGCGTATAGTATGTACATTTGCAAAGACCATTACCAATATGGAACATACGCGAACTTCATCGTTAATCTTCCTTATCATTACTATTATTATTATTATTATTATTATTATTATTATTATTATTCCTTCATTCAAATTACGAATTCAAATGGCAGAAAATTAGGCTTACACATTAAACATTTAATTAACTTATTGTTAGATGAAAAGTAAATCAAAATGTTATATAAAAATCAATTGACTTAAAAATGAAATTTCAAATGTTGTTAGTCGAAAAAAATATTTGTCACAAATTTAATTCTCTATGCAATTTACAGTTCTATTTTCGTATAGAAAATTTACAGGGATTGATTAATAAATATGGAAAAGTATTGAAATAGATTTATATATATATATAGGATGTGTTTTCAACGTTAGACAGGAACGACAGAGAGAAATTTTCGGATCCTTCATGCCATTTGGTTCTACTAGCGTAACGGATAGAAAGACTATTACATTTTCCTAGATATAGAGGGATGAGTTGGGAAAGGGTAGTAGACCACAAAACCGCTGCCAAGAATGGTCCATAGCGCATCCTAACATCGTCGGAAACCGCAGGAAACGTTATGTTATAGGGCCAACTGTCTCATCAAAAATTCAATCCCTCTTTTCGATTGGCATACACGTTGCAATTTAACCTAACGATTTTTAACTTTATTATTTTGCTCAAAACATTGTAACCAATGTTAAAAATATTTGTTCAATATTTATATATAAAAAAGAAATATGAAAATAAAGTTATTCGTGAATGAATTACTATATATATATATATATATATATATGTACATCGATTCTTGCTAGAGGGAAAAAGTTAATTACAGGGACTTTTGCGGCTACTGCTTTTACGTGTTTGGCATTTGCCCGCATACAAGTGGAAATAATCGTCCGAGTGTACTTACATTTCCACCTTGACGTTTAAAAACGTCCAAAGGGAAATGTTTACCGGTTGTGTATGTGTAAAGCGCTAGAGAAATTTCAAACTTTTTTAATTTGTAACCATCGATATAAAGTATATCTCTATCTTTATTGCCATGCAGTACGAACTAATATAAACGTTAACGAACCTTGTGTATTATTGAAGCTATGGGTATAATACTTTTTTTTTCATTAAATCGCGTGTCATTTTCTATATTATTGTTTACATTAATTATTATCGAGTGTCTGGTTTGTTAAATCGAATTGTTGATTAATATTTTAGGATTTGTTTTCTTTTTCATTTTTTTTCTCTCTCATATGTTGAATTTATTTTATTTATTATTATTATTATTATTATTATTATTATTATTATTATTATTATTATTATTATTATTATTATTATTATTATTATTATTATTATTATTAATTTTATTATAGTCGTAAACCGTATCAGTTTACTCAAAGATTTATGGAAATTAGTTGAATGTAATAAAGGAAGGTGATCAAATTACAATACTATTTCAAGATATATCGTTTCCTGGTATAGGTCGATTATGGTTTCGTGGTTTTCGGTCAGGAAAACGGAGATAATAATGTTCATTCAACCGATTAGATATATGATTACGCACAAGTTCGTCTTTATTTCCAGTTAATTAACGTACCTCTTTTCATCTGCTTGATATCATTTCCAATAATTTCTTGTACGAATATATATGTGTAATATCGTAATAATTTTCATTCAAAAATAAAGAGAGAAAGATCTTTTCCAATAATTGTCTTTCCTTCTCGCTCTTTATCATTTATGTTACTATCATTTTCAACGATGTACAAAGAGAAAGAGAAAGAGAGAGAGAGAGAGAGAGAGAGGGAGAAAAAGGGAAAGGAACGTATGCATACAGATAACAATAAATTTCTGTGTTATCTTTTTCTCTTTTCAATGAACCATTGAGAGAAGAGAAAAAGAACAAAAAATTAACACGTGCTTGTTAGATAGCAGTAAATTTCTGCATAAATAATAATAATAATAATAACAATAAAGATAATTAGTGAACGCAATGCAAACGAGAATATAAAAGTAGATAACGAAATCGTTATTATTTATCTTTATACGTAAAAGTAGCTCTATTATTTTCAAATATTAGTTTATTCGTGATAACGATTAAATTAATGATATTAAAACAGAAAGAAAAAAATGAAATAAATAAAGAAATAAAAAATATATTTTATTTACTTTTTTATCTCTCTTTGTTTTTGAACGCAAGAAAAAAATGACAATGCATTTAAAAAAAAAATAATTTACCATAAATAAATTAACTCTTAAAAGACCAATGCCGCCATATGAGCGGCATTGTATTTTACTTACTGGATCCAATGCCGCGCATATGGCGACAAAAACCAATTTATTATTTTTATTACTGTGATTGTTGTTATATATAGTAATGATGCGTTAAATATTGTTCCATGTCATTTTTGTGAATTTGTTTCTGCTTGTTATCTATGTTCCGTTATCTTTTACCGTTTTTATGTAAGTGTACTTGAAATATTTCCATTAAATCGTACGAAGTAAAAATACTTGTAAAAAATGTGTTATTGTTGTTGGATTATATAAAGAATTATATAAAGGATTTTAAAATGAAATGAAATAAACTCATCGTTTAGTATTTTGCGAGTAAGGTAGGTAGCCCTTTAAACAATTTAAATTTCTTAATTAAAATTGAACGTACAACCGTGTATATACGTTGTACATACGTCCGCAGATAATTTTACGCATAAAGCCTCTTCTTCTTCTTCCCCTTCTTCAACTTAATTAAGTTAACCGTTGTCCTGTGGGCTTTTGGAATGTGCATACACCATACGTAAATAAGTATCCATTATATGTATCTCGGACTGTAGTAGTTCCCTAGATAATAATCCATATGGTAATTTTTGTATTCAATGATTTTAACGTTCTAATTAGTATAACAAATACGATTAATGTTTGTCGGTTAAACTTATAAAATATTAAGAGAGAAAAGTATCCTTCGGAGTATGATTTTTATTATTGCGTCTGTATGTCTATTATAAATGTACAACTCACCATACATATGACTCTGCTTACGTGACTATATAATTTAGTATAATATAATATAATATATGTATATTATATTAATATATAGATTTATATATACATATACATATATATGTTGGTATGTATATGTATACATATATATGTGTATACAACATAATCGTAATATTTTCCTTCGCTCGGTCCGCTCAACTATCGATATAATTAATATATATATATATATAATCGTCGTTTAAAATTGTAATCTTAAAATTTAATTTAAAACGCTCGCCACACTTCCTCCTTCTTAATCCTTCCTTCCTTCCTTCCTTCCTTCCTTCCTTCCTTCCTTCCTTCCTCCTCCTCCTCCTCCTCCTTCTTTTTTTTGATCTATTTATTATTTTTTGAACGACTCCGTCGTCTATTTGTTATTTTTTCTAATATTATTTTTCTTTTTTTCTTTCTTTCGTTTGAGCACTTATTCTCGCTATGTTGGGCACGATATTCGATATAAATAAATAAAACCTGAATAAGCGTTGATTTACTAGAAACAATGGTTTTGTAGTAGTAGTAGTAGTAATGCTCATTAGAAAAATGTATAGACACCCCACGTGTGTTTGATTTTGTCGAAGTAAGGAAAAGTTGACGAAACGTGGAAAGAAAGTAAAATTGTTTTATTCTCTCTCTCTCTCTCTCTCTCTCCCTCTCTCTCTTTCTCTTTTTCTCTTTTTTTTCTTTCTTTCTTCGTTCGTAGTTAAAGCGATTGACCTAATTAATTACTCATTTAATTTGTTTGACGTTTTATTATACCACTCGCTTTGCCATTCATTCATTTACTCTCGCAACGTTTTTTTTTCTTTTTCTCACACGCTAACGCAAATTCTCATTCGTACGATTTAACGATTCAAACGATTTTGCAAAGCATTAACCCATAAATCTCTCTGGGACTTCATTTTCTCGACATTTATACTCGCTTACACACCAATCATCCACTCCAACAACCAACAGGTTCATCGATACCACCACCCACGACTACTACTAATGGTAAAGTCTTCCCATTTTCTCTCGCGTATCTATCATTCTTATCTTTCTCTCATCTATAAGCGACAATTTAACAAGGTTTTTTTTTTTTGTTAGATTTTTTTGTTTGTTTTTCTATAATAAAGCACCGACGAGCAGCCCACGGTTTAACATTTGCGATCGAATTTTATCTTTCAACGATGTATTACGATTTTTTTTTTTATTTTTATTATTTGCTTTTCTTTTTTATTCCTTCGACTTATCGATTAAACCAATCTCGATTTAATAATTTCTACGCACACGTTTCATATTTGCTCGTGTTTATTCTCTTTCTTTACCTTTCTATCTTTCTCTCTCTTTCTATATATATATATATTTATTTATTTATTTATAATTGTATGTGTAAATATGTGTCTGTGCGTGTGTTCGTGCGACCAAGTAGAAAAAATAGGAGAATAAATTGTACGTACTTGAAATTTGATTGATGGCTGATTCTACCTTTCTTTTTTCTTATCCTCATTTTTATTTTATTCTTCTTCTTCTTTTTAATTTCATTTTCCAAATATAAATTACAAAAGATAGATCATCCGTTTATTTAATATTATATTCATCATGACTCGATTGCAAATACGCAACAACGTTTGATTTTCTAAAAGCTGCTCGTCGAAGGATCACGGCACTAATCGTAAGAATTCTATACGTGTTGCATGTATTTTAATATTACATACATCACGATTGTCAATTAGAATTTTTGTTCTATTTTAAATCAACGAGGTTAGATAGATATAATACGTGTCCGTCGGCATAAACGAAAAACGACGCTTTCGTTCGAAATAATATTAATTTTTCTTTACATTCGTTTAAATATTTTTCAAGTTTGAAATTTTGTTATTGTTTTATTGATTAAATTAAAAGTAGATTAAAAGTTACGAGGATTAGATGTATATTTATTTATTTTTTTTTTTAATTACTTGCTCTTGAATAAAATTTGTAACGATAGTTCGTATTTTTAATCTTTAATCATTGTGAACGAATTATTTTATCATTTACTTTACATATTTTTTTGTGTATAAAATATTTGTTTGTTATCCGATTAATTCAACTTATTTTACGAAAGAGAATATTAAAAAAACAAAGAAGAATTATAAAAATGATTGATTTATTGATGAAAGAGCAACGAGTTTGCGTGTCTGTTAATAATAAATGTCTGAAATAAAAACACTTCCGAAAATTAAACTTGCGGAAGGGGTGAAAATAAAAAGAAAGAAATAAAAAGAAAAGATTACGTTTATATTGATATAATATTCTCGTGGGGGATGAAGTGAAGATTGAATTGAGATTGATATAAATCGCAAAAGTGAAACCATGCGGAGTACTAATATTGTATATATATAAATCATTGCGATTTATTTCTTATTCTTCGTTGAGTTTATTTCAAATTGATATTTTTTTTTACGAAAAACGAAAGCGCCTAATAGAAAATATTTATTATTATTATTTATTATTATTATTAATATTATTAATATTATTAAATACCGATTGGTACTTTTATAATAATATCCTCTACCATCGTTGATGATAAATAAACATTAATTATTTAATTATCTACCGGCAGAGAAGCTTTTCGTAGGACTCGGAACGATATTAGCGTTTGTTTGCATTGAATTTTTTTTTTAATTTATATGTATAATTTTTAACACAATAATAATAATAATAATAATAATAATAATAATAATAATAATAATGATAATAATAAAATCTTACGCCCTAAATAATCGTCTAATATATAATAATAATATATTATTATAATTAAAACGTATTTCTTAATTTTCTTGTTCACACACAATTGTTTAACACATATCATTTGAAAGTTTATTGATAGCAACTTTTTTTGGTTTTGTTTTTTTCCAATCGATTAATCGATATCCCTTCGACGACGTTGATTCATTCATTCATTCCGCGAGCTGTACCTTTTTTTCTCTTCTCATTTTATTTGTATTCATTTATTCTTTATTTTTTCTCTTTTTTTTTTTTTTGTTAACTTTTACTTTACAGGCTATCGTAAAATGGTTCGAGGTATACGCGGAATCGCGGACTCGATCGTTTACTTGCTTTGTTATTCTTTGTTTTTGTTTAAATATCTTTTTATAGTTTCGTTTAGATATAATATATATATTTGTTTTGTTTTTTTATTTTCTTCTATTATCGAGAGAAAACAACTATCCCGACATCGATGATTCTCCATCGACGATACGAAGAAGAAAGAAGTGGAAGAAGAAGAAGAGCAAAAAACAAAAATAGTAAAAAAAAAATAAGAAAAAAAATTATTAAAAAAGCTAGATAGATAGATATTATCGTTTTCCTTTTAATCCACGAACTCGACATCAATTCTTGTAGTCGGACAATTGGTAATTGAAAATATGTATTTATTAGACATTTTTTTTTGTTCCTTTTTTTTTCTCCAATGAGAGAATCCGAGCAAAACGTTTCGACGTAGATCGATTTTTTAATTTACCAATCAGAGTTTTTCTTTACTTTTTTTTTTCTTATACCATTCGATAGAATATCGATTAATCTGTGTGCGTTATTTTTATTTTCTTTTTTTTTCTTCTCACTCCCCAGTTTCTTCTTTAACGTATTAGAAAAATATTAATAATTAAATATTATTTAAAATATATAAATAATCGTTCGTTTTTTGACGAAGGATAAATTCTTCTTCTACTTCGTTTTTTTTTTGTTTTTTTTTTCTTTTCTCTTTTCTTTTATTAATTATATTAATTTTATATTATCGTTTAACGAAATTTAAACCTTCGCACTCGTAACACGCGTACGTAATTATGTTTGTTTATTTTTTTTTTACCTTAACGTGATTATTTCACTTCGATTTTGACTTCATTTAACGAATACGTTTTGAATAATCGAGATTTTAGAATAACTGACATTTGCTAGTAAAGATTTTGTAAGTTTCTGTTAAATAGTAGTGGTATAAATAGTTGATTAATCTAACAATAAGTTTAGAGATTTGCTTAGAGCGTATAATAATTAATAAATTGATTATTATTAATATTACCATATTGCAAAACTATCTCGAAACTATAGATTTATGTTATATACATTTTATTATTACCCATTGAACATTTAAATAAAAAATTTATTATGAAATTAATTTTTTCATTTACAATAAATCCACTGTCATAATCAACGATACATTTAACAAAAATAAATAATAACTTCTAAAATCACACATTTTTATATATATATATATATATATATATATATATATATATATATATATATATAAAGATGATAAATTTATTTGTATCGTTCTTAATAAATAAATTAATCTCGGTTGATTTAAGTTAAAACGATGCTTTTTAATTTTGATCGATTATTCGAAAAAGAAAATATTGACTTAACGTAACGAAACGATTGTCAAGAATCCATACATGCATATACATATACATTTATACATAAATGCGCAAATGCACGGTGTTGACCGTCCACCCGCATATTGCAAAATAAATTTTAAGCCGATTCCTGTGTGATAACTATAATAAAAAGCGTACCCACACACCGAGTGCGGAGGATTAAAATAGCGCTAAACAACAGATGAGCATTGATCGGGTAAACGATCGATATTTATTATACTTTACATGCTTTATGTATATATATATTTTATTTTATGTATGTATTTTTAATACCTAATATATAGGTATGGTGTATATGTGTTTTTCTGTATTAATATCGTCATTCTATCGAGGTTTCATCTATGAACGATCCGCGTACGCTCGAAACATTTGTTCAATCAATCAGAAAGCGACATTTTATTTTATTCAAAGATTACGCGATCGATTTATTATTATTGAAATTTTTCTTAAATTCGAACTAACTTAAAATAGATTCATCTCGATATTATATTATCATTTCTAATCATTAAGAACAGGTATAATAATATCGCTAAAATCTGTCTCTACTTCGTTTACGATACATTAAGAATTATTTTCCCCCATACTCAGCTACCCCCCTGCCCTACTTTTGACGCCTTTCAAACCCGTTCAACGATAATTACACTTTATTAAGGCTACTTAAAGCGGTTACATGGTTTTCGATCAACTCCATATTCGACTTTTGTTTATTTTTATTTATATTATATATTTTTATCTTTTTTTGTTTGTTTATTTCATTATTATTTCTTTGTTTAATATTATTATTATTTATTCTCATCTATCGTCGTACTACTATATGTATATTGGCGATGTAGCGATAATAATATAATAGTTAGTTTATTAATTGTAATAGTTTAATATTAATAGCAATAGTAGTAATAGTAGTAGTAGTAATAGTAACAGTAGTAGTGATGGTGGTAGTAGTAGTAATAGTAATAGTAGGAAATCTTAGTAATAGTAAATTGTTGATAATAATAATAATAATAATAATAATAATAATAATAATAACAATAATAATAATAATAATGATAATAATAAATAAGTGACTTTTTATTGTTTTTTTTTTTTTTTTTTTTAGTAATAATAACAGTAGTAATAAGTAATCATGATAACATCATTATCATTATTATCTTCACTATTTTTTTTTGTTCGTTAATACGTTATGTTTTGCATGTATGTATGTTATGTATATTTATGTATGTATATATATATTTATGTATATATAATATATACGTGGCTTTCGTCCAGGTTTCTTCGAGCATACGACCAATGAACGTACCTATGTACGGTCCTGAAATGAAATTCTTCTTGATCCTAAAAGGGTAAGCGGATTTTTACTTTTCCTTTCAACTTCTTCTCATTCTTCTTCTTCTTCTTTTTCTTTTCTTTCGTTTCGATATTTTGTCCACTATTCATTTTTCTTCCCTTCTGCTCTTTCTCTTTTTCTCCCTTATTTTTCTAGATTTCAACGTGGTCGTATCGTTATAATTTAAACATTTTATCCCCCCCCCTTTTCCACTTTTCTTTGCTGTCTATTTTTCTCTTTCTCTTTTTTATTTCTCCTTTTCATTATCTCTGTTTGTACGAAATTTGATTTACCCATAATAAGAAGAAACACACACGTGGTTCGAATATGTTACTACGCTTACGTTTAGATGTTAAAAAAAAAATACCTGCCAGAAAGATACTTCGATGAATTTCAATGCCGCGAAACCGTTGTTTAATACATTATGCTTTATTATGCGAAGAGAATTTATGTTATATTTTTTTTTATTTTTTTTAATTTTCTTTTTTTGCAAAATTTTTCTTTTTTTTAACTCGTACGATTGATTTTTTTTATTCGATATAGCGATTTTATTTTTTCAATCAACGATATTTATATGGAAAATAAAAAAAGTTATTTAAGCAAACGAGAATACGACCGGCGAAGGTGAATACTATTTATCGAAAAAGCCAGCTAGAGAGAGAGAGAGAGAGAGAGAAAGAAAGAGAAAGAGAGATAATTAAAAAAAAAAAAAGAAAAAGTCGCATCGATCATTATCGAGAATTACTGAACGTCAAGAACCTCATTGTCATATCCTCGTTAAAAAGAAAACTATCGAGAGAGTAAAAAAGTTAAAGGCAGAAAAAGTAAGTGAAAAAGAGAGAGAGAAAGAGGGGAGTAAAGAAAGAAAGCAAAAAAAAATGATAAAAGTGAAAAAGGGTAGTTCGTAGATTGACGATTGAAAGAACCTTCGTGAAATGACTACGACCACGAGGTTTTAAATAAGAAGAAGTAAGAAGATAGAAGAAGAAGAAGAAGAGTAGTAGAAAGAAGAGGAGGAGGAGGAGGTGAAGGTGAATAGGAAAAAGGCAGGAACCGCTGACGTCACTACGTTTTGCTCTCGTTAAAGCTCGGAAACACGGTTTTAACGTAGTAAGGGCAAACCGTAACGATTCTCGTGTTTTTTGTGATTATTGTTGTTGCTGATATCGTTGTTATTGTTGTTGTTATTATTATTTTTGTTGTTGTTGTTCCTCTCATCGAAGGAAGGAGGAGGATGGTCGCGTTTTGGAAATTGGCCGTAGCCGACGATCCTGGTACAGCAGCCGCGTAAAACGACTTCTTTACTACGTCCTTCTTAAGGACGTATTAGCCACGAAGACTGCGTTCAAGAATAAGAACGAGCATCGTTAATGTTAATACAAAAACGTATCCATTGCTGTTAGACGTCAACGATGGACCCGAATTGCAACCGTCTTGTTGACAGCAATACGTTCTCGTACTCCAAGCCTCTGAAAAAAGAAAATAAAAACGGGAAAAATTGGGAAACTTTTTTATTTTATCAGTTTTATTTTATTTTCATTTGTTTGTTTGTTTGCGACACACGTTTTGAATAATTTTTATCTCGGACAAAATAGTAAAATATTAAATGTTAAAACGCTATCAAAAAATTCGTGTATATCTATGTCCTATCGTGAATATCGATCAAGTGAATGCTATGTATAATATTTAATAAATATGTATTTTTAATATAAAATTAGATTTTACAATTAACTAATTAGATAGAGAAGAATATCTTTTTTTATTTTTTTTATTTAGAAATGAATAATGTACATTTATCGGACGCGGTTATTTGATAGTGATAGGTTTTGTATTATAGTATTATATATAGTATATTATATTATATATAATAAAGAATAATAGTATATATAAATAATAACAGTATAATAATATATAAAAAATATATAGTATATGATATTGTATATAGTAATATTATATGTTATAAAAAAATACTATACATAATATAATATATTATAATATTATACTACAATAATATTATACTATAACATATTATACTATATTATATATAGTGTAATATATAGGTTTCGTAATATGAGTGAAATTGTACTCTAATTTTTATTATTTCTTTGTTTTATTTTTTTATTATTTTCAATATTAGAAGCTTGCAATTTATTTTGTAATTTATACATATATATATCGATCCAATATAGAATCTCATTATTTGTACTATATATCATATCAGCTGTTGTAATTTCAATTATAAAAAAAATAAAAGTAGAAGTTTAATCAATTTTAATTAATCATTAATATCGTCTTTCAATATTTATAATAAAAAATCCATTACGATAAAAGATCATACCCCAAATATACTTTCGTGAAATTATGAACCCTTTAACAAAGAACACGTTTTCTTGATATTAACAAATGAACGCTTTTGCAATAACAATTATTGAAAAAAAATGATTGATCATTTCATTCATTTCAATGAAAAAGATCATTGATAAATTTGCACAGTTAAAAAACCATTTCCCCCGTTTCGTTTTCGTAATTTAAATATAACGAAATTATTTATAACTTGAATTGTGCATTTATGTTTATATCTTGTGTTTATATTTGAACGATGAATATGACATAGTCATTGGATGTAGTTAGACAAGTATCGACCAAGGAATCGATATCTATCTATGTCTCTTTTCGATGTCTATTTACCGTCGGAATGTCATTCGAAGTAGTATACGGATTCCATTCGAAATCCGGATATCGTTTCGTTCTGGCTATTGAAATTCAGACCAGTTCTCTCTTTCTCTCTCTCTCTCTCTCTCTTTCTCACTTATTCACTATGCCTCTCTATCTATTCATCTATCGGAATTGCCTGAATAACTGGGACTCAAAAAATTCTTGAATATAAATATTGACTGTATTAAAAATCTCTCGACAATTGGTTTTAAAATAAAAAAATAAAAAAATAAAAAATATTTTATAATACATAAAACGTTATATATGTATTATTATAATGTTTTATTTTATATTCAATTATATTTCAAATTATAATATAATATAAAAAAAAATAGAATATATATTATAATTCTTATTTATATATTATATATAAATATATATAAATATTATATAGAAATTTTGTTCAGATATATATATTCTTGATATATATTACAATATAAAATATAGAACATTTATAATTACTATTAATATTAATTATAATAAGAATATCTCTGAACAAAATTTCTATATAATATTAATATATGGTTTTAACAATTTTTGATTATCAAAATTATATTACGAAATTGTTTGAAATATATGTTTTAAATATAAATATTATTTGTATTATATTCAATGATGAAAAAGACTTTATTTAACTATAATGCGTAAAATATTCTTTTATGATTGGTAATATACGAAGAATGTTGTTAAATAATAATGAATTGAAGGTAAGTGTAATAAAATATAAAATGGTTTTAATTTCAATTGCTCTCGTATCCATCGTCGTTTCGATTTAATGTAACTGGAGTTTAGCAAACAGGTAATTTTCTCGTGTGGTTTAGTAGAATGTAAGATAGGTAGTTAAATTTAATTTATCGCAGATATTAATATAAAGAGAAGAGGAAAAGGAAAGATAGAGTAGATAGAGAGAGTGAGTTGAACAAGCATGGTAATCAAGATTTAAGAGAATGGTTAATAACTTCTTACCATGATCAAGATAACGCAGTTTCTTGTAAATTTGTCTTTCTGAAACTTTGGCCCCTTTTACTTGTCATTAAAAAGCGTATACTATAGGGGGACAAGAAATGTGGATCCCTTCCTATGATCCTTAAACAAAATGACAAATTTTCTTCAAGAAATAAACTTAATGGAATAATCCTAAATGGTCATTAAAATAATAATACCACGTTTAGAATATATATTCCTATCCTTTGAAACTATCAACGAGAAGAATCATAAATTATTTGAAATTATTCATTCCAGCTAACTTTGAAATGTAGAATCATGAATTTTGAAATTCGGAAAGTCATTTGGTGAAATGATATTATTTCTGTTATTCCGATTGGATGCATGTGGTAGTTATTATTCGAATATCTTCCATCGGTTATTCCATATATATACTCTATTTGTTATATTGACATTACTAAATTGTTTGCTTATGAAAATATTCTCCATATTTAACGCATATATATAATGCATAGATAAACGGATGCATATATAAATTCTTGTTTTCTAAAGTAAAGATTTGTGATCTTTGTTTAATATTTTGATCTCGAAGATTTTAGAATCATTATTCTTTCGAAAATAATACTCCTATAATGTTATTAAAAAATATAAAATTGTGGAGAAAGAAAAAATAATACATAGAAAAGATGCGTAAACTTCGAAGTATTGAAGTAATTTAAAAAAAAAAAAGTTATCTCTTTGAGAAAATTAACCTTTAGGAGAAAGAAAAAAACATTGAGATTAAAAAAAAATATGATGAAAGAAAGTTAGTATCCAACCGACTGAAAAAAATATAACATCATCTTATTTTCAAAATACTAACGTGCTAGAAACTAAAGTTCATACTCTTAAGACCGGCGATACATGTAAACGCCTAAATTTTGACCGTTTTTCAGAGGTTTATTTAAAATAGAAGGAATTAATGAATCGTTTTGAAACTCAGCATGTCTATTCATTACATATTAAAATATAAAAATCTGATTTTTTTTTTCAAAATGGCCACCGTAGTAACTAATCTCCTGAGGCCCTCGCGGCGAAACGCATCATGGTGATTTTTAGCTGTAGTTACAACAATCTAAAATTAAAAAAAAGGGTCATAGCGTGTTCATAAAACATGTATCTTCTAGTTAAACTAAGGAAAAACTAAAAAATCAAAAAATCGTAAATTGACACGACTCAGACAAAAAAGTCTGATTTTTGACCCTTTTTTTTTTTAACGGTTTTTTTTATTTTAGATGTATCGCCGGCCTTAAAAGAAGATATTTTTTGAAAATAAGTAAAACTTACACAAACGTGGCTTTTTGACATTACGGTGTATCAGGAAAATGTTAATAAATAAATTTTAATATAATACTTACACAAATGCATGTTATAATCTTTCTCTTAATTTTTTTTTACCAAGATAACCGCAAAGAATAAAAAATTTGTTTAAATTTGTTCTTTTTTTTTATTCTTAAAATCGTGCGTTCGTTAAAAGCTTGAAGAAGAACATTTGGATCAAAGCTTTTAACGCATTTAACTTTCTCATTTTCTGTATTTCACTCTCTCTTGCTCTTGGTATTTACTTTCTGCGGGGAATCCTTGTAAAGAATTGGAAAAAAAGGGGGTAGGATTATATGCGGGCAGAACATGATCAGAAATCAATGATAACCATTCGTCGATGTTCGAGCAATATCGGCCATTTCGAACGTATGATACCAATAAAGAAAGAAAGAAAACGTATTCAAGCTACCGCTTTAGAAAATTTACGAGCTAATCGCAAAAAAATTCTATCCTTCGCATGAGAACATTTTTGGAGAGATGAAGGAAGCTTCTACCACACACACACACACACACACACACACACATGCACACACAAAAAATATAATTCCATTTTGCTGATATAGATCTTGCTGATTTAGCAAAGATAACGTCATTTGGGTTTGATATCTTGAGAAATTACGAATGATTTATTCCCGGTTGAGTAATTAGGACTTTTTATAATTTAAAATATTTTATTTTTATTGCTATTGTTAGTTTAGGAATTATAATGTTGTTAATTTAATTTATAATAAGATTGTATCAATATTTAATTTGTATTTGTTATTTTCATAGAACATAAAATTTTGCTAATAAGGATAATAAAAAGATTTAATTTATTATTTCGTTGTTTTAGTTATATGAAACTTTCAGATAAAATTTGACGAATAAAATAATATAAAAAAATATTGTTAATATAATTTATAAGTATATCAATAATTATTAATACTCGTTGTTTTTATAACTAATAAGTTTCATATTAAGTTTAACGAGTATAATTAAATAAAATAATAAATGTTATAAATTAAATAAAGGAATTATACGTTATTTTGGCATTTAAGGAAAAGAAAATTTTTGTTTAAAAAAATTTCGAATAACGTCATATTATATTTACTCTCGAACGAAATTATGCTACTTGAAAGTTGCCTCAAACAAAAATTTCATGCTAGTTTTTTTTCGAACACCAAGGTGACGGTGTAATACCTTTAAAAGACTTTCGATATTTATTAGAATGACTTGAGTAATAATTTTCGCAGTTAAGTAGAAAAAGATCGGATGTAAAAAAAAAAAAAGAATTAAGAAAAATGGAAAGAGGTCAAAAAAAGGGAACACACGTGAGTTAGATATAATAAATCTGCTTACGTTCGTGAATTTTCGTTGGTACGCCACGATACTACTCGTAATGTACATTCTAAACTACTGCCATCAAGTATACACATACATATATATATGTGTATACGTCTTCAACGTAACACAGTCACTTTATCCTTTGCACCTGTGCCCTTCTATCCTCTTTTATCTATTTCACGTGCAATATATATAAGAACACGTTCTTCCCTTTTCTCGATAGGATGCGACAAGTTTTCCTGTGACTTGTAAAAATTTTAAATTTGGTAATACCAGGTCTAGATCGCGTTTCTCGAGCCTTTTGGGAAATTTGTTCGAATGTTTGAAACAAAAAAATAAATTTGTTCTTTTCTTTTCTCTACAAATTCTTTCATTTCCAATTAACTTTAACAAGTTGTAGAAAGAGATGAGAAATGAAGACATGAAAAATAAAACCTATTCATTTAATTATGGTCAACATTATTTGTTATAATGTTTTAACATTTATTATTTATTGAAACAATTTCATTATTATTATTATTATTATTATTATTATTATTATTATTATTATTATATGTAATGAAAAGTTGTAACCTAGTACACAAAATGTTTATTATTCAATTACATTGAATTTATTTAAATATTTTTTATTAAAGTTTTATTAGAAATGGAGTTTCTAAGTTCTACGTAATCCCATAAGGTATTACTGACTATATCAAATCTAACATGAAACAATGAGGCTAAAACGTATTTCAGTCTTAGCGAGTTTGGTTTAACGTTTTTCTAGAAAATTCTTCATACTGTCTGAAAACCGTTATATACGATTAAACCCCTAATACACACATAAACGTGTTTGATATATATATGTGCAAACTTTCATAAATACTTTAACGTAGTTGGATAGTTATCTAAAGTATCCATGTTCTCGTGTATATACCCATGTATATATGTATATTTTATGTATATATATAGTATGTACATGTATATAACATACCAATGAGACAAAATTTGGATTAGAAAAGTTTCATATAAATTTTGTAGACGTTTTTTTAAAAATCCATTTTGTCAACTAGAAATGACAGATACGTTGGATTAGTTTAGTTTAATCGTATTATACACATATACCATAAAATATATATATATATGATACAAAACGTTAAATGATTTGTGACGTCCGAAATTTTATGGATTCGTGTAGGGATAGAGAAAGCTTTTTAAGGATTATCTTTCAATGAATATCAAAACAAGTATATATTATATTAACGTCAATAATGTTACGTAAGTAAAAATATTCGAAAAATAAATCTACATCGAATAAAATGATCTATTTGTTCTTTTATTATTTTTGTTATAATAGATTACTACTACTATTACAAAAGAAAAAGTTTATAAATGTAACGTATCCTTCGAAGGATAATACTACGTTTAGAAAATAAAGTAAAGGAAACAAATAACATTAAAAAAATTCGAACAAAAAGTAAAGAATTAAGTACAAAAGGGGAAAACAAGCTGCTGCCAAGAAAGTTTCAACGTTCTGTTATGGATGTCGACGGGTGAGAGAAATTTTTCGCTACATTAGTTTCACCCTATTTGAGTGACGTTCGAAAAAATTTGTATTATAAAAAACTTTGCAAGAAATAAAGAAAGAGATAAAGAGAAAAAGATTAAGTCCTTTCTCTTGATCAAAATCACTTTTATACAATACGTTTACGTGATCCAAAAAAAAAAAAACATTTTTTCCAATTTGGTATTTTGTCTTTTTATTTTTATTTTCGTTTTTTCAATTTTTGAGTTAGAAAGATTTTGTGAAAATAAAAGAAACCAAAAAAGACAAATGTACTACGATTCCTTTCGTATTTTATTTAGTTTGCCCTTTTTTCCCTTTTCGTTTACTTATCACGCGAAAGTTACGTGCAACAAGAAAACATAGGTAGCAAATCATTCTGTTTTGGTTTCGTTTGGTCACGGAGTTCGTGAGGAAGAGAAGAATGTGAAAACGGTATAAGATACATGCGTGTTGACGACACCGACAAGAAAAATAAAATGGAAATAAAAGATGTTTGTGCGATCTAACACACTTAGTCTTTTTTTTTTTATTTCTTTTTTGTTTACGATAGTGCACACGGAATTTTTCGTTCGCAAAAGAAAATGGATTTCTTCGAGAGAGAATTTTTCCCGTTCCATGAGTATAATTTACAGTATATATATATATAGTGTAGTGATCGTAAAAAGTAAGAAGATTATGAAGAAAAATTTGATTAAAGATTGAATTGCAAAAGAGGTGGGATTTATAAATTAATTTATATGATCTTTTTCATAATCCAAGATAAATGAAAGATCGAATTTCTTTTTTTTTTTTTGAATTTATAAAAAGAATTTTTCATTTAATTTAATTACGAAAGTAAATTTTAATCGTAAAATATATTTTTTCTCCCCTACTTTTTTAATTACCTACGTTTATTCGTTAAAATTATTTTCATTACTTTTTTGGATTCAAAAAAAAAAACGTGTTATTAAAAATAAATTTAAAAAAAAATTATAGAGCTTACCTTTTTCCGTGCACGTTTCGACGCAATCTCGTACCGTCGAACCTTCGCTTACGTATTTCTGTAATAAAAATAAAAAAATAAGTTAAGAAAGTAGTTTCGTACAGTTAAATAGTTTTAACATATTCATATATATATATATATATATATTTTATTTCTTTGATTAACATAAATGAAAAAATGTGTGAAATGTTCGCAAACACATCGTGGATATTCATTCCTTCTCTTCGATCATACGAAAAAAAAAAGGGATTTCAAAATTACGAATTAGGTTGAAACGACTTGTGAAATGTTTTTAAGCTTAAGAGAAATACACGTTAGAGAAAAATACGGTGACGATATTGGTAACAACGGTAGTACACGGACGACGAATTTATACGACGTTATAAAACGAAAGAGGTTGGTGCGAACGTGTGTTTGCGAACTATAAATTGAAATGTCTTTTTTTATTCTTTCTAACTTTCCAGTGAGAACAAAATCTTAATATGAATGAATGTTTATGCATATTTATAGCCTTTTTTTTCTCTGTTTATGTTCTTCTATAAACAAATTAAACGATAAATGACCATACCGAAAAAAATAAAAAATAAATAAAACACTAAAAGTAAGTATTTAAAATTAAATATAAATTCGAAGGACAATTATATCATAAATTAAATTAATTAAATCAGGAACGTATTACGAAAATCTTATTGTTCGTATAAAAAAAAAAAACATTCTTTCGTACACGTAAATCCTATTATTCCTTTTAAATATTTGCAAAACAACCACAGATGATATATATCATCAAAAAAAAAAAAACGAGATCGAATTCTTTTCTGTAAAAATTTGTAAATTTAAAGGTCGTATACTATCCTATTTAGTCCCACAAAGAACAAAATAATTCCCTTCGTGGGAAAACTCGACGTGATCTTTCGAGAATAGTTATTTGATCAGAATCACGAGCCGTGATTTCAATTATGAATTTTCTTCCTGTGCTTCACAATTTATTCTCTCTCTTTCTCTCTTTCTCTTTTGCTATCCTTCTATTTCTCTCTTGAGAATTAGATTCTATTTCGTTCCTTGTTTTCTCTCTGTCTCTCTTTCTCTTTCTCTTTCTCGTGCAAAATGGCACGGTCCTCTTTAAAGAACCTCTCTCTCTCTCTCTCTCTCGTTTGAGAAATTCTCTTCTCATCGGCTCGGGATCGTTTCGAAACAAACACTACTTGTTAGTTAAAACTCACCCCTTTTCGTTGTTATCAGTCTTTTGACAAAATTCATTCCTCTTATTCTAATATCCATTTATCTCGAAATGTAATTATGAGAAATATGAAAATCATACGGATAAATAAATTCAAATAAAATGTTTTTTTTCTTGATCTGCAATAATTCCAATTACATTAACACAGTTAACTTTCATATAAACTTGAATTTTTAAAAGGCATTATAATTAATATTGCGAAAATTTATTTATAAAATGTATCGTTAAATTAAATATGGAATGTTGTATGAATTTATTAGAATAATAATTTATAATATACGCCTATAATTGAATTTATTTATTGTACGTACTTTTGACAATGATATTTTACAATTTTTAATGAGATAGAGCTTAGAAAATCAAATTGAACGTGTATTATTTTTATAAAATATAATTCTCATATATATAACATGCATACAATATTATTATATATAACTTATTATTATTATATATAATTTAGTATTATAATTTATTTTATTATTATTATTATTATTATTATTATTATTATTATTATTATTATTATTATTATTATTATTATATATATGTATATTATTATATACAATAATATATTATATATATAGCATACACAATATTATTTTATATATATTATTAATACAACATTAACTTCATTATATTATATATGAAATGTTTGATAAAAGAAACAAATAAAAATAGATAAAAACATTTTTGAATACGATTAGTACATAAAAGAGAAGTATGGATAAGTCGAAATTTTTATCGAAGTAAGACTATAGTAGTCGAATTTGAAATTCATCGAAATAGTATATGGACCATACGTAGACACGCCTAAAGATCGATATTTCCCGATTATGACGCCCTCGGGACGTCGTACATATTAAACCCTCTATCTCTTTGCTATTCCGTGCATATTAAACTTCCTCTTCTTCTTTATCTCTATATTTCTTCTTTGCTGATCCATCAGTAATTCCACATTGTCGAGCTCTCTCTCTCTCTCTCTCTCTCTTTCTCTCTTTCTGTTTTTTTTTCGTTCTTTTTCTTTCTATTTTTCTCTCTTTTCAAAACTTGCATACGATGACACCGGTCGGAAGTTGAAACTCCGAACAAGTTACAATCGATAAAACGTCAATTTCGATCTTTTGGCTAATAGTCTCGAAAAACTTTCCGATTCCGATAAATTAGTGCTCAAGTTTTGTAACATCGAAAATAAAGTAGAGAATAAAATTGTGCGGAGACTGTAAAATCTTTCTTTTCGAAATTTCAACTATTTGACATCATCTTCTTTTTCTTTTGGATAGTTAAGAAAAAAAGTAAACACAGCAATCCTTATCAACAACTTTAACTGATGATTTTGAACAACTTTTTTTCGAAATAATTAATAACAACTTGTGATATATAATTCATTAAAAAAAAAACAAGAAGTGTATATTACTACTAATTGCAAAATTATTTTTAATATGAAATTTCGTTGATTTCTAAGGCTTTTCGATTTTACGAACTTGCTTGAAATATATTCGCGAATCGATGACCTACCTTCTATTGGAATGACGTGATATCTTCTCCCCTCCCCCACCCCTTTCTCTTTCTCTCTCTCTTTACTGTCAATATAAAATCTTGTTACGATATTTCAATTTTACATAGGTACATATGAATATATATATTTGAAACGATATGTGGAAAGTTTCCTTTCTATTCGAATTCTCACTTTCTATACTGTTCATTATCAAGGACAAAGAATATCCTATCAATGCATTTCTAAAGTTGAATAAGTCGTTAACGGATTACACTTTGTTCAATATCTAACTTTGTAATCAATTATATTTCTCATTAGAAACTATTTTTAAAAATGACTATTAAAACTAGATATTTCTTTTATTAAACGTACCAAACTATTTTTGAAGTAAGAGTATAGGGTTGTTAATTCACTTTTCGCATATTTTTTTCATGGTTTTTATTTTCTCCAAGAAAAATGTCTCTTTCTAAAGATAGTAATCCGATCGTTTATTCCGGTATACGTTCTTACACTCGAAAGATTCCATCGGCAAATAATCTCATTCAATTTCCGGATATCGATTTGAAACACCTGTCGCCATTATCATTTTTTATCTTCGCTTAGTAAAAATATTGTTAAAAATTTTCTCGTATGTTTATTAAATTAAATAATGATTTACAAAATTTTTATAAAAAATTTTTAATATTGAAAAACGTTACCCCATGTATTAAACCAATTAGGTGTAACATTATTTTTATCTCGATATGATCTACTAAACCGTAAATAAAAAAAAATAATTAATATAATGATAATTAAAAATAAATGTAATTATTTATTAAAAAAAAAACAAACAAATATTAAAGTATTGAGGTCTTCTTTTGTACGATACGATTCAAAATATGGTTCCATCATGCTTATTAATTGTATTAATTAATTTTAGTTAAAATTAGAGCATAGTATATATTCGAGTGGTTTTTGTATAGGATAGTATTACGCCTCCGGCAATGCAGAGTAATAAGTACTTACTTACGTTAACGCGCTTATGTCATTTTAAAAGGTTAAAGGTGTCACCGGGAATTTATTGAAAAGAAAATTAATGATTAGAATTGAAAGAATTATTTAAATAGAAATTTTATTGGAAATTCATAATATTAAAAATGATTATATAGTATTATGAACATTAATCACAAGTTGAAAAATGTTTTTACAATTTTAATCATTTTTCATTTGTCAGCTAATTATAAAATGCATCTCCCAATTTAATTTCATCATATAAGATTATTATTATTAAATTTTATATATATATATATATCATTAAATTTCAAATATTTGCCAAATTCATTTTTTAAACGTAATCTCATTTTTTTAGATAAAAATAAAAATTTTACGATAGTTCTACGTGCAAAAGAGTATTTTTCATTGCTTTCTTTTGCTCTTACTTTTGTTCTAAATCTTTGTTCTTGATGGGATTTTAAAGAGCGACCTCGTTTTCTTGATTTAAACGTCGATTTTATTATTCGATCAATTTAGGTACTAAAAGACAATAGTATTCATCGATAGATTTATCTGTAAAGAAATCGTCAAGTGTGTACGTACTTTGAAATTTAAAACACTCTTTCAATGAACTTCAAATCTCTATTTTGAAAATTATTCCTAACCTTACTTTTCAACTTCTCAATACTTCACTCGATAGTACTCGAAGTACATTGACATTTGATCTTTTCAAGGTACGCGTGAAAAAAAAATACTTATACGTATAATAGATTTTACATAATAGAGGAGGTAAATTTACAAAAGAGGAAAAAGTCCATAAATCGATCACAAATAGTTTTCAGTCAATTTTACAAAAATAAATCTTTTCTTGAAATCAATTATAAATATATATTCCTGATTTTTAAAATGACGAATAAAAAGATTTATTCCAAATCTCATTTATATAAATCTTCCTTTTGAAAGATTAATAATTACAAATATGTATAATATATTTCTTGATATTATTATTAGTAATTTATTAAGAGTTTCAAAATATGGCGGATAAAGTACTTGATTAAAATCTTACGTTATTCTCTTATATAATAAAATTTATTATCCGTTAAGACACGATACTCTCTCATTGTCAAGCATCCTCCTTACCCCATCACCCTCTCAACCAACCCCTTCCCCGATCCTTCACATCGACAAACGAAGAACGTTTTACGAAGAAATTACGCATCGAAGCGAATAAAGTTCTTCCCTTTTCCGCTCGATTGTCGCGATAAAGAGATTTCGAGCTTGAACGAACCTAACCTATCACCGATCGAGACTTTTTTCTTCGTTTTATATCGTATACAGTACTTTTTTATGTGTGTGTTCGTGTTCTCGCCGCAAATACTCAGCCGAGAAGGCAAACAAAAGAAGAAAATAAAGTAAAAAAAAAAAAAAATGGAGGGAAAAAAATAGACAATAGGGATCACAACCGTAACCATGCCAACGGGCAAAGATGATGATGATGATGATTATGATGATGATGATGATGATGACAGATCCTGGATAAGACGAATTACGACACTCCTCATACGTTCTCGCATGGATACTTTTAATGCAGATTTTCCTGTCACCTTATCATCCGCCATTTTATTTTACTCACACTTTTTGACATATATTTAACGTTAAATTCTCATAGGTTATACTTATCACTGAACTTTTCTTATCTGTTTGCCATACTAATATATGATGCTTACGTTCTTAAAAATTCTATTTTTTTATTTTTATGTATAATTAATGCAGATTTTCCTGTCATCTTATCGTCCGCCATTTTATTTTCCTCACACCGTTGACGTATATTTACGGTAAACTCTCACATAGGTTATACTTATCAGCGAACTTTTCTTATCTGTTTGCCACTAATGTATCGTGCTTACAGTTCTTAAGAATTTTATTTTATTTTATTTTTTTTTATAATTAATACAGATTTTCCTCTCATCTTATCATACGCCATTTTATTTTCCTCACACCGTTGACGTATATTTACGGTAAATTCTTATAGGTTATACTTATCACTGAACTTTTCTTATCTATTTGAAACTAATGGATCATGCTTATGTTTTTAAAAAATTTTTTCATTTTATAATAAACATTCGAGATTATGACAAGTTGTAAAAAATGAATTTCAGATTTAAATCATTTTCATATTATAATTACTGAGTATTATAATTTTCTTCATCGAACTTTTATCTAATGAAACAAAAAATGTGTTGTATAATATTTTGTAACAAACGTTATTATCGTTATTTAATGTTGGTAATTAAACGAGAAATTTTTGGAAACAATTATTCGTTGATTACAATTAATGAAATATTTGTCGAAAATTTAAACGTGGAAGATACTATTTCCATCCCCCGCCTCTCCTTTCTTCACTCGACAAGAATATCAATTAAGTTTATTTCTCTCTCTTGTTTTCTACTTAAAGCGAACGTTGCCGTAATCTGTTTTGCTGAAGTTGCATGACTCGACCAGCCGGCAAGTTTTGCGATATGCAAGGAAGTATTCGTACCACGCAAAACTCTAGGAACGTCGCATAAAGTTTAGTAAAATCATGGACCCTTATTCTCTAACTCATACTCGTTCATCGAGATTTAAAACGATATTTGGGACGAAGGAAAATCCGAGAGAGAGAGGGGAAGAGAAAGGGGGGGGGGTCTTTTACTACTTGTAAAAATTGTAGAAAAAAAAACAAGAAGAAAGAGAGAATAGAGGAACGTAAAATACGAATAAAGTCCGAACGAGTTTCGTCCAAATTTCCATCTCTTATATGTCAGAGTTGCATTTTTACCCCCCACCCTCACACAACGAATTTCAAGGATAAAAAGAAGAAATAAAAACGAGAAATAGGGAACGTAATTCCATAGTGTATACAGGATACATATATATAAGTTTCGTATAACTAAAATAGCATTTTCTTTTTACGAATTTTTGTGGGCAAAGAATTGAGCGAGTTTTATGTTTCGTAATATAAAAAAAAAAAAAAAAAGAAAAAACTAGGAAACGCGAGAAAATTGTACGAGTTGGAGACAATAAAAAAATCTACAAAGAGTAGAAGAAGAAGAAGAAGAAGATCATTTTCCTATTTACTATGAATTTATGAATAAAAGAAAGTTTGTCTTATTTTTTTAATTAAATTTTATTTTTTTGTTTGTTTTTTTTCACGAATCCTTAGGAATAAAGACATGAAGACTTATCACATGTTATTTTCTCTGTGTAACATCTGTTCGCTTTAAAATTAAATAACTTTTTCGTCGACGAAGTTTTTACATGTCATATAGACGGAACCGGGGGGGGGGGGATTTAAGAGAGGAATGTCTAACTTATTCGATAATAAGAATCTACCGTGTAAAACTTCTCATACATTTTTCTACGCGTGCTACAGATTTTTACGGGAAAAATATATATTATATATTATTATATATATAATATTTTTCGAAATTGTATTTCATAAAAAATATTTATTTACGAAATACGACAATGTAATCATTAAATCGCGTTTAATATTTCATTTAAAAAATATAATTTTTCTAAAATAATGTATACGCTAATTAATGCGAAATATACAGCAATACGTAAGATATTATCAAATATTCTTTCCATTGAAGATAAAATCACATTAGCCGTTTATTTTGAAAGTGGCCTAACTCCAAAGGCAATTTTTAAAAAGGTACAGAATTCTAATGAAGAATCGATAATCTGGTTAAAAATATGTTTGAATGCGTTTTGTCAGAAATAAATCGTATCAAATTTTCTATAAGACATCGATGAATAAGAATGAAAATTTGAAAATCCTAAATTTATTACCACGTCCGGGTAGACCAAAAATGTTCGACAATATTATATTGACATCACTGTATAAAAATATCAGACAGATTACAACAACAAAATTCAAGGACATAATGCACCTACTACGACATATATCATGATTTCTTCAAATCCCTTTCACACACGCAAAATGTAAATGAGCAGTAAATTGTTTTGTAATTGATGTAGTTAAAAAATGTTTTAAATCGCATAAATTATGATTCTGAAGTGTTTTAAAGATATGTTAAATAAATTGAGTATTGTTTTTTTCAATTTAAAGCATCTTAAATTATGTTGAATGAATTTGGGCTCCTTCAAATTTTATAATGAATTAGGTTGTTAATTTTGAAAGTGGCCTAATTCTATTCTTGGTAATAAAACGCATATTATTCACTTAATAATTGCCACTATTTTAATAGGAACTATAAATTTAACACCTTTAGATACACTTAAGCAGTGTAACTCGTTAGTATCCTGTACGTATATTTTTCATTGCATTGAAACACAAACTCTTCAATATTTCGATTCGAACATAAATGGAGTTAGACCACTTTCAAAATAAACGGCTCATATATCTTAATGAATAATTAGAAAGATATCTTTAATCGAAATATTTTGAGATAATTCTTGCAGATGAATCAACAATTCCATAAATGAAATATTTTATTGACAAACTTATTAACGATTATCAAATAAAAACGCAAACATGTATCACGTTTCTTCTCAATTACTGATAATGAATGAATGAATTGAGTAATTCGTCACAAACGGATAACTTGAACGTTTAATTAGCGAATCTATGACAAAAAAATAATTTTAAAAAAAGACAGAAAAACAGCATTCACAGAAATAGTTATCAAAAAATCGAAATATTTGTTTTAACTTTTTTCTAAATTATTTATAAAATGTTTACTCTGGGGAGGGGGAAAGTAGGGATCGATGATCGTTCGTTATATTTATATAAACATCCTCGAGTATAATATTTGCTTCTAAAATCTGACTATCTCGTGCTAATTTTCTCTACGAAAACAACATTTACCTACTTTCTTATATGTACATATATTTATGCAGTTACGTTTGGAATCAAGGATATAAAATAGTTTATTTTCTTTTTTTTTTCGTTTTTCTTCCAACGAAATTACAAGATGAGAGAAACAAAAAAAAAACACACTGAAATTTCCTCTTTTTTACAGCAGTCCGAAGTTAATTTTATGCTTGTTCATAAACAACGAATGTTATCGACGATATTTAGTCGAGGCTTTTCGCACTGCGGTATATGCACGTGCTGCGTATTTGTCCATATGCATATGTATTAGTAACATGTATATGTATGTAAACATATATTTATATATATATTTTCAAATTTATGTATATGCAACCTTGGTCTGCGTACCTTGCCGAAGAGATTGAGAGTGTGTGTATAATATGTGTGTGCGTATGCGTGTGTGTATATATGAAAAAGAGAAAGGAACAACGTATGTTAACGATAAATCCTTATTCCGTTTGTAATTGCATTCGAGCGTCAACGGCGGTCGAAAGTGGTTCGTTAAGTTTATTAATTACGTTCCGTTTTACGCTCCTAGTACGTTCAGTCTCGCGACAATGAACGCCAATAAATTTTTTACGACTACCTAACTACACCCCTTTCGAGATTTATCACACAATTTTTTTGTCTTTTTTTTGGGTTTTCTGGTTTTTCCACTACCATGTTAATTCTCTACAATGACACGTAACACGAAAGTGTTACATCCTCGCATTTGTCTTATTTTTGGTTTCTGGTTTTTCATTTTGTTTTTCTTTGTTTCCTAAATTCTACACTAACATTCAAAGTTATTAATGTTTAATTCGTTATTTATATATTTTGTGTATTAATTAACCCTTTTCGAACGCGTCTATTCTCAGCCACCAAAACCTTTTTACCGTTCCGTTCGTATGTGTGCTCTCTGCCACAGCACAAAAAATCATGCTAATCTTATATATATAATTTTAATATATTATTAAATATATATTAAATTATTATTTAATTATATATATATATATATATATATATATATATATATATATATATATATATATATATATAATACAAATATATATAAAATACATATATAAATTAATTCCGACCACTACGACACCCATGTCCAAATTGAATACGTCCGAAAAATGTTAATAACGTTTTATTAAAAATAATTTGATTACGAAAGAATACAAATGATATATATAACGATTGTAATATTGTTCCCAGTAAAATATAATATTCGTATGTTAAACAATTACTTATAGGTAGCTTTTAAAAAATATTTACCCCAACATAGAAACAATAATATTTCAATATAGTTTCAAAAAATTTAGAAAAAAACAATTCGAATATTTTCAACCCCTTATCGTACTTCGAATTACATTGAATCATTTCCTTTATATGAAACTATTATTATTTCCATGTTCTTTTATTTTTCTAATTTTCGATAATACACAACTAATATACGATATAAATTAAAAATAAATAATTTAACATCGATAATGTTAATCGTTATTATTATTATAATAATGATTATCATTATCATCAAGATATTGATAGTTAGTATAATCGTTGTAAGCTCGCGATACATTGTCGTGATTAGCAATAGCCTATGTAAACGATTTTAACGACACGAAACGATGAAAGGTAGTAGTATTATATATAATACATAGAGGACAATGTTAATAGCACGAATTCGGATTATGTGAGCGAGAGGACACACGGGTACATCCATATTCAAAGCCGCACATTCGTATGTGTATCATATGGAACAATGATGGTGAACCACGACAAACGTCTGCCCTCGAATACGTACGGTTTAATAGCCCCCCATTCAATATTTTTTAATGGATTACAGCATACTCTTTTTATAATAATACCATAGTACCATAGTAAAATTCATTATATTTTTTTTTCAACAAAAAATTTCTAGACAAATTTTAAAAAGGTATTCTTGATTTTGTACGTTTAAATTGATAAACAATTTACAGGAAAATTATTAAAAGAAAAATATAATTTTTTTGTAATTAATATAAAAAATATATAAATTATATATGTTATTGATTTTTATATAAAATAAATATTTTTAATATTTCAATATCCTGAGAAATATTTCATTTGATAGTTTGTAATTTCATTGTATCAAGTTGAAAGAGTAATAATAATTTGATTAAAATACAAATGAATAGATCTTTCAAATTATTAATCATATAAAAATGTAAAAAAAAATAAATATGTAAAATATCAATGATATAATACAAAAGAAGATATCTTTGGTATTAAAAATAGAAATGGAATTAAAAGGAAAGAAAAAAATACCTCTGATCATTTCATATTTATAACTTGATAAAGGTGGAATGAAAAGTATTTAAAAAAAGCAATCGAATGATAAAAAGGTAATAAATTTATCATTGAAGTCACGAGCAGTGCTATTTCTAGATATACAGGGTGTTTCATTTAAAATAAATCATTTTACTTATAATAAATCAGTTCACCTAAAATAAATCATTTAAATATCATTTTTTTTATCTGATTAAAATATCTTTCTTAAAATAACTCATATAAAAACGACATGTATAAAAATAATTATCTTTCAATTATATCGTCTTTAAAAAATTATTACCTAATATTTATTATTATTACCAAATATTTACCGTCTTAAAAAAATTATTGCCTAATTACTAATTACCTTATTAATAATTACCTTATTACTAATTACTAATATAATTACCTTATTTAAATAATTTTATTATATTATATTTAATTATATTAATTATTAATTAATATAGATTTATATATTAAATAATAATTATTTAATATATAAAATCTATCAAAAATAGAGGTGATATCTAAATGATTTGTATAAAAAGAATTTTCATATCCCAAGACTGTTATAAAATACTAGCCAATTAACGCGAAGCATCAAAAAATCAATTTTAAAAAAAATATCAATTGTTATCTATGAAAAGAAAAAATCATAGAATTAGAAAATTCATAGTATATTCCATAAAAAATTATTACACTTTCCTAACTCGTATCTAACTATTGTAAAAGTCTATAATGAAATGGGTAAACCACATAGTTATTGAATTTAATTAAAACTAAAGGTTTTAGTCGTTAACAAAAAGTAAATTTCAAACTAACGCTTTCATCGGGGATTTTTTTAAATTTCATTCGTTTATAACTCGTTCATAGTAATCGTCGTAAGCTTCTACCAAATCCCTAGGAGGAGCTCGTAATCTATGGGAATACAACGAGAATAGGACAGAGATAGAAATAGAAAGTGATAAAGGGTAAAAAAGAAAAAAATGGGGGAAAAAAAAGAAACAAAAAGGAATAATTTATCGTCCTGCGAGTGAAAGAACGTGTCCCGTCCAGTTGTAGGAGGTTGAGAAGGGGAGTTAAGGGCAGGAGGTAAAAAAGAAAAGGAAGAAAAAAAGAGGAAAAGAGAGAGAGAGAGAGAGAGAGACGGAAAGTGTACGACGATTCTGTCGTGTCACGCCCGATACGAAATAATATATAGTTAGATAAAATACGAATGAAAGCGATTTCTCTGCTGCAGATTGTGCTCAACAAGATTGAAATTTATTTCTCGTTACGTTTCGTTTCATTTTCTGTTCATCGTTAGCCACGAGGTTATTTTCAATTAAGGAATACGAACGTAGTGACCACGTACGTAAGGTACGAAGTAAAAGATTTTTAACGAAATAATAATGAATTTTTTTTGTGAATGATAAAATACAAATTTACCTGGGTATTTTATGTAATATTTATATTTTTTCTTTCCATTTCGTTAGTTATGAATTTTGTTTTGTAATTTTACCGACGATATAATTGAAATAATGAATCGTGGAATATATCATACGAAAAATTTTGAAAAACAATTTAAATAATAAATGATATTAAAAAGTAAAGTTATCAAATTGTTAACATTTATTATTTAAAATTATTTAAAATAATAATTATAATAATGATTAAGTATTAGAGATAATGTTAACAATTATCTTTACACGCGTTATGCGTAAATAGTTTTAATAATTACAGAAAACAATTTCCATTCTTTATCGTGGCCAACCATTTGTAACGGGAAAACGTTGATTTCAAAAAGACCAGGGAGGAAATGGAGCAGCACTTTGTTTCGTTCGTTGAAATTAATTGCACGCTTATTAACGTACAAACAAAACCAGGTTGAAACATTGTTTCAAGTGTGTCTTGTTTTTAAATGAATTAAAAAGTTGTAATTTTGGAATAACAAGTCGTCGTTTTGTTTTATATTTTATTATCTAATTCGTATATTTATAATTTTATCAAATTCCATTATATTATTGTTTTCATTTGTGTAACACAATTATGATGATGATGATGATGATGATAAAATTACAAAAGAAAAAGAAAAAGAGAATTATTTATTTCTGAATGTATTTAGAGCACTTTTATTATTTTTTAAACGAAGATTATGGTAATTTAAATAATTATATTGAATCGTATGAGAAAAATATTATCGATAAGAATCTAGACGAATTTTTTTTATACTCATTCATTTTCCTTCCACTTGAATAACTTTTTTAATTTCGTTTGTTTGTTTTTTTTTTCTTATTCAGTCGGTCAAAATACGAAAGAAAAAACAAGTATTTTTCATCGAAAGAAAGAAAACTTGGCATTCGTACTTGTCTCTCTAGTATTTTCGTAACTATAACGAGTCTCGACTAATTGACATGTTTTTCTTCTTTCTGAAAGATACGAATACGTTTGATAATTTATACCTAGAAGAGAATATTGAAAATTAAGTTTTTTTTTTTTCGAATAACATTTTTGTAAAATATCTGTCTGAACAAAGTATTTTATCTAAACGATACGAAGTTAAACGAGAGTTTAACTTGTAAAAGAAAAAATAGAGAAAAATATTTATAAAGAAAAATAAATACACAAATTAGATAAAGAAAAGAAGGAAGTAATAGAAAAAGATAAGAAGACAACATTTCGACATTGCGAAAGGATCGTATTAAGAGAATTCTATTTTACCGTTCTAAGGTGGAAAGGAAAAATCTTGAATCGTTTATCTATAGGGGGAAGAAGAAAACCTATCTCCACTTTCTGCTCTTATTCACCTTTTGTAAAGAACCGAAACATTTTACCTTAGGAAAAAAGCCCTTACTTTTTTCTTATAGATAGGTGATGTATTCTAAGGATTTTCCCTCACTCTAAAGGCTACTTATCTCCTAGATATTTTATCTTGTGGTATTCGCATACAATACCATCACCATCTATTGAATTTACCATTACTTTATTTGATTTTTATCCAAATCTAATTCGAATAATAATCATTGTTATCAAATAACAAGATATATAATGTATGAACAAAGTTTAATTGTAAAATTTGTTAATAATAATAGTATAATTTAAATAATATTAATTAATATTATATATATATATATAAGGTAAGTCGGGGGAATATGCCACAACTAAGGAAAAAATCAATCTAAAAAGTACATAAATAAATTTAATGAAACTTAAATATGTGGACTTAATAAACATTGCCTCTATTTATTATATGCACAATAACATTTGTCTTAATATTTATTTATTTATTAATTAATAACAATAAATTAGTGCGTGCTGAAAGTGGCATATTCCCCACATGTAGGGGTAATATGCCACTTACTCAAAAAAGAACTTAATTTCATATAAATATCGCAAATAACTCGTAATTTATTACTTTTACAGTATAACAAATATAATTTCGATTAACTACATTAATAATTATAACAAATAGCTTCAAAAAACGAGATAACAATATTAAATTTGACAAATTTTATGATTTACATACAGGACAAGTTTCACTTTCACAATAAGTTTCGTGCATCCATTTTTCACATTTGACACATTGCATTCAATCGCATTTCGGTCCTTTCTTACTATAAAAACTTATGTGGCACAAAGGACAAAAGTCTCCACTAGCATATTACCCCAACTCATTTTGTGGCATTTTGCCCCGAATGCACAAAAAAATGTTAAAGTAAAAAAAAAGAAAAAATCTTACTTATTATGTTTTAAAATCAATGCCGTTATGAAATATTATTAATTCTACACAATATGTAAAAACTCGTTTTAAGAAAAACGTATAAATATGATAGAAAATAAACATTAATGTTAGAGAAAATTTTAGATTCTCACCAAATTAATCCAACTGTGTTTAGAAAGCAACTGAAAACTACGTCGGTGTATTGTAGTATTTACGCAGTATGGTCAGCTGTACGTAATAAACACCTCAATCTTGCTCCTATCGATATCTACTTATAATTATAGGAGATATAGCAAAGTGGCATATTCCTCGCACTGGCATATTCCCCCGACTCACCTTATATATATAATGTGACTTACTAAGCTATCACTTTAAGTGATAATTATTATTATATATATATATTAATAATATATTATAATTAATTATTTTATATAATATAATATATATAATATTATAATAATATTAATAAATTAATAATAATTATAATTAGTCATTTTGATTGATTAAAAATTGATTCTTCAACGAGTAATAAACACATATTAATATAAATATTAGTCAAAGTTATTTAATTTAACGTAAACGTAATTATTTCAAGCATAACAGAATGTAACAATTTTTCCCGTATCCTTTTAATGCTTATGAAATAAAAACAAACAAAACAAAAAGAAGAACAAATAGAAAATAAAGAAAAATCTAACGAGATTTAAAAATTTAATGAGATTTAACGATACAAATATAAGTTGTGTCGTATCAACATTTATATATTTATGTAGATTCTCCACTTTGATTCAATAACAACGTCATTTTCAAATAGAATACAAAACCCTATCGTAATGTCACCATTTCTACGTGCATATCGAGAATACTGCATATACGTATCAATATACTTGATCTTTCTGTTATCGAGAAGCCATCGAGAAACTAGACGAATAGGTGTCTTCTCTGTATTATGGAATATGATAACTCGAAATGTCAATGCATTATGCTATCACTTCATGTCTATTATATTGTACTTCTCTTTTGCGTGACTCCAAAACGACTACGATAAGATATACCTTTATACAGATCTTATACATATGTATATATATATATATATATATATATATATATATATATATATATATATGTGTATATACATAGGTTGATAACAATAAGAAATCGTCAAAATCCTTTCACAAAACACATATATACATATCTTTTATTTCGCTTATACCTATCACTATGATCACGTCATAAGATCAACAACAGCCTGATATAAAAAGGGAACAAAAATTTGAATTTACATTGAAAGAAAATCTCACATGGCAAGTATTTCGATCTATTCCGAATGATAACTTATACAATAAAAAGAGAAAGAATTGTCAAAAAAAAAAGGGGAAAACCAAAAAAAATTACTTGGAAATTCGATCGAGTTTGTTGAGTGAGAGAGAAACAGAGAGAAGGAAAGAGTGATAAGGGAAAAGGGGGTGTTGGTGGAAAACAAAGATAAAGAAGCAAACATTCAGTTTTATGTAACACTGCCGACGGATGTTGGACGTGTAATATATGGACCGAAGTGTAGGAAATTTTTACTACGAAGACACTTTAAAAATATGACTGCTACCCGACCTAGAAATAAATCAGGTGGATACGTATTTGGTACGTAGAGAAAGAGAGAGAGAGAGAGAGAGAGAAGGGGGAGAGGGTAAAGCTGGTTGTTGGATTTACGCCCCGATGCCGACATATCTCGATCAGATGATTGGATATATATAAAGTTCGTCGAAAATAGAAAAAGAGAATAGAGGAAGGAAAGAAAGGAAGAAAAATAAAAAAAAATAAAAAAATAGAAGAAAGAAAAGGAAACAAATAAGATGAAGAAGAAAAAGAAGAAGCGGGAAAGAGGAGGAATAAGACGAAATGAGTAATAAAAGAAGAAATCACGACAAGGGTAAATCACAATTGAATTTTTGATACCACCTTTTTTCCTTTTTGGAAAATAAATGACTTATTCTTTATCAAAAGCTATCGTGAATGAAAGCTTGGATAAATATAACAAAACAAAAAAATAAAATAAAAAAAGAATAATGAAAGTAATCAAAATATATTTTTCCTTCAAACATTTAACGTTCAACGTTCAACATTTTGTTTTTTCTGATTCGTTGAAAATTATCTTTCATATAATAATATTATTAAACTTTTATCTCACTAGTGATTTGTATGTTTTACTACTCGTATACGAACGTATGTGTATGTGGTGTATAAAAAAAAAATATTGTTTCGAATTTTTCATTAGGTTCGATTAAAAAGTTTTTAATTCTAGCTTTTTGCATTTGCCACGAATCGGCCTAGAAAACAAAGCTCGATCACGGAACAGCTGGAAAATGAGCTTCCATAAAGGATAAAGATCGTAATACACGCACGAACGTGTGTGTATATTAGATACATATATGTATACATATATGCGCATGTACGTGTGCTGCTGTTTACGTGCAAGCGAATGGGTTTTATTGCCAAGATAACGCCGTAGCGCGTGTGTCTCGTAAATTTCGATTAATAGTATAGTAAAAAGGAAAGAAAAAAGAAAAGGGGTGGAAAAAGAAAAAAAAAAGAAAAAAAAGTATAAACACGCTCGATAAGTTTATAGCTTCATGGTTGTTGGTTGTGTATCCTGATGCACGTTGCTAATATGTATAAAACATATATATGTATTATACATATGCTACATGTGTATGCGTGTGTATACATATATATGTATAAACATATATGCACATACGTACGCATATGTAGCACCGTTTTTCCACGTTAACGCAATGTTCTTACCACCGACACGTATCGCAATATTGCACGCTGAAATCGTTCAAAATATCGCAATGCTGTTTCGATATTAACGTACAAATCGAAAAATATTATGTCTACGTGAATTGTACGTGGGACATGCCCCGTTACCGAAATTGAACCTTTATTTTAAACAACAACATTTTCATCCATTTTCATTCGATAAAAGTAACTTCGAGTAAAATCCTATATAATATACATATTTTTATAAATGATTTGATTTCAATTTATTGTAATATTATCAATAAAATGTTATTTATTTTATTAACTGAAAAGTAATATTCACATTTTTAATATCAAATTGATGTAAATGATTCTCATATTTTTATTTGACAAAATCCAATTTTTCGTTATTATTTAATTCAATATTATAATTATTTTTTATATACTATTTAATAATTCTCAAAACACTAATACAAATTCTTTATAAGATTGATTAACTAACTTGTCGGTAATTGGTGTGCCGGTGCACACGGCGATATGCGATCCATCTATAACTTATCGACAGGGTAATGATGCGTGCGCGCCCTTCTGGCTCGATTAGGCATTCCTTTGTATTAGGGCCTCGGTCCCTTTGTCTTACTGTTCGTTCTTTTTTTCTCTTCTCATCGGTACGTCGTTCGAGTAACACGTAGAAGTGCGAACGCTCTCTCAACTATTGCGTTAACTTACTAACATAACTCATATCAAAAAAAAAAAAAAAAAATAAACCACTTAAATCCTTTATTCATTCAAAATTTATTGAATGAACATTTCAACAAGGTATAAAACGTTTGTTAAAACATTATTGTTATTCCATTGTTATTCAATAAAGTCATTTGATTTTTACTATTCACGTGAAGTAATAAAACCAATTAAATCATATTTTTATTCGCAAACGTCATACACGTTTTCGTTTTCCCTTTAAAAGGGCTACTCTCCCCATCCTCTCTCCCTTCATTGATAAAAAAGAAAAAAAAAGTCTGCAAAAGAGAAAGAAATAAAGAATAGGGAAAAGAATTAAAAAAGGAAGAAGAAAAAAATAGGAGATTGGTAAACCAAGAGACAATCAAATTAAGGATTTAATTAACGTTGTATAGAAATTAACTGTGTATATCGATAAATATGTCGATTACAAATTAATACGTAAATTTTTATGCGTGTATGTGTATTTCCTTCTTTCTTTTTTATCCGTTTGTCTCTAATTTTTCTATTTTTTCTTTAAAAAAAAATAAAAAAAACAACGTTTTATTGCCTCGAGAATTGCTCTCGAAACCTATCTCCCTGGTATTTTTTTATTTTTTTTATTTTTTAACTCTCTTTTTCTCTCCTTCGTACATTTAAATAAACTCCACGAGTATGAAAAGCCGGAAAACGACCGCGAAAATCTCTTTTTTTATTTTTTCTTTCTTTCTTTGCCTGTTTTATTCCAATTCCTCTGTGTTAACACGATGCACAATCACATTCAAAGATTCAGAATGTGATTCTCGATTTCTTTTTATATCGTTGAAGAATCAATTTGTCTTTGAATAATTTTTGAATTAAATTTTGATTTTTATTTTAAATCTATGATATTTCTATATTTCTATATAGAAAAAAATAAATAAGAAATGAATGTAAATTCGTGACAAATATGAACGAATAATATAGTTTTTTTTTTATTCTTATTTTTTCTTTTCTACTTCTTATGATTATTTGAAAACATAAAAAGAATCTCGAAATTTGCATATTAAAAATTAAATGATTAATTTTCTATTTTTTTTTTTTTTTTTAAGAAATCGTTGATGATTTCGTAAATAAAAATACGTAAAAAACCGTAATGGAAAATTTACGAAAAATATAAAATAATAAATATAGTTCTTCCTATTGAAATTTTTGAAAGAACGTAACAGAAGAAATCAAAAATGAAGGTACAAAAGTTAAAGAAAGAATGATGAGAAATAAATTTAGGTCGACTCATGATTTAGCGAATGTTCGTTCTTAGACGTTCCTCTTCTACTCAATTTAATCCTTTCTACTTCCTTGAGAAGTTTTGCCTACGGTATATTATAGGAATAAAGACGCCTTTGTGGAATATCGCGTGGAAAATGGGTTGCAAAGTGCATGCTAGCGCTTATCTTTGGATTTCAAAAATCGAAACATCGAAATACATGCATGCTGGAATTAATCTTTAAATTGTACCAACGGATAGATAGGTCAATATATAAATTGTAACATTTACTATTTGTCAAACATTATTTTCATCTTTTTTGTAATCCTTTTTGTATTTTAATATCGTATATGAAAATACGAGGACTACCATAGAATTTGAAATATAACATATACTTTTTTTTGTTCTATGGTATAATTATTGTACACATATTTATATTATATCACGGAGCCTAGGTACAAGGAGAGCGATCGACATAAGAAAATAACTAGTAAACGCGACTAGAAAAAAAAGGAAAGATCATTTAACTTTTTTAATTTAGTTTTCCATCCTTTACTCAACTGCGACTAGGTAAGATGAAATTGAATAGATTTACACAACAAGTTGACGATAATATCTTGGGAATAATTATAAAATAATAAAAAATTTTTTCTTATTGCTATTTTTAGCGTTAATTATAACATTTGGTTAATTTATTTTGACTAACGCGTGAGTACAATTGTTACATTCCCACGACAATAAACAAGGTTTTAAAAACCTGATATTAGCCACACTAACGCGCTCTAGTGGCAAAAGATCTGTCCCCTCATTTTCGAACATTTGTAATACATTGCGATCACCCTCTTGTTATCTAGGCTCTGTGTATTATATATAAAAATTCAGTGTTATCTAGGTTATCTAGGTCTTTAGGTACTGTAAGTTTTCAGTAGATGGTACTGCATTACAATTCAATTATTTAGATATATTCATGTCATACGTTTTTTTCAGATTTATGTATGACATAACTAACCTTACTTTTAAAATTTTTTTTCATTTATTATTATTTTATATATTTCATTCTAATTGTGGTATTATTTTTTGCGTTGTTATAATTTACTAAATAGTTTAAAGTTATATATTAAATCAACATTTTACAACAAAACTATAGCAACGCGTTTTTGAAGCATCCTAGTAATTATATATAATAATATATAATATAATTATATAATATATACTTCTGTATGTGTATGCGATTGAAAATGAATTAAATAAAAAATAAAAATAAAATAAGCATAATGATTAATGACAAAAATATTGATATAAAAGATTATAATTCTTTTTACTTTCTTCTTACCCGCTCCCTCTCTCAAGAAAAAATATCTTGTGTAATTATGTACATAAGAAAAGAATTATTTAATCGTAAGCTTCGACCTATCGCCATCACCATCACACTAATACCACAAATACTACACCTACCACCATAATCCTCTGTAGTCGTTTGTGTCAGGTGTACGTGTCACGCTTCGATCGTCGGACGATTTATTACTGTGACCTCTCCTAGACAGGAAGAGGATATTAAAGTCTCCTATGTGAAGAATCACGCGCGATATAATCTCTTTAGAAATTTCTCCGATAGGATTTCATCACTAAAAAAGAAAAAGAAAATAGTCCACGTAACATATTTGGATTTTACCATTGAAACAACTTTTGATTTTGATATTATTAAAGATTCGAAGATTATGAACACAAATGTAACATGCATTTTTTAACAACAACAAAATATCTTTTTTTTAAGTTAAAACTTCTTTTGAATGGTGGTGATTTGAAAAAAGGGAACGAAAATCCATGATAACGGCACGGAAACAAAAAAAAGGGTAGTTTTTGTCAGTTACCCCAACCCCAAGATCATATCAGTGCTTTTTGGTATATATAGTAATAATATTACAAATAAACCCTAAAATTAGCTTATTATTGATATTGTGCCTTCGTTTCATTCTCTTGAAGCTTCGTTTTATGAAAGTTTCATTTCTAACATATGTGATCTGCACACGTGATATTTTTTTTTCTTCCTTTTTTTTTTAGTAAGATTAGAATCAACAATATTTATCTCGTACATCAACCAATATCGTAAATTTTATAATACTTAACGTTTTGCACACGGTCTAGCAATTCTCAGAAGAAGATGATATAAAAATCTTCAAAAAGGAAAAGCCGTTCCAAGCAAGGATTTTGCCCGATATCCACGTGTTCCGCCAGGACTCAAGGGAATCAAAGTGTTCTCCAGTTTTCCACAATAGTTTCTACTTCGACATGAAGCTTTCAAGGCTTAGGAGAAAGAAAAATATATATGAAGATAGACATAATAAAAAAGAGAAAGAAAGAAAAGTATTATTGAAGGGGATGTACGATACGAATGATTATACAAACAAACAAAATTTCTTTGACGAATTAGAATCAAATGATTATAATAATTATATGATATTATTTATCGTTTATCGTCAAAATTTCAATCAAATATTACAATATTGAGATAATAATTTTATCTTTAAAAAATATTTTGTCAATAACGTTGAATATATTATTTAAATTCGATTAGAAATAAAATTAATTATTGTTCAAATTTATTTTCTATTTATATGTTTTATTATTTTCATTATTTAGAAAATAATTTCTATAAAATTCATCTCCGATTCTCGAACTTCGACTTGTACTATTCGTTTCGTTTTCTTTTTCACAAAAAAAAGAAAAACAAAACGCATAATTGCATCGGTAGTTTCATTTTCGTTGGTAAAATTGCTTTTGTAAAATTCACCGTAACAAATATCAAATTTTCGCGGTTTAAATGGCGAATGGTAGGTACGGTGTGTGTGTATCGGTTTCCCTATACAAGAAGCAATCTCTATGCAGATGTAAAACGGATCGTAACCGTCAGTCTCTCACTCACTTCGTGAAAAGCTAACTAACGTGTTAGGATAAATGTGTATACGTGTATATATATATGTATATGTAGATGGTCAATCGATTCCGATCACCGTGTCCAATTCGAATGAAAAGTCAGCCTATTATTTTCTATGTTGCTTTTAGCAACATCCGCAAATTATTTGAAATCTATCAAAGCGATCAATTGAGTAAGGATTAATTGCTTTTTGAGTAATCTTCACTCACCGTTACCTTTTCATTCGTTTAATGGTAACACTAGTTACCATTAAAAATTCAACTTAATTACATCCATCATTTCATTTATTCTTATAGCTAAAAATACCTTATTGAAATATCATAACTTTGTTTAACATTACATATAACGATGTTTCACATATATCCCCTCAATTCTGCTACATATGATTCATCTTCAAAAAGTTATATATTTTATGGTGTAACAAAAATACACCATTTATGCGATAAAAATTCTTAACTAACGAAATACCACTATAACTTGCAAGGAATTTTGATCAGAAAATTTACAAAAAAGAATCATTCGAATTATTTTTAATAAGTTTAGTTTTAAATATCAAATATGTTATTGATTTAAAAATACGATTTAAAATAATTAATTAAATAATAATAAAATAATTAATACACACGTATTAGACATTTTTATAAATATTTGTAATAAATTCAGAATCTCTAAGAATCAATTAATACGTCCTTTACTTTTTGTTTAAAAAACTATTTTTTATTTACGAGTAAAATATCTTATTCTTATTTTTTTTTTTTTAGTTATTTTCCCAGGTAGAATTACAATTAATGATCGTAAATAATTAAATCGTACGAATTGCTACTTATGTCTTACACATTAAATGAAAGAATTTAATTAACGAGGAAACGTGCTAAGGAAAATTCAACGATCACGTAAGAAGAGAAGAAGGATCGATGTAGATCAGGAATGATCTATCTTATCTCACGAATTAGGGAAGTGTCAGAAGGGTGGGAGATTGCTTGATCGAACACTATTCGACTTGTAATCAAATTAGTTGCACACCGTGCCACGAATTTCGAACGAATATCGACAAGTCGCGTGCCAATAATTAATTTCCTACGGGTATATATATATATATATATATATATATACGTGTACGCTGATATTTATTTCCAAATTCAAATATGGCAACGGAATTGGCCAACGAATCAATTTCAACAAAAAAGAAAAATGGAAAAGGTTTCTTAATGGAATAAGGTTTAATAAATTTGATCAAGATATTTTGTTTTCGAGAAAACCGAGATTCTCTAAAATCATACATTACTTTATACATATATAAAATCTTATATATATATTTAAAATATATATTAAGTAAGAATAGTACATATATATAGAAATAAATAATATTTCTGACACCGATTATTACATGTAATAAAAAATAAATAAAAATTCACTAAATATTAAATATATAATAGGATAAATAATTAATATTACGTTTATTTTGATTCGTAATGTTAAAAAAATTATTTTTACTGATTGCAATTTTTAGATACAATTTGATTATTGGGTCATTCCACGTCAAATCGACCAATAGTTGGAATCGACCCCTTTCGATTTGAACGAAATTTAGTCAGAAGTTTTCTTTTATCCTATAACGAAGTTTTGTCAAAGAAAAAAATTTTAAAAAGCCAAAAATTTATTGTCGATCGTCAGTTTTGAAAACTTTAAAAAATTCAAAATTTCATAAATTCGCGATTTTTCAAAATTTTTTTTCGAACATCTTTTTTTTCATAGCCTTCTTTAAAACAAGCCTTCAGTTTTTTTTTTTTAATTGCAATAGTCTTCGAGATATTTAAAACATAAGTTTAAAAAACAGGAAAAATAGTGAAATATTGAATTTTGCATAACTTTAAGCAACAATTTTTTTAATTTTTTTTTCTTTGGCAGAACTTCGTTATAGGATAAAAGAAAACTTCTGACCAAATTTCGTTCAAATCGAAAGGGATCGATTCCAACTATTGGTCGATTTGATGTGGAATAATGACCCTATTCTTAAATGTTCCAAACATGCAATTATCTTAGTTTGATTTTAAATTATAATAAAAAAATCGCGTCAATTGATATTTTTTGTTGGAAATATTTTTGATTTCTATATATTATTACAAAAAATATATAAAATCATGTAACTAAATTTCTAATTGTTCAAGATACATATTGTAAATAAATATGATACGGGTGTAACTTATGTTACCGACGTTTTGAATGAAAATTAGATGAAATTTCGTTTTAACATGTAACAAAGATTAATCTGCTAGCGAGGTAATCTCGTAACTAAATTCGCATTAACGAGTAGAAACGCTCGACACGATTATTCACTAACACACGGTACTTATGTATGTATTCGCACTTAGTAGACAAGGTTGGAAGGCTTAATCGGTATCTACCGTGGCCGGTAACCACAGCTAAATGTTAATTAATACCTGTCTGATATCTGTGCATGGCACTAATTTGAAGGGCAAACCAGAATACCCGACGGTACATTGTATAGGGACGAGGATGCAACGCGAATCTACGTAATAATGCAGTCACTGTATTAACGTGAATGCACCTTTGCTTGGGAAATTGTATCACTTTTGGGAATTGTCCGTTCATCTTGTTAGAAACGAAAAGACACTCCCCCCCTTAACTCACGATTAGATACTAACTTTTGTAATAATGCTTTGACAATTCATTTTCAGATCAAACAAACTAATTTTCTATTCGAGAGTTCGAATTCGAAAAAAACGCGTATTGCAATTTTCAATTAATTCATATGCTCTGTTTGTTTTTAATATAAAAAAGATATAAAAGTGATTTTTCAAACAAAAATAATAAGAAAGAAAAGAAATCACGAATATAAATGTAATGTTTCTTTAATCTGTGCATAGATAATATTTTCTATTTGAGTTCGAGTTTAGAGAAACGCATATTTCAATTTTCAAATAATTCACGTGTTTATTTTTTTGTAGATTAAAAAATATATAAAAATGATTTTTCAATTATTAACGATAATTTACAAAAACAGAAAGAAAGGAACGAAATTACGAATACAAATATAATAGTTTCTTTTATCTGTGTATAGATGATATTAATATTTACATTAATTATATTATTTATATTTAGACACATTAATATTAATATTAATATTATAATTAAATAATATAATAAATAAATTTAGTAAATTAAATTAATATTATATATAATAATTTATATTAATTATTACATTAACTATTATTATTTAAAAAATAAAAATCACCAACAATAGTTCCATTTGAAAAATTACCTACTACGATAATTTGACTTTTTTTTTTTTAAATATTCGGTTTATTTTAATTTAATATTCGGTTTTCATTAATTTAGAACTTGTAACAAAATTTCATCGACGATTATTTGTAAATGTTATAAAAAATATTACGTTAATCATACTGCGATTAAATATAAATTGAAAAAAAGTTCTCTTTTGTAAGAACCTTAAAATAAAAAATAATAATGAAAATAATTTTCAATATACATAGGTATATATATATATAAATGTAATGACTTTAAAAGTAGCCACTTTCTCTTATCTAGAAAACGGAAAAAGGCTGACCAATAGCGCGGAAGACTACTGATCTCGATATCCGGCCCATTTCCTGCTCCTTCGAGACCTTTTTATTATTCTACCTTGGTTTGCTGAATGAGTTTCCTCGATATCTTCCACTTTCAGTCGTCTCTCCCGAATGAAGAAGAAAGGAGAGAAATGAGAAGAAAAGTTCTTGAGTATGATGGAGGGGAAGAAAGGGGAAATATAAATTCGACGTTTTGGGGAAAAGAACAAGAAAATAAAAAGGTAAAATGTGTCTGCTAAATTGTTAAAGGATCGACAATTTTCAACTTTAACTATTTTCTCCATTTCGAATCTTTTTTTCTTTTTTCTCTTTTTTTTTTTTGTTAAATCTCATGTTTCGATGAAAGATAAAGAAAAAGAAAAAAATAAAAGAAAAAGTAAAGAAGAAAGAAAGCAAATTTCAAATTTACATCTTTCTCTCTTTCACAATGCACTAAATCATAAATCATTCTCTTTCTCTCTTTCTTTCTCTTTTAAAATCTTTATCATTTCAACGTTCTTCTTTCAAGAAAGAACTACTCTATATTGTATATTTAAACAAAGTTTTTTTGCTCACTTGCTGCAGAATAATGAAGTACGAACGACGTTGTTTCCATTAGAATGATATTATTTATATGACTTTAAAAAGAAAATTGATCCTTTTCTACATTTCTTTTTCTTCTTTCCTTCTATTACTCTTTCTCTTTCTTTCCTTTTTTTCTTTACTTACTTACTTTTTCTTTAAAAACGAAATAATGAAGGTTCTTTTTTCTTTTATCTAACAATTAAATGAAATCCACCGTAACGATTATATTCATTTTGAACGTGTAATTATCATGGATAAAATGATTCTAATAGCAAGAGAATAAATTAGGGATAATTATTTATACAACTTTAAGAAGAATGAATTGATCTTTGTTAATTACTTTTCTTCCTTCCTCCATCTATCTCTCTTTTTCTTTAAAATAAAAAACAAAAGGGAAGTAAAGTTTACCAAAAAAAATCTAGATTGTTCTCAAGAGACCAATAAAACGATTAACAACTTCAATTTCTAAGTAAGTATACAAAATACTTGAATTTTTATTACAATTCTTTAAACTTATTTTCTTTTTACGACATAAAACACGAGTTTGCGTACTCGTAATTCTCATGAAAAAAAAAGAAAAAGAAAAATAAAAAGAGAAAGATAAAGAGAAGAAAGTAGAAAAGAAAAAAGGGAACGAGATCAAAAGATTTAATAAGCTAGATTACTATTCTTCGAAAGAAGAATAAGGCGTAAAAATTGAAGTAAATTTGAGGGTTCTTTATATTTCGCGAAGAAAGTTTCGCGAGAATACTTACTTCGTATAAAGTTAGTTCATTCATTTCCCTGCGGATATATTCTTACTTTTGTGTGTGTAAATGTGAATATGTGTGATTCGTATTTATACGTATATAAAATTTGTGTCGAATTTTAAATTGAATCTACTTATATCTGTACGCTTTTGAAATAACTGATGATGAAAATACAGGAAGAGAAGGGAAAAGGTAGAAAAAGGATAAAGGATAAAATAGGAAAGATATATTATCTGTTAGGTTAACTCGAGTGTGTCCGTTTGATGTATGTATACCTTTTTACGAGATATATACGAATCGTTATCGATTTCAAAAAGCACTCACGAGTTCAGATCAAAAGGCGATAAAAGGGAAACGGTATAAGGAATGTTATCTACATACGTATTATATATATATATGTAAGTACATACATATGAAATGATAAAAGTGAGAAAGAGAATGAGAGAAAAAAAGAAAAAGCTCGACTCAAAAAGTATATACAAAATACGATCCAATTTAAATGCTTTCAACATTAAACGTCAAAGACTAATGCAAGACTTGATGGAAAAGAATCGATGAGAAGCAAATGAAGGTATTCTTTTCATAAAATGTGTGTTATGCTTTTTTCTCCTTTCTTTCTAATTCTGTCTCTCTCTCACACAGCAATATTTTATTATATATTCAAATCGATATATATGGTATAAGAGCTTTGAGAAATATGATATGACGTTTCTAAAATATTGAATTGGTCAGGTGGATCAAATTTCGTGGTAAAAGAAGGAAAAAGAAGAAAAAGAAAAAATAAAATACGTGGAAATATATTCTACTTGTAATACTCAGAAAATCGAATCGAGTTCGTGTAATGGTATTAAGAAAAAAATACCGATTACAAAATAAAAAAAAGAAAAGCATCGAGTTGTATTTTTCTTCTTTTATTTTTTTTTTTTAGCTTCGAAGTCTGATTAACGGTTTAATAACCTACTAAAGCTTTTTTTCATCCTATTGGCATTCACGTTTCGCGACCTGTTGCGATCCATTTACTAACCTGGCGAAAGAAAACGCTGAGAAGTGTGCCGAGTAGTAAGCCGCCGCGTTTATTCGCAAACAAAAATGTTAAGTGGAAAGTGTTATCATTCGAATACCAAAAAGATGAGTTTTGGTGTTACGTTTTTAAAAGGAAAAATCTTATTTTCTACACATTTTCACTGTGATTGTAAAGGATTTTCGATAATTTTGTAATATATTGTAAAGTATAGTTCACACTTCAAAATATATTATTTCATATACCTCATATAGAAATAAATATTGTTAATAAACTGAAATAATAATACGCATTAATTTCTAAGATGTAAAATTAGATATATAATTTAATATATATCAATACCCAAACAAACTAGAAATAAAATGTAAAATAAAAAGAAAGAAAATTACGTTTGACATCTACATGATTACTATAAAAATCAAAAACATTCTATCTTGTTTTAAATCATAACTATCGTAAAAAATATCTATTAAACTTTCTTATATTTATAATATATTATTGTTTCATTTAACGAAAAAGTTCTCAACTTACGATGCACCATTCGGAATTCGGTGGACAATCCTTCAAATCCATATGAGCGGTAAAATTAATGCAAGGCGTGATACTTCCCACTCCCTCGTTGTATTGTCCACATTTGTAACATCTGATACCCTGCGCGACACCTGAAATATAATAGAAAAGAAGAAAATAAAATTAGAGAAGGTGAGGGCAAGTGTTACGATCGGAGGATCGACTTTTATGTCTGATGAACAAGAGAAAAGAAAAAAACTTTAATCATGGATAACGATTAATTATAAGTTTTCTACAGTTTGCCAGAAAAAAAAAGTTTCAATTCTCTCGCAGAATTTAAACATTTAACTTCCAGTCCAACGATAACTCCTACACTTTTTTTTTGTCTACATAAAAAAAGAAAAAAAGAAAGAGAGTTTTCGTTCCATCCCTTTTATACGGATTATATAACTTTTTTATTAATACCAGTTGGAATTATTCCCAGTGCGATTTTTCGATCATCGATAGAAAAAAAAAAGCATTTCTGTGACCTATTAAACTTTCTCCTTTTTTATTTTTATTTTTGGAGATGATGTTTGTTTTAATTATTTTTAATTCAAAAGAAAATGTCATAGAACGAATGCATCGTTGAAAACGTTAAAAGTTAATTTTATACGACAAATGACACTGATCAAATAACTTCTTACACGTTGTTTATAAATTGAACAAAAATTCCAAAGCAATATACCAAATGTTTCGTTTATCATCCGATCGAAATCAATAATTATATTTTTTCTAACCGTTGTTTTCTTATGAAATATTAAAAAATGAAAAAAAATATTGCATGAGAATCGAATCGAATGTACTTTTTCAAAGTATATGTAATATACATATATATTCGTTTGAATAATATTTAGTTTGATTAACTTTTATTTTTTTTTTTAATAATTGATTAAAGTATCCAAATAAGAAAACTGACTTATCGATAATTAGAAAAAACGCTGTATAAAAGAAAGAAAAAAAAAAGGAAAATGTTAAACTCTTAATTATTCTCGTAAATTCGAACGAAACGAACAAAAACTTGGACGTTGGTTTAAGTTGTGGTGGAGAGGGGGGGGAGAGGAGGGTTTTCCTCCTTCGACTAGAAGTAGCAGAGGAAAACCTTTTGGAAACTCATTCCACGAGCTAGCTCATCCCGCGGCTCGTTTTGAACTCGTTTTGAACTCGTTTCCGAACTCGTTCTGGGACTCTTCTATACGACAACGTTCTCATTCGCCGAACGTTTAAGCATACTGACTTGCTCACGCACACACACATACACATACATACACCCACACGTATTACTAAAAGAAGAGAGACAAGCAAGTAGTAATAGTGTCTGTCTGCTTGATCTTCGAAAAGTTTTATCCTCGACAATCTCTCCCCTTTTCGTCGAATTAAATCCTTTAACGATTTGAAAAGAGAAGAATCATTTGCTTGTCGAGGTTTTAATTAGTATTACTACTTCGTGTTAATTAACGATCCCGTCTTCGACGAAAATGAAGACAATTTTCTTACTTTTATTTTTATTTATTTAATTAAATAATTATCAGTTTTATAATACAACTTTATGTTAATTAAATATATTTATATTGTAATTTGACTGATTGATTTATTTATTTATTTTCATCGAATATCTATTTACATATATATGTAGATATACACACACACACACAATATAATATATGTTAATAATGAATTGTATTTAATTAATTTAATCAAACCTATCAGTCATTACAGATAGTTCAATCCAATAAATCATTGTTGAATAATTAATCCTCTTAGTTATACATATGCAATAGTCTTTATAATTTAATGACGAACGTGAAAGATATCCCGGTATTACAATCCAACGGATTAAACGTAATAGTTCGCCATGTTTGAAAAGAGATCATGAAAAGTGGAGTTTTTTGTAAGTATAGAGAAAGATAAAAGGAAGAATGTCAAATAAAATCTCACCAATCGGTTGGTCCTTGTGACGAAAAGAGTTCTAACTTTTTCATAAAGTAAGAGGACATTTCAAAAACAATTTCAAACTTCGATATCCTTCGAGGAGATGTCAAAAAGTATGAAAGGTAAAAAAAAACAACTAAAGCAAAGAAATAGAAAGATAAGGTTTGTGTCTTTTTGGGGTTAAAACCATAAGCAAATTCATGTCTGCTTTCATCGATCCACGACAGATCCCAACGGCCATAAATGGAAACTTTCCTATTGGCGACAACCTCGTCTACTAACCGAATCAAACTATTACACAACTTGAAAAACATCAGACAGAAATGACGGAGAAAGATAGAAAAGTAGGAGAACGATGAGAGGATAAGAACAAAAAAAAAGAAAAATACAATACAATACAAAGAGAAAGTTATTGAAGGCTTCAACGAATCTCTCTATCTTCGTAGAAAGAAATATCGACTAATATAAGAAGCTTGCATTTCTAGTTTCTTTTTTTTTACCACCCCTTAAATTACCACCCACCTAATTTCAAGAAAATCCGTGCTAAAGTAAAAGAATTCTAACTTGTAGATTGCTTCGATATATCTCGAAAAACGATTTATATATATATATGTATGTAAATGAGTCGTTTATTTTGAGATGCCTAGTGGCCTAACTCCATTTATGTTCGAATCGAGCTATTGAAGGGTTTGCATTTCAATGCAATTAAAAATATACGTATGGAATACTAATGAGTAATATTGTTTAAATATATCTAAAGAAATTAAATTTATAGTTCCAATTAAAATAAAATGGTAATTATTAAGTGAATAATATGCGTTTTCTGTCTAAGAATAGAGTTAGGTCATTTTCAAAATTAACAACCAGATTCGTTATAAAATTTAAGGGAACCCAAGTCCATTCAACATAATTTAAGATGCTTCAAAAATTGAAAAAAATAATACACGATTTATTTTATATATCTTTACGAAATGCCATTTAAAATATTTTTTAATTACATAAATTCCGTTATATATATATATATATATATATATATATATATATATATATATATATATATATGTGTGTGTAACGAGAATATTATATGAATAAATAGAAATTAGGATTATAAAGTTCTAATTTTAGTTTTTTTTTCCATTCTAATGTAATTATTTTATCGCTCATGCGCAGTAATGACTATGATGATTAAATTATACTGTCATGTAAGTAGAATGTATTAGAATATTTACAAAAAGTGTTAATTAATCGATAGAAGTGTTTATTGTTACCTAAAAGCTCGGAATAAATGATCTACATATGTACCTTCTTCTTCGAGATTCACCTTTAGACTGAGTTATTGTCTTCTATGAAAATACTTTTATTCAATGTCGCTTATATGAATTTCTAAACGTTGCGCATGTGTGCAATGGTAATAATATTGCTAGTAAAGAGAATTTAAAATTATAACGTTCTAATTTTAACATTCTTTTCATTCTAATATAATTATTTTATCAATCCTGCGCAGTGATGATTTCGAGAGTAAAATTGTCCTGTAATGTAAGTAAGGTGTATTAGAATATTAACCCTGAACGGTCCGAAAGACTGAATTTGCATGCAAATAACACAAAAGTACATTTACATAAAAACGATAAAAAATAACGGAACATAGATAACAAGCAGACAAAAATTCACAAAAATGACATAACACAATATTTAACGCATTTCTAGTACATAAAACAACAATTATAGTAATAAAAATAAATCGGTTCTTGCCGCCATATGCGGGGCATTGGACTCAGTAAGTAAAATACAATGTAAGTAAAAAGTACTGGGTATATGTTCAGAGCACCGTCTTCCTCAAAATTCACCTTCAAACTGGCACGTTGTTTTCTATCAAAATTTTTTTGTTACAAGTTGTTTATATATGAATTTCCGAATGTTGCGTTGGTCTGTTAAGGGTTAAAATAACTGTTAATTAATTGAAAAAAAATGTGTATTGTAATCTAGAAGCACTGGGTATATGTTTAGAGCACCATTTTCCTCGAAATTCACCTTCAGACTGGCTCGTTGTTTTCTATAAAAATTCTTTTATTTAATATTGTTTATATGACTTTCCGAATGTTGCGCATGTGTATGTAATAAATATAAATTAGGATTATAACGTTTTAATTTTCATATTTTTTTCATTTTAGTGTAATTATTTTATTGCGTCTGCGCAATAAGAGTCTCTCAACGTCAACGTATAATATAATATTCCACCAAGTAGGAGTAAAAGAAAGAAAAAACACTTCGAGCTTTCGCGCATCTGGATTTACAAAGCTTCGATGTTGGAGAAAAGCAAAAGAGAAAGAGAGAGAGAGAGGGGGGAAAAAGAGAAAGAAAGGAAGAGATAGAAGAAGGATGCCAGGTAACGTTGGCGATAGTTAGGTTCGATCGATATAGAGGTTTGACGTTTCTGGTTTTATTCACGCCCCGTGCACATTTTAAATTCTTTAAAAGCAGCATTCTCGCGGTTTAAATGTAGAATTCGAATACGACGTTAACAAGCGAGTTGCAACTTCGATATAAGTATGTGTACATAAATATATATATATATGTGTATATGTATGTATGTATAAGAAGTTACTATTGATTTTTTACACCCATGTATTTCCTTATACGTCGAATGTCGGCTCGGCAGTCGACTGAAGTTGAAACTTTGCCCGTGTAATTAGATTGCGAGAAAGTGTAAAGGGTGTAGGGTGTTTCGGGTAGAAAGGGGGTCCTTTTAAATACGCTGATACAGAAAAGTTCGATCGAAAGTTTCAATCTCGGCGACAACTCGAATTAAATCGAATTAATTCGCATGATTTTCCCTTCAACCAAATGTCCTGCTGCGCGATCCTGTAACTAGAAAAAGTATAGAGAAATGTTTCTGTAATAATTCGTTCCATGATTCTAGAAAAAAAAATAAAAGAAAAAAGAATAAAAAAAGAGGAGGAAAGGTTTCTCCGGTGATATATCTTTTTTGATCTTTTATCTAAATTAATTAATTATCTGCTTTGAAAAGAATTTCGGGTAATTTTCATTAACCCACCATCATCACACGTTGCCGAAGGATTTTTCACTTCTTTCTTTCCTCCCTTCTCGTTCGTTATTTCATCTTTTTTTTTCTCTTTCTTTTTGCCCACCCCCTCTCCTCATTGAATCAGAACTAGCAAACGTTTCAAACTTTCATCGCACTTTAGAGACACACACACAAACACATTCTGTAGAATTTTTTCCCCCTTCGTTTGTTTGACGAAACAAGAGCATGGAAATAATATTATCTTCGATGTTTAAACCTGTAAATTCCCAAATGTGTTATAAGTTTAATATCGCGTAATTTCGTTATCACGTTATATCGTTAAATGATAAAAAACACTTAGAAATGTCAACGATATTTTTTTTCTTGTAAAAGCTTTGCCTCGTTCGTTGATTTAAAGACACGTTTAATTAAAATAATGCGAACTAACGACGAGTCGTACGTTTCGAGAGGTATCATCGAAAAAGAAGATTTACAGAAGACAATGAGGAGAAGGATAAAAAGAAAACACAGAGGGTAAAAAAAGAGGAAAGAGGAGAACAAAATAAAGAGTAGAAAAAAAATTCCCCATTTTTTTTTTTTTTTTATGTTTTATCGGTATTCCCGGTAAGTATAATTTCAGGTCTCTGATGTTTTCACCGTTTTGCTATTCCGAGGGATCGTAAATGCGATGCGAAGGTGAGGAGGGAGAGGGTAAAAGTTGAAATTTACGTTCAAACGAGGTAAGCGTATCACATTTTCTTATACTTACGAAAATATGTAAAAAGTGTAGTAAAAAAGAAAAAGTGTAAAAGAGAAAAAGAAAATAAAAAAGTCAGAAGAAGAAAGTATAAGATGTAGACAAATGATAGAAAATTCACGACACATGAAACATAACTTTGAGAATAGTAGTAGTAGCTCATATGCATTGTAACAAATAAAAGGAGACAAAAAAAATAAAAAGCGCGAATGTTTCAATAAATGATCTTTCTTTTTTTGTTTTCAATGTCATAACAAAAGGGGGAGAGAATTTTGCGAGAACCTTTTTCTCAAATAACTCACATGATAAACGACACTTGAAAAATTTTTAAATGAACATAATTTTTCTTCCTACGGTAGTTTTGTTTTTATGTCTGTCGCATAAAATGAAGAAAAATATACACGAATGTTTTTTTTTTTTTTTTTGTAATAACGGATATAAAATGTCCTACTCTCCGCGTTATAAAGAAAAAGAAAAGAAAACATTTGCAAATTAATTTTGGGCGTGTTCAATTTTAATAAAACAAAATTAATAATCGTCTTATTTAAAGATTTAAATAAAAAATAAAAAAAGAAGAATTATTATACAGAAACGCGTTTATAAAGTTTTTCAATTAACGTTAAATTTATTTAAACGATAATATTTAAAGACACAAATATTATTTTGAAAATAAATAGTAGGCGTATAGTAAACTTGTCATTTTTCTTAAACGTTTAGTTTGCTAAGTCTGTCATAAGCATATCCACGTTCAGTTCATAATGAACTCAATTTCAAAATATTTCTTCGTTAAGTGAACTCGACAATGATGAAGAAGAAAGGAAGAGAATTATTATTATGATGATGATGACGACGACGACGACGACGACGACGACGACAACATCGGTCAGGAATCGTGTCCTCGAATTCTTGGATAGAAACTCCAAAGAATTTCAAAGACCGTGGGATATTCTCCTTAACGGAATCTAACATAAGTGGCACCGACGCCACGGGAATTTCGTTAGCGAAGGAAGTCTGCAACCTTCTAGAGAGGAAAATCTCTCCTGTATCATAAAATCATATAAGATAGTAAGAGAAAGAGAGAGAGAGAGAGAGGAGTGGGGAATAAGAAAAGGGAAGTAGTTCACCGTTGAATGTACTCATGTTGTAACCACTTGCACGATATGGTATGGTATGGTATGCTATGTTATTTACCTAGGGTAAGTGGTTGAAAATATCTTGCAAGAAATTTCCACGAGAAGATATCTCGAAAAATTCAATGATACTATTCTTTTGACTATTGATTTTCCTTTTTTTTTTTTTACTATGTAACGTATAAAAAAGGTTTTTTTATTTGTATGAAAATAACAACGTACTGAATAAAATGAATATTTTATTTGAATAGAACAAAATACAAAAGAGAGGTTATGTTTTTTATATTTTATAGGATCTTTCTAACGTGTAAGGATATCTATATATATATATATATATTATCGATTGTTTTGAAATTATGACACAACGTTGTATTTGCATACAGCTAGATTTTTATATTTATTTATCTATAAAAGAATTAATTAATTCAAAAAAAAGAAAAAGATACAGGTAAGACCAGTGCCATCTATTGGCCATAGATTTCGGTGAGTGTGCGAAACATTAGAACATAACCTAAACTTTATCTATACAACGTCATATTTTAGCTCATAACAGCTATAAATGGTGAAACAAAATTCGTAATAATTGTAATAAGGTATTCTTTTTTTTGTATTAAAAAGAAATTATTTTAGATTGTCAGTTTCGAATTGCGAACAATTTCGAATGCGACATTTTTCAATGTTCGAACATTTTTCCCTTCGTTTGACTATCGATCGAAAGAATTACACGCTCTAATACTTTGATATCGAACAAATATTGGAACGCCATATTAGGCGAGAGATATCACGGCAGAGTAAATTCGGGTGGTGCTTCGCGAGAAAAGAAGCAAATACACGCTGGAACAAAACTTTGTTCTTTCCATTCTCCAACTATTTTGCCTAGGTTACAATTTGTCGTTTCTATCGAAATATTTCTGCTTCAGCCCCCTACCCCTCCCCTCTTTCCCTATCTTTTCATTTTCTTTGCTCACGAAAAATCGAAAGAGGGGAAAAAAATCTACGCCAACGGAATGAGAAATTCTAAATAGTTCAACTCAAGTTAAATTCAATTTGAAGAAATAAATTCTAACCATTCGTATTTAAGTAATTTTAGTTAACCTTATGACTATCGCATTAACAACGTTAAATAGTTTGACCTTATTGTTGTTCAGTTAAAAAAAAAAAAAACGAAGACCAAGCAAATATAAACCACAAAATGTGGTGTAATTCGTTGCTTGAGTTTCCTCGCGATAAATCAAGTTACTGGGCAGGATTCCACAAAAACGTCCAATTATTATCGTCACTATGTTTTTCTCAAAACTTTCTCCTTCTCAAAGTTATCTCCACGAGGAAAAAGAGAACTAAGTAAATAAATAAATAAATAAACAAACAAATAAATACATAAAAAGAACAAACTACAAATATACCATATCTTCAAAACGTCCAACTAACGTAAGTACTCAAGTAAATGTATATTTACACAGAGATATATTTATTCAATAAATATCCTTGGACTTTTTTCCCAATGTACCCACCAACCCTTCTTATACCATGGATTAAAACAAATGGTTAAAGCAACCAGGCCAATTTCTCTCGTCCGTGGTTCTGCGGTGACCAGATTGATAGTTAAGACGGTTGTTTAAACGGTGTTTTAACGTGACGACATTGTTTCGCTTTTATTGCATCCATCTCTAAAAGATTCTACAGAAACTCACGTTGATGTATGTGTATGTGTGTGTACCAATGTGTACTGAGTTTGTTCGACAAAACAAAGATATCCTTCGACATGTAGTGAACGAACTTGTGAACCCTTCCTCTACTGATGCGGAAGTTTGGAATGAGGAATCGAAGCTTCTACGTTAACTTCTATATATCGTCAGTTTTATCGATGACCTTGAAAACTCAAAGAGAAAGGGACAGATGAGAAGTATTTGAAAGCGTCTTCAACGATAACGATCATAATGATAATAACCATACGAAAAAATGATGTCAAATGAGAACTAAAATGACATAATTGTTTGCATGCAATATGATTATGGTACTTCGTAAAAAAACTTGTCTAAAACGAAAGATGTGACAATGAACAAATTAATACTAACTAAAATCAATGTATATAAGTAAATGAATTTATTCGATAATTAATAGTTCTTCAGTCAAAAAAAAAAAAAAAAAAAAAAAAAACAGAAAAAAATTTACACAAGAAACGTCATAAATTGCTTGGAAAGAAAAAAGGAATAGAATGATCCTTTTCGCGAGATAAATCGTTCCACGGAGTTGGTTTAAGAACTTCTCGTATATAATATATTCAAAATTTAGTAATATATATATTTTTTCGACTACATTTACTTCCCTTTCTTTTCCATTCCATTGAAGAAATATAACCGACAAAATTATAGAGCTCGAAGGTTGTTCATTGGTAGTATAGCTTTCTCTACATTTCTTCTTTTACAATTTTCTTTGTACGTATGTATGTATATACTTTGATATAAAAAAAAAGGGCTAGAGGGAAAGAAATAAGGTGAAAGAAAGAAAGAGAAGGAACAAGAGGGAATAGAGAAGGCAAAGTAATAAGTCCAGATAGGTAATTAGCTGGCTAAGCACTCGAGCAGACGTTTTAAAGAGTCCTCGAAGGAGAATGCGCACGTTGCATGAGTGTGCTATGGTGGTGGTGGTGGTGGCTTGTGTTGAAAGTAGTTTTTAGAGAATAAAGAGACATAGCGAGAGAGACTACGATAGAAAAAATGGGAAAAGTGAATAAAGAAATAGAAGAAGAAAAAACGAAAGGGAAACAAAGATGAAGATGAAGATGAAGAAGAAGAAAACGAAGATGAAGTAAAAAAAAAAGAAGTTGGCCTAAGGCCTGCTTCGTGACTAATCTCGATCTCGACTTTTTTCTTCTTACCGAGGGCAATATGTATGTGTTTGTGCGTGTATACGTGTGAATACTAGTTGCCACTTCAATATCCCACGACATCATCTTCCTCAGATAGGGTCGACTGCCCTCTTCTCGCGTAAATACAAAGTGGGCTCGTTCGTCTCGTTCCCCTTTTTCCCTTTTTCTTCGTTTCCCCTTTTTCTCCCTTCCCTATTTTCTGCTTCTTCTTCTTCTTCTTCGCTTTCACGGATCATGTCTGAATAGTTCATCGTTATTAATACATCCACTTGTAACTTTCTCCGGTTTATCGTCTATAAGAATAACCAGCAAAACATCTCAAACACCGAACGATTGTTATCTTTCAATAAAATATTTCTTACCACGAAGTTTTACGGACTGTAATAAGTTTCATAGACTTATATATATATATATAATAATAACTGTGACTGGAGAAGTAACTGTGATAATCAAATGAAAGATATGAATGGTGGTGAAATATGGAAGAGTATGTTTGAACAATATACTATAATACATATAATCTATATTCAATCAAAATTCATCAATTAACATTTATGCTAATCTAAGTCGTTGTTCATCAAATTAATTTTTAATAAAGAAAAATAAAGTTTAGATAAAATATATGCTTTCACACACTATTACAGTTGCTTTTTATAAAATAACAGTAACAGTTAGTAAATTCTCATTAATAAATATGAAAATGCAATAAATAACTTTTGACTGAATATAGATATATATATTATGTATACGTAAATAGGTATACAATTTAGGTATATGTCAAAGTACATTGCGCGAGAACGCAGTAAAATACGCAGCTGCTTCCTCGCATAGTAAGCGCACGTAAGCGCATCTTAGTCTTCGGCATAGTCGAGGTCACATAGCATCCCTGCATAGCGGTCATTGCGGTTGCATGGTGCTATGCGACTGCCTAGAAATCGTCCTCCCTATACGCACGTACATATACAAGAGAATAGTTATCTATGTCTCTCTATATACATATATAAATGTATATATATACACAGGCAATCAGATTCACGTGTATATGTATACATGCATGTGATTGACTTGAACAGCAGTATCAGCATTAGACCATAGTAGACTTGGCATCCATCTAAGAATGGAATTCGACGTTATCGGGCACCTCCGATTCAACCCTTAGAAATCCATTGTTCGTGTCTGTAAGGATGATAAGAGTATTCCGAATATTTCGAAACTAAACGGATTTGATGGATCGAAATCACCCTACTGATGATAATAATAATATAAACCATAACAAGCTCCTTGAAATAGAGCTTATTCCTTATCACGATAACAAGTTATTCACCCCACCCATCTCCTATCGTATCTAGCCACTTGTATCATTTCTTTCTGATGTATTAATCAAGGTCAAGGATGTTGAAGTACGGATAAAATTATCTTAAAAATAGATATAAGTATGTATAAGTGGGATTATTTTTTTTTATCACGTATATATTTTTATATTATAGTAGCAAGTACTAAGAGAGACTTGAAATTATAAGAGAGAAATGATGATGATGATGATGATGATGATGATAAAAGGATAAAAATATATTAAACTCGTAAGAACTTTTCGAAGTAAGGAAAGAAAATTTGAATAATATAGATTTGAATTTAGTTCTTTGTCGATCACGTTTGTCAGAATGTAGGAAATTTTGTTGTGAAAACTTGGCAGACACTAAACTATCGAGCTTTACGAAAAGTTAGCTTTTCATGATAGCAAACAAAAAACGTTGTTAAGATAACTAGCTATTGTCATGTATGAGAATGATATATATCTATATATATATATTATATATATATATATATATATATTTATATATTTACATACTATACATAAAAGGGAGAAGGAAGAGGGTCCAGTTGAAGTGGTTGGGAAGGGTTTGGCCGGATGAGTCGAAGAGGGTTGAGACCTCAGCTTGCTTGGGCAAACTGACCCAGATAAGTGAATAGTGAATGCACTCTCTGCACGTTCTATACTTGGTTCCAGACTATGGCTTGAATTTGTCCGCACAAAACCCTTCCCTCATCCAGTCATCTCATTTGCTCTTCCACTGACGAACGACAATATGCGGCTTTTAGACTAGGAATTTTCTCTGATAGCTAGTTTTCTATTCCATACGAGAAAAAGAAAAAGAGATAGAGAGCAATTCTACTATTCTATGATTAAATCTTTGATTTACCAAACAATTGAAATTCAATTTTAACGGTTACATTTACAATTGTAATTTTACGTATAAGAACAAAAATAAAAATATTGTTCAAATGTTAAATTGAAAATTCAAACTTTATTTTTTTATTCGAAGGTAAATTATGATTAACGAATTATATCTGTAATTATGATAGTAATATTTTTCTAGATCGTTAATCGACATTGTAGGAAAATTATAGTATTTCTCGAATTAGCAAAGATCGTAAAAGGATTTGATTAATGAGTAATATAGCGACGTTCTCGGAATTCATTGTCGAATTTATAACCGTGAAATTGTTAATCACGAGTTACGTGCAATTATATATTATACCAAAAGATTTTAGATCTTCGTTAAAACGCAGTCGGTTTCTTCTTTAACGATTTATCGTTAAATTATGTCTGGAAAAAGAAAATCGTAAAAGGTAGTCTCAACGTTTGTGAGATTTCTTTCTTAACATTTCACGTTTTGTTGACATTTATAGTAAGATTTATATGTTTCTTAAATCGTTTGTACTTATAAATCGAAAAATAAAAATTCTTAATATATGTCGGTTTTTTATACGATGTAATTAAAAGATTTACAATTTTTAAAGATTCACATCTCGAATATTCGTTTTTACGTGAAAGTTTTCTCACGAATGAAAGAAATGAATAAATCATTTCGAACGTGCCTAAACAGCGTATAATATATCACGTGAGATATTTTTTTCATCTTACCGTAGACCGACTGTGATATTTGCTTGAAATAAAACAAAAATATATTCAACATTTTACAATAAATTATAAAAGTTGCAGTTTTTTCCATATAATTTGATATTTTCATTATTCTTAGTAATTTTATTTTATACTCGCGAAGAAAATATCGTTCAACGATAAAACGAGAACCCATTAAATTTATCGGATAATAATAAAACTATTTACGACGTTATATCCTATCAATTTGAAAATTAATAATATAATATATTTTTCTTTCTTTGTTTTTTTTTTTTTTTAATCGAAGACCGATACGATAACAACTTTTTAAAAAAATAATTTAAAGGAATATTAATCTAACTATATATTCTCGAATCGTTTTATAATAATAAATCGAAAAGTTATTATAAGTAAAATATATTCTTCTATTACTTCGAGATAATTTAAGAAAATATAGCTAGCGTAATAACATTTTATTCGATCAATTTTTATAATACATAAAATTGAACGACGAATTTCAAAGAGATCTATAAGATAGAATCGTAAAAATGAAGATAATCGTGATAAAATTGTATGCGTTTGCAGGAATTTGATTGAATTACTTTATATCTACGTAAAAACGATCACGTATGTAACTTGTATGTATATAAAAGGATCTTTTCTTTCGTTTTATACGATCATATGTATACGTACATATATATATATTTACATATGGGTAGAAGGAATGAAAAAAAGTAAAAGCAAAAAAATGTAGAAAAATAAAAGGAGCAAAGAGGTATGCGAAAGACGGGTTAGATCGCTCAAAGTCGGAAGAGGATTCTCTATGGTAGACGGGTAGTACAACATAGTCGAGGCCGTTGGGAGAAATCCGTTTGATCTCCGATTTCAAGATGCACCGGAGACATTCACGAGCCAGTTGGAATCGAGAAGCCTGAAGAAAACGTGAGTCGAAACTCCGAGACGAAGGTTCGTACCTACAATCAAATCTTATAAAGCTGCCTTCCACGAAAACCCTCTCCTCTATGCCAGAGTAAATCCCTCAAGCTAGTAAAACGTAACACGTAAGGGAAGAAGAAGAACACGTTCACGTGCTAGTTTATATACCGAATAGGAATGTCATGCGAGTAAGATTGAACCATTTTTTACATATACATTTATTCATACATATATATATAACATTGTCATAGGTTTGTCTGATTAATATAAATTATTTCTGTTGATTACAAAATAAGATTATTTAATTATCAAAACCTTTTTTTTATTTATTTGAAAATTAATTAAATTTATTCGTATCAGATAAAGAAAGTTTTTCAATGTATGCGAGAATAAAGTCTCTCCGCACACCTGGGTAACACGCTTTATAATTAATTAATTCGAATTTCGAAGCAATTTATTTGCTACTCGCAGGGTTAGAGATGAAGCAAACCAACCACCAATCCAATCGTTCTTCATTATTTCTATTCCTTTTTTTCTTTGGTAGGAATTCTTAAAGGTTGATACGATACTTAAGCGTCTTTGTTTTTCCATGAATGGGGAAAAACTTTACGAGAAGAAAAGAGAGCTTTGATGAATTTATAAAAAATAAAAAGAAAAAAAAGGAACTTTTACTCTAAAAGATAAAAGACTTAAGAAATAAAGTAAAGAAACTCTCTGCAATACCTGGATAAAGATTATTTCTCTCTTATAAAATATTTCATAATATTTTCTAAACTTATACGAGTACGAAGAAGTAGAATAGTCACGTTTATTTATCGCGAGAAATAAAAAAAAGATTCCAAGAGAAATTTTCTCTTTTCTAGTTTATTTGTTCGACATTTTACGTGTGAGATTTTTATTTTTCGAAACATTTTACGACAATAAAAGCACGAACGCAAACGATTTTACGATTGTCAACGATGACATGTTAAAAAAAAAAAAAAGGAAATTAAACAAATAAAGGATAGTCTCGTGAAAAGCGTGTCGGAAAATAATGAAAAACTCATAGCCAGTGAAAAGGGATTTTTGTTGTTCAATTTTTCGAAAATCATACCCGTATGCATTTTACTCTTATCAATTTTTAATAAACACTCACGAAAAATCTTCCTTTTTTATTCTTTTTTTACAAATTCAATTTTCATCCATTAAAAATGTACCCCACCTTTACAAACATATTATTGAAAGAAAAAAAATTGTATGTAATTCAATCTAAACAAATTTATCATTCTTTTATAAAACATTATCTAAATAAATCATCTAATGAATAATATTTACGTATAAAACAACAAAATAGTAGTGCAACCACTCGAAAGAACAATAAAAAGAAGTTTACAAGTTTGAAACTTTCCAAGATATGTATAATACTTTCAACGATATCAAATCGAAAAATCTCGAGTAAAGAAAATATATATATATAATATATGCATGTATATAGATATTTATATATGTGTGTATGTATAACACTTTCTATGCACGTATGAGTCGTATACATGAAGAAGGCAATGAGTGTAGCACCGACAGCATCGCCATTTCCATTTTCGCTGTTGCCGGAAAAAGAGGGTGGTTGGGTGGAGGTGAAAGCAAACGGGTAAGAGAAAGATAGAGAGAGTGGGAAAAGGGAACTGAAGTTCGTTTTACGAGAGGGACAGAGACGGATGGATTAGCTCTTTACCATAGTACGATTTAATCTCTGCTCGCCGCAGGCCTCTCAAAACTACCCTCTGCCACCCCCCAAAACTCTCGCTCATGCTCCATCTCCACCTTCCTCTGGTCCTTCCCAAGTTCTTCTCTTTCTCTCTCTTTCTCTTTCTTTCTGCCGCACCCACCCCTTTCCTCGTTTTATCCCACTATACACAACCTTCAAGCTGCTACTGCTGCTGCTACTGCTGCTGCTACCTCTTCTTCCTTTCTTTCTTTTTTTCTTTTTCGTTTCTTTCTTTTTCTTTCCCTCTTTCTATTTCTCGTCGTCCTTTTTTCTATTCGCTTAACCCTTTTCCAGTTTTCCTCCGGCACAACCGTGGAAAACTCTACTCGAAAGTTCGACTACGTTCCTCAGCCGCACCCAACTATTTTCGAAGGATCGTCTACTACTACTACTACTACTACTATTACTAACTATTACTACTACTCAGTTGTATATCGATCTTCTTACTTTAGTCTCGTATAGAAAGGACATTGAGCTATGGTAAACGATCGTGCTCAGTTGTAACGAATCCTCCCTCTTTATTTCGATACGAATAAATAAACGAGATTTGAATTTTCTTACGGTCGATATAGTGTTATATATATATATATGAAAACGAGTACGAGATATGAATTCATTTTGTTTTCCTTTTATTTTCACCACTTTTTAAAAAATCATTATTCTTCGAAACTATAAAATGGAAAGCATTTAAAGTAAATTTCATTTTGATTAGAGAAATTTAACGTATGACGTTGAAATGTTACAAAAATACATGATAATAATTTATCATGTTAGCAATCGTTTCTCGAGTAGACAATATTACCAGTTTTTACGTCGAAATCGGAGAATATCTTTTAAGAACTCTAGTCACGTTTCCAGAAGAAGGAATACCCTGCCAAAAACCGCTTGATAGATCGGTTTGGAAAATACAAGAAAGCCCTCGGCGTACTTTGTTACACCTCGATCATCCGAAATCTCTGTTGCCAGGAACGTGCTACTACAATTAGTCAACGATGGTTTAAGCTTCATCGATCAAGGAGTGCCACGATTCCAACACCAAATACCTTATCTCACCCCCTTTATTGAACTAACCAGAATATTTGGGAATATTCGAGAATAACTGGTAAGCACATAGCAACATTATGAAAGACATTTAAACATTACGATAATGTCATCGTTTTTATTAATGATATTTTTTGACAAATTGAAAGAAAAACAGAGAAAATTGTGAGATATATTCCGATTGTTCTGTATTATATTATAAATTTGAATTCGTTTGAGAATATTTAAAAATAAATATCAAACATATTTTTTATCGAGTCATCTATTTTTTATTGTTTTTTATTCTCGATTATCGTCTCACATTTTTTTTTTCAAAATAAACAAAATCCTTTTTTCGTCAAACACTTTAGATCCTTCACTTTTAAAAAAGAGAGGCAGATTTTTTTATCAGAACTGACAAATAAACGATTCAAAAAGGTCGAATCTATCTCTACTACGTAAAAAAAAGGGGGTGTGATCTTTGGCAAATCTACATTTCGAACTGAGCGAGAGAAACTCGTTGTTCTCTGAGGCCATGGACTTCAAAGCTATTCGAATAAATCTCAAACGTTTTTCATGCAAAAAAGTTTTCTACTATATGTGTGTACGGTGTTAACGAATTCACGTTAGGATAGGATCGAAATTTTACTAAAACTATTTCTTTTATAGATGTTATGAATATTGAATACCTATCTTGATAGAATGAAGAGAATGGGTGTACACAATATAAGAAAGCACACCGTCAATATACGTTAAAAAAAAATCACAAAATTATTATTAAAATTTTATAATAAATATAAATAAAAAGTATACAATTTTCATCGAAATTAAGAAATAATATAATTGTCAAGAAAATATTACAAAATAAAAAGATTGATTGATAAAAGTATTAGAATACATTTTTTAAATTCAATTATTGATATCACAATTTTACAATTATTTAAATTGTTATTTTAAATTGATTGTTTATTCATTTGATTTGTTTATTAAATTGATATTACAATATTACAATTATATCAATTGTAATTTTTCTTTTCACAATTTTCTACGTTTATTTGTCCTAGAAGAAAATCGTATGTTACATTTTACGTAATTTAAAAATAACTTATTGTAATAAAAGAAACAGCTGATGTAACACGTGAGTCTACATTCTCCACTTCATAAATAAATATAAAAAATATATAATTAAAAATATAATTAAATAATAATTAAATTCAACAGAAACAAATTTTGTATACCTTATTTTATAAAATATAACATATGAACATTAATTTTCATTATAAAATTACTTAGAAATTTTTAACCGATCTTAATATAATATTTGAGTTGATCTTGATTATATAATAATAAGATAAATTTATGAGATGATTCGGAAATCGTCGAGTAAAATCCTATGGAATAAACGAACAAAAGGGTAAGATATGATGAAAGACGCGTGCGAGTAATTGAACAAAACGTTTTCGCAGAATCCTAAGGGCGGGACTGTTAAACGGGTCGAGGAGAATATTTCATCATCATCATCTATATATATTATACAAGAGCTCGCTTTCTGTTTTTCCCTTTTCTCGTAAGGACAACGGTGCCTTAAATTCGTGAGAGATACGGAAATACACGATAGATCGTAAGCTTCATGCAACTAATATCTGCATTGGACGTGCTCGCATTCTAATATTTCAGAGAATATTAACGAATAAATAGCAGTTAGTAATAGTAGTAGTAAGAGGAGAAGAAGAGGAGGAGGAGGGGGAGGAGGAGGAGGAAACGAACCGAAAGAAAAGCAAATCTTCGAAAAGCTTCATTCTCTAAGGGCGTCTGCTGCTTACTACCACCTCCTTTTCCTTTCCACAGCAAACTAATCCGTTGGTTTCTCTCTTCTATCTTTGGAAAACACTTCAACCATCATCCTCCCTTTTTCTCTTTCTCTTTCTCTTTCTTTTACTTTCGTTGTTATTTCAACCTCGCGATACTGCTTTGGTCTTACAACTAAAATGCAAAAAGTACTAGGGTTGGTAAAAGAAGAAAAAGAAGAATAAGAAAAAGACAATGAGAATCTTTTCATTGCGTTTTGTAGATACAACAAATGTTTATATTCTTTTCTTTATTTTTCTTCTATCTTTAATTTTCACATAGAAATGTTTCCTTCTAGTTTCGTCCTTATTGTAAAATAAATGAGTCCCTTATATATTCACGGTATTATTGTCAAAGAAAATAAAAGAATTGCAATGAAACCGGAAATATGTAATTGCATTTTAGGTAGATAACAAATACATATCAAGTGGTATGTATGTTCTTCAACATTTTGAAGTTTCTCATATATATACGAGGAATAACAATTAAAAGGTAGATTTTATGACGTGTCGAGGTGAATTGACGAAATTAGAATAAGGAGAAGGAGGAGAGAAAGGGTCGGTCCACGAAACGAAACCCTCTCGAGACGAACTTCAACCCTTCTCTCATCCTCGGTGTCAGTATGGGCCAACACGTTATGCACAGAAGGTTAAGTAGTAGATGTAGTAACGTTACCCACCACCACTTTCTTTTTCTTTCTATCTTATACTCACACAGGACGAAATACAAGTAAAGAGAGAGTGCGCGGTTTTCACAGATTTTAGCATCCCCGAGGCAATTCTCACAGTGAGTCTCTACAACTATACTCTCTCTCTCTACCTCTCTCTCTCTCTTCTGTTCCCCTTCTTTTCTAACGGTTGCTGTTCCATTTTTCCGAAAAGGTTTGCACAGTTTTTCCTCGAGCATTCCAGCAGCACGTAATACAAGGAACTCGAGTACCAGTAGTTTGCCTAACAATGCCAACCCCATCCCTCCTCCCCCACGTCCCTTACTCTCTTCTTTTTCTTCCTCTTCCTTCCATCTTTATTTCTTCTCCTGTCGTGTCTAACCTTTCATGACTTTTACAAAGGAGAATGGGTAAAAAAAAAAAAAGAAACGACATCTCGAAGAATCTTTCTTTCTCATTTTGTCAACGACCTAACGTTATGTTTGACGAAGGATGAAGATGAAGAAAAATAAGACGAATAAGAAGAAAATAAAAATAAAAAAAACAAGAAAACAAAACAAAACAAATAGTTCTACCACACAAAAATCGGACAACGATTTATCTTTATCGAGACTTGGCCAAGTGTTCTCTTGTGAAATTGATATAGTTGGTATGTGGTAAATATGTACATAGTATTTCCTTCCATTCCTTACCGAACACTATTCTTATGCTTTTTCCATAACCATACGAGATAACTATGATATATTATCGATAGATATATATTTCCGTTATCAATGATAAATAATAATCAATATCGGATATCAAGTTGATTTGATTTTTGTGTATATCGTGAATCAGACACTTTTTCAATTTGAATAATCGTTTCGATGATATTTTACAAGATAACAAATATTTGTTTTCTGTAACTGTAAAGAAAACAAATTTTTTTCAATTTTGTACGAGCTCTTATGCGAAAAAAATCGTATGTGAAAAATTGTTAAAAAGTGTTTGAATATTTTATAAATTACTTTAACTAATAAATGTATGAGTCCAGTTAAAAAGATTTTTTCTTCGTGGTAATTTAAAATATTTGATATTAACTTTTTTCCTCTTTTTAATTAAATATTACTTCTTGTTCCAAAAAAAAGAAAAAGTAGAAAAAAAGAAAGTACAAACATTCATGGAAAAATTATTTTAATATTCATTTAATAATAATAATAATTGTATATATATATAAAGTATACTTTCGTGAACTAAAACATAACTTAATAAGAAAATACCCCCGAACATACGTGATTATAATACTACAGATAAATAATTCATTTTCGTAGCTTGTTCTAAAAAATGAAAGAAGTAAAAGTATTGTATTTCATATTTTTTATATAATTTAAATGTAATAAAGTATAAACCATTTAAGGGATGAAATTTTAAAGATAATTTCTTCTTTTTTATTATTTATTTCGAGTTAAATTAACAGTAATGCAATTATGAGATACATCCTAATAGCTAATGTAATATTTTTCATACATATTGTATATAATATAAACCAAATTTTATTTTATAAATGAAACTCAAAAATAAACGAAAATTTCTAAGTAAACCTAGACGCATACAAATTAACGATTCCCTTCGTTTTATCCAACTATCTACATAATATAGACCCATGTTATATCGGGTGATACACATAAACCTGCATGTAATGCACGACAGAGGAAACTGAAGTAACAGCATCGATAAGCAACTCGTTAAATAAATAATAAGACAAACATAAACTCGACGTAGCATTAATTCGATGCTTCTTAACGATAAAACGAAATCATTTTCATTTATGTATTATGTCAACGTTATATTGTATGCTTCAATTAAATCGTAAAAACCCTAAATCTTACATAAAATAACTAGACGCGTTTTTAGGATAAAACATATAAAAAAAATTTGATTATACACTTAAACTATTAATAAGTATAATGAAATAAAACAGTTATATATGAATATACAAAAGACTAGAATATACAAATTACTACTAAAAGTAATTAAATTAATAAAAAAAGCACGATTAACCCTTTGAGTACTGAATGCTTTTAATTAAAATATTTTGTAGGAACAGAATAATTTTTTATTAACTAGATTCTAATAATAAATTATATTTAATAATTAAAATTTTTGTTTCTGAATATAATTTAATTAATTAATATAAACATTACATTATTTTACATTAATATTAACAAACACGTATATGCGTCGATAGACAACTCTGGTAATTTTTACCAAACGCACATATACGTTCATAGCACTCTAAGGGTTAATAGAATTAATATATTTTCAAAAACCAAATCAATATAATTATTTCAGAATTAACTAGTTATTTCATAAAGTAACTATAACATACTATATATTTAATATCATCGAATAGATAACGTCAACCGACTGACTCTGATTTCTCTGATTGAGCATTTTTTGAAGCCGCAAAAATGGCAACCAGAATATTCCACAACGTCGGAAATAAAAAAGGTGGTGGTTGTGGCACACAGGGTGACATGTATAAAGATGCAAATGGTCGTTCATACACGACAAAAATACCAACTCGTCGGAAGGTTGGCTTAATTAACGCGAAAACCGGGTTTTTGTAGTTCTTCTCGCCTTCGTCGTAGGTAAAAAGAACGACAAAGAACGAAACTAGACCTTTTCGCAAGTTTCATACTTGGCCAAAGGAATCCATTGAAATGAAAAAAAAAGACACGGGGTAAGGGAAGGGGGAAAGGGAGTAGGCAAAGATGAGCAGGGGGGAAGAAAGAAAAAAATGGACTGGCAAAAGTGAAATAGAGAATGAAAGAAAAAAGAGAATGGAAAGAGACATGCTCGAGGCGTTTTTTGATGCTGTCACGTTCTAAGAAATGGAATACGTGATAACTAAGCTTTTACAAGTAACTTTCAAAATATAAACTTTTCGTTCTTACGAGCTTATGGTTTTACGAATAAAACATTTTAATGTTTTTTTTTATTTTTTAAGATGAAGATGTCCAATCTTCTCCAAAACTGTGTGGTTCGATTCACAATTGTAAAATTAAAATTGATGGTAAAAAAAAAGTATTGTATCAACTCATGTTAATAATTCATTTAAAATCTAATGAGACAACCAGTGCAATTGTAATCATCTGCACACTAAACAAAATCCTGTATTACATACACATATCGACAATTCTTTTGAGAGAAAAAAAATACGCGAAAGATTTACAATCGTCCCAGAATACAAACTCTAAATGCAGCGAACGTAAGCTTAAGTACTCAGTTTTACGAGAAGCTTGTAAACACGAAAACGCTGTCCTCGCAGCACCATTGTTCTTCGTAAAACGAAAAAGTGAAAATGTAAATTCTCTGACGTTTCTTAATTCGAAATGCCAATGTGTTCGAGTATTTTTTTTTCTTTTCTTTTTTTTACTTTCCTCTTCATTTGATTTACTCATTTATTATTTTTTATCCCCCTTTTTTCTCTTTTTTTTTGTCATCGACTTACTTATTTTGTCATGAAACAAACTTTTGTAGGAAAAAAAAAAATATATATATATATATTTAAGGTTCAATCTGATCCATTAATTCTCAACTTTGAATTTATCGTACTTGTTCAAAAAAAAATTGGTGCACTTTTAACCTCTTCTCTCTTTATATCTCTATCTCTGTCTTCCCATTTCCCACAAGAGCAAATAAATTATCAACCACGAAAAATTTTGTTTAATCAATAGATCAAATTATCTTCCGTTTAATTATATATTCTTTTACAATTTATATTGAACAATTTTATTTAAATTTAAAAACATTGAATTTTCATTTATCCTTTTTTTTATAAAAAAAAAACTCAAACGTTAAATAAATGATTAAAAAATTTATCGATACGGATTCTCGATAGTAATATCAATTTTACATGTGTACGAAGATTACACGAATAAGGAAAAAATTAAACGAGAGGAAGGATTCGGATACGAAAAAAGACGTTCCTTCATTTTTCTTTTTACCTTCCAACCGCAATGATGATTTTCTTTCGTGAAAGGAAGAAGTTTCATTGTTAAGGGATAAAAAGAGAAAGGTAGAAGAAAAATAAGACGAAGATAAAATAGTTGAAGAAGAAGAAAATGAAGAAGAAGATGGAAGAATTTGATTCATAGAAGAATTTCTTCGTTGCGATAATAGTGATATCAAAAAAAAAAAAAGAAAAGTGAAATTGTCGAGGGATTAAAGGCCAAATCCGGCGTTTAATTTTCTCTTTCTCTCTCTCTCTCTCTCTCTCTCTCTCTCTCTAACTCATCTTTTCTCTTACGGAACAACAAACCGAGAAGTCCATGGAATCATTAATGAAGCCTCGATTTTGTGTTCGTATATATATATATGTTATATGTATGTATAAAACGAAAGTCCGACGGTCGTTGAATTGCAAATTTCTATGAAGGTTCGAGAAGTCGCGAATTTTCGCGAGGAAAAGGAGAAGAAGAGGAGAAGTTTAATCCGAATCGTCAGACTCTCATCGTAGATCGAACTGATGATAACCTTCGTTGATCCCAATTTAAGGTTGGTGTGGTAAGTAGTTTAAAATGATCTGAATCTATACCTATGTACATAATCTCTTTCTCTCTCTTTCTTTCTCACATATACACATACACGTTCTTTCTCTTTCTGTCTCTTAAACGTTTAAACAGAAATTATACGCGGTTTACCTTGGTATTAGCATTTTGCTGAGAAAGATACTTTATACGGATGACAATTCGGGACTTGATCTACCTTGCAAGAGAGAAACGAACTTCTCGCCTTAGACGAATTCGAGTTTATCTTTCGGATAATTCAGGGAGGTATTCCATAAATTTTCCTGAAATGTCGGCTATGTGTCGTGAAACAGGAATACAGTGCATAAAAGTGCAAAGAGAGAGAGAAGGAGGGTGAGAAATTATAGGGTAGAACGTAGGGTAGAAATAGGAAATGACGGTGGTAGGTAGAGCAGCACGTGCATACGTAAATTATTTCCACGAGAACGCACCTTCTACCTTAGAGTCTCACAGGTTACGTCGAGAACACTCGAGAGCTGTCGTTGAAAGCCGCTTTTCGCCAGTTACAAGACCACACTGCGACTACTAAACGTCCGAACAAACGCTACCCAATTGGGAGTCTGCGCGAAATGATGATTTTTTTTTATTTCAACAAAATTATACAAAAATTAAAATAAAATATAATACTAATAATAAATGATCGATTATTTCAAAAACTATCAACATTTCTCTTTACACAAAATAATATCAAATTACACATATACATAAAAGCAAATGAAAACAAAAGATCAACCAAAAAAAAAAATATATATATATATAAAAAACGGAAATCTCTTGAGGCCGAGGACACAAAGATGTCAAGGTTCTACGGTACTCGGCACGGGTATATTAAAGTGACACACGAATGCATATATATATGACATGACCGAGGTGATCCTTTCATGCGTAAGAGTTGACAAAAAAGGCACCAAGTCCTATATATATATATATAAGCTGAGGGTGAAATATATAAGTGTTGAAAGAAGCTGCTCGCACCTAGGTACAAAGACGTTATTAATATCAAGCTATGTGCTCGGTCAGGGAGCTCAACCGGAAATTAGCCTTCGCTCTCTACCTTCGACCCCTGTATACAAGGAACACCCTGAAGCGTTTAGTGTCGATGACCAAGCACCTCTATCCTTCCATCTTTCTCTCTCTCTATATATATATATATTTCTATATTTCTTTTCTTTTTATTTCTTAAAAATCTCTCTATAGAAGGAACAAGCGAAAAAAAAAGGATAAAAAAAACATTGCTAATACCTACGACCCTTATTTCGAGGACCTTATTATTTCGACCAAAGTTTATGCCACACGTTCCTTCTCATATTCATTGAACAAGAATAATTAAATGACGTGGACGTTGAATTCCGAACTAAATGAGGCTCGTATGTGCGAGTCACCGTACTAACGATAATTATATCGGTTAAATATCCTTGAAAAATATTTTTAATAATCTTCTCTCATTCAAGTATATGGTAAATAGGTTGTTGTATAAACTAAGAACGAGAAGAAAATACTTGATAGAATCATTTCATAACGCATTTCTTTTGTTTTATTATAAGGGTATTAGTGTAATAAAAAAAAGTGTATTACACATAGAGGATCGTACTTATCATATATGAAACACTACACTAACTTTAACCAGGCTACTTTCGTTGCATGAATAAACTATGATTTCCTTAACGATAAAGAAAAGAAAGAGAGAAAGAAGAAAAATGGCGGATAACGTTCTTCAGCCATCTAAGAAATTTTGGAGAAGGTTTTGCTAATCAAACATTTTACGTAATAAGGTCACAATATTATGAAAGTATATTTATTTATATATTACACGACAGGTGTTTCATTAATAAAATATCTAACTTTGGAAATTAGTTTTATTAACCCTTAAAATATTATATAATATACTATATAAATATAAATGTGATATTTCTGAAATTCGAGTCTTTTAAATGTTCAAGCAAGTAAACAAATTGTAGTTATTTAAGAAATATCGAATATGTGACGATCTTGCGAGACTTAATAAGATTTAATAAAAGTAGTATAACTTAATCAATGTTCTTTTGTTCATTTTAATCAAAAGAACACGTTTCTCAAGTTGGTGGTTTCATTAATGAAAGAACTTACACTTGCATATACATATATACTTATGCACAATACATAAAGAAAGATATTATATAATAATTCTTCTAAAATGGAATATGTTTCAATCTCTATGCGGTACTTATAATCGATTTGATTCTCACGAAACGTATACCTTAAGAGAAAGGTAATATTTTTGTTGGAATCACGCGAAATCTCGAAACACGAAGTGCAAAGGAAAACGAAATAGAGCAATGAAAGAAGAGAGAGAGAGAGAAAGAAGAAAAGAAAGATACTAGAAGAATCCTAGAATGGCCTAACTTTCTCAAAGTTATGAAACACGAAGAAGATCGATATGACTTATAACTTTAGTACGGCCTTCAAATGAAATATCTGACAGGAAAGAAACTCGTACCGATAGAGTATGCGATGTTAACTCAGAGAAACGAGGATAAAACTATGTATCACGTTTGTAAATCGACCGCGCGATGATACTTTTCTCGAGGTTGTCATTTATTACAGAACGAACATAAGTAAACTGCGGTTTGCCAAGGCACATGCGACTTTTAACACAATATTGCACATTCCATTGTATAATTTATCTTAAACTTTTATATTAATAATTTATAATAGTATATAATACCAAACAATATTATAATATTTTATATATAAATAACTTTGATTATATTATTTTGCCATAAATCCATTTTAAATTATTTATTTAAATTACTATTTTAAGTGTAGGTTTTTTTATGGTAATATTTTTTCTATCCCTTTGGGTATTCAAAAATGTATGAAAAGTATTATACTTGGTGTTCTTATTATCGAATGAATTGCCCATCGAGTATAAACGAGTTATTCATCGGCCAGCTTATGTTTGATCGAAAATACGAAGTTTCTGCATTTTATTAATTATTAATATAAAATAAAAAGAAATTATGTTAAGTATATTATTAATATACTTAAAGTATGTGATAATGAATTAATGATAGAATATGAAAATAACAAAATATGAAAGTGGATATTATCTACATGATAGTGGTATAATCATGATGGTATAGTTAACTAATATGTCATGAGAAATTGGGAATCCGCAAATGATCAAATAAGGGAAGGATCACCTAATTTCACGTTAATATAGTACAGAACCGTAAACTTTCGTATTTGGACATAATAATGATCAAAATTACTATGATACTTGCCCCTATAAGTTAATGCTAAAATGTAAAAGTTTTAAACGTTAAATCCTGTGTGAAGAAATTCATCAAATATGCGGAAAATTATCCCAAATTGTTGGTTAACCCGAGCGAAAAAAGCCTCAAGTGCAATGGGTTAATTTATTTAGCTGTGAAAACAACCGAAGAATACCATTATCCGCATGGACATTCTGTTTCGCGTTTGCTCATGCCACGACTAAAAACGAAATTATTTTAATCCTATTACGAGTGAATCGCGAAAGCATTGGCATTAAAGACAATCTTCACTATAAACACGTTCACACGAGTCATAGTCCATGAAAGCATAATCTACATTAGTGGGTTCGTGCCTCGCAGAGAACACACACACACACACACAGTATGTATAGTAATTATATTTTTGCCTAAACAAATAGAAACAAAATTGCACGAATTGTTAATATTACCTGTTACGTCGTTAATAATCCACACAAGTGTTTGATGCGACCATAAATAGATAATGATAAAAAAAAACATTAAATTTATCCTTTCGTCACATTTCGAGGATTTATTATCTTGTAGATTAAAAAAAAAAAAACAACAATAAAAAAAAATATCAATGAAAATGAATATCATCATAAATCGATCTATCATCTAGAAAAGTACAAGACATCGTAGAAGAGTCAATTTTGATTCATGTCGTTTTTAAATTACATCATGTGTTTCGGTGTCGAAGGATAAGAAAAAGAGATTTTTGACAAAGAAAAGATTACATTACTACGGAAAGTACTGGGTACGAGAACGGAAAGTATCTAGAAAAATCTTGGCAGAAGTTTTATCAAGTTTCCGGTGTTAGACGTTGAGGTGAAATCCATGACGGTTCGGGAACGTAGAAAAAGAGAGAAGGAAAAAAAGATTGTGAGAGAAATAAAGGGAGAAAGAGAGAGAATAAGCTGAGGAGAACGAAAACGACGACAAGGACGACGACTACGACGACGATGGTAGAAAAGCGAGTAGAAGAAGGTTGGAAATGGACCTTTCCGTTATCCTCTTCCTCTCCTCCTCTAACTCCTCCTCTTAAAGCAGTCGTTTTTTAACGTCTACTATCTTCATTACGTGCTCCGTGCTCTCAACGACGATCAATTATTGTCCCCCACCGAGAGAAAACTTTTATCGAAGCTTAAGGAGAATTCCTATCTACCAGACGCGTGCCCACAGGACCTACAGACGAATAGAAAAAAAAAATTTTTTAAAAAAGAAGAAAAAAACGCCACCTCCCTTTTGTTCTTCGCCGAGAGGGAAGATATGAAATAATTTGGGCGTCCTTCAAAGAGATTGGGTTCTTTCTTTCGTCTTCAAACGTCAGAGAACGTTATGTCACGACGATGAGACGAATGGAAAGCTTAGCTCGATAAGATAAAAAGACAAAAAGAGAACAAAAAAAAAAATAATTTATAATACAACGAAAAAAAGGAATGATTTACGAAAAACTTTCGTACAGATATTTCAGATATATAGACACACCCCAGCGAATCATGATGATGATGATGATCATGATGATGATGATGATCATGATGATAACTAAATCCTCGTAAACTGTAAAATCGAACGGAAATGACTTTAAGCTAATAGGTCAGCATCGAAGCGTCGTGACGTAAAAGACGACAGAGGAAAGCGCATGAGAGATCGATTTTCGACGAGTCCATATCCTCCTCCTCCTCCTCCTCCTCCTACTCCTCTTCTTCTCGAACCAACGAAAATTTGCTACTTCGAATGAGAGATATGTCAATTTCTGGATGGAACCGGGAAATGAAATGAGAGATAGAAAAAGAGAATGAGCAACATTTTCAAAGAGCTTGTGTTTCTGACTAACTTTTACGATTGATCGAACGAAATTTAAAATCACGCGCCCGATAAAGAAGTAAACAAAAAATATGAAAAGTGTTAGAAGAAGAAAAAGAAAAAGAGGAAGAGGGGATTCGTTTAAGTCAGCAAAAAAATTGGACGAAAACGTCAAATGAAAATTATGCAGGTCCTTTTTCAAACTCGATTTTATATATCTTCAAATGGTTGAGGTGGTCACATGTCTGTTTCTCTAACATGATCTAATTTATCGGGAAAAATATTCCAAGTGAGACGATCTTTTTTGAACTATTTTCAAAACGTTTCGATAGATCAAATGGCAAAAAAAAAATTAAAATAAAAGTTTACGTTAAAAAAAGAAATCAATGAAAGAACGCTAAATTCGCATATTTTCTTCTCGTTCTTACTTTACCCACAATTTTTGTTCGCAGAAAATCGTATTTTGATTACATACAGGGATAAAAGCTTACAATCGGTATCTAGAAGAAGAACATTGATCTACATTTAAAAAGAGTGAAGAAGCTTCGTAGTAAACCGCTTGAATTTCGCGCGAATCTCTTTCTTTCTGTGTCCTTCAACGAAAGCTTCCGAAAAAGAGAAACCCGTTACTCCAGATTCTTTGAAACGATAGTATGTAAGAGAAAAGTGGAATGGCTCTTTCTCTTTATTATAGCGCCGTTACGCGTAAGAAAGAAACAAAAAAAAAAGAAAAGTTAAAAAGAGTTACTATATGCTCACTTTGTCACCTTTTAAAGCTACTGTTATCAAAAACAATTCGTAACATGATTTTCTCAGACTAAGAAGACACGACAAAAGATGTTCTCTTGAGATATTGAAAAAAAAAAAGAAAGAAAGAAAAAGAAAGACATTTTTTAATCCATAATTTCAAGTTTTTTTGTTACCTTGCAATGCAATATTATGTTCTGAAAAGTTTTACTAATCGTGGTAACATTTAAAAAACGTTTTAAGAAGCGTGAGATAAAAAGTATAAAAAAAAAGCATGCTTTTCTTAAACTTGTATTTTTCTATTAAAAAATTTGTTTGACGAGTAATAACTCAGATTGGCATAAATATTAACGATTTTGTTTTTATGAACATAGAGGATATTCTTTCGAGAAATAATATCGAGAAAAATTCGAATTCATAGTTCCATATATCTTCCTACTTTTTCATGCAACCCACGATCAAAATGAAGTACTTTATATGATATACATATATAGGAACGTTTATATATATATATAGATGGCATACACATACATATATTCATATGATAAAAAATTTTCATAGTGGTCATTTTTATACATGTATGTATATATTTCTCAAATTCCCAAAGATCGTTCGTGTTTACCAAACAAATCCCAATACTCCTATCATTTGTTCTAATAAGATTTGACATTGCGTTGATATAGAGAGTTTCACACTTTTTACATAAAACATATAAGAGATGAAATTTTATCATTCGATAAAAGTAAACCTGGTTCTAACTATCACATTTTGTTTGTATGCTTCACGTGTGATTCATTGGTAAAGCTTCTACCAATATGAAAAATGATTTTGATTCGTGATCTTCGAAAAACAAACATGAAGAACGATTTTATCCATCTATCTATCTTTTCATCTCATTCTAAATCTTTTTCTATTGAGAGAATTTTACACGAACACGTTCGTCCATCTTTTTCTTTACATTTATCTTCGATTGTAACGAAATTTGAATTTTATTTTATTGGAATTAACAAAAATTGAAAACAAAATTTACCCCTTCTCAAAAATGTAAATAATTTGAGAAATGATCGTTCGAACTTTCGGTTCATTAACAATAATTTGAATTATCATCATGTTTCCACGAGATGATACTAATAATATTCATCTAACACTGTGTCTATCATTTCATGATGAAACCGATTCGATGATAGCTTTCAAACAAGAACCATTACGTTCAGTTGGACTTGACAATGTCAGTAGAACGGCGATCTATGATGAAACATATGAAATACGCACTGTATCTACGCATTTATGTATATGTATATATATATATTGACTATATTTCATACACATATGCACGTAATCATCCATCCTATCGACACATATACTAACTCACAAGCACGCATACTCACATACCAACAATAGAACATTTATCGTATATATACATATATATATACATACACATATATATACGTGTATTATATATTACTGGAGAATATGCAAGTTAGTGGATGTGAGCAACGTTAACCACGTGCGCCAAGTTAGATTGGGGGGCAGCTGCTTATCGTCCAGATTCAAATGATATATCGTTGCCGATGGATATACGAATGCAAAGCCATAAATTATAATATCCTAATTTTCGTCGGACCGATTCCATCAAACACCGAATCCAACTAATCAACGACAACTCGATTACTGTTCATCAAAGATCTTTGTTTCCTCCTCAAATAAACAACTATCACTTAAAATCTATTATACAATAATTAAAAGATTGTTCACTAAAGAGCTTATTAAATAATAGGAGAAAACTTTCCTTCCTCATCCTTCTCCTCCTCATCCTCCTCCATTTGTTAACGAGCCATTATGAAATTGCGGTCAACTTTTATTTTCCTCCAGAATCCCATTCTTTCTTACTTCATTTACTTTCTTTCTACTCGTTATTTAATTTCTCGCAAACCATGAACCAACTATTATCGAAAAATTTATAATATAATTGTAATCAAATTAATCATTTCAATATTTTAAACACAAATTCCTTTAGAATGTTTTTTAAATACAAATAAGAGTAATTTCATTTCAACACGACAGATGTGATATTTAATCCTTCGTATAACATGGGGCTACATGTATGCAAATATTATAATGAGATATCGGAATTATTCATATAACCATATCATATAAAAAATGATCATTAAATCTTTTCATAAATTATTAACTAATTGGAACACATTGCGTCAACTTCTTAACGGTCACAGGAATTTATCTGAATACATATTCAACGTACTTTTTTAAAATAAGACATTAATAAAAAAGAACTTTATCTACATAAAGATATACACATATACATGTACATGACACAACAATCTTATAGCTTTTCTTATGAATGAATAATTTCAGTGTGAGAAGTGGCACTACGTCTACAGGATTAGAATTTTCAGAAAATGATAAAAAAAGAAAGAAAGAAAGAGAGAGAAAGAGAGAAGAAGAAGAAGAAGAAGAAGAGAAAAGATCATGATAGCTTCATATTCATATTGCCATAAAAAGGAAGGGAAAAAAGTGACCTAGAGAATGAGAAAAGTGTGGACATAGGAAGGAAGTGCGGAAAGGGCATCGTGGCATCCTTTCAAAAACTTCCATTACCTGATTGCCTTCATGTGAAGAAAAATATTAGCGATAAAACAGGCACACATTGTACGGGGGCAATACACATAAAGCACTTCGGAAATAGTGCATCAAGAGCGAGAAAGAGAGAAAGAGAGAGAGGTTGAAGCTCTTTTAGCATATGATTTTTCGATGAATCACACAGACTACGAACAAAGAAATTCATTACCCGTAAAGTCAATAGTAACGTGAGCTAAGGGTTTCAGATTCATATTGTCCATTGTTGAAGGAGGACGATAAAACGGACGTTTAAGGAAGAAGAAAGGGATAAATCGTTGGAGACGTTCTCCTTAACGTCACGCTTTGACGCCTCGCTCTTTTTATGGTAGGACAATAAGGGCAAAGAAGGTAGTACTATATATATAGAGAGAGAGAGGTATATAAAAACGCGCAAGATCGATAATGCGAGGTAGGGAGAAAAAAAGATAGAGAGAAAGAGAGAGAAAAAAAGAGAAAAATAGAAAGAGAGAGAGAGAAAGAAGTAGGTAAAAAAGATAGGTTGTTGCGATCGATTATAGCGCGTAAAAGCCATTAACTCCGCTAAAGAGAACGAACCGGCCACATGGATGTTCGATATAACGGTAAACGAGTTTTATAATTTCATAAGCATTATTTTTTTGAAAAGAGAGAAAAGAAGAAGAAGAACAAAAATAAATAAACATTTAGACCACCGTCTAGTATTCTCTTTATATTACAAATAAAAGAGATATAGGGGGTAGGGAAAAATGATTTATCGTTGAATACGATCAAGGAGATTACTTACGATAATCGTTGTTCATGAAAGTAGTAAATTAGGTCGTATTATCTATGAAAGAGGAAAATGAGAAAAAGAAAGAGAGAAAATCGTTAAATAAAAAACGAGATTCCGATGCCGTACTCCATTTCATGGTATAACGAAGATTCCTTTGTACGTTTTATTTTTTTTTTTTTTTTTTTTAGAATAAGTACTTTTACCGGATAAACGTCCTTAAAACGTTAATATTATTATAATTCAAATAGATAATAAAAATAAAAATATTTTCTAAAAAAAAAATGCGTCAAGATATTTAATTATATTTTAGTTGAGACGGATCTTTTTCCCCCATTATTCCAAACTTTTCGTATTATTCGAAGAATGCTGATTTGTATCCTTTATTAAAAAAAAAAAAAAAAAAGGAAAAAAGATGAAAAGAATAAAAGAGAAAAAGGGAAAAGAATTAGACAAGCAAAGTTTCGTGATAGTACAAGAAACCGCATTACGATCACAAATTTTCATCAAACTTTCTTCTATGCTAGTCGCATCTAGAGCATTCATTCTTTCTTACAAATTCTCTCCTTTTCTCCCTTCCCTTTCCCTTTTTCTTTTTTAACCGATACTATTCAACGCTATTCTTACGAAAAGTTTTCTCGTTCTAACGGTAATCCTTCCAAAAGCTATTTTTATTTATTTATTTTTTTTTTTTTATTTCATTTCTTTCACGTCTATCACAATTTTTCCTCAATTTTTCTCCACCACATCCCCATCCCACCCCACCCTCTCCTCCCCGTTGTCACTACCTTTCACACACAATTCGTATACACATATACATATTTATATATGTATATATACATGCAAAAATAAAAACAGATTCCATTTCGTAGGATGGTATATGTACATACTCGTGGCATTTGTTTTTTATGACGCTTTAATTCTATTATGCAAATCTTTTCTATCCTATACCGTAAAAAAGAAGGACAAATAAAACACGTAACCGTGCACACATCAATGTAGGTATAATAGTAACACTTCACGCATGCTGCGACGCGACCAGATTTCCATATTCAGGCTAGTTTTCATCATAAAAATTTTACGCTTTCTCGCTTTCATTTCTAATAATGAAAACAAAATTAAAAATAAAAAGAAAGAAAGAGAGAGAGAGATGGAGAGAAAGTGAAAAATATAATAGGACACATGACGCAAACGTTTCTACGGATAGATTTACCTTTTCAATTTCTATCTCATACGAACCCTGTACGTTTTCACCCGATATCCATCCATCCATCACGAAATCTAATTTTCACAGTGACGAGGACGAGCCAACGATGCTACGAGATGGACGTTTCAGTTTGCAAATTTGATAAAGAACGTACGAACGAACAAACGAATGAACGAACGATCGGACCAAGTCCAAGCATTTGGTGAAAACAAAAAGAAGAAAAAAAGAGAAAAGAACCATCGACAAAAGATGAAGAGAATGGTCGTCTCATATCGAAGGATCACACCATGGTTCCTTGTTAATTGGATGTCAAGGAAAACTTAATTAGAAACTACCTGATGTTTACACGCTCGCACCAATCCTTCGCTCGTTATTAGCCGACAACCTAGGAAAGGCTAGTTGTTCGTTAACACATACATAATTTCGGAGCCTTTATATCTAATTGATGCTACCCTCGTATACCACTTTGTTTACTTTAAATATATTGGAATGCACAGTGCATGTCAATCATTCCGAAATATTAAATGATCATCAAATTATTCATTGGTAAATAATGTTTTTATACGATAAATTAAGAGTACATATATATATATATATATATATATATATATATATATATATATATATATAAAAATATTAAATATTATTTTTTTAATTTATACATTAAAATATTAAACATTATTTTTCCACTTCTTTCTTCACTTTTCTTTAATTCTATATATTTATAATTTTCTTTCATTATATATATATATATATATATATATATATATATATATGTGTTGAAATATTAAAAATTATTTTTTTAATTTATACTTTAAAATATTAAAAATTATTTTTCCTATAATTTAATATTGATTAATGTTCATTAAGAAAGTTCTCTATTCCCCGTGTAATTCAATATAATTTAAAAATTATTCAACACCTAGGATGGTCTCTTTTCTATCTCTCTTACTTTGGGCAATTTAAACTCATTTCGCGCATCACCGCCCTCGTCTCTACTCCCCATACCTTCCCACTTACGATAATTATTCTGAACAATTCTCAATTGCTTTTCTATCATCGATTCAACTCGAGAAGAAGACAAAAAAGAAAATAAATCGAATGCCATCTAATAAGAAATATTAAATGATCGTATTTTTAAATGCATTCGTTTATTTCGATAAGAAAAAATAAATTAGAGAACAACAAAAAAATAAAAAATATCACCCGACGATTGATTGAATTATTATTTACAATTAAGATAAGAAAAAAAATCGTATTTTTAAATGCATTCGTTTATTTCGATAAGAAGAAGATGACAAAGAAAAATAGAAAAGATCATCCGACGACTGGTTGAATTATTATTTACAATTAAAAGATAAGAGAACAAAAAAAATTAAAAGATTAATTTATTACAAGATGGATCATCATCGAGAGAATAAATTTAAAAATGGGAAGATAATTTAAATTGTACTCACCAACGCAGAGAACGAGGGTTGCGACGAGAATCGGCGGGAAGATCCTCGAGGACGAAGACATAGTTGTTGTTCCTGTGATCTGCTTTCGCGAGAGAAAGAGAAAGAGAGCGAGAAAAAGAGCAAGAAAGAGAAAGAGAAAGAATATGTATGTGAGTGTGAGTGAGTAAAAGAAATAGAGAGAAACCACAATAGGAATCCTTGCGAGCACGAAAAAAATTAGCCTTTTCTTTTTGTCTTCAAGGGATGATTGGTTGTATCGTCAGAGGTTTCCTCCTTCTTTATCTTTTTTTTTCTTCCTTCTTTAATTTGGATCTCACTCAAAATGATCCCCTTTATCGAGGATCCTCACCAACAAGGAAAAAAATTCACCGTTCGCAATAAACGCGATGATACACGCGTTTTACAAAAGAAAATGATATATATATATATATGTATGTATATATATGAGGAGACTATAGGAAGGCACTGGTGTATCTTGCACGCGACAGAGGAGGATAAAATACTGAGCGATATTTCTCGATAGTCCTCTCCTTTTAGAACTGTTTAGATGTGTGATTCCTCTCGTCTCACGGAAAAATAAACTTTGAAGGTCACGAGATAATTCAGCCTCTCTCGATCTCGAAAAGAAAAACAACTTTTATTTACTTTTTCTTTTCTTCTTCACCTTCCCCACTTCTTCTTCTTTTTCTTATTCTTCCTCTTCTTATTATATTTTACTCTCTTCCTTAGTTTTTTCTTCTTCTTTTGACTTTCTTTCTTCTTTCTTCTTTATTCCCAAATACGTATCGAATGATAAAGTGTCTCTCTTGTCGATTTTTTTTGTCAAGCTATAACTATCTTAATCGTGATCAAGATTTTCTAGAAAAGTGTAAGATAATAATAGAGAAAAACGAATCAAACGTAAACGTAAATGATAAACGGATAGAACAAGAAAAAGAGATAGGTAGGTAGAGAGAGAGAGAGAGAGAGAGAGAGAGAGAGAGAGAAATTATAGAAAGTATAGAAAGAAACAATTATATCGAGATTTCTCGATCGACTCTCCTTAGGAAATGCTCTCTCCAAAAACACACACCTTTATCAATGATGAAAGTGTTGAAGAAAAATAAAAATAAAGAAAAAAAAGAGAAAGATATATATATAAAAACAGAGAAAGATCGAGAATAATAAAGCGCGTAAATTGGAAAGAAAGAAAGAGATAGAAGTAGAGAAAGAGAGAGAGAGAGAGAGATGACAATATAAACGGGAAAAGGGTGGTTTCTCTCTCTGCAGTTATTTTTTCTTCTATTTTTGTATTATTTATGTTTTTAACTTTTTTTTTTATATTCGGGGAATTTTTTTTCTTGTTATGTTTTTTAATATATATATATATATATATATATATAATGTATATATATGTTTATATATGTTTATATAATATATACATATATATATACATATATATTTATATTTGTTAGTATATCTATATGTATATATATATAAATATATAATTAGTATATATATGTATGTATATATACATATAGGTATATATAATAGAAAGTCGTGCACACAGAGAGTCCTCTCGAGCGTATACGTCGTCCGATGCGGCGCCGCCGTCGAACTGACTTTCCACGTTACGGTGCTGCGGCAGTAGCGACGTGACGCTCCTCCCCTTCTTTCTCCTCCTCCTCTTCATCCTACACCTCTTCTTCCACCTCTTCCTCCTCCTCTTCTTCCTCCTCCTACTCCACTCTACTTCTATCCACGGCGTCGCGCGCGATCCTTCCTTCCTTCATCCCTTTCCGTACATGCGCGACCAGCAAGGTAGATATAAACCTATATATATATTAAATAGTCACCCTTTCAATTTGCTTGGACCAAAATCGGTCCCCATTTCAAATTTTTGTTGTTTTTATTTTGTTTTATGTTTTTTCTTTTCCTTATCTTTATTTACCAATTAATGGTATATTTGTGATTTGGATTACAGATATTTTTCTTTTTTTATTCTCGTTGATTGATACTTTCGTTTGATTGTAATTTATTCTTTTTTTTTAATTGTGTGTAATAGGATGGGGGAGAGGGTTTATTTTAAGAAATAATTTTAATTATGTTTGGTTCAAAATCGGTCCCCATTTCAGATTTTTGTTGTTTTTATTTTATTTTATTTTGTTTTTTCTTTTCATTATCTTTATTTGCCAGTTATATCATAATATTAACGGTATATTTGTGATTTGGATTACAAATATTTTTCTTTTTTATTCTCGTTGATTGATACTTTCGTTTGATTGTAATTTATTCTTTTTTTTTTTTAATTGTGTGTAATAGGATGGGGGAGAGGGTTTATTTTAAATATCGATTTTAATTACCCATTTAACAGTGTTTTTCTTTTTCTTCTTTCATTATTATTTTTATCCAATTATCGTAATAATCGACCATCGTTTTATTTGGGATTAAGTTTTGATTTATATTATATCATTTATATTCGCGAGAATTTATTTAATAATAGAATTAACAAGAGCTTTAATGTAAAGTATTGCATAAATTATTGCTCGGGATTATCAATGACTTCTACATTTTACAAAATTAATCCATAGAAAATTTTAAAATAGGTTATTATTATTTAAGATTTCTTAGATATAATTAATTAAATACAATAATAACGGTAAAGTTTAATTTAAAAATAGGGCGCAATGAATTCTTCTGTATCTTTTATCGAAGAAAAAGAACGACAGATATTAGATGAATATATCAATCTGTACAATCAATATCTGTTAATAATTTATTTTAACATTTATCTTATTTTATGGTAGATAAATCGTCGATTATCCAAACAAACGAGGAAATAAAAGAATTCCAATAAATGGATTTAGAAATAATTGATTGAAAGAAAATAAAGACAGATGATAAAAGTTAAAGAAACAATACTCTTTTAAAACATAAAAAAAAGAATAAAGTTATAAATATTAATAATTATTGATCATATTTTATAATATTTTTATATATCCAAGAAACACAATCTTATAGTCCAAAAAAAATTGGAATTACTCTTTAATTCTTAGTTATTGTTAATCCAGGAGAAATCCTATCATATTGAAGATGTTTGCAAAATGCATTACGCGGAAGTTAACGAATCGTGAATAGTATAGGATATACTAGAATAGTAACATCAATCACAGGATGTCCTGCAGGTGAAAGCATTCCCTAACCACACTTTGTTCTTTCCTCGTATCTCTCTCGTCATCGCGACGTGTCCGTCGGTCTCTTTGTATAAGTGCGGTATTTTGTTTTTACAAAGAAATCAAAAGGTGAGATAGAAAAGGAAAAGAAAAAAGGAGAGAGTAAGAGAGAAGTATAAAGAGGAGGAAAATAACGTGTCCGAACAAGAGAAGAGAGCTCGTTGTCGTCCAATGAAATAGCTTTAGAGATCGATTATTTCTAGTCGATTGATTCAAATCTGCTTGCTTGATTCGATTGATACGTCTGATACGATGGGATCGAATTTTCATTTAAAAAGAACAGGAGCAAATGTTTCAAAGGTATTTCTTCCGATGATAGCCCTGCAACGATATTTTAAACGTCACTTACAAAGTTCTCTAATAATTGATCTTTTAACAATGCCCTTTTGTCCTAACTTAACTTTGACCGATCATATCTCACTTTTTTCAAAGAAAACCCCAAAAAAGTTTAATTATACGGTATACTAACGAACTAGAGCCAAAAATCTAATGAAAAATTCTACAGATTGAAGAGAACAAAATTATTTGACCTAAATAAATAATATCAAATAAAATGAAATGAAAAAATTATTGAATCTTATTCGTACATCCAATATTTAGATACATCAAATCTTCTGATTAACTCAAGTGAAAATTCAGTTAGAAATATGTGCAATAAATAAATAAAAGATAATATCTATTATAATTAAAATATTTGTGTAAAAGAGATCATGATATTGGCAAGAAAGATTTATCGTACAAGATTGGCGAACCGACTGTCGTCATTCCGATTCGCAGATGCTGAATTTCATGATTCCTTCGAGCGGAAGTAGCCACGTCCATAAGGAAACTTTCTCTCTCTCTCTTCTGATCAGTACTACTAGCAAATGCCAAGATTTGAAACTTTACCAAGTGCCAATTCCGGCAGGTTTGACCAAACGATATTCGAATCGTCCAACTGCATTTGTTCGATCGAGCGTAAATCTTTACAGAGATCCAATCGATTGGATCAAACCAACAATATGTTGAACAAAACAATATACTTTGGCTTTATATTTATCTTGATATCTGTACTATATAAAAAAGGCGAATGTTTTAAATTATTATTTCAAATTATTACAAATTTATAGATATGAAATTTAGATATAGAAATATAGATATTTATGATAGATTATTAAAGGATTCTTTTTGTATAAAACAAAATTGTTGATTAAACGCAAAACATTGAATGTACAACAAAAATTTTTATTGTAATAACATTATGTCATACCTTTTTTTTATTTAGCAGTCATATAGCTAATTATGTAGAAACATAATTGCTTTAGATGCACTCGTCTGCATTACTAGTCGTATTAAAAATGCACTAGTATATTATTAGCATACTCGTGTGTACTTAAAAGTGAGAGGTGCTACTAATTCGAGTGGATATGTCTAGCTGGAAAAGCGCTTTTTTTAATGGAATATCTGAAAAGAAAGGAAATAAAATGATATATATATATTTATAAAATGACATTAGGACTTAATTTCTTTTTTAATTTATTCGATTAAAAATATGAAATGAACTTAATTAATTTTTGAAGTAGAAACTTCACGTTTGTTGCAAAAGAATTTATATTATACTATAATTCTGTTTTTTACTTAATCTCTTTGATAATTTTTGAACTTTGATAAAAATAAAATGATTTTACGAGTGTATTTGTGTACAACGTCAAAGAAACGAATCAACCATAATTATACGACGCATCTTTGCCGTCATGTCCTTTCATAATTTTGCATCGTAATACTAATTATAAAAGGAGTTTCGTTAAATAAAGTTTACATCGTTAACGCGATTGAAATTCGTTCATAAATTATTTATGCAAAATAATAATCATACCCTTAAGCAAAATGATAATTTATCTATATACAAATATTGTATATTATAATCAAGTACTATAGTGATACTATAACTATGTAAGAATAATATTGTATTTAAATTATACCTTATTGTGATGGTAATAATATGTTGTAATATTTTCATAACGTTTTTGGATTATTGAAAGAGTAAAATGCGTCATTTCGAAGTATAAACTTAAAATAATATTCAAAACGTTAAAAAGATCAGGAGGTCATACTAGTGTCATCTAACAACGTCCCAAGGAACTTACCAACTACAAAATTGCATACTTATTTCGACCCACAAAATATGTTTTACTTAAATGCAATTGCATAATATGATTTATTATGTAAGAAAAATTGATTTTAATAAAAATAATTTTTAATAATTATTTATCTGTTACTATAAATAAACTTAAATCAACAACGTAATTCTCGAACCCGTGAAGTCGGTACAAAAGAAATGACTTTACAGTAGAATAAAGATTAGTGCTGATTGGTCGAGATGAAATGATGTAAGTTCAATACTTCATTTAATTGTTATATCTTTTATTGTAATAAATATAATAATTAAACATTTTAGATTAAAATATTCTAGCTGAATGATTTTTTCTTTTAAAAATTAAATAATTGATGATGATAAAGATAATATTTTAAAAATGGATTTTGAAAATTCGACCAATGGAATAACGTCACTGATACGCAATAGCAAAATTCTCTTTAATCTGAATAAAGACACCGACTCACCCTTGCGATTTTTTTGCTATCTGTTTACCCTGTCAGATAGGAGTTATCAGTATATGGTTTTGTATTTGTAGTTGCATTATATCTTTTGTTAGAGAAAGCAACAATGGAAAATGCAATAAAAATCATAGTAAAATGGAGCGGAAAAGAGTACGAGATCCTTGATATCTTGGAATCGGATACAGTCCTTACAATGAAAGATCGTATACACAAAGAAACAGGCGTCCGTCCAGAGCGTCAAAAATTGTTGAACCTCAAATTCAAAGGTTATGTTTTGAACTGTTTTTTAGATCTATGAGTGTACTTAAATGATATTCAATGTTTCAACTTTATAATGTTCTGTTATATATTTTGTAGTTATATCCTTTAAATTTTATAAACTTTATGTCCTTTGATTTGTATTTATTTATTTGTCAATTGTAATTGTTCGTTTTTTGTATAGTTATCAAATAAATTCATTTAGTTTAATTGTTTGTTAATTGTTGACAAAATGAATCTTTTAATATATTTTTAAATGTTTCAACAAAGGTCTATAGAAACTTTATATTTACCAGGCAAAGCAGCGCAAGATGATGACATTATAGGAAAGCTAGGATTAAAACCAGGTTTTAAATTAATGTTAATGGGTTCTCGCGAAGAAGACATAGCGGAAGTGAGTCGAGCTCCAGAAAATATGCCAGACGTAGTAAACGATCTAGATATAGAGGAAGAAGAAGTAGAAATAGAAAAAGCTGAAGTATATTTGTCTAAAATACAAAAGAGAATTGATCATTATACCATCACAGAATTGAATCCTCTTAGGGAAGGCAAGAAACTTCTTGTACTTGACATAGACTATACACTTTTCGATCATAGATCAACAGCAGAAAGCGGAGCTGAATTAATGCGCCCATATCTTCATGAATTCTTAACGCGTGCTTACAAGAATTATGATATAGTCATTTGGTCAGCAACCAGCATGAAATGGATTAACGAGAAGATGAAACTGTTAGGTGTATCGAATCATCCAAATTACAAAATAGCATTTCATCTAGATTCTCTTGCCATGATATCTGTTCACACACCAAAATACGGAGTAGTGGGTGTTAAACCTCTGGGTATTATTTGGGGAAAATATAAACAATTTTCAGCAAAGAATACAATAATGTTCGATGACATAAGAAGAAATTTCATCATGAATCCGCAATCAGGATTGCGAATAAGACCTTTCAGACATGCGCATACAACTAGGAACAAAGATAGAGAACTATTAAAACTATCTAAATATTTAGAATTAATAGCAAAGGTAGATGACTTTCAGACCCTAAATCATAGAAAATGGGAAGAATATAAAGCAAAAAAGACGCACGATAGAAGAGGAGAGAAGAGCGATGACGAATAAATATCTTCATTTATTTTCATTTAATTCATTTGTATCAGATTTTACATTTCATTGAAACCTGATGGAGAAGAAGAATAAGGAAATAAATTGACTTGTATCCAAAACCGTAACCGAGGAGATATAAAAAGAAAAGACAGTATACTAAATGTATGTCTTGTTAAAAGTCTGTTTAGTAAAAAATCTAAGTGAGAGACCAAGCCTAATTAAATGTCATAATTATGCTGAATTAGAAATCTTTTATGGAAAAGTTTCAGTTCGCATAAATGCATGCTTGGATTATTAAAACTATATATATTTTCACATGTTCCGATGTATAACGTGTACTTATGCATTATATATGCACTAGGTACTAAATAAATGCGTCAAATCTTAACAAATAAAATCTTATTCAGAAAATTACAAATGTTATTATTTCATTCTTCCTATTAGCTCATAATAATAATATAGTAAGTCAACAGCTTCGTTTCATTGAAAAACTTAGTTTCTGTTCAATTACTAAAGTTAAACAATGATTGATATAGTTAGTTCTTGGATGATTAATAATATTTTTTAAAAAATCTGAAAAACAGTAAGACAGCTTTTGTAGAAAAATGTTAAAAAATTTCCTTAAATTCGTAAAAGAAAGGATAATAAATATAATAATATAATAATTGTGTGTGTGTGATATATCCATTTAAAAAAAAATAATTTTATATATATAATAAAGTATATAAATAATTCATACATTTATCTAGAAAGTTAGAAATAAAAACAATTATAGTACTTAAACGTATATGTATATCGTAATTTATTGTTAGTCGATTCTATAAATGACACGCGTATAAGCAAATATTCGACAAATCTACGTTTCTATTGGTCAGTTGAAATTCTATCAATAAATTAACTAGTACAATGTAAGATCTGAAAGCGCGAGTAGTATTCGATCTGTTATGAATAGAAGAAAAAGTAATTTGAGCTGTCATATAGTTTCATTAAAACATGAAAATTACGGAAGTAACATTGACGGTTAGTTAACTGATGTGGGATGGGTTAAAAAGATGGCGAGCTGTCATCAGTAGGCATATTTTTTGTCTAACAGAAGGAACGTCACAAATGCTTCGTAAAAAGTATCAGTCATTTAAAAGACTGAAAAATGGAACTCTTTCGCACTGACACACATTTTATTTTCGTTAAGGAAAGGCATAGTTTGTGGTGCGACAAAATTACTGGCCAATTTTCTGCTAAATCTGGTAAATATTAAATAAAATATGTATAATTTTATTCCTGTCGAATCTACTACATTCACATACTTTTATCCCACCTAATTTTATTCTAACGAATATTAAAAATTAAATGTCCACGTATTAAAACAGTCAAGTATATTAATAATAAATATTCATATCATTTGGATAATCTTAAATTTAAAAAATGTAAGCTTCTAGGTTGACAATACAACGAACCATAAAATTTGACGTTTCTTTGTTTCTTTGTGTACACTTTGATCGATCATTGTCATGTTTTTACTTTACATAAATCATTTATGATATAAGTAATATTGTAATTAACATAACTTTATAATATTTGTAATTAAGTTATTGCTATGTTAAATAATGTAAATATATTATTAAAGATAAATTAATATAATATAAAAAATAAATTAACCCTAACTTAAGAACTAACAATTTGATCCATAATAATAATAATAATATATCTTATTTTATATACAGATTGGGAATGGGCGTCTCCAAAAGATTTAGAATGTCTTGGAATGTTTTATGGAATAGTAGGAAAAATAGAGCAACCATCAGTATTAGAACCACGCTTGATGCTTATAAAAGAAGTTTCAGAAGCCGGAGAATTATATGGAGGTCATATAGTACATAGAATTAAATCAATCGCTTTCTTGCATATTGGGACAGATAACACGGAGATAGGATTACTTCCGTGTAAGAAACATCAACATTTACCAAAGAAAAAGGGAGTTAGTGGATTATTTGATGTACCGCAGAAAGCTGCATTCGCTAAAACATGGGGTACTATTAAAAGTGCCACAAATACTATTAAAAATACAACGCAGCAAGCTGCCGCTCTTGCAACATCACAGGTATAAACATAGCTGTAATAATAGAGAAAAGGATTAAATAATTCTAATATATTACGTATCATATGTGATTTCTAAACTTCTTCTTTTCATTACTAGGTCAAGTCTACAGTAAACAAACGAAGCGGAGTTAAAGATAAAGAAAAATTTGAAAGAAGAATCTTAGAAGAATTAAATAAAATATTTACAGAGACCGATTCTTTTTTTTATTGTGAAACTGGAGATATTACCAATAGTCTTCAACGATTATGCGTAGCTGAAACAGAAGAAACTAAAAACAATCAATGTAGACCTTTGTGGCAACGAGTAGATGATAGATTTTTTTGGAATAAACATATGTTACAAGATATAATTAATTTAAAAGTTAATACAATCAACATTTTTTCATATTTTAATATAAGATGTTCTAAATTAACTATTATTGGAAATAATATTATATTTTTAGACAGACAAAGCAGACTGCTGGATATTACCAGTCATTCAAGGATATATTCAAATAGAAAAATGCAAAGTTGAAGTAGGCTTCTATGATCAACCGCAGCATGAAATATTTAATTTAGCTATTATATCAAGGAGGAGTAGATTCCGTGCTGGCACTAGGTAATTTTTTATTATTATTATTATTATTATTATTATTATTATTATTATTATTATTATTATTCTGACAGTTTATCATAATAAATAAAATTAACAATCTAATATTGATTATAATAAAGGTATAAGAGACGTGGTGTTGACGACGAAGGTAAATGTGCCAATTATGTTGAAACCGAGCAATTGGTTTGGTACCACGATCATCAGGTATCATTTGTACAAGTTCGAGGAAGTGTACCAGTTTATTGGTCTCAACCTGGATATAAATATAAACCACCTCCACGAATAGATAAAGGTAAAATGTCTGTATTTCAAAAGATAAGAATTATAATACTTTACAAAATTATTTAGAAATTTAATAAATTTGTATACATGCTAATGTAATATAAAATAATAATCTTATAATCGTACTTTAGATGAAGCAGAGACACAAGTTACATTTGAAAAACATTTTGGTGAAGAACTTGATTTATATGGTCCAATATGTATTGTTAATTTAGTTGAGCAAACAGGTAAAGAGAAGATTATTTGGGAGGCTTATAGTAATCATGTGCTTAAGTACAATCATCCTGATATTACGTATACAAGTTTTGATTTTCACGAATATTGGTAGGTTTATATATTACTAAATTCTTAAATGTGTTATATTAATTATTACATTTCTATAATTTTTATTTAACAGCCGTGGTATGCATTTTGAAAATGTTTCTATCTTGATTAATGCACTTGATACAGTATTAACAAATATGAGTTACTGTTGGCGCGATAAAGAAGGTACAATATGTATGCAGAAAGGAGTATTTCGTGTAAACTGCATTGATTGTTTAGATAGAACTAATGTCGTACAAACAGCTATTGGCAAAGCTGTAATGGAAATGCAATTTTCAAAACTTGGCTTGATACCACCTGATGGAACTTTACCTACAAATATTAAACAAACATTCCAATTACTTTGGGCTAATAATGGTGACATTATCAGTAAACAATATGCTGGGACAAATGCTTTAAAGGTTTTTAATTTATTCTGTTAATTTATTATTATCCACTATTCAACTATATATATATATATTACTTAACTATATTTTTCAGGGAGATTATACGAGAACGGGAGAAAGAAAATTCACTGGATTAATGAAAGATGGCATGAACTCTGCTAATAGGTAAAGCTATGAACTTTTCATATATTTAAAACCTTTCATTTTCATTTCTTTTTTTTTTGATCCTATCAGCTGCCGTTTCAAAATTATATCATAAATTATCTTTTGTACCGAAATTTTCAGTTTATTAGATATTATGGATTGGTGATAAGATATTTTTACCACATCAAGTACCACAGTCAAGATTCAGTTAGACATTTCTAATTTCGTGCTTTGTAGATCCCTGACATCCTTTAATTTTCCAATAGATATTTTCAACAACACTTTATGGACGACTTACGCCAGGCAGCGATAGACACTTTGCTAGGAAATCTAATCAACGTTGATCAACTGAATAACGATTGGTCACATTATTTAGACATCCTTGATAACTGCTGCCTTGAACTTATTCCTACGAAACCACCAAATATAGAGCTTCAACTTGCTACACATCCTGAATTTCTTTATGCCACTGCTATGTATAATTTAGCAAGGTTCGTTTTCTGTCGAAACGAAAAGTTTGTGAAAAATGTGTTTAAGAAATAATTTCATTACACTACAATTTATATTTCACATTTAATTGAATTTTATGAATGATTGTAGTTATGCTAAACATAGTTTCATCGTGGATAATGGATCTTACACCGCATGATAATTAGTGATTAATCTTGCATTTATAGCAAATATTAGATTTGGCAGTTATTATTAATAAACGACATATCTATCTTTAACATAAGAAAACCTTGAAACATTTGAAATTTTTCTATTCCTATGGCAATAATTCTTATTATAAATTGTGTATGAAAGTATCATTGTAACAATTATAATTTTTTTTTTTTTAAATCATATTATGATTTCAGATATTATCTTAATCGCTTCAAAGATGTCTATAGGCAAGCTACGATTGATATGATGTTAGGAAATGCAGTTAGCGAAGAAGTATTTCAAGAACGTACAGAAGAAGAAGATAATGCTGCTACTGCAGTTCATGTTAAATTATTAATTGAAGATTGTAAAAAATTATTGATACCTGATCCTGAAGTTATTCTTGGGAGTTGGGGACTTATTGACGCTGATCCTTTGTATATATCAAATTTTTTATATTTTTTCACAAGGTTATTTATATATTTAAATAGATATATATTTTCTTTATTGATTATTTTTAGAACTGGGGATCCTACTGAAACCGAAATGGATACTATTCTTATATTAACTCGAGATAGCTATTATGTAGCAGATTATGACGACCAAATTGATAAAGTTACAAACTACCAAAGAGTTCCACTTTCTGATGTAATCCTTATTGAATTTGGCCAACCAGAAAGTACAGTTTCTATTTTTAAAAACAAACATTATCATTGTATTAGAATTAACTATAAGATGGGCGCAGAGTATGGTTACTTTCACATGTTCCGCAGTACAAACTTAAGATTTTTTAACAACATGGCTGTTGTAATAAAAACTGTTGAAGAAAGCATAGGTAAAATACTTCATATTTTAATATATTTTTAATAACAAAATAATATAGTAATTTATTGAGAATAAACAAATATTGTTATTATAGAATCCTTAAAAGCAATTTGTGAAGCTATTTCAGTAGCTATGAAAATAGCTGACTTACCAGAAATACCCATTGCGATGAATGTAATATTAGATAAACGAAAGAGCAAATTAGTTAATGTTAAAGGTTCTACAGGACTCTTAGATATTTCCTCATTTCCTGAGTTGACAAGAAATGTATCTGAAACACAATTATTAGCTCTCAAAAGTGCAGGTTTGTTTCTGTTATTAATACGAATAATTATCTAAACAAATAAATTCATCAATTATTATATTTTGCAGGTACAAAAGCACTGAGTAATATGTCGGAACAATTCAGTAAACTTAATAAATTAAGCCATAGCTTTAGCACAAAAAAACCAATCGACTTAGCTAAAAGTATAAGATCAAGAAAATCTGTAACATCTTTAAAACCAACTTTTACTGTTGGTAATAGAGATATTTCTGGAAATGTTAACAAGAAACGTGGTGATACTAGCAGCAGTAGCGATGAAGATGAAAATATTCAGATGACTTGTATTCGTAGTGAACAAACAAAAAACTATTCTCATGACAAAAATTTAATGGAAGCTTATAGTCCATCAATTGGAATCATAATGGGCGTTAAAGATACTGATATAGTAAATAATAGTAATCCTGATAATTATTTAGTTCAAACAAATATAGATAAGGATAATATATTATCTTCTAACATTAAAAAATCTGAATTTTATCTAATGCCACAAAGTGAATCTGGTAGTTCTCTTAGTGCTTCACCACAAAAAACTACAGCAACGACACCAGAAATAACTATTCAAAATGTAGCAGATATTTTAACCGAAGAAAAAGATAGATTAATGCATCCGACTTCTTTAAGTCTTTCAAAAAATATAAGTCAATCAACAGGAAAAGTAGACAGCAAAACACATTCAAGCAATTTAAAGAATAATACTTTGTTAATAATTCATAAATTACAAGATAAACAGAGATCAACATCTGAACAAGATCTAACATTGAATATTACTTCCTCGCAAAGCGAATCGGCCCTGAAATCGATAAAAAGTAGCATTACAGATGTCACAAGTCCAGTTGCAGCTACTGCCAAAGATATCTTATCACCTTTTTCAAAATTTGCTAAAGGTGTACAAACACTTGGAGCCAATTTAGACCCGAGGAAATTAAAATCAGGACAAGTGGGATTAGCGAGAAATTTATCGGATCATCATCTTGAAGAGCGTCAAAAACTTCAAGAAAAATGGGGTTCTTGCAAATCTACGTTGATCGCTTTATAAATTATTACAGCATAACTGTAAGTACATTACATTCAGCAACATGATAATGATGATTGTGTACATATAATAATTGAAAAAGAAATCCAAATGGAATACCAATTAAAAAATTCCATTATTTTATTTTACCACCATGTTGCTAAAACAATTATTAAGAAAACAGTTTAAAAAGAAAAAAGTATATTTTTTACTTTTATGAAAAATTGCCCTACCAAAATTATGTGGTCAATATTTTATACATGACAAAAACACTCTTCAGTTTATTATATTATAGAAATCTTTATTATTTTTCCAAAAAATAATTATGAGATTTTTATGTTTTTTTTAGCTCGAGTTCTATGCAAAATTTAATACTTAAATGTATAATGCTTTTGGCATATTTATACAGAATTTATACACAAGATAAAAATTTACTTATATGAGATTACTATTAATACTGTGTTCATAATTTTGCAACGTTTAATTAGACTGTGAGACAAAAATATGTATTATCTTAATAGATATACAGTAGAATTTTAATTATTCGATGATTATTTTAAAAATTATTTTAATACGTAGTGTTAGTAATGAAAATTTTAAGTATCATTGTACTTATAATTAATGATAAATTATATTTAACAAAATTTTGCATGAAGTCATTTAGTTGCATAATCTTATTTTTAGATAATATTCTTCTTATTTGGACTAAATACGAATAGTCAAAATTCTACTGTATTTGAAAAGTGAGATTTTTAAATAAGATTTTCTTTTTCTAATTCAGCTTCTTGCTGCATAATGAAATTTTTCCACAAATTAAAGCACTGTTGCCTTTCTCGTTGATATTACTAGTTGTATTTATTGGTAGAATGTTTTATTAATAAACATTTGTGAGTGCACTTTAGGGAAGAAAAGTTTTTTTATACAGCAAGTTGGACAAAGAAGCTTTTTAGTCAATTATGTAAATATAGACAAAAATGATATAAATGTAGTATAGTAAAATTGCGAAATATTAATACAAAAGATGACACACAGTAGTATTAATTAATAATAATAGTAATAATAATATTTAATATATATAATTGATGAAACAGCATAGCGTTACATGTGAGTTATTTAGATCACCGAAATATTTATTAATCATTTTGAATATTGATATATTCGTGACTAATTAAATATTATTTTGAACAAAATTATATGAATCTATACTCAGTACCTTCGAAATAACTCAATTATAGAGTACATCAAGATAAAGATCTAATTAAATTGACATAGTTAAATGATGTGATTAAATATAAACACACACGATTTAAAAAGATGCATAAAAGATGCTTATGCTTTTCAATGTAATTGAAATGATTATATTTTCCCCGATAAAAACTACAGTATTGATTCAGTATTGCTGCTGTATTGCAGATAACATGACTTACAACAAAAATCTCGATAATCTATAAATACATTATGTAACAAAAACAAGCATTAATCATAGCAAAATAGAGCAAATACTACTTATCGTTAGTATTTTATTAAAAAAAAAAAAATTATATTGTTATAAGTTTGTAATCATTATAATTAGTATAATTTAACGCGATTAATTATGTTATTTGTAAATAGGAATTATTAAATAGTTCTTATAAATTGTTCAAAAAAGAAATATCTAAAAAATATATATATACGTTGCCCTTATAAACCACACTTATTTTAGTCACGAACAATAGCCTGTGATACATTTTTGCAGATTGAATATAGTTTGTAAAGAAAATTGTAAATCTTGTAGATCACGTAGAAAATTTTGTAGAATAGACTATTGTGACAACTGTTTTTTAAATACCTTAGCGTATACAAAAAATTATAATTGTATAAATAAAATACCAGAACCTTGATCCATTCCAAATAAAATTTACCTTTATTGGCTAAACTTACGAATTGTATTTCTTCGATTATCAATTATGGTAATCCAATCAGCTTTATATATGTGGATGCAATGTAAAATCCAGTTCAAATTCAATCGTAATGTGTGTTATAAATATAGTAGCCAATAGAGGCTTTGCCTTATACATATATATATAAATATATATTCAAGAAACATGTTCTCGAAAGATCACAACAACAAAAATAAAACACATATATGCCAAATAATGCAAAGTGACACTTGTAGATGATGGAACAATAAAAAGCATCGTCAATATATCCTATCTATTCATTACATAATACTCTCCTTTCGATATTAAATAATATAGAAGGTATTTAATTATCGAGCTGACACAATAAAGCTAGACCTCTTTTAATCCAATGACTGACAGCCTTATTGGTGTCAAGAAGTATAGATAATACATAATTAGTAGAATGACCTGTAGTTTTTAGCACTCCAAACCGAGCAGATGTTATATATAAAGGACATTCGTATCGTCCTCTAATTATTATATTAATCGTTTCGGATGGTTTAAACCATATTATTGACATAGATTCCCAAAGTACTTTTGGATAACTTTCAGCAAGTAACATATTTTTCATATCCCACCTTGCACCAGCTAAATACATACCGTAAACATATACTCCGTCTATTGGAGATTCATCTAATTTGTATGATGGCATTACCTAAAAAATAAATATTATTTAATAAATTTAATAACATTATGATAAATTCACAAAAGAAGGTATTACTTGAAAATCAAAATTGATTTTATCAATCGGTATTTTATATTTCCTCGCGAAATTTTGTGCCGCAGCCGTTAAAAATGCATGAACGAATGAAAATCCGGATATCCAAAAAGTCTTTGGTTTTCCTTCTATTAACCATGTTTTAAAGAAATCTAAACGTTTTAAGAAATCGTCGATAAAACTTGACAATGGTTTTAATGTTGGATAAGCACTTGCTCTAATCCAAGAAGGTGGAACTTTATCATTAATTATGTGTGAACCTAAAATCTACAAAAAGGAAAAATAATTTTTAATATGTCATCATTGGATGATTAAATAATAGGAAGAAATTTTTATAGAATGTAATATACCTCCAAAGCTGCTGTCATTACTATAAGACCTTTTATAGCTCTTTCTAACATTACCAATGAATTTTTCATTTCAGCTAAAAGTATATTGTATCTTTCCATTTCTTGTATCAATACAGTGTTCATTGATTCCATATACATCGTTGGATATAATTTTTGAGCCTCTTCTATGTCAAACAGATCTGGTAATTTATTATAAATATTTTCTTTCATGAGCAACAATAATTCATCCTGTTTCATAATGTCACCAACAGTGACGGTTCCTTGAATTAACATCATAGAATCGAAAAAATTCTTAGAACTTTCAAGATCACGAGTTATTCCTGCATTCATGTGCAATCCGAATACTTCTGGTGGTGTAATAACGGGAATCCCTTCTATTTGTTCAATATAATCTTTATATTCGTGTCTAAAACAATTGTTTATACATATTAATAATATTGAAACATCACGAGACACGCGATTATTTTATACGTTTAATTACTTTTTAGGTAACATGTATTCTGGACCAATATCGGCGAACGAATAATTGATATTTGTGATTACATCAGGATTGTAAAAGTCATCTAAAATAGTATTTAAACATCTACGGTCTCTCTCATCTGTAACTCTTCCACCGTAGTTGCATTCACCCGTAAGATAAATGATTGCTTTAAATGGAACTTGTTCGTAATCTTCGATATAAAATTGAAGCTGCTGCACCGATATTTGTAGATCAGAATCATCGAAGCCTGTATAAACAAAATCACGATTAAACTTTTTCAATATCAGTAATGAAATATCTTCAATTTACCGTATTTAATATTCCACCCTTGAGGTCCATAATTTCTTCGTTCTTGGATGAGTGCATGAAAGAAGCATAAAGCGTATAATAATTTTGAATAATTTCTTTTCTTTTGAGGTGATGTATGGAAAAAATCTGGTTCTTTATCAGCTTCGGATAAATAACATCTGAAAATTAGAAATAAATAAATGGTTAACTTAATTGGTTTTTTCATTTTTAGAAATCATAACTAACTTCATAATATTTTGTTGAAGACCAGTCGGTGGTTCATTCGTCATTTTTAAACCATTTTGTAAAACTGTTATAGGAAACTTATCAGAAGGATAACTAGTCAACCATAAACGAAATTTAGTATGAGTATTTGTCAGATTGAAACTTTCGCAAATTTTTTCAAGAACAGGCATCCAAGATACAGCTAAATGACAGTTTTGTAAGCAGACCCATAAACCTTCGCGTTGAGCATCGCTAATTAATTTTTGCGCTATTGGACCCTGTCCTTGACCCAATGAGATAGTAGAAAATTTCGATAGATAATCCATATTATTGGCAAAGTTGGTCAAGGCTCCCATCGGATCGGAACCAGATGATAGAATAAAAATTAGTGGAACTGTACAAGTTGAATCCATATAAGATTTGGATAAATCAAATGGTGGTGGAGTTACAAATTTAATTCCTAATCCATCCTTAACGAATTCTCGTATCTGATGAGAAAGAATTTTAATTAAATTATTATTATTAATTTAATTTTAAGAATTTTAATATATATATAATGCTATAGTTAAAAAAAAGTAATCGTTTTAAATATAAATGTAAATATATAAATACTGCAATAATAATTTTGTCAGGTCTGATCATTCTTATAACAATTAATTTTTGAAAATAAGTCAATGTTTTTTCCCATGGTTCTGGTAAAGATTCTTTTTCAGGATTAAATAGATCGTAATATGCTTTCCATTTAGTTAAATTCTTGATAAAACTTTGTGAAAAATTTTTGAAATTTGGTAAAGTATCTATTCTATCGATTTCAGTCCACGATTTATCTGGAAGCCAATCGGGTGCTGGATTTTGTGTTACTTTTTTCAATGCCATACCACCAGATAAGAAAAATAGAAACTCTTCTTTATTTATTTGATTACTTGACAATAGAATCGTTGAATACAATACGAAAGAATATAATATCTAATAAAAATAATCAAACCGTATATTATGATATAGTTGATGCGTTTTAAAAAGAATATAACTACATTTATATTAACCTTATCTTTCTCAAATAATGATCTACAAACATTTTGATATAAATGATAGGTGAATGTACTTTTCAAAAATCCAAGTCTACGTTCTAAGACTTTACTTTTGTTTGCCAAATCAATGGAGACAACGTAAAGATTGATAAACCATTGCAATGAAAACTCATACATAGGATCTATGTTTGGTAAATCTGTAATGGTATAATAAAGAGCTGAACTATATTTCGCGATAGGTTGATAACTTTGACGAAAAACTTCGATAGTTTTTTCCGTCTTTTTTGCAGCTTCCTGTTTCTTAAGTATATCAATCGAAAGAATTTTAGATGAGTCCAAAATTTCGATCGCTTCTTCGTCTTCCAAAATACCACCACCAGCTATAGATAATGTTTTAAGAATATTATCCTCGACCTGTTTCAAGGCTCTCTTATTCGAAGCACTTTCGATTATCAAGTATTCTCGTTTTTCTTGCAAATCCAGTCTTTCCTTCGCTACAACGATTTCTAATAATTGATCTTCCAATCCCTCGATCGTCAAAGCAAAATTAATCAAAGTGATTTTATTAAAAACGTCTGGAAGATAATGAGGATTTCGTAATTTCGTAGTGATGTATAATCTAAAACGTAAATCATATTCAATGGCAGTTTCTCCTAAAGTAATATGCCATACTCCTGCGACATCATAAATGTTTTTCCTGAGAATAGGATCAAGAGGTGCTGGGAGATCTTCTAAAATATTTTCTATTAAAACTGGCTTTCCTAAAAAGAAAAGTACTATTTTAAAAAATAATATCGATATAAATGAAAACAATTTAAACAGAAAAACCCTACCATATTCAATAGCTTGCTCGATGATATTCATATAATTTTTATCCGTTACTTTGATGATCTCCAATTCGCTTTGTTTTTCCATATGACGAATCCACTTGTTTGCTTGACTCTGTGGATCTATGAACAAACTCCATCTCTTAGAATTATCCATGATGATCGCATTTTCTATAGAAAATTGATCTCGAGGTAAACCGAATATATTCCACGAATTAATTTTTATCTCGGTTCCTAATATTTCCACAAAATTGTAGTCAGGCGAACAAGGTATGTTCAAGTTTTGTACAAATACTTTCCACTTATCTATATTTTCTGTTCGATAACTAGCCGTGAACGGGCCGAGATAAGCTATAACTCCGCAAGAAATTAAAATATCTCCTGGAAGCATGTCGTAAGCTGTTTTCAAATTAGCAGCTGCAGCTAACCAACGATCTTTTTCCCCTCCTAAACCATCGATCAGTTTTTCGGCACGTACGAGTTTGCTTCTACAATTAGCAACCTGACGGATGAAATTATCATCGTGTATAATCGTATTAATCATGGAAACGTTATTTAATTACTTCGTTTTCCAATTCGAGCTTCTTTGCGAGAGTAGTTTGCAATCTTTCGTTTAGATGATAAAGTTTTTCCGTCAAATCAGAGAGCATTTGACGTCTTTCGTTTAAGAACGCCATGGTCTTTTCGTATTCTGTTTGTGCTGCTGCCAATTTGGCTTTTTTCGGTGCAACTTCTTTGATTACTTCGTCGTACAATACCATAGCACGAACCCATTTGCAAAGACCCTCAGCAGCTGATGATGCTCTGGCTACAATTCTTGGCTCGAAATTTTTATCCGTCATGTATGTCTTCTTAATTTCCTGTATTAATACAAAAACTTTAGTTTCAATTTTCAACATTTTACTGTGTATTGATATCTTACATCCATTATATGAGTTGGGATATTGTCTTTGTCATATTGACGCAAAGTATCGAGAAACCTCATATCACCTAAGAAACGTTTACTGGGTGTCCAATAATCTAAAATTCTACGTCCAGTAATTGGATCATCGATTTTAACTGGAGGTATTCCCATCATAACGCACACTGCAGCCATTACTAATTTCACTCCTTCTGGAGGACTTTTCATCGTCTTTACAACCGAGATATCAGCAGGTTTAAGTGTATTTAATGCAGCTACATTTCATAGAACACAATATCATCGCCAGTTAGTACAAATGATTATTATAATGAACAATGATGTGTATGATGATGTTAAACTATGAAATGAAAATGTTATAACCTATTGCTTCGTCCAAAGCAGGAAGGGCTTGAGCCAAATCAGCCTCACATTCCAACTTTAAGTTCTCTGCAATTTTGGCTTGAACATTGGCTGCATCTTCGTCTTTTTTAACCAAAATCGTTGCTTTCTCAACACTCACATTCTCCGTTTCTATTTGCTTCATAGTTTCTGTGGTTTCTTTTGCGGACAATTCGAGTTGCGGTCTTAATTCCGAAAGAACCTCTTTCATACGTTGAATCTGTTCGGCAGCAAATTCTAACTTGTTCAAACCATTGAGATATCGATCCCTAAATATCATGAAAAAAATATAATAATAAATTGATGCAATTATATAGAAAACACAATGTAACACATCAACGAGAGATACCTTGCCAGAGTGAGTTCTTTTTGTTTCTCGTCAATTAATTCGACGTAAGTATGCATCAGATCAAGAAAACTTGCTGTAGTAATGTAAGTTATTCTACCAGATAATTTATAAAAATGATCACTGATATCCTTGGCACAATTATGAAAATATTTACAAGCAGTAACGGCGTTAACTTTAACGTCCTCGTCGACGTTGATATTTGCTGTATTGTGAAGTGCTATTTGTTCGAGTGCTTCCTCGGGCCATACTTCGAACCAATCGATGTTGCAACAATTTACTAAACTCGGATAAAGTCTTAATCTTATTCTGAAAGTATCACCGATTGGACTGAAGCATAACATTATGTGTAACATTTCTTTGCAACGATTAATAAAAAATGTTAATACAGCTAGCACGGATATGTCCAAATTACGATTACCACCTTGAGCATCCAATCGACACATCTCTATGATCTCTTGTTTTTCTTCAATTGTGAAAAGATTAGGTACTTCTCCGATATTAAGAAGACTATCGATATCAGCTAGGAAAGCTTCTTCCTTGATCTGTCCTTCAGAAAATAGAAAGACAAAATTTTTACCAACTCCACCGGAATTCTTTAAAACCTTTTTAATGTCTTCCCTCCATTCGTTCAGCCCATACGCGCTACCAATTTCTGGTTGAAAAAGTCCATGTCCAGCCATGCTAGATGCTAATTTTGTTAAAGATTGTCGTCCGGAACCACTAACACCAATCATTAATAAACTGCCGTTAGAAATGGTAAGTACTCGACAAATTCTTGCCAAGTGTTCCAAAGCATAACGGAACATCACTATGTCGATTTTTTTCCTATGAGTATTGTTGTATTCTTCGAGATAAGCCAAAGCTACTTCTCTATATTCCGTTATCGAAAGTATTTCCTCGTAAAGACGTTCATCCGCTGATGCTTCCATATTCATAAAATTACTATAGATCAAACTTCGTAAACTTTCTTCTGTTATTTTGCCTTGAAATTTCGGCAGATGATCGAATACCGTATCGAATGATTCTTTTAATACATTTTGTGTGGTATCTTTTATTTTGTCAAATAGCCAACGATGATCCGTTGCGTCTATCAAACGATCACCAAATACTCTTAAGATTTCGTGGACCCATAATTTGGTTAAATTATTTTTCGACGCGGCACTTTTTGTTTTTATCAATATAAAACCTAATATTACTCGAGTAAAGTCACGAAGGTTAAACGAATAATGTGGTTTAGCCGGAGTTGGTCTGAATTCCTTGCTAACTGCTTTGTATAACTCCATAGTAGCATTCACGAATTCGCTTATGATCGGAATAATTGATGTCGTGAAACCATTTCGTTTGAGTCCGATAAAGGCTATATTCGTGAAAATTCGAGTAACGCTTTCCGTCGAGAATTCACTGATGGAATACAGATTGAAATGACGGAGAAATCTTTGATAAATTTCTTGTCTACTACCACCGGGTGGTGCCATAGCACAAATAAACATTGTATCGAGAATCCAGATTTTTTCTGGCTTTTTTAGCTCGTACCAGCTACCATGATCGAAAAATTGACGAAGCAATTCGATTGCTGATTGAGAACCGAAAGTTTCTTTAGCTGGCATGTTAACTTCATCGATGAATACTATACACTGTGTACCCGGTAATGGACCTAATTGGTTTCTCTGTCTTTTATATAACTTAGATAATACTAATTCTTGAGTAATCTTAGCTGTTGTGTTCGGTGTAAAGATGATAAAATTAGGCAAATATTTCGATTCATCCAATTTGTTCATCAGCAAGTCCTTAACGTAGAAACTTTTACCAGTACCAGTATCTCCCTGTATTAAAAATCGTTTGCGATGTTTGATATGCATCAAGAATAATAACTGATATTTAACCGTATCTATGGTGGGTATCATAATGTTGCTAATAGTTTGGGTATCATCGTATCGTTCCGATTTACATAACTCGGCAAGACGTTTCCATGATCCTTTACTTTTAAACGTGTAAAAATAATCATGAATAAGTTCGTCTCCTGGTATTGAAATTAATGATTCCTCGATACTTTCGGGCATGGGATAGTCTTTGTTTTCCTTTTTCCAAAATGTTAAATAAAATTCATTGAATTTGCATCGAGAATCAAAATCCAAAGTACCACCGGCTCCCCAAACCATTCCTAATAGCATAGCAGCTTGTAACCATGGTACGATATATGTACTATACGTTTTTGGGTTATCTTCCACTGCAGTTTCTATGAACATCTCTATGAGATTCATTATCGATACAACCTGATGAATTTGACTTACACTTACATACATGTGACACGTTTTACGAATGAATTCCAAGCAAGGATCTAGCAACCATTGGAAAAGCTCATTTATGAAATCTTCATGATCCTCTTTCCATTGTGGATTCAAACGTGCTATCCACGAATCGATAAACGGCTGCCAACCGAGTACACGAGGTTCAACATAAATCATTCCACAACGTGACACTGTTGCAGGAGATGCATGGAGCAAATCCATAACTTCGAATATCATCGACATCACGTTTGACATTTGCATTATTTCGCCAGATGTAAGGCACAGTTTTTTATTATCATCTAGAACAGTATTGAGATTCTCAATCCAAAGGGCATCGACTGGACCATCGAAAATAATCCACTTTCTATGATCAGTTTCTTCCATACAATATTCTCTAAATGCAACTGCACATACACCGTCTGACCACTCGGAGGATACTGGATCGAAGTGTCCATACAATTGTTCCAATGTTATAGATTTAGGATTGATCGTAAAGTATTTTGTTACGGCACCATTCTTATCGTTCCATTCATGCATCAAAGTTAACGCATCAGCCAAGGTATGAAGAATAGATGTCTTTCCACCAAAAGGTTCACCAACTAACATGAAACCATGTCGAACGATCATCATCTCGTATGTTTGGATGATTTTTAATAGAAAAGTATCAACCGTTTGTAAATTTCTCTTCTTGGCAACTTCATGAACTGCTGACAGTAATACGTCATAACTTGGAGCTGGCAAAGTTAATCCCGGAAAGAGATCAGATACTATTCCTTGAAACAATGGTATGTCATGAGCCAAAAATTTGGGTAAATTGACATCAATAATAGAACGAAGTAAAAGTACCGCTTCGTCCTCATCGGGAAATTTCAATTTGATATTTTGTGCTGCCGTTAAAACACTTTTCACTGCACGCATACCGTAATCGTAATGGGATTGAGTTGATAATTGTTCTGAACATAATTTATATGTTGCTACGATCTTAGTTGATAATGCACGAGCCGTATTAAAACCCGACGAGTAAAGAAAAATTTCAGCTATCATAGCATAATCCGGTACCATCATTGCCACAGTTCTGAAGAGAACTTTTAAATTATCTGGTAATTCCGAACGACCAGCGTATCCAGGATTCATCGTGATACAAATATAAACGGCAGGATTCAATTGCAATTCTGTACCCTCGAAAACGAATTTTTCTACATTCGCTCGTACCGCTTGCACTATAGAAAGGATTTGTTGTGCTACCACTGATAAAACTTCCAATTCAATTCGATTGAATTCATCGAAACACGACCAAGCGCCACAGGCTGCTAAGCCTTTGAAAAATTTACCCATATTTTTATAATCAAGACCTTCCGAACAATTAAAAACTATACACTGTACAGCGAGAGCTCTACTAAGGTCCTTCACTGTTTCGGTTTTTCCAGTACCCGCAGGACCTTCGGGTCCTCCATTTAAATGCAAAGTATACGCACCTATCAAAGTACGATAACACCTGTTCGTTGAAAATTTTTCTATTACTTGACGTAAAAATTGGATTATTCAGAAAGTTCGTACCGATTCTGATATAAACGTATGTACACTAAAAAATATAAATCGTCACGAACTTTCCAATAAATTCAACAAAATTATTATAATTTACCTATCAGTTAACGGCGTGATCACAAGACGTGATGTATTTCCAATATACTCGTAAGCATACGGTATAGTTGCATGTATTATTCTAACAAATACATCATCTTCCCAATAATAACGAAGCTGAGCTAACCATTCGAAGTCTTTCTCGTCCATAATTTGTTTATCAACGAGCATTTTAACTATGTCCATAGCGTGAACATCGATCGTGATAAGAGCATTCAATGTGATACGATTCTGTTTTGTTAATTGACCTAAAAAAAATCGTTTGTTATTACAAAATAATATTTAGACGTGGTTTTGAATAATTCTTTGAAAATTGTATCAACACCTTTGACCAGATTAACCATGTCAAGAATTTGTAATTGTAATTTTTCATAAAGTGCTTTCAAAGTTGATGGTATACGCGACAATAAACTACTTTGAACTTCCATAGACCAATAAATTTGAGCAACACAAAGTACGATCATGCCAGGCCAAATTTGGACCCACATCACACGTTCGTTTGTATCGTAATCCAAATAACTCAAAAGCATTTCGTGTCTTATCGATTTTATCATATATTCCTCTACCTGTCAATTATTTATATGAATTTATTATAAAAAAAATCAGTTATTAAAATTTGAAATATTTCGACAGAAGCATTTTAGTTTACCTGAATAAGCCATTTTTCTACGCAACCACGTGCAGCTTCAGTTGAGATAAGATTTTGCAACATTATCTCTTCCTTTTCATCGCTGATCATAGAATAAATTTCCAAGGACTTATTAAATCTATGAGGTAATCATTATCGATCATAATGATAAAAAAATCTAATTATAGAGAAGCCAAGATTTTTCATTTTATCAAATTACGTAAATGAAAACCCACCCGAGCCTACTAATTCCTTCAAAACATTTTTTCAAATGAGGCTGTACCCGAAGTGGGTCCTTCGTCTCTGATAGAATTTCAAGCATATCGTCGTTACTCAGGAAGAAGAAACGTGGAAAGAAGAGTCTTTTTTTCTCTAGATAATTATATATACCATCGTTAACCGTTTCCATCAAACTATTAGCTTCTCTCATAACTTCTAATAAACCGACCTAATAAAAAAAAATAGAAAGTTTTTAACATTTTTAGATATTACAGATAGAACTTGTATTATATATATGGTTTACGAAATAAACCAATGATTATAAAAATGGTTTAACAATAAATTAAACAGCAACTTAATCCAAATTAAGTAATTGAAAAACCAAATTAATTATTACGAATTGATAAAACAATTTTTACGGTTTGTCATTAAAGAAAAATAATATTTAAATAATTTACACTCCCAGCAGTTTCCCTAACACGGTGATCTCTTTTAACAGCTTGCATAGCATTCCGAAAAATACCATCGACTTGAACAAATAATACATTTTCGTCGGGTAACTGGGCAACGATATCTTTGCTCGAAAATATTGGTAACAAGTACATCCATTGTACTTGAACCTATAATTGTTACAAATATTAAAGAAGAAAGAATAGTAAAAATTTATAATTAATAATAAACAAACCTTTGTCCATTCATCGATAGTATCTCTTATACGAAGTAACTTCTGATAAAAATCTTCCACTTCATTTTTAATCTGTTTTACAAACGCTGAACCACGCATAGTTTGTATCTTTACAATATGTTCTTCTAAAATTGTGTGTATGTTATCTACCTGGGTCAATATTTCAACGCCAGAATCTTTATGCGGCATTGTTTCGAAAAAAACGTCGTCCCATTCTTTTAATATTTTATGAAAAGTTTGCTCGAGATTCAATTCTTTCGATGCACTGACGCTTATTAACTCGTATCTTAAATTAAATCAAATTTAAATTATTATTTTACAAATTCTCCTAACTATTATTTATATATTAAATATTAATTACTAATTAAAGTGTTATAGATAAACATTAACATGACAAATAAACATATAATTGATTAAAATAATTAATCATTAATAATAAATAACTACTTGTCTAAGTTTTCTAACAAATCCATGTTTATCATTTTTCGTAAAGTTGTCCCAGCATTTGGTGTAAGATCAAAACCTGCGATGATTGACATTTCATCCCAATGATGTTGTCGAAGCGCAGGATTACAAAAAACTATCACAAGTGGAACGTATACCTAAAAATATTATTTATTTTATTGAGACAGTAATATTATTATATATTTTTCTTTTTAATTACTTTGAACCATTTGATATTTTCGATAATTTGATACGAAAGTTTTATAGGAACCGGTTGTTGATAAGGATCTGGATCATCAATCAAACCTGTAAAACTGATATACCAATTAAAATGTAAAACAAATCTCGAAATTTTGCAAAACTATAAAAAAAATAAAACAAGTGATAAAAGAAAAACCTGTAAGGATAATTCGTCGCTAGTTGTAATTTGATTTTTGTTCTGTATTGTTTGCTCATTTTGGTAAAATTAGCAAAGAACTCGTTACATTTGGCATCGACTTCATATCCATCGAGATATTCGAAGGGTCCATCCAAACAAACATCCCGAAATCTTTGCCATTTGCAAGATTGATAAATAATCTCGTAAAAGGGCATTATAATGTCCTTTAATTCGTTAATTAAGTGATATTGAGTAAGTGGAAAATTAAAAAGAGCTTCTTCATGGTTAATCCATTCTGCTTGTTCATCCATTCGATCCAAACCTCTTATCAATTTTCTAATATCTTCAATATATTCTGTAACGCGTTTAGCGTCATCCATATCGTTCATGATCGTTAATCTACAAGTAACTATGTTGTTAAATGTGATTGAATCATACTAAAACATGTAAAAAAAAAATAAAAAAAACAGAATTTACCTTGGAAACATCTTTTCAACTTTAGTATTCAATGCCAACACTTTACTTTGCAAATTCTCTTCCAATTCGAATTTCATTTGTTCGTACATACTGCTACTATGTTTAAAAATTGGTCTTATCTTTTTCAACCAATTGACAGTGGTATTGTTTAAATCAATATGATCAACACTCAAGCTCGTCATTTCGATCAAGGATGCCATCATGTTTAACGATAATGTAATCCTATCGTTCATCTCTTCCATCGTTGTACTTACGGCTACTATCATGTATTTACCTATAACATAAAGAAATAATTATATATAAACTAAATGAAAATACACTAAAATTTTGGAGCCCTATAATATTAGTAATTTTCTCGATAAAAATGACAAACCTAATTCGAGAAGTTCCCTCGTTGTTTTGGGTACATTAAGTGCCTTTTCTTTCAATGTTTCGAACACTTTACATATTTCGAGATTATAATTTCGATGACGTTTTATCAATTCGTTGATTATTAATTCACGTCCTGATTGAACATATGACATAAGTGCAATTTTGCCGTCTGATTGATGTAATATTGCCATCAAAAAATATTCTATATTAGGCTAGAAATATGAATTACGTTTTCTCCAATGAATTTTGCTTAATGAATTAAACATAAATACCAATATGCAGGATGTCCTACATAAAGTGTCAATAATTGTTTTTTTTCTTTCTTCTAAATTTAATCTCTATAAATATTTGTTTAAAAATTCCAAATCTTTTAATATAGAATGAAAAAACAATTTGTAACACAATTTCCTATTACATGGGACATCTTTTATTTATCTTTACGTACCAATCCATTAATTTCTCTAACTAAACGATTAAAATCTTCAACTTTTTCAACGCTCTCCTCAAAAGTATGTTTTCCAGCAACGTAAGAAATGACTTTTTTTCGAGTTTTGATATCATAAGCAACGCCAAACTTTTCTTGTAATTGTTCGATGTAATCGGTAACAGGTTGATATAAATTTGTAATTATTTGTTCAATTCTTTCGTCCACTTCATCCAAGTACCATTGTGGTAACTTGACCGAGATCACTTGGTGAGTAGTTTTCATACCGATCCAAGATTCCAAAGGTGGTAATTCTTGTGCAGCATTAGCAATTTCGTTGATAATAAAGTGAAATGAATGATAAATTTCATTGACTGACGGGTAGACGAATAATTGATTTCTTTCACATTTTAATTCTAGCTGTTGGTTGGAAAATATTAAAAATATTTTCGAAACGATGTACTCTTCATTATGATTACTTATACCTTTATTAAAGGTGCCGTAAAACAATTGTCCAATACTGTTAGCCATTCCTCTATGGTATTCATCATACAAGCAATTATTTGAAGTGATAATAAATTTGTAGCACATCGAAAAAAATCATTGGTCATAGCCAATGGAACGTCGTAAAGATAACGTGAATGGGAAAGGTTTCTAATCACGCTACCGTAATACGAATTGGTTATAAGAAGAGTACCTCTCTTTAAATCTGCATCCAATAAATCCAAAAGTCTGTTGTAATACGAAACAAGAATAATAATTAATTTAATAAATAACAAAATGTTGAGACTTTCACTATTTTATATCTAAATAATCAACATTAATTTATTACCAAAAACTGCAACTTTATTAATATTAAAGTCTTTTAAACAAATTTACTACTAGTATCAATAAAATTGAAAGTTTTAAGTGAACTTTATTTTATATTGTTAATTTGCGTCGGATTTGGAATTATTAATAAAAACATGATAGAATACCTGTTTAAATCAAGAATACCGATCTTTCTATAACGTCGAAAATCGCATATAGAATTACCACCGAATACCGTGTAAGCTCTAGCAACAATATTTCTCATAAATTTATGAGGAAAATAATATCTCTTAGCAAAGTCGTAACGACGTTTTTGATAAATAGTAGAAAATTCTGGTGGATCGAGAAGTTTAAATGGTGCTGAGAGCGTATAATCCAAAATGTTACAAGATTCTTGACATTCAATAGCGATCACGGAATTAACAGACATATTGTGTATGTCTTGATAATATTGATCCTTCACTTCTTTTATGTGTTCTTCGAAAATGTCTTTATATTTTTCTTGAAGTTTAGGTGTTACCAACATTCTTATACGTTTCTCCCAATTCTATAAATTTGAATAACTTTGATGTTGAATTTATTTAGTAAAAAATAGAACAAATTTAATTAAAATTATAGATTTTAAAGATAAATCTGGTTTAACTAACATCTAGGAGACCAAGCGTAGACATTTTTTGAGCATATTGTTTCATTTTCACGAAACAAGTATTTTCTGATACGCCTAAATCGCATTCTTTTATTATGATAGGACGAAACGCAAGGATATCGTCGTAACGAAAAGTTTTTGCCTTCTTGGAGGCTTCCTCGATCACATCTTGAACTTTTCTCATAGCAATCTTGGAAAAAAATTGAATTTATTTTATTTTAATTATAACACAATGATCATAATTAATTGGATTTAATTAACGCATGATCGTACAAATTAAATGATTGATATATTATATGCGAGTTCTATATTATTGATATCATATATTTGATCAAACCTTATCTAATTTAAACATAGACAATGGATTCTCTTTCTTAACATCTTCTTTAAATACTAAAACGTTTGTAATCTCCGATACTTTGGGTACATCCATTTTCTTGTTTATTAGATCGTAAAATTCTGTCTTAATGTTAGATATGGCTCTTAATAAATTCTACGTATGACAAATGTTAATTTTTATTATTTTTAATTATAAGCTATCGACATTTCTTTAATCAGAAAATACATATAACCACAATATTCAACATTTATCAGTATATCTATCCCTTGAAATTAGTAGCAACTTTTTGACTTATCAATATTCCGAGTACAATTACGTACATACGTCATAAAATATGTTATACATACATGAGTCGCTACATTTTAATTTATAAACAATTCATTCGATATAACATTTATTTCTAATCATTTTTCTAATCAATTTTTACGAAGCGTATAATATTTAATAAATTTATTACAAAACTTATAACACAAACAATTATAACAGAAATAATAATGGAGTTGTCAACATTTTTTTTTTTAAATCGCTGATACCATCAACGTAATACCACAAACTTCAATTTAACATATCAACCAATAAAAAATTAATTTTTAATTGAATTAAATTCGAAGTAATTCTTTCTAATACTTATATTATTTAATATCTATAACCATCGTCCCCGCCAGTACCAGCAGATGGTGACGGTGCTGGATAAGTTGCTGTTCCCTCGTATCGTACATTTGGTCGATAACCAGCGTTATCAGCAACGTAATCAACTATTTGTGTTCTACCATCGGGAAGAAGAACATGATATGTACCAGTTGCTTCCTGATCCTTTCGATTTTCACGATGACCAAAATCTAAACCAGCAACAGCATCCTGCACTTCGTATGAAAACTCGTAATTTGCTGGATCCTGATAAAAGAAAACCGTAAAGAAAATAATTGAAAATTTTAGTTCAAAAAATATACGAAATTTCAACGAACGATTAAATTAAATTGCATTAAAAATTATTAATTTGTTTGTGTAAAAATATGTGTGAGATTTTTTTTATTGATTATTTTGATTTATTATTGTGAGATGAAACATTTGAGGAACTGTTTGATTTTAGATTAACACGAAAATTGACTGAATATTATATTTAAATAATTATTCAATTTTTATATTAAAATTATATACAAAAATTAATTATAATTGTGTAGAAAATAATATCATTTATTTAAACAAAAATTAATATATAATATAATTGATAAATGTACGATTTATCTTATTACCCCAGCCCATTCATCTGGATGTCCTGTTCCACCAGGTGCACCACCAGGAGGACGAGATACGCTTGGAGGAAGATAAGAAGGTCCTTGAGGTTCACCTCGAATTCCTATCAGCATCATTGCTAATAATAATACCTATGAAACAAGGAACAATTTCAAAAACGTACACACACGATTAAATTTACTAAATTATTCGCCGAAAAAAAGCACAATTTTAAAACAAGAAAAAAAGGTTTAAAACATCGACGTAAAAAAGATTTTTTTTTTATTCGTAATAATATCACACAAACCTTTCGAATCATTGGCAGATCGTCCTAATCTTCTAGTGTTCAAAACTAAAATAACTCAACGTTACAGCATCGCCAGGTTTTATACACCACGTTCTCGATTGCATCTTTTAAAAGTAGAAATGGAAGCACGGTTATTGTGGAAGCTTTAATGCGAGCGCATAACCGTAATTATAGTTAATAATAAAACCGCAGATTTCTGACCGCATAGCTGCAATCATTTATTCGTTGTATTCACAGTAGTTCCTGATACTTTGTAATATTTATTGTCTATTCTTTTACATTGCTTTAATCGCGTTAATCAAGGCTTCTTCGTAATTTGCATTGCGCCTATCGAATTTCTGTATTATATACTTAGAAATTTAGAAATTATTATTTTTTTTTATTATCTTTCCGCAATCGTAATATTTTTGCATAAGCTTTAATCCAATAATTGAAAAATATTAGTAATGTAACATAATATTAATCTATTTCATTCATGTAACTATTTATAATTATAAATACGTGTATATGCCATATGAAAACAATGTATTAAAAGGATTGCAAAATTTTGTTTATACGTCGCTGTATGTAATATTGTCTCTCTTCAGTTCCTTTTATAAAAACGTATGTTTAGAGTTAAACAGGGTGATTGATTGATATACGAATACATAGTGAAAAGATCTTATTTTATTAAGAATTAAAAATATTTATTCATTTTCTTCAGAACGCAGACGTGCGTTGGCATTCGTGACGCGAATTGAAAGTTGCTGGGCACGTTCGACAATAGCCTTGCGTTTTTTACTGCTAACAGCATGGGCAATTTCAGCACAGAATTTGCGATTTTGCATCATGAGTACCTCTAATTCCTGAAAAATATTTTCAAAATATTCCATCGGTTAGAATAATGTATGAATATTTGTTATTAACAAACATCTGTATCATATACAAATAATCACACGTTTTACAATTTTTTATGTTATATTTACCTTGACATTATGTACAAGAACTTTACGGAAACCTGTTGGAAGCATATGACGAGTTTTCTTGTTGCTTCCGTAACCAATATTAGGCATTAAATATTGGCCCTTAAAACGCCTGCGAACTCTGTTATCAATACCCTTAGGTTTACGCCAGTTACGCTACAAAAAAACATTTATTTTTAAACTTCTATAACGAAATATTTTTATTCCATGGTAATTTTTTATTTATTTATTTATTATTAATTGTAACATAAATTAATAATAAAATTAAAATTGACATTATTTTTATTAGGCAATAAAAATAGCCTAAGGAACAAATTCAAATACTTCTACAACAAAAATGTCATTAAATTGTTCAGACATGTTAAGTACAATTTCTTGTAACTTATTAACTATATAATTTCGGAAATATTAATGTCTATAATACCTTCAATTTATCATATCGGTCACTTTGATGCCTAATGAACTTCTTTGTCCTTTTTTTGACAATAGTCGGCCTATAATTTGGTCGGATAGACATGATGACTTCTTTTATGAATTACTGAAACCCAACAAAAAATGAGAGATGCAAATCTTAGAAGGCACATCGTGCTCACGTGCTGAATAAATTTAAAAGAATTATCTAAGAATTACATTATTTTTGCATTAATAAATACTATATAACATAATTAAAAATATATAATATTTTGTTTAAGTATATAAATTTGATTTATTTTATTTATATAATATTTATGAACACGTGTTGAATTACATACCGTTCTCTCGCAAATCGTGAAAAGGAAAGGTTATATTTGATCTTTGTTACTTGAATGTAATATAAGAAAGATGAGAAACATGCTCTGAATTTGTAAAAAATATTTTATAGATAGAAACTTAGGAAGTTTAACCAATGGGATAAAAGAGACAGCTTCTCTAAATTCATTTTGATTGGTCCATTAGTATTTTCGTCGATCGTGCTCTCTAACGGCTATTTCTGCAACTACATATAACATCTAATAATAGATTTATACCATAGGAATTATTTTAACTATGGAAATGTGTATTTCCTGCCACGTGACGAAATTTGAATGAACCATATAGCCATTGATTTATAGTACTAATTTTACTACAACAATCTACTTGTTTTAAAAAAAGTATTCTATTTTTATGTAGGTAAATGAAATTCTTATATATTTCTTGCTTATTAACAAAATACAAATAATATCAGATAAAGTAATTAAAAAGATGTAAATGTATATTGAAAAATTTATTTATTTGTTTTTATTTTTAACTTAATTCAAATTATTGGATCTACAAGTAAGTTTCCAGCATTTTTTAATAGATGGTGTCACGAGTAGATTCCGGTGTAGGAGACGCGACTAGCGTACCGATGTTATACACTAGCGCTTTTTCTCCCTATACGGGAACTACACCAATTAAGTTCGAAGTTGTACGGCCGAGATTATAACGAACAGTCGAGAAGACGCAGTTTTTTGTATAGTGTCCAAAAGTGTACTTATAAATCGTAATAATAAATTTATATTTCTTGTTGGTAAAATCCATAAGTTTATACAAACTCTCTAGATAGCCTTTTTCCACCGGCCTTGTTCCCCACATTTTCGAAGCTTGTGTATCTGTTAACAACATTGCATCATCATATCTGCGCATTTCTATCGGCGTCGTATATTTTATGAAGCAAAAACATGGCAAGTTATGTGCCAAATAAGTGTCATTTGCGGGAAGCATTGCTTCTATTCTTTAATATGAAGAAAAGTGCAGCTGAGGCCTATCGTTTTCTTCTGGAAACTTACGGGGCGGAATATATTGGTGAATCGACGTGTCGTGGGTGTTTCAAACGGTTCAAAAGTAATGATTTTGACGTTGAAGACAACAAGGAGTGCTCCGGAAAGCTGAAAAATTTTGAAGATGAGGAATTGGAGGCTTTTCTGGATGAGTATCCGTGTCAAATTCAAGAAGAGCCTGCTGCATCATTGGGCGTCACACAACAAGCCATTTCTTGCACCTGAAAGCTTTGGGATTCATCCAAAAAGTTGGAAATTGGGTCCCGTACGAGTTGAAGCTGAAAAATGTCGAACGGCGGTTTTGCATGTCAGAAATATTGCTGCAGCGGCATAAAAAAAAGTCGTTTCTGCATAGTATTGTCGCTGGTGACGTAAAGTGGATCTATTATGATAATCCTAAAACATATGCAAAGTTTGGCGAGCCGGTCAAATCGACACCGAAGCGAAATATTCACATAAATAAGGTCATGCTCTGCATATGGTAGGATTAGAAGGATGTCATATACTACGAACTGCTTCCGAGTGGTCAAACCATCACAGGACCAGTGTATCGAACCCAACTAATTCGTTTGAAGCGGGCATTGGCGGAAAAACGGCCAGAATATCAGACCCGGCACGAGTCCGTAATTTTTCACCACGATAACGCTCGGCCACATGTTGCTGCTTCGGTCAAAAACTACTTGGATAATAGTGGATGGGAAATTCTGCCTCACCCGTCTTATAGTCCAGATTTGGCGCCATCCAACTACCATTTGTTTCGGTCGATGCAGAACGCTCTTACCGGAATGCGCTTCACTTTAGTAGAGGGAATCAAAAATTGGCTCAATACGTTCTTGGGCTCAAAAGACGAGAACTTTTTTTGGTCCGGAATTCACAAATTGCCAGAAAGATGGGACAAAATTGTATCTTCCGATGGACAATATTTCGAATGAAAAATATGTAACCATTTTTCAGAATAAACCCTCAAATTTTATTTAAAAAACCCTGGAAACTTACTTGTAGACCCAATAAGATAATTTTAAATATCGAAAGAATACTGTATCTACTAACATATGATTCAAAATATTTTTTGTTAAGAAATAAATTTATGAGACAAACAATATCTGTTTGATGAGATGCGTTTTTAATGGACACACAAGTTAGTAACTTTATACAGAATATCTTTGGTCCTAAAATGAGTTCTCTCGCATCATTCACTCTCTCTTTCTTTCTCTCTTTCGTTCACAATTAAGAGTTTTTTTTTTATTAATAACATGCAATGGCAGAGATATTCAATGACCTTTTCTTTAATTGTATAATAATAACAGATATGGATATTAATGTCTACATTCTATTTACAATATTTTAATAAAAGATTAATTTTAGAATTAATGATATTGTAAATACTATTAAAAGAAACGAAAAATCAATAATGAGAAAAAAAAAGATATGGCATAGGTGAAAATTAAAAAGATAATATTTACAAATTCATTTTGTGATACCATCTTAACAAAGATGGTATCTACCACGTAGCACGAAAAATACAATACAAATACAAAATTACTTTCGAGTTCTTCTCTTTCGAGACCTACGTTCGAGACATGATGTTAAAGGAACACTATACTCTAAAATAATTCGGAAAAAATTAAACAGTGCCTAACTTATTTATAACCATTTTATGAGTAATAGCCACAGAAAAATATCCTTTTCTGTAATGTCAAAAGATGCAATAAAAACAAAAAATTATGAACAAAAAAAAGTATTACACTAAAATTAATTCACAAATTGATTATAGTAAAATTACTTAATTTAAGTGCACACTTCTTATTTAAATAATAATAATATTTGTAAAAATGATATATGTATGTGTATATATATATATTCAATATATGTATATTGAAATAATCTAAATCAAATGTAATCGAGAAATTAGGCTTCTAACTCTGGTAACATATATATTTTCTTTCTTCTTCTTACTTTTTGTTTGTTAATCATTTCTATAAATGTAACACATCAACGCGTTTTATGGAAATGTTAAAATTTGTACATTTATACAATTTAATCGAGTTTAGTGTATAAAAATTCATGCTGACTTGAGTTAAATACTCAAGTATAATGCACTGAATATGATCAAACGTATTAGAGAATTGAGACTGAATGAAAACGTTAATGTTTTTTCACGATATGTCAATAAACGATATTTTTTTTACCCTTCCATGATATTTCGATAATTTATGATCCAACAACGAGGATGACTGATTTTACAGTGCGTGTGATAATATGATGGTATAATGATAATGATGATGATAATAGTAAAAATAAATATATATATAAGAAATAGAATATGATCGAATAAACAATGGTCAGTCGAGAGGTAAATGAACGCGAGAATCGGCAGCCGCTAATTTGATGAGTGTTTTTTTCACTCGAAGAATAGGTAAGCGTGCAGCAGGCTTATTATGCCAACATTCTCTCATTAGTTTTCCCATTCCTGATAATGTCTGAAAAATATTTGTCCATTATATATTGTGAAAGAAAGAAATAAAATAAAATTAATTAAATATAATGAATATAATGAAAATAATCGTATTTACTGCATCGTAATGCCATCGGTTTGGTAAGGGTGGTCTACGTTGATCAAGGCAGACCAATTTATGCATTTCTTCTATACTGGGTTCTTGATTACTGTACGAGAGCCATTCGGAATAAGGGGCAGCATATTCCAAAGCAACTCCGTTACTTATACATCTACGACAAACTTCCCACAATATAAGGCCCAAACTATAGATATCTGCACATCTGAAGCTTTCTAAACATTCTACATTTATTCTGAAATCGGGAACTTGAAGTTAAGATTTTGCTCACACACATAAACGTTTATACTGTATATTTCACGTAATAACTTACGTTTGTTCCAAAACTTCAGGACTCATGTAACGTTTAGAGCCTTGTTTTAAATCCACTCTGTCTGTAGTAAGTCGATCCTGAGTTACAGCTAATGCAAAGTCCGCAATAACACAGCCGCCGTTTGTTTTAACAAGAATATTTTTAGATTTAAGATTACGATGGGACATCGCCGGTTTTCCCCTAGTTCCATGAATTTCCGTATGTAAATAAAGTAAACCATTTGCTATGCTCAACGTAATATTCAAGGTTTGATGATGCGTTAATGGATGTGGCGAATGACTTAAATGATCGTAAAGCGAACCAAGTGGATGATAATGTGTTACTAGCCATAACTGAGTACAGCTAGCTCTACTTGTCATATCGCTTCCAACATATCCTAAAATATTGTCATGTCTGGATGGTAATAATTGAGAATAGACTTCCGTTTCTCTAGCCCATGCAGCCTCGTCTCGTGAAAAGTAAATTTTCACAGCCACATTTTCACCATGCCAAATACCTCTCCAGACTTCACCTCCAAATCCTCCATTACCTCCACTACCAAGACATTCGACTAATGCTACTTGTTTAGCAAGTGTGCGTTGTACCAATAACGGTAATCCTGAACCAGACCCACTGGTGAGACTTCGTCCATCCAAATATTCCTATATGATTACAAACGATACCTTTAATAAAATGATGTATAACAAAAAATTTTAATATTGATTTTAATACATGTTAAACTATATAACACATACCTTAAGAGTACTATCACCCGCTGCAGTTGCTTGCAATTCATGTGCATGATAAGTTGTACTAGATACAGATGAAGGAGAAGAAAAGTGTAACATGGACGGTTCAAGTTCCGGATCTATAATTAACCTTTTGTGCCTCGAAGCCAAGGGACGTTTTCTACGAGTTTTACGAGCTATCACGCAGAAAAGAACACCTCCGACAATAATCCCTACTCCTAGTATAGGCGCTAATATAGCCAATGTCAATTTAAATACATAGTCCGATTCTAATTCTCCATCTATAGTTTAATAACACATAATAAATGTAGATTCTGCAATTGAACTTAATCAAACGATAATATAGATATCTTACCATCCACATAATCTTCCAATATAGGAAAAGAACCATTGTTACAGAAATCACCTTGGCAACACACAACAAAAATATGTGCACGTCCAGCCGATCTGCTGACATGCTTTTTTATGCCATTGTCATTTTTTACTTCTTTAGAGGATTGTTGTTTGTTACAAGTAAATTGCATTTTATCTACATCATCGACGCATCCTCTGCTAATCCTTTCCTTTCCATCTGTATCTCTTATTTTAGATTTCATACACTAATATATAAAAATACATATATATTAGGGGGACAGAAAAGTAATCAAAATTTTTCTTTGCTGGCAAAAAACATTTATTTATTAAAGAAATTGTAAATGCTAATCAACAAAAAATTTTGTCATCATTTTCTAATACTTTTTGCTTTACATAAAGGAAATTGTTCAATTCCCTTTTTAAAAAGTTCTTCGATTTTTCATTGACACAAATTAAATGTGAGTGTACTCATCGAAGAAATTTTGATTACTTTTCGGTATCCCTAATATAATATATGTAAAAATACTTCAAACGAAGTATATTATATATTTTGTTTATATTTATGTAATAACAAAGAAGTATTACTGTAATGGCATCATCACAGATTTCGGTCTGAGCACAGTCTGGTTCATCGCAAGTAAGACATTTAAAACGACGCTGATTGATAGGATTAATTCCAAAATTAATTCCTACAGGTTCATGAGATTCAGATGCTTCTCTACTGTCAAGTAGAGGACCGTCGTCCATTAAAGCTGTCTTTTGTCCTATTCATTAATAATATTTATATTAGTTATCAGTTAGTTTTAACAAAAACTTTCTAACTAATACTCTTGTTAAAGAAATGTTGCTTTACAAAACTTAGTTCTTTTAACATTTAATATTTCATAGTCAAGTACCTTATAAACAAAATAATATAAATATTTTAATTATTGTATTAAAATATGTAGATAAAAGAAAGTACGTTAAAAGATAAGAAACTGAAATAAATATTATTGAAAATAACCTCATACCTGAACATAAGCTGAATGTCAACAAGAAGATTAAATGTATGACAAATATATTATCCGCCATTTCTGTATGCGTCAAAACAGTGGACCACTCTAATCAGGTCACCACTAGTCTTAAACGTTTAGGTTACATCTTTTTTTATCTTATAAGACAATACGTTGTGTTTCCTCATGTAATAGCCTTAAGTTTTTATAAGAAAATACTTCATTTCACTTTTTAATATATAGTTTTTGTACAATGCCTCATGTATGCTCACTAGGGGAGCTAAATTCATGTAGGCAATGTAGGAAAGTCAAAGATTTCTCTTATGTCTGATATACATTGAGCGCTTTTGTCGGTGACGATAACGCCCTCAGACGATAATATTTCCAATCACATACACAGTGACTGACTATTCCATCTAGGAATTATTACAAGAACTTCAAAGTACAAATCGATCGATTACTTCTGATCCGTTGATAATTAGAAGCATTTAAAAAATAAAAACTCAATTTCAAATTTTGTATAGATTAATTCATATAATTTACATTTCATTTTATAAAACCCTTTTTCTTATAATAATAATATAATTATTTATAAAAATTTATTAATATATATATATATATTTGGTTATAATTGAATGTGCTGGAAAAAAGTTTATATTAAATTTTGTTGTTGCCTATATGACAAGTTTGCTGTATGAAGTATAGGTCTTTTTAATGATAATTATAATGATTTTTATTGATAAAATTCGATGAAAAAAAAACTTTTAATTTAATTTTATCTGTTGTTAAAAAAAAAAAAAAAGAAAGATGATATATAAAATGTTCGACTTGCTAGAAGAAACAAGTTAAGAAAAGATGTAATAAAACACAAGGAAAGTGAAATGGGAAGTCGATTAAATCGTATCAAATATCAGTATAGAGATATTAGGAAAGAGAAGAGAGATCGTGTAAGATGTTAGAAGAGTGCGCGTGGTAAAATGGGACGGGACGATGATGGTGTTCTTCTATCCGGCGCGAACGCAGCAACTACATGGCGCAGGCGTCCCGACGGAAGCTGGACGCAAGTCCGCAGGATCATTCCGCGCCGCGAACACCGAGCGGCACCACCACCACTCGAGTTGGTCGTCGCGGTGAGAAGTCCATGTGCGTTCGACGTCGTCCCGCGAGACGACGACGCCGTTGTTAAGAAGAATTATAGACGCGTACGAAAAGGAAAAAGAAAAAGAGAGAAATAAAAATAAAAACAAGAGTAAAACTATAGACGAATACAAAACAAACCTATTATTACATTTATCTTTTATTTTTTATTTTCACAAACGTCTTCGTTTTATTTTTCGTTCGTTGCTAAACCTTCATTTTAAATCATTGAGATGATAGAAAAGATTAAATAAAATAAAGAAGAGATAATAAACGGGTGTAGAAGTGTATCGTTAAGTTTAAAATAAAAAATAAAGAAAAGAATAAAAGTAAGAAAAAGTATAAAAGATTAATTATTTGATATTATTAAGAGAAGGGTTGAACAAGGATGACGCGCGAGTCTTCAAGCGCGAGTCGCAAAACGCGCGACTCTAACGGAGTCAATCACGCGCGAGAACGAGACGAGAAAGATCGGCGATTTGTATCTACGTTTTGTTTTTTACCAATAATGATGATTTTTCTTCAAGTTTTTTTTGTAAAAATATAAAACGTACGAATCCTTTATTAGGTCACGATCGTCATTTGTCAACGGATGTTGAGAGAGGAACAAACATTGGTGCAGAAATTCTTTTCGGATACTTTAGTCAACCAATCATCGAAGAAGTGTTGATTGATTGGTCCTCGATTGGTTCACCTTCGATCTCGTAGCCATTTTTATCGCTTTTCGTCGACGTCGTTGATTTGAACGTGATATTTATAACGCGCCAGTTTTATTTCTTCCCACGGAAAAAAAGGGAATTGTGTAAGGTAAAGAAATATTACTCGAAATGTAATCGAAAAGTTTTCTTCTTGTTCGAGATAATTTTAAGACTATCTCGTTTTTTAACGACGAAGAAAAGAAGGGAAAGTCTAGTCCGGTACTTTAACAATTTTTATCGTCGATCGTTTCGCAAAGAGAAGGGTGATAAAGTTCGAAACACGAGTGATTGGTACACTTTGATGATGGTGATATTCTCTTGAACGAGATTATAGGATGAGAGTGGAAATAAACAGAGGTACGAGTGAGTGAGATCAAGATTGTGAAGTTTTTAAATTGCTAAGAGTATTTATCAGGATACTGTGATCTAACTCGAAGGCAACTTTAAATCTGACGAACCAAAATTGGTGCCATTTTATTGGTGACGGTGGACAACGTTAAAGGTGTTATCATAGGTGATTCGGGTAATGAGAAAGTGTGGAAAATGGTGTGTCGTTGGCTCACCGTTCCGTTGCTCTCTGGTTTTTTGATCTTCATTGAAGTAATTGCAGTTGGCCAAGGTAAGTCCAAGTTTTCTATCAAAGAAATACATTTTTTTGCGTATATTATTTATTTAAATATTGCGATTGTATATGAAAATGGAACACTCGTTAATTATTAGTTACTTTCTTTTATATCTATTATTTTTATATAATTTAACATAATAAATTATTTTATGTAACAAATCTTCATTGTCAGATAAAATTCGGTACGTTTGTGTTATTAAATAAATTACATCGTGAAAAACTTCTATAGATATTGCGAAAGGTTTTTTAGAATATAGAAAAAGTAAGTTTCCTGTTGTTTGGGGGAAAGAACAAAGTGGAGAGATAAAATTCGTGGGTGAATTTGTAGGGGGGTTAGACGTAGCAAGGAAACAAGCACGTTTGACTTCTTTTTATTCTACCGGTTGAAGTTTCGATCTTCGATAGCAATATTGCATTCCATTGTATTGTATTCGTTTGGCATAATTGAGTTTGAAGAGAATATAAACTAGTTTAGCCAAACTTTTGTATAAAACGTTTATACATTGGATACTATCGACAATTCTTTAAGATTATTCCCAAATGATTTCTATCTTTATTTTTACATTTTTCATATTATTAATAAATCGCACACTCATTAACAATATTTTCATTTAAAGCATCGTAAATTTTCCGATCAATTATTACGGCATTATGATCACATTTTCAACAGTATAAAAACAATATTCCAGAATGTCATTGATTTATGTTGAAACGTAAGCCATGTAAATATCAGCTTAAAAACATATGCAGAAAAACATGAAATTTACATTTAGCTAGAAAAATATTTCAAAGAATTCATGTTATGAAATGAATCATTTCATATTTAATGACCTAATAATTTTTGCATTTTTTTTGTTTTTCTTTTTTTTTTTAATAAGATTCGTTCGTATAAGCTCTGTTTTCACATTGATTAAATTCAAATAGATTCACTTGACGCATGTAATAAGTGTCGATCAATTTTCAACGAGTTGGTTTGGAATTAGAAGCTTCGATCAAAAGGCATTGTTTCTCTCCTCTCTCTCTCTCTCTCTCTCTCTCTTTACCTAACTTTCTCACACAAACGAGTAGATGAATGTATATCGATTTTCGCAAAACGGAAAAAAAAGTCGATGACATACTCGATCGTGTTATGCATGTTCAAATGTTGGCTGAATGAAATGCTGATACTTAATAAAATTTCCTCCAACCAATATATCAGATGGCCAATTACTGTTTGTTACGTGTTCAGGATTTCAAATGATAATTATATATGAATATCCTGATCAAAATACGCGCTTAATTAATGAATTTAATAAATTCTAGTTAATCGCGGTTATTACGATTGTTCAAAAGTATTCTTAATTCCGCATAACGAATTAATGACATTTTGTGCGTATTAATTGGTATTATTTATTGAAAACATGATATTTGCATTATATATGATTATAATGTATTTAATTATCTATCAATTATATCTTTTCATTTGTGATTTATATCACGTGGTTTGAAAAATCAATAATATTAAAATAGATATGTTATTTTAATAACGATATAATCGTATATAATTATATGTATATATTATTTCAAGTAATATGTAAACAATAAATATAAAATATAACGTCTATACAAATGTATATATAATAATTTATAATTTTATATATGAAGTAAATAATAATATATTTATTTAGTATATATAGATTAAATAAATCTATAAAATCTAAATATCTATTATATATCTACATTATTCGATCGTCATTAAAATTTATCGAAGAAGATAATTTTATCGATTTTCGAAATCTGAATAAATCAAGCCTTCAATGTATACTACTGAATAAAAAGAAGGCAAGTATTTTGGAGGGTTCACGATGGGGTGAAGTATATCCGATGAGGAAAGTGTACTTTGTGGCAAGTAAGGAACACAAGGAAGAACTTTCTACAAACACAACGTTATGAGATACAGCCCTTTCGTTTGCTAACTGCTAACAAGAGAAAATCCGTAAAATCATCTTATCATCGAGAGACGCATGGTGAAAGATACGGTGAACTGTTGTATAAACTCGATAAAGTATACTCGAAGTTTGACGATGATTATGCGTTCTGTGTTTCAATGTGAGCTCACGTTTGTTGGTCTTACATCGTTGATCTTACTGTCGACTGTGGTTCCATGTTAATTATCTTACCTAGATAAACTCAATTGACCATGATTATGTACGAAGGGGGAGAATTGATCGCGGCATACATTTGCTCCAGAGATAAGCCTGTCCGTCCGTTATACAAAATATATCTATACACTATTATTACCAGAAATATTCAATTTGCCAGCATCAATGATATCATTTCAATATTTTTCAAAAACATATTGATTTGTTATATCACGTTAAATATGCATTATAATCACTTCATTCGATATCGCATGATTTTGCCACAAACTAGTTGATTTATAATATATAATAATTTAGTTTAATAATAATCTTATACTCATATATTTTATATAAATGAATATTAAATATTTTTGGTTTCATCCTTGATTTATTCTTATAACAATAATATTATTTTCCTTATTATACCAATCAAATGAATTTATTATGCTACGTAATATAACGTATATGTATGTAGTTTCCGTTACTCTTTTTGGAAAATGTCCAAATGTAGTAGTGGGTGATAGAGAGTGAGAAATAGAGAGAGAAAGGAAGATGTATATATATAGAACGTTGAAATTTCTCGAAATATGCGATATCAAGAACTAGCTAACTATCCTGCACACAAATGCATTTTCCTGTTTGCTTCATTGAACGCAATGTACCAAAGTGACCCTCTGCAAATTTAACTTACACCTACCTTTCTCTCTCTCTCTCTGTCCTTCTCCCTCATTTCCTCTCTCTCCTCTTTCGACTCGTAAGCCTATCGATCTATCTCTATCGATTATTGGTCGTCCTTTGGTATTCCACGTTCATCATGGAAAATTCGCTAATCCCAGAGTTTGCAAAGGCATACACGGAGGTACTCACTCACGTGATTTTCGAAGTTTCAATGATCTGCCAAGGGACACTATTAAAGCAGAGCTATGCACAAACAAATGTAATTACCTTGTGCGTATACTGCCGAATTTGTCGTTATGTTACCTCACACGTTTACCGCTCATTTATATGCGTTATATCTTTATCGTGATGTTTAACATCTGTTTTCCTACATTGCCTTTTATTTGACTAATATTGAAACTTGAACGAATTAAATTCAATCTTCTATAATTTATTTATCCTTTGTAACACATAATTAGTAATATTTAATTAAAATATACGAAAATATATATACTTACATTTAATGTAAAAGAATTTAATAGTTAATTTAGATAAGTATTTTTATTTTTTATAAACAAATATACAGAAAGAAATGCATTTATGTGATAATATCAATACTTATGGTACATGATATGACATAATGTAACACCGAAAATAAGAAGAAGAAAGAGATGGAAAAAGATAGTCAAAAAGAGTAAAGCCTAGAATCTCGTTTTCTAGGATAAATTCCCAAGCGTGTCGTATATAACACGTCTAGTGCGATAAATAAAGAAACGTCATAATCTCAACCAATGTTTGAGTCTTACCTATGTATGTACATATACACGTTGGAATCTCGTGTGAATAGATATTTGGTTGTGGTGTGTTTGGCTTAGTAGAGTAGAGGAAAGGGGAAAGGGTAACTTGTCCAGGAAGCTGATATAAAGTCCCAAGGGAGAACGGGCTTTGCCTAGCCTCGACATTGAAATATACCGACGGCCCTGGGTCAGTTCTGAGAACTTGTTATCCGAGATTATGACAGTATAAAAATAACCATCGTTAAGGTGTTGCTTCGAAAGAATCGCAAGTGGTATCGTGTGACTTCGTTCTCCTTCTAAACTTACCAACAAAATGAATAGCTTTAACGATGCTTTATGTCTTACGATATTTATAAGATTATGAGATTATTTTCTTTTCACTAGGAATATTTCAATTCAATTATTCGATCGATATTTTATTATTTATAAATAAAATAATAAAGTTATTATATAAAGAAATAAAATACTTAATTTATTTTAATAAAATACTAATTTTAGTTTATTATTATTTTTGTACATAACACATTAATATTCTATCTTTTATTATAATAAAAATAATAGTAATAGTAATAATAATAGTAATAATATTTAATTATATTTCTATTTTTAAATAGATTGTTTCTTTTTCTACGAATATTCACCTAAAATATTTTAATATAAGTATACTTAGATATGGCACGTATATTCGACTAGGTTGTAAAATATAGGAATATGAAATTATTCAAATTGTTTCAGCTACAGTACTGAGATAACGAGTATGTTCTTCTTATTCGTTAAACTTTTTAGAAACGAATACACAAAAGAGATTTCAGAGACATTTCTTCGAAGTACAAGCGATAAGCACGTACGCGTCTAACTCAAATCGAATTGCCGAGAATATTTTTCATAGTCACATTGGCTATCCACGAACCACAAAGAAAAAAAAGTTCCGAATTTTATTTGGCCTAGTTACGTTTTACATTATTCTTTTCCGGTTTGCAAATGACGAACGTGGGATACACGGATATATGATAACCCCTTAAAGTTTTATTTGATTTCATCGAATGCGTAATCTTTTCCCTAAGGGATACTCTTAACTCTTTTATTTGCACGCAGAATACGTGCGAGAAATTTCATTCCAAATGTTGATGAGAAAAATATTCTTTTCATCATTTTTCTTATTCCGTTATTCTTATAGAAAAGAAAAAAGAAAAAATAATAATTATTCTTATTCAATAAATTATTATCTCATTTAAATTAAAATGATTATTTATCATTAATTTATATCTTATTTCCTATGTTCAAAATAATATCTGGTATATTTTTTCTTACATTATAGTAGAACCAAAGTTTTTAGATGATTGTAAAAATCAATTACTCTTATTTTGAGATCTTTTTTATGATTGAGAATATAGGAAAGTTTCAAAAGTTGGTAGTTTTTCGATCTGAAAAAAAAAAAAATACAAAAAATTACTTTTAAAAAGTATCGAAAAAGAATAATTATTGATTTTTACATTCATTTAGAAACTTTATCTCCATCTTTACATAATTATTTTGTAAATTATCGAAAATATATATTACATCTCTAATGATCTCGTAAAAAATTCGAACATTTGCACTGTTAAAATTTACCAAATCACAAATGACCATAATTCAAAGTATCATATTTCTAACACATTACAAAATAATTCGCAATAGATGATTAAACCAAAACGTTGAAACACTTCAACAATATTTCGAATTCCAAATTTTCCATTATTTCGAGAGGGTTCGAAATAATCAAAGGCTGTTTATGAGTGTGTTTGTGTGTGTGTATTGCAAGTAGCACGCACGTTGATTATGTTGATAGTGTTAGCAGTGTTAGGAGTGGTAGTGGTGGTGGTGGTGGTGATGGTGATGGTACAGTGGTGGTACTGATGGTTCGAAGCGTGAAATTCCTGAATGACAGTAACATGTCATGCGTTGAAATACTTAATCGTTTCGTATGGATCGATATATCGGATGACTATGAAATATAGTTTATGAGTTATGCTACGTACGATTTCAAGCTTCCCAATAATCCAATTTTGCTCCACATTTTCATTATTTTTATTTAACCAGTATAGTTTATTTATAAATATGATTAATTCTTTGTATTATTTGAGATAAATAATTACATTAAAATTTATTTGGTAAACCATTTATGTTTATATTTATGTTTATGTTTATCACGATGAAGGATATTTTTGAGTTTTGTTTTATACGTTAGAAAAGATATAAATTGATTAAACATGTGCACGTTTACCTAAAAAATTAATTAATTTTCAAGTAAAAAAGAAAATAATAAAAAATATAAGTCTTGATGAAGGTAATTAAATTAAACGATTGATTTGCTAAAAATTAAACAAAGGTTGTTCTTTTTTTATGATAGCAAAAGTTAAACCTTCGAGTACATACAATTAGCGTTCGTGTACGCTAAAGTCGTTTGATGATTGTGGTCTTCTTTGTGGGATACAATATATACATTGCGTTTGTTCTACCGAAGAATCATAAAATTACAATATAAAATACGAGACAATGGACAACGGAGATAGAGACAGGGAGGCATTGTATTGTCCGGAGGCTGTTGACAATGGACCGCGAGGACAATAATACCACCGGGAGGGAGATGTAATTATCATCGGTTGGAGATATTCCGTATTGTCTCCTAGATGTCTACTCCATTTCCGTTTTATCCGTTGAAAATCCGTCAAACGTAAGCGTTGTCACTTGTAATATGTAAATTATACCAAAGCAAGTTAATAATATAACATGCGAGTTGACCATCAAAATATTCTGACACACATTTTATACAATTAAATAACTGCTCTTTTATTTTGTCATTTTTTTGGTTATTTTTTTTTTTAAACCGACACGAGTCAGAAAAGAGAAAAAGAAGATTAGTGCGAGCGCGTGTGTGTGTGTGTATTTTGAATTTATATGAACGAATATGTAGACTTTATGTGAAGGATTATTAAAAAAAAAAAAAAAAAGACCAGCTATAGTTTGATGTACGTTTAATTACGTTTATCTTTGAAATTTTGCTGAAATGTCGAGTTTTATACGATTTAATCGCGACTGTAGATCTTTACATCTACAAAATACACACTACCAATGTATAATATGTGCGCTTGCGCGAGCGTAAGCGAACCTAAACGTGTTTCCACGCAGATAGAATTTTTGTTCTCCCAACGACGACGTGGATTTATTTGTTTTGATATTTAGTTAAACCGTTTAGCCTTATGATTGTAATAAAATAGATTACATACGTTGTTTTTCGACATTTAGTTTTGTCATACTGTACAGTAGTTAAAAATTCGTTTTTCATTTCAGAGAAATATGAGGTTCGGTGTGTTGGTGGAAAAAAATATAATTAGATTATACGTTTCATGCAAGACAATCAAATCTATCAAATGTACATATTCGTTATATTTAAAAAATTGCTTTTATGATAAAGGGGAGAACAAAAAAAAATTTGCAATTTTTTTTTGTTTAAATCTATCTATTCATTAAGTAGTATACTTTAAAAAGAAAAAACGTTATTTAATTGTAAAAGGTATCTTAATATATTTTGGTAAGCCAACAGTGAATGAACTTACAAAGAAAAAAAATATATCGATCTATCTATGACCTCGGTTTTTTAACCTACTATCCTGATTATTTAACGATTCGAATCGAATCTTTGCAAGGAATTGTCACGGCGTTACTCTCATCTCCAACGGTTTCACTTTAACGGTCTTGAATCATTACGATAATGAATCCCAGGAGAGAGAACCAATGTATCTTTCTTCTTCTACTGTGCAATCCTTCTTCCTGACACATATTCCTACCTTCTGATTCGATTGTCATTGTCTTATATCCGTTCATTCGCTTAAATATAACCCACAGTGTTATCTAAGAATTAGATCCTAATGGATATATTATATATATACTATATATGTTCTACCTTATGTCATTTCAAACTTACAGTAATTCTGACAGAAATCATTGAATTTTTAATAATAATAGAAATCGGTTTAAATTTATTTCAAAAACTACAAGTTTTAAACTACAATACATAGAGTATAATTACCCTAGTAGCACAAAATATTGAAAAATATTGAATACATGTGTATTTAATATTAAAACGACATTAAATCTCTTTTTATGCTACTAGGGTAATTTATTCTTTCTAATTGCATTCTAATCTTATATATATATATATGTAGGGATAATTTATTTAGGGTGAGAGGTGCGTGGTGAACATACACCCAGTTTAATCCTACTAATAAGATTTATTTAAAACAGGTATTAGAAAAAGTACAATAATAGTTTCACAATCTTACGGTTACAATTTAGATGAGCGACTGTATTTTTACAACTGATAACGACTTATAATACAACTGCGACTGTTACGACTGATGACTAACTACGGCTACGACTGCTACTGTGACTACTGCTCTACTTCTACGACTAAAACTACTTTTTTCTTTCCACGTCTTTTATATCAGAAATCACCTATACCCCTTTTGAGAGGGAAGAAGCTTACAAATCTTACTGACCAATAGCATAAGGATCCACCCCATAGTCCACCGACAGGTACAGCCTATGGTTTTCGGTAGTGGGAACTATGCATACAGAAACTTAATCTAGCACATTGGAATGTTACCCTTTTTATGGTATCGCATATGTTTACACAGGTATCTGAAATCTTTCAAAGGGTCCCGACACTGCACACATGGTTTTTATTACACCAATATCCTGATAATCCTTAAGGTTCGTTTATGGTTTTATGGCCTACCTGATCTTTTCTTTTAGTCTGAATAGAGTTTTCCTTTTCAATAAAATAAGATCTACAGAAAGGACTGAATACTAGTTTTTGTCTACCTCTGCTACACTTAAAACTCTCCTACATATATATATTAATATTAATTATTAATATTAATTATTAATATTAATTATTAATATTAATTTATTATATTTATTATATATATAATAAATATATAAATATAAATATAAATATAAAATATATATTTTATATACATTTTTACATAATATGTATTTTACATAATAAATATATTATATATATAAATTAATTCCGACCACTACGACACCCATGTTCAAATAGAATACGTTCGAAAAGGGTTAATTTATTTTTAACATATAATTTTTATTCGATATTGTGTAATAATAATATAAATTTTCAGTTGTATATTTTTTCCATACACACACATATATACATTTATGTATATTATTAAATTAATTTAAAAAAAAAAAGAAAACACTAATGCATATACCTGATTGCAATTTTATTTATAACAGTTACTCAAAATTAAAATATCTCAACGAAAGATAGTTGCAATGTTAAACGCTCGAAGAGTTAAAGGAAACTAACAAGTTTTTATACTTTAATAATAACTTGAACGTTCTCTGTTTGTATACATTATCTATTCTCGAAGAAGAAGAACATTAGCGCACGCGTCTTATAAGACGTGTTTATAATAAGACGAGGATTTATTAGAACAAGGACACTCTTTCTTAAGAATGACATTAATGATGGATATTAAATAAATCAATATTACGTACACAATGACACGAAATGAAAAAGAAAAAGATAGAAGAAAACATTTAGAAATATTAAAATAAGTTTGACGAATGGATCATCTATCATAAAATACGAGATGACCACGGAACACAATGGAAGAAGAATGATCCGAATACGAGAAGAAGACGTTTTCACATCGACGAATCTTTTTTACGATCTACGTCCATTGTCGTAATGATAGAGAAAAAAAAAGAAAAAAGAAAGTAGAATAAAAAGAAAAATAGATAAAAAAAAAAGTGAAGAGACGAGTAGAAATAGAAAGGGCTATTTCAGTAGATGTTTTCATCATCCCTCATCAATGTCGTGAGTTTAAAACATTGAAAAATTATTACAACGTGTTTACTTCGTAATATCTCCGAAAAAGCATCACTATGTGTTTATAGGGGGTACATCATGCGTGTATATGTTATATGTTTGAAAAAAAAAGAAAAGAAAGAAAATGAAAAAGAAAAGTTAATATCACGCGCTTATCTTCAAGGCTAAATGCACTCGCTGAGAATGAAAAGCTTGCAACGCGGAGCATCTCACTGTAACGCCCTTTTCGTTTAAGTACTTTGCCTTTACGCGTCACCTAACGGTTTCCGGCTACGTTAAGCCACCCTATCTTTCTCTACTATCACTCGAGACGATTCACCGAGAAAAAATATGTTTACTGCGATCGGGACAAAAGGGCTTGGATGCTCGGGCTCGCGTGAATGAACATGCTCCTTCGTAAGTGGCTTCTACTTTTTTCTCTTTTTATCTTTTTATCTTTTTTTTCCCCTCACTCTACCCCTTTCTCTTTCTCTCTCTCACCCTCTCTCTCTCTCACTCATCTCCTTTTTTTTATTCTTTTATTTTCCTGCTTTCTCACAATCTAAAGTGCTTTCTCATTTATTTGCTATCCTTTTAACGTTAGTTTTGTTCACTTATGTTATAATTATCTCGTTTTTTTTATTCTTTTGTTTCTTCTATAAATATCAGGTAATCATATTAAAACCATTTAATTTCGTTTAATGTTTTTATTTCACTTAGATCAGTTATTTTATTTTTATGATAAATAATAATAATAATTCTTTTCTTTGTCTGTATCCTTTTCTTTTTTATTATTCTTGTTATTTGTTCTTAAAAGAAAATGAGAAAGAAAAATAGAAGTCTTTACTCAACGTAAAATTTTCTCAAAGTTTTTTATTAACTCTAATAATTTAAGTTATGTACTGTTTGGTCAAACGACGAAGAAGAAGCAACTAGTTTACATTTTAAAAGTCTCATGTTAGTATAGCGTATCTTATATTAATATATCTTATCTTTTGTATACTCACTACGTTCTTGTATAAATAATTAAAAACATATTTACCCGAACATACTTTTGTACAAAGTACGAGCATGAGAAATGAAAAGACAAAAATTGAACTTTTTTCTAACAAAGAAAATTAATCAATGAAAATTTCATCGTCAAATATTGAAAATCATTCTTTTCGATAGTTTAATAATATCGTAGTTATTACATCGAAATGAATAATTATTTGTTCTAGGTTTGAAATGTTAGCACGATTTAATAAATAAATTATATAGAGCGTTACAAATGATGTCAAATTTCACTTTGAGCACGAATAATATATAGTATTTATATTTAATGATTACATTTGAAATATATTCTCGCCAGAGAGAAAATGAGGACGAAATATTTCGTTAAAATGATACGCTAGATAATTGCCTTGGTTAAATAATTGAAATTTCGATTTTGACGTATCAAAGCTAAGAGAATATTATTTCTCTTTTATGTACCATCAAAGTATTCATTTAATTGATTTATCTAAAGGTTTCTGAGAAAAAGCATATTTCGGTAGAGATAATGTTGCCAATGAAAAAGAATCTTTTTCTTAAGGTATACTTTTTTATTTTTCTTCCAATTCCCCCCTTTTTTAAAGAACTCTTGGAGTGAATAAAGTTAATTAGCGGTACGGCTGGGTTGACCGCAATTGCTAAGTCTCATCTCTCACAGATCACAGAGAAACCTTTATAAAGGGAAATTATTTAAAGAAAATTCGATTGGACGCAAGACGATGTTCTCTAACGCTTCGATGCTATTAAAACGAAATAACCGACCTCTTTTGATTGTTGTTTATTCAAAGCTTACGTTCCTCATCTCTTTCCCTATGTTTCGTCATCTCGTTAATAACCATTCTATTTTGTTTTCTTCTTTGATCGTTGATCTTATTCGTTAATAAAATAGAAAGAGAATTATTCTACAAAACGTAATTATATTATCACGCCGATGTTAACTGTAAAAGAATGTATTAGTTAGAGTATATACGTTGATCTTTACATCACATTATATTCTTTGTATTATTATCATTTACAAAATAACATAAGCTTTATTAATGCCTCTTTCATTTTTATTTTATTTTTTATTTTTTTAACTTTGACTTTTAGGTAATCTTTATACTTATTATTTTATTTTTTGGTCCACAAAAGGTATATATTTTTCAAAGAGTAAATTTCTCATGTAATCGTATTTTCCTTTAATGCGATCCTCTTACGATAATGGGGTTTTCATTATCGTAACAAAAATATTATAGTATAGACTTTAATACTGGTGTATTCTAACGTTATTCGCACGAAATTCTGGAAAAACGTGAAACGTTTCGTATCCTTAGGGAATACACGCGATGTTCGCGTGACGGTTTTACAATCGGAATTGTTAATATGACGCTTGCGTAAAATATTCGTCGATAATCAACCGCATGTGGAATTAGTTCGTCTGTCGTTAAATTATAATTGCAATCTCATCTAAAATATCGTTGTAAACAATTTCAAGTATATTATTTTTATATTCTTTTTGAAGTGAAAACTTCTTTAGAATAGGGAGTGATTTGAAAAAAATCATGTGTGTAGATCACACGTGTTAGAAGTGAAACCTTCAAAAATCTAAGTTTCGAGAGAATGAGACGAATGCACAGTTTCAAGAGTAAGATAGTTGTAGGATTTATTTATTATAATATTATTACCATATATAATAAAGGTCACCGGTATGGTCTCTGGGTGGAATAGCTGATAAAAAGTACACTTTTCCAAATTCAAGCAATAAAAATGGAATGTTGAATGCGATAGTTATAAATAGATACCAAAATCTAAAGAAAAATCTAAATAACGCATTGAATTGTATCGCTCTCTCAGCTTATGGAACTGTGTAACTACGAGTCTCAAATTTCAGCCCTGTGGTAAGTTCCACCCATTCACACTGGGCGTTCAACATCTTAAAAATGTTTTTATTTTATTGAAAAATTAGTATAAGTTTCTTAAATACGCAAATATTACAATTAATAATATAATTTTCTTATATGCATGGGTCAGTACATGTCTTTGGATATTTTTTATAAAAACATATAAAAATCAAATTTAATAGACATATTTTGTCTTTATGAATCAAATATATTTTATAAAGAAGCAAAATAAAAATATTACAGTAATTTACTTACTTTTGAATGGAATTTGTCAGCTGCTCCTAATGTATCCTACAGTGTTCTCTAATGCTTTTTCTCAGATGTATCTAGTAATCCTTCTTTTTTAAAAATATTTCAGACAATACAATTATTATATATTCTATGTATTTCATAATTATTTATTATAATATTTGCGACTTACTTACTAATTATCGTGGCCGTTGCCTAGCCGCCTACCGTTCCGTTGCCTTGCCGCCTACCGCTCCGTTGCCTGACGGGACCATGTTTCATTTTTTTCAAATCACTCCCTATTCTAAAGAAGTTTTCACTTCAAAAAGTGAAACGCGGCGGTAACCGAAAATTAACGCCGAACAGTATCGTAAAAATCTGCAGAAAGAAAATATTATGGAAGTTTCAAAGAGTTCGACGGAACGCGTTCGTGCATTTCGTGCACGCAGAGAGGTGTTTAGTTACCATACATATTTTAGTTACCATAAGCAACTCGTCTTATTTCTTCAAATTGAAAACTTGCTTATTGTGTAATATGTTATGTATTATATGCCAATAAAATGTCAAATAATTTTTGAATGTGGTAACAATATTATAATAATAATATTATAACAAATAAACCCTACAATTATCCTACACCTGATATTCTGCATTCGTCTCATTCTCTCGAATATTAGTTTTTTGAAGGTTTCACTTCTAACACGTGTAATCTGCACACAATATTTTTTTTTTTTAAATTAGATTATATTTAAATTATACGATAAAACTTATAATATTTTGTAGAATAAATTTTAGAATCATTATTTTGTGTTTTTTTTTGTAATATTAACTTTTAATAATTAATATAATATTATATACTATTATAATATATAATATAATTATATATTACTATAAATATAAAAGAAATAAATTAGAAAATTGTTCAATTTTAATATACAATTTTCAATAATATTCTATTTAAAAATAGACGAATATAATTTGAACGAATTTCACTAAATTTCAATCGTCCATTTTATCAGTTATGATTCTTTTGATGCATTTTTATTCGATGATTCTGATTGATCGTCGTCATAAAATCATTCGTCCGATTTTGTTCGCATTTATGGCGAAGATAAAATAGATAAAAGTACGGGGAATGCGTTAGCCATCGATGTACCATGTATGCTGCATGCGTATAGTAAGAATAAATAACGATGTAGTATCGAGAGATAAAACCTTACGATTTACAATGGAATACGATATTTCTTATGGACGCATCTAATACAATCGAATAAAATAAAATATAGAAGGGAGGGATAAAATTAGAGGGAGGAGAAATAAAAAAAAAGAAAATGGGGAGTGGGAGGGAAAGAAAAATCAACCAAAGAATTTTGTCGTGTCTGTTGTGTTTTATCTTTTTCAATGGCTTTTTATCTTCAATTCTACCGCCATTCAAATCGATAGAAGCAATAAATATTAACTAGTAGAGGGTTATATATAGATGCATTAGATCATTGTTGCGGCAGTCATGGTTTTATCGTGGTTTGTACGTACATCGAAAATCTCTATGAAATATCGTCACGAAAGTGTACATCTATATATATACATGTATGGATATATAAATACAAGCAAACATATACAGAAATATACATTTGTAGGTATTACGTTTCCTCGGCTTTTCCATGAGATACCAACGTGTCAAACGAAAACGTCAAACGGCACACACCATTCGCTTGAAAAACTGACATCGATAATAACGAAAGCCAGAAGCAGATAAAACAACCGCACATATTCACCTATGTCCTATGTTCAACTTATCTACCACGTTTGACGGTGATTCATCGACTTGACGATTTTTTTTTACTTTTTCAAATCACCCCTTTCTATTTTGTTTTTCTTCGTTTTCCTTTTTTTTCTCGAAACCTCATCAATCTTAAGAGCAAAGTGTCATCAATAAAATGTTCGAGAACAAGTTTGTATGCAGTATCTATATGCACGTTTAAGAATAATTTGTTTGTAAAAGTTGTCCAAATTGATCGTTAAAATTTGAGAAAATTTCTATTTAATTGAAAAGAAAAATTCATTGAGCGTTAGGAAACATTTTGTAAAAAAAATTTTTTTAAATTGGCAAGAGCGTATGTTTTGTGATAACGAATGTAATTATATATACGCGTATCTATGTGTTTCAAGAGAGAAAGAGAGAGAGAGAGAGAGAGAGAGAGAGAGAAATATGAAAGGGGAAGGATAGATACAACGTGAAATAAAATATATAAAATACATAGGTACTATAAATATCAGAGACATAAATTTGAAATCGAAAAAGAATATAATATAAATATATCCGATATGCTTCCAGGTACCTATATTAATACTATCGCAAAAATGATTGATTTTATTTTATATACGAAGTCAGCAAATATATATTGTTTAATATTACGTATACAATTTATATTTCTACTATTCAAACTCAGCAGATTTCCGAACTAGCGTGTAAACTTTAACCGAGGAAAAAAAGAGTATATAGTTTACTTATACAACTGAATAATGGAAACACACAATTAATATTTTAATTACAACGTTTATATTTTATAATTAATAAAGTACGATAAAATGAATAAATGTATAATAGAAATAATTCACTTTCTTTTTTTTAATACATAAATAAGAGGTATAAAACGTGAATAAATTTACAAAATATATATACGTATATTATTTATTTTATTATTGTTATTCTCTCGTAAAATTTCTATTTGACGATTCGAATAAATTTCGTTCTAACCGAGAGATACAAAATAAAAATTGTAATATTCTTTTTCTTTTCCTTTTTTTAATAAGATCTAGTTTTGACATGGAAAATAATTCGTGATACCAAGCAATTCGATATCCACCAAGTTAAGGAAAAAAAAACGACAGATCTCGTTGTAAGTCTACAAAAAAGAACCTACTCGGGTCTACTTGGTTCTCTTGACAATTCGTTGAAAAGACGGTAGGATCGCGTGGACGTTAACGTACATAAGTTTCCTTTCGTTTTTCTTCGTTTTTGAAGGTAGAGCATCTCTTAGAGATGTAATCGCTCGGTGGCATGATATCTTTGATACGCTACTCCATCTCTGAAGGTTTAATGTTATTCGAAATTCATTCCCCTGAGGTTTACTCATGGTAAGCACGTCACTCGGGGTTTCGCAAAGGCCGTTCTAATGTTGAAACGTTCCTAAGCCGTATGTAGTAGGATAGGTAGATAGGTAGATAGGTAGAATAGGTAGATAGGTAGGTAGGTAGGTGGGTGGTATACAGCACGGGTAGGTGGAAGAGGTAGAGAAGCTTGAAAGCATGATGTTCTTGTAGAATGTTGTAAAGAACAGGTTGTACTCTGGTACCATGCTACATAGGAACTAGGATGTATTGCCATTATTTAAGATCAACCGCTATAGATATAAGAGATGTTGAGAGAGAGTGTCGGCAAGAGCTTTTGAATTTAATACGTTTGCTGTTTTACACGCTAGTCGTATTTATTCAGCTTACGTTATAGTGAATATAGTGTGTTTGTCTTATAAAATATTACGATAGATACGATTGTAAAAGATGCGTTTATATGATGCTGGGGTAGTTTCCTATCAGTAAAGGAAAACTAAATTTTGAAATAAACGTAGAGAATATGTATCGTATATATAGGTATAGGTATAGGTGTATGTATATCAAACGGTTTCCGTTTGGCTTACGTTCTCCAGAGGGTTGCTTGAAAAGAGGGTGTTAAAGAGATGGTACTTTCCGGATTGGTCCGTGGGAAACCGTCAACTGCAAAATCGTCCAACGATAAGTAACTACAGCACTGACTACTGATTTTACGAGACTCTCAATCTCTTTCTGTTATCGACGGCTCATAAATTTCAGCTTTTGCGAACTCCATCCGGTAGAACTTTATAACGCGTGCCTGATGAAAGGGCGAAGATCGATCAAGTAAAATAGGTTACAATGGACGATCCAACCGTGATTCCTGGTAAGATCGTATGGAGAAAGCATTTTAGTGCTTTCGTTCTTGCAAAGAGTCGTCATAATTAATGATTTAGATTCGAACGATTAGAAGCATTAACTTCATAGTTTTAGAACTTGGACTCGATAAAAATGTGTCGTCTTGTGAATTTCTGAACAATAACGCCATAATTTGAATTATATACGCTTTCTTGTAATATATGCATTAAAAGTCGAAAATTTCATCTAAAGGAAAATTACGAAAGTTTCGATATTAACATCTTTCTAGGCGGTTCTTATATACGATCTTCAAATAACACACAGACACGGTTTTGTATACTATACGTAACGAGAGTTAGAAACGAGATGAATGTTATTATTTGCTGTAGTATGAAGATGCTTCTCAAATTGGAAGTTTGTTAAAACTAGACGAGATCGATGATCTATTATCTAGATAAAACCAAAGTCAACGTTTTACCTAAATCTATTTATCTATGGATCAAAGTTTCATCTTCTATAATATTTACGTGTTATTTTTTAAGAATAGGAACTTTGATAATAATAAAATTTAATAATGAAGTCATAAGCTAAAGGAACGATATAAATAAGTAGAAGAAAGATGATTATATTGATTAGTTTTGTAAATAAATTGATGATGATGCTAGGAACTTGTTCGATCTCCAATTTTTATCTTCTAACTCTGGTATACATATATGTGTAAGTATGTACTTATATATACAGGTAAACGTATACATTGTATCGCATAAAAAGAAGGAAAATCGTATTCCGTTGGTTTTCCTTGCGGTGATATCTTCGAATTGTCTGAGACATTATGTTTTCTCCTTCAACATAGCATTTCGAAATGCCAAGGAAAAGCCACAGCGTACTGGTTGCTTTCCACCTTGTCTTTGCTGATAAATAGCTGAGTCAACGTCTCCATTCTCTCTTTTCTCTTTTTTTTTTTACTTATTTCTTACTTTCATTTCGTTTATTTCTTTATCCTTTTTTCTCCACTCCCCAAGACAATGTAATAATAAGTAAATTGTTTTTGTATTCTAGTGACATAATCTCTTTTTAAATCTTCAATAAAAAATGATACAATTTATATCAGAATACAATAGATAAAATATCTTAGAATACAATATATAAAAACAAATTGTTAAAAAGTATATTCGTAAAATTAAAGAAAATACCCAAGTACTTTTATATTTTATCTTTTCTTGAGAATAGAATAGTAATAATAATTAAGTAGGACAAGTATTTTCTGTGATTGAATGTTTAATTTATAGATCGATATTAAGATAATTGAATTAATTACAATAATAAAAAACTTAAATGAAAAATATCGTAAGTTATTACGTTTTGTTTATTCCAAGGATTATGGAATTGTGGTTCGTGAGCAGTGAACGTAAACTCTGTCTATATCTGTTTGAAGATTAGAGGAGACGGCGGCTGTGTGAGCGAGACCTAGGGGAGAGAAATAGAGTCCGTGTGATCATTAGCCGTTCTCTGAAGCCAATCGGGTACCGTAAACAAGCTATTTAGCTTTCCACCCTGATTACGTATCACGTACGACGATGTAACATAACGTTTACAGAAAATTTCTAACAACAACCAGTGTTCTATAATAAATATTTTCACGTACCGTTTAATCACGTCTCTCTTTCTCGTCAAATTCAATCTTCCCACTTATTACGATGAAACAAAATCCATTTCGCTTAATCATCTTAATTTTTCTACTCTGTAAAGACTTTAATTATGTAATTACCGTTTTAAATATTATTTTTGAACGTTCCTTATGGACAACCACCAACTTCTTAAGTTCCTAAAGATAATTGAATATCCTCGATTGGATACAGATTAGATTTAGGATATTCGTTTTTGACGATAAACACGTGACGATTATAAAATTCGAAAGAATCACGTGGTTCGTTCGAAATCGTGACAATGAAAGGATCCACGTGACCAATTTACCGTTCAGGAAAACGACCGCCGCAGCAGGCACTTGGTTATCTTCCGTAATAGCGAGGTATCCCGACAACTTGATATCGCATTCGTGGATGTGCATCCACCAGTACCATTTCTAAATTGACCGGAAGCGTATCTCCGTAGAAGCAAGTGTACGTGACAGCATTGAAAGGGGTTTCGTATTAGATGTCTTGTATAACACACAATGAGGGAATCCTTGTCTACGATACCGATTCAAGTACACGTTGCAATACACGTCTGAATGATCATTATCTATCGTAAGTAATGATCAATGATTATATTTAACAATTAGTATTGTCAATCTTTATCCGTAATTAAGTTTTTGATGAATTTGCAAGATATCTTTGATATTTAAGACAGAATCAAATTCATTATTCGTGGTTTTCCTTGAAATCTTTAACGAGGCTCTTTTTTTCTTCTTCTCGTCGTAAATCTCAAAGCATCCTCTCCAGCATATTTCGTTTTCTTTATTAAGGTACATTAAATATCACAAAAAAAGAAAAAGAAAAAAAATAGAAGGTTAACACAGGTAAATCGGAGCAATCGCACAGTGTGCCTTGATATTAATTCAATTCAATGTCCTGAATAGGCGGCCTCTTTAATCCACTTCACCCTCCATTTCCAATTAGGTAAAATCTCCTTCAGGGATTGCGGCCTACCGATGCTTGAAACTCGAATGTTACTCAGAATCACTTAGGCTGAGAGTAGTGTAATGTCGAAGGAGAGTTCTCTCTCCTTTTCTTTTTTCTCTCCCCAACCCCCCTTTTCTTTTACTTTCTCATTTACAGTTTGGTAACTGTGCTAAACAAATTCGAGTATTTCCATTTGGTGAAAAGTAGTCACGAGGATTGGTTATAAAAAATTTGTTTCCTTTTTTCAATCGGTATAGTTAATTGCACAGAAGTCTCATAAATAACGTACTCAAAAAAATATGTTCACTTTTCGTTAATTCATCACAGATCTCTCAGAACTGAACACCGTCATTTTCTGTTTGATAAATCTTAAGCCTTAGGGAAAAGAATTCGTAGGTCTCTCTCTCTCTCTCTCTTGAAATCTCCTAAAGAATCTTAGGAAGTTGTTAAAATGGATTACCTTTTATTCCAAGGTCAATACCATTAGCAAAAGGGTGACATTTCTACGAAATTACGGTAAGAGCAAAGGCCTTGCTAGCTGTATGTAATTCGAGTCACCCTTCTCTTCCCCATCCTTTAATTGAGAATGTGTGTGAGAGAGAGAGCTTGGATCAATCTGTCGTTGATATCTTGGGTCACGAATGGGCGCCGAGTACCATGGATATCCAGTTCGGATATCGGCAATCAATAACGAAATAGAGAGCACCCGCTTGTCATCCAAGTCTGGACTATTCTCACGGACGCAACTCACAATGGCCGATACATATCGCAATGCAGAGTCTGAATCCTAAATCCTGCGGTCGTCCAAGTCGATGATCATAACCGGCTTTGAAAACGTCCGACATTTAACGACCGACACTTTCGATATATATATATAAATACATGAGTATGTATACGATACGTAATCTGTTATCTAAAGCTTGAAAGCCATATTTATCCACATAGAAGCTACGAATATCGTAATACCAAACCTGTGGTATACTCTTATAGACATATTATATTTTATTGTACAATATTACATTCACATACATATATCTATATATATTTTATAAGAATGGATTTATGTCATATCGGATTGTGTTGATAAAATCGTGTCGATTTATGAATATTAATTTATAATATAGAAATGTTATCTTTTTATAAAATGTTTTTCCATTTAAAATTCATTGGAATTTTTTAAAGGACATGTCAATAAAAGAAGAAAAAAATAAATGCGTTAATCAAAAAGTATGATCTAAGTAAAATGTTTTCGTTTACAGGTACTTTTGCTCGCGATCAAAAACTTGTTGAAAGTGTCACGGGGAATCATAACATCAGTGGTGCACCGAGTTTTGATCTGAACGTTCCACGGAACGTGACAACGGCCGTAGGGCAAACTGCCTTTCTTCATTGTCGAGTACATCATATGGGCGACAAGGAGGTAAAAAATTAACTTTCTATTTTTCGTCTTGTATATTAATTAACACGAGATATTCAAAGTTGCTTTGAAGGTGTAATTAAAGGTTACAGGTTATTCTGGCTTTTTTTCCACCTTTTGTAATTTCTTAATAGCGTTTATATAAAAAAAAAAAAAAAAAAAAAAAAAAACTTTGACAGCTTTAAACGAGAGAGAATTATGGCTATGGTGGTGGTGGTGATGATGATGGTGGTGGTGGTGTTCTCGTCATAGCAACGCTATCTCGCGGTTTCTAGGTTACATCCGTTAATAGAATATGCATGCGACTTGGTTAAAGAGTTAAACGGACTTAAATCTACGATGAATTCTGTCAGGAACAAGTTTCTTCATCTTTTTTGTCCATACCAGTTTTATGCATGAAACAGAACATTTTCAATCACAAGTTTGTACCATTTCGCTGTAGGTATTCTCCTTGCTTCAAATACTCGAAGAATAATAATGAAATATCAACTGTGAGTACTGTTAGACGATGCTAAGGTAAAATCAGTATTCCAATGGGAACTCGTATATATCTATATAAAAATATATATATATATATATATATATATGTAGGTATATGTACATACAAAGAACGAATCGCGAGAAACGGGGCGTCGAAATGTCTCTTCTGAATTCGAGGATGCGGAAAAACGTGTGCGACTAAATTTAAATAGTCTCGAATGGCAAGCTTCAGAATAGTAGTACATATACATATATATGTATATATGTATCTTACTCGTAAGAAGATTTAGTTATCTCCAACTTTTTCGAGTTATTAGATTTTCCGATACTTTATACCGATATAATATCTATATAGTCGTTATACGAGAATATTGTCAAGCATGACACGGAGAGCTTGTTAGGTAGTAGTATATTTAAATAATTTCGTTAATAGACCGTGATGTTTGAAAAAAACCTTCTATCGATCGTACTTCCTTTTTCGCCTCTTTATTTTTTTTTTTTTTTTTTTTTGTTCGTTTCGTTAAAATAAGAACGCGCATTTGCGGTAGTACGTAAAAAATGTCACGATAACCTGGTTTGTTTTAGAGACAAACAAAAAAGAAATTCGAATAATTCGACTCGTATCAACCTTTTCGATTTTTTGAACATCAAAGAGTAGTCCCCCCCTCCCGCACCCCTGATTTTTCCGATAGGATTTACGTGTATTGATATTTTTGACCCATGGTGAAAAATATATAACTTTCTTACGAATTTTGAAAAAAAAAAAATAAAAATAAAAACAATGTCGTTATTAATCGATAAATACGTGGAGGAAACACGTTCGTGTTGTCGGAAGTAAAAGCGGCGAATATTTAATCACGTCGACTCAATAAATTGCCGATAGTTAGAGCGTATTTTCGTTTCGATAATCACCGGCTCGATTTGCTGGCACAACAGGGAGGAGTTTCTACAAATCGGGAACGCAATATTCGACGAATCGATTAGCCAAACCGTTATAATGTACCGAATGAAATTTCAACGGACTTCATGCGAAAGAGATTTTGCGATATCATTAAGCTCATTTTGAAAGTTCATTATAATAATCGATAAACATTAATTTATATCATTTATTTATTTATTTATTTATATATGTGTGTTATTATATATATTAAATATAAATTAAACACAAGATGAGAATTACGATTTTACAATTAGATTTTATTTATTTATATTCGTATTGTAATCCCGTATATGATAAATCCTATTGAAATATTTTTGTCAATATTTTTTATCAGATTACAAATAAATGTTTTATTGACTGTATTTCAAAACTAAATTATAATGGTTAAATAAAAAAAAAAGAAGTTACTTTTCATCGTTAAATCATACGATATTCGTATAACATCGGGCCACGTTGGCACGTTAAAGTACTTTAAAAAAAAGGAAAAAAGCCATGGAAAGAAGTCTTGGTTTAAATCACAAAAGTTCATGTGTCCAGTAGTTCTACGGTGTGATTTTCTTGGTGTTACTCGACGACAACCGAATCGTAATAAATTATAAGGAAGGTCGTAGTCCGTTACTTCTTGCGGTATGGTTTTGATCACCTCCACTTTCTCATATATAAATGTGTTTCCAATGTTTGATTTAAACGTGATATTCAAGAGGAGGTTTTTTTTCCCTTTCCACTCTTTTTTTTGATAGTTACAATTTGTGCAGATCTTACGATAGCCCATTTAAAAGTAACTTTGACAAATGTTATCTCCAATGTTTCCGAGATTCGATTTAACATTAATCGTTTACTTTTACTTCTTATCTCGTACTTTTAAACGCGAGCAAGAATCCAACGTGTTAAAATATATCGGAGTGCTGCTTGAACGGTAATCTTTTCTTTTCTAAACGGAATAGCAAAGATTTGTGAATTTAACCGTAAAGTAACTCTATTCTTCTTCTGTCTCACGACAATCCTTTGAAATCCTTGACGAATATACCCAACTTTTTAAAGTCAACACAGATTTTGTAAAATCTTTTGAAGATTTGACCAAAAAGTCTCTCTCTTTTTCTCTTTGGTTCTTCTTATCGGATTTTTGTTTTCTTCGAATGATTTGTTGAAAACACGAGCTTTAATAATATCATTATCTTTGTTGATTCTCGATTTTTAGATCTCACGAAGAACTTTTTCGTTTTAATTCAATTCCTTGACTTTCTAGTTGTTCGACTGACTTTAAGCTTCGTGCCATTCATATTTTGGAAGACGTATGTTCTCCATAGTTAGCCACTCGTGCAACTTGTAGCAGGCTATTAAAGCTCCAAGAAATATGGAGCCCCAACGGTGGCCTTTTAGGCGAGCCTTTTACTTTCCCACGTCGGATAAAACTTTTTTTTTATTTTACTTCTTCTTCTTCTTCTTCTTCTTCTTCTTCGAACTGCTGCACGAATACTGTAGAAAAAAAGAGAGAGAAAGGAAGATCCTATGAAGCTATTCTTTTTAACCTTATCTGTGGAGTTTCTTTTATCCTACTCCTCTTCTTTCTCCCATTTTTTTTTTAACCGAATCACCTATTACAAGTCTCCCACTAAAAAAAAAAAAAAAAATAAAAAATGTTGCACCGTATAAACGTTCTTGATAAAAGAAAAGAAAGATTAGAAAGAGATGGAGATAAAGAGAAGGAAGAAAAATTCATAGTAGACTTAAAACGTTAGCAAAGTTTTTATTATGAAAAATTTCTCACAGAATGTTCATTCTACCGTTAAAATTAAATATATATGTATATATGTATATATAAGTGAAGTCTTTATCGTGTCTCTACCTAGCTGCATATTGTAGAATAAACTTCATCGCTGGGTCCTCGCATGTTACATTCAAAAACACGGCTCTAATTTAAAGCTCGGATTTTACCTCTACCGCAAATAAATCGTCGTAAATTTTCTCCCACCGACCGGAAACAAAACGGAACGCTAAACGTTTTGAAGTGTGTCGTCCTGTTCGTATAATTACCGGTAGTAGAACGCAGGTGCGACATTGTGTAAAATACACGTGTACACGCACACGTTTATTTTACGCAAAATTACGAGCGATTAATTTTATAACAAAATTATCTGGTTTTTTTTTGTTATTTTTTTTACGAATTTAAATAATAATAATAATAATAATAATAATAATAATAATAATAATAATAATAATAATAATAATAATAATAATATTATAGCGAAACAAAGTAAACAAAATTACTTATTAATTAGAGAACACTTCTTCTTTTATTTCTTTTTTTTATTTGTTTTCAATCTTCTTTATTTGAATTTCTCTTATTTCTTTTTTTCTCTTTTTTTTTTTAATTTTTTATCTTTACTATGAAGTATCGACTCGACGATTAAATTCTCATTTGATCCTCCTCTCGCTTGATCTTTTTCTTTTTCTCTCTCTTTCTCTCTCTTTATCTCCTTTTCTTCTTCTCTTTTTATTTTTATCTAGATATACCTATGTATGTCTATCTCTATCTCTTTTTTTTTTATTTTTTTATTCTGTTCGAAAGAAAGAAGCGCGCGAGTAATTATGAAACGAGCTAGGGGAAATAATGGACGAACATTCTTGCGGCCAACCGCAAATAAAGTTCCCTCGGAAATCGAGCCAGTCAGTATAAAATGCGTTCCAGTTTAGCATGCCGGTTATTTAAAATTCGATTTGGAATAAAATATTTGTGAGAATTATGTAGATATAATTATATATATATATATATAATATATAAATTGAGATCACTGATAGGTACGATCCGATCTCGGCAGATTTAATTGAATATTTCGAATTTCAGATCGACCTTCGATAATCGCGATTCAATCGTGCATTCGATAACGATTTCACCCTATCTCCCACAACCTGAGCCCCCCCCCCTCACCCACCGTTCGTATCTTTCTTTATTTCTTTCCTTTTTTTTTTTTTTATATCTCGCTTCCCCTTTAATTTGCTATCCCACTTTTTCTCTTCTATGCACCAAGAATAAATTATATATTCCGATATGATAAAAAAAAAAAAAAGAAATAAAAAAGCAAGAGAAAGACCTGGTTGAGTTTAATCCGCGCAATTGCCTTTCCGATGCCACGCCATTTTGCCCGTTCGTTCTTTCGTTCGTTCGTTCGTTCGTTCGTTCATTCGTTCGTTTACCGGACGGCCGTTTTCCAATTTCGTTCTACCTTTTCTTTTATACTTATTTATTTCAGCCGTTTATAGCATCGTAATTTGTGCTACAAAGGGAGAACCTTGCGGCTTGTAACGTAGGAGGGGGATTTGAGAAGAGAGCAAAAGAGAAGGGAAGAGTAGAGAAGAGAAGAGAACTCCGAACGGCACTGTAAACTTTGTTGTTGAGAAAAAAAAAAAAAACAAGAAAAAAGTAGGATGAGCAAAGTGGAGCGAAAATGAAAAGTATCAGAGAGGTGGAGGTGATTGTACCGGTGGTGTAAGAATAAACAATATTGATCGAATAACAAATCGATCGGAACGGTGCAATAGCGGGACGAAGAGAAGAAGATAGAAAAAAGGGAGGGAGAGAGAGAGAGAGAGAGAGAGAGAGATAATAACTTGTTTTAAAAAAACCAATCTATAATATGCTACGTGTTCTATTATACGATTACTATTTGTATTTTTCTTGAAATAAATACGTATATAATTTAACTGTATCTAATATGTAACATCAAGAGACGTATAAGATTTGTTTTATTTTTTTAATATGAAATTTTTCTTTAAAATATGAAAATATTTTAATAAACATGTAAAATATTACATATCTCAAAGTTGTGGTAACGAAATGTAAAGGAAGTCAAAAATGGTGAGTTAAAGAATATGGGGTAACGACTAATATAGAACATACAGGAAATATGTATAAAGAAAACTGAGAAATGTTGATGTTTGATAAATATAATTGTTTTCTGTTGCAAAACGAAATATTTCGCTTGGTACTCGATAGTTTGTGTTGTTTACTTTTCGAGATATTGCAGTGCTCCATATTAGATGCTGTTCTATATTAAGTGCAGTTACCTTAAAAGTATATACATACATACATATATATATTTGTTCAATAGTTTTGAGTTATCGTTTGCTTGTAACTTGTAATTAGTGATAGTCGTAGGGATTTTAACGACGTTTTAATGAGCATTATTTACAGTTAGTACTTTAATAGTAAACGATAATGGTCGTTGATCGATATATATATATATATATATATAAAATACTAATTAATCATTAGACGATATTCTATATAATAGTAGTCGTAGTAGTGTTGCGTTGGTTGCTTTAGCTTCTGTGTACCGAGCGAGAGAGTACATATCTTCCAATGGCACATACATAGTGCATCCAGGTGTAGTTTGAAAAGCATGTAGGTCAAGCTAACAATGCCCATCGTGCACACACAAGAGAAGCCCGAGTGTCGTTGCTTTATAGCTAGACCGGTGACATCGGTTTTTTAAAATATTGCTCCTCGTGGACCCGGCTGATTGCGCTACCATGCTACGTTTCTTAACAACAAAAACTTCCTGGATTTACGGTGAAACGGTTTGTGTATTAAAGCTAGTGTAATTGAAATGAGAAAAAAGGGGTGGAGTGGGGGCAAGATAAATATGGAAAAAGAAAAATAGGAAAAAAGATGAGGAATCGAAATATCGATGATTTTACGGTAACGGAATATAACTTTTCGTGATTCTTTTTATTTGTATGGTATTTCAAATTCGATATTTATTTTATTTCTTGTTAAATATATATATAATAAAAAAAAATATCTTCGTCTCTCTCTCTCTCTTTCTCTGTCTCTCAAACGATGAGATATTTCGTTTATTTGAAAAAAAACCTAAAAGAAAAAGACAATATCAAAGTTCTTTTTGTTCACGGGTAATTAAACGATGATGATACCAGCCGAGGTTAACGAGGCACACGATCCTCCTCGTCGTAGCCTAAAAAATGATTTACATCGGTGACACCACGAGTATTCTTTTTTTTTCTTTTAAAGTTTTTCAAGCTTATAAATAAAAATGAGGAATATAAGTTGGAAAGGTGATTGTTCATTCACGCCAAAGTTACGCGCCGCCGAACACGAGTCACTGTGACGTATTGAAAGCGGTGGTAGTACGAGGGTGGTACTCTTGAAACAAAGAAACGTGCTGGTTATTGCTAAAGTATTTTTCTTCGGGTAAAGCTTCTCTCTCTCTGGCTTCATTCCAATGTTGAGCGTAAGTTAACAAAATGGGTCGACTAGTGAGTCGTCCGAGTAGATCTAAATTTTTGCTTCTTCTTCTTCTTCGTATTCTTATTCTTATTCTTATTCCTTATTCTTCTCTTATCTTTTGTTCTTATTTTACCATCCTCACTATTTCGAAAATAGTGACTGTTACTTATGAACGTTTACTTCGATAAAAAAAAAAAATTAAAAAAAACTATTCACCGTTAATCTTTCATGTATTCATTATTTTTATTTATCAAGGGTATATGATTATTTCATGCTGACGAGAAATCGATGCAAAAAAGTAAAAAAAAGAAAAAATAATATAACCATTCCATTTCCTGCGTACAGTATTTCTATACAGATATACATCCTATATATACACATATACAATCCATATATAACATATTAAACTTATACTTTTACTGTATGTCCAATCCGATTATTCATTCATGTTCAATCCGATTATTGATTCAGGTTCAATGATATTTTGTTGGTTATGTTGGACACAGATTTTATATTTTCTTTTTTTTTTTAACATCAACGGACTGTAGAATACATTTAAATATGAAGATCATAAAGAAGACTTTATATTTTCAAATATTCTCTATGTTACCTCAATTTTCATTCCAATTTAAAAAAAAAAAAAAAAGATGAAAAGATGAAACTTATTCGAACTAATAGCTATGATATTAAAAGTTATTGATACGAGTTTAACGTATTTTCACGATTCGAAGCTTTTTATTTCACAAAATAAAACAAATAATATACAAAGAACTAAAGCGTAGAAATCCATTTTAAGAAATCCAAAGAAAGGATTGGAAAATTCGAAAGAACGTTGGTGGTCTCTCACACAGATTTATCTACATTCGAAGCTCGCTTCCATTTTCTTCGATCTCTTACTCTTTAAACTCGACTTCCTATTTCTTCATACTCCTTCCTTTTCGCTTTAGCTAGTCCGTTTCCGCCCTTTAAATCTATAGATAGATACCGAATAGTTGTTCAGTGACATCATCGATTTGTTTATCACAAAGTAGTCCCGTAAATGCGAATGAAAATACGCGAACTGCATTATTTTCTTCCAGACTACGACGTACCTCGATATCAAGTTATTTTTCCTTCCCCAATCTACCCCACCTACTCCATTTCTGGGTTTCACTGATTCCAATGTGAGTAACCAATCCTCTCAAATTCCTTATCTATATATCACGTGGGAACAAACAAGGGATTAAGGTAAGCGAACTGTAGCTTCTATTCGCTACCAAGTTTGCTATACTTTCTACCGATGTTATACTATTCCATGTGATCAACCCCCTCGAGGGACAACGAAGCTTTTTCACCCTCTCTTAACGACTTCAGATTTATACAGCGCACACGTTAATTGCAAACCCCATAAGGTTAAAGTTTACGTAAATGGGAAGAAGAGTAAAGAAAAATCGTATTTCTGATTTGATGGTTTCATTTACAACTAAATTGTTACTTCCCATAGGAACCTTAGTCCACCAAATGGGGAAATTGGTTAAATGTTTGTTCTTGGTTATTGACTTATCTACTTTCTTAGTTACTTACTTATTTACAAATGATTATTGATATTATTGAGACAAGTTTCATTCAATTAAATGATTTGTATTAGGAATAAACGAATGTTAAATGGTATAATGATAGTTTGTTTTAATACAATTTGATATATTTGTTTGATTATTACGTGGATTTGATTTTTATATTATTCACATTTTTTTTACTTATCGTCATTAAAAGTTAAAAAAAAAACAACTAATAGAAATGAATTAAAAATTGTATGCTCGAATACTTTGCAGATTTTTTATTTCTGTTTTATTAATTCGAAGTTAATCATAATTTTGAAGTATAAAAGATATATAATTATTTTAACAAAAGTAAATATTAAATTTTACTTAAAAAGGCATTGAATTAATTTCTTCACGTAATATTTATATAAATCAACTAATTATACGTGTCCTAGTTTTTCAACGATATGAATAAATTCTTTTACAAATTTTTAAAATCGTATTAGTGGTGCAACGTTTGATTAACAGTTTCTTTTCCAAGCAGAGTTTGTATTCTCAAAAAATGTAAAAATTACGTTTGTTGTTGCTTATCTCTTTTTTTTCTTTTTTGTATATTTCTCAACAAAATGCATTTCATATTCAATAATATTTTGTTCGAATACTTTGTCAAAGTTCTCCTTCTTTGTTTCATTTATTATACTTTCTTATATTTTCTTCTTTTCTCTTATTTGATTCCTTTTCTCTTTTCTTTCTCGCCTTTCCTCATCTCTTTGTGCACAGAACAATAACTCCTTTCTACGAATGTTTGCATACCACGATTTAACTGTATTCCGTAAACAATAGTTATTACTTTCGAACGAAGTTAAAATGTAAATAACGTAGGTTTTTAAACTAAACATTATTTTTCCTATCATTTTGATATTTCAAATAATATTAGGAAATTGTTAGTTGACAATTAATTTAGGTATAAAAAAACATTAATATTTGCCTTGAAATAATAAATCTAACGTTTACAATTTATTAGAAAAAAAAAAAAGAATAAAAAAGACCGTGCGTAGTTTTTACAGGCGAAAGAAGTTAAAACTGCATAGAAATTTTCCCATGTGAAAAATAATCAATTGATTCATATATACAGTGAGTGTGTCTCTTAAAATTCTACAAAACAGAATAATAAAAAATGTAAATATTTATTTAAAAATTACATATTCATTGATATGCTTCGAATATTAAACAATTTCGATTTGATATTTTATTAGATGAAAATTTTCAATTGGAAATCGTTACTGATACAGGAATCCTAAAATAAATGTATTTTGGATTAACAATATTAAATATTAGTAGAGTATATTAGAAATTGGAAGTACCATATATGTATTTGTTAATTAATCCAAGGAAATATGTATTCTAGTTTGAGAGCACGAAATATTAATTCAACGTACCGTCCTCTTCAAAATCAGTCATCTAAGTCATAAGGAAAGTCATACAAACAACATTGAATAAAAGTATTTTGATTGAGGACAAAGTACCAGTTTGAAAGTCGATTTCGAGTAGAATGGTGCACCAAACCTATACTTCGTGCTTTTAAATTAGAACTTACATTACCTTCGATTAATTATCAATCAATTAAGATAAATCGAACACAGTATTGTATTACATTAATATATCTTGAAATGTTTAAACTAAAATACATCCGTTTCAACAATTCTGCCCAGTGATGAATCCGAATTGAAAATTTTCATTCAATATTATATCAGATCGAAATTGTTTAATATTCTAATTATATTATAGATACTATATATCATTTTTAAACAAATAACTATCGATTGATATATTTTATACATAAACTTACTATATTATTAGATTTTTCTAAAACCTTGTTCAATTGTAGATTAATTGTCCTTCTTTTTCTTTTCCTTTAATTTCATGTCGTTTTATAGAATTTTATTATTAACATCATTTAAAAAGTTTCATTTAAAAAATATTCCACACACATTGATTCTTCAAATTAAATTATTACGATTTTCTAAACATTGTATTAAAGTTATAAATACCGTTTATTAATAATAATTCATTCAAAAATAATCAATAAACGTTAAAGGTTTATAATGTGGATATATATATCTATATATAAAGAACGATATTATATTAAACAACGATAAATAATTATAATTAGAAAGCTTCTGGTGATTTAATTATATCTATTTGTATTGTCGAACGTAAACTAAATACGAAACGTTGTTTCTGTCGTCCAACGAAGCCCGAATTACAGTCGGATGCGTTACGTAAAAATATGTACATAAATTGTCAGGGATTTGGTATTTACCTCTACCATGCTACTACTACTACTACTACCACCTCATCCGATTCCATCTCTACCATTATCCATGGATTTACGCAGACCTGCTACGAGACTTTTGAGTTCGAACTCAGCTATCGTCAGGACGCAGGATGCTCGTTCACTTTGGAGACTTTTCGTTACGACCAATCGCTGTTATGTTTCCTTTAGTTATATTTTCTCTCTCTCTCTCTCTTTTTTTCCCTTATATTTTCATTAGTAAACTCTACGAAAAAGGAATGATACACGAAAATATTTCTTCTTGTTTTGATGAAATACTCGAAAAAAAGATAGTTTCACGAGAGAAATATATATATTTGTAACAAAAAGATGGATATAGAAAAACGAAATGAAATTCATATCTTGTATTTCTTCTATTGATAGAAATCCCAAAAAACAGTAGAGAAAGGGGTGTTATAAATAAATGAAAGTAAAGGAAGGTATAGAAACAAATAGAAAAAAAATGAAATAAAAGAAACATTCTATTTTTATTAATTTTTTTTTATTTTTTCTTTTTTCAACGAATATCACAAAATTTCGCATTCTCTGTATTGCGAGTAAAAAGAAAAAAAAACAGAAATAAATAAATAAAAAGGTAAAGAGAAAAAGATTTATAAAAATCGATAAAAATTTTTGGAATAGCGTAGGGTTGATAAGGAATGTCTCTAACAATAAAGGTTTAAAAAAGATGGTTTGTGAGTTGTGATGAAAGATGGTTCGAGAGCACAGCATTGAGAATAAAGCTAAAGAGAAGTGCACTGAATGGATTGTATGTACCAATGAAAGCCTTTATGAGGTTGATAGAGTGAATCGGAAGGTGAACTGCAGTCGCGAGAGAAGAGGACAAAGCACGGATGAAGAGTTGAGAAGCAGAAGATTTAGCACGTATTACGATAGGGTCAAAGGGAATAGTTTCGTTCGTTTACTCTCTGACGGTGACGAGTCTCCTGAGATACTTAGTTCCATATTAGCATTAAATTCTTGGAAGTATTAATATCGATTTTATCGTTTAAACTATCTTACGAAAGTTTAGATTCAACCACGTCAAACATCCAGCGAGTTTAAACGAAAATACTACGGTTAGTTATACAATATTATGATTATTTGAACTTTGATCAATATATTCAAAGTATTTAATATAACACTAACAAATTCATTGAAAATAATTAATATCGATATACAAAATTGATTACAAGTATTATTATTCGTAATGTTATTTTAAAATGATATAAGAGTTTGACGTAAGACACAATTTTGTGCATTATTACAGTATATAAACTGATAAGTAAATATTATTATTTCGATCTATTAAATAATAGAAATAATAATAAATATGACAAATTCTTCTAACGTTGTAAGAAAAATAATTTTTAATCTAAACTTGCGGATAACAATCGGTGGTTCATTGTCAGTTTCTAGAGATTAATATAAAATTTCGTAGTTACATATATCGTACAGAGGATGAGGATAATCGTAACGAATAGTTTGAAAATATAGGTTGAAATATTTGCATAATTATTTTTCTTTCCTGGTAGAGCTCATAAATTTGTAATGATTTATGAGAGTCACGTCGTCGTTTACCCACGTCGTCGTCGTTGTCGTAGTCGTAGTCGTCGTAGTTGTCGTAGTCGTCGTTTGGGTTTACAGTTGGGTATAACGTATAACGTGGGCAAAACATTGTGATAAATCATTATCATCGAGCATCTGGGTTGTGCTCCGTTCCGAGTCCGTGCGTGTTTTACGTTGAATCGAGATACCCTGGTCACATGGACAAAGAGAAGGGCGAGGTTTGCAAACGAGCTATTTCGGTTCTCATTTGGTTCGTACAGCATCCACGAAGCTCTATCCTCGTATGAGCTAACGCACCAAGTAGATTTGTCATGTTTACGTGAGCTTGGTGTACCGGGCTATGGATCAAAGCTATCGTCGCGTTGTCCACTATCGACTCGTTCTTGGTAATACTGGACTAGAGACAACGTGTGCCAACGTTACCCCCAGGACAATCAATTGTCTGTTGCCTCTCCTGTAAAAGCCATTGTGACGTTACTACCTCTTTGCAGAAAGTCAAACGACGATGTACTAATCGACGAACCTCTACGATAATAAGTGTTAACAAAAGCCAATGAATCTATATAAAAAAAAAACTATCCTTTTCTTTGTTTTCTTTCTCTCTTTTATTCATTCGTTCGTTCGTCGAATAAACGAAACTAAATCGAACGTTTAATAGTTCATTTTCTCTCGATCGAGTTCATTGATTTTATCGTTTATTTCGTTAAAAGATATAATTTTTTTTTCTTTTTACACAATTCGCTCTAATACGAGTTTAGATTCGTACAACTTTGAAAAAAAAAATAGAAACTACAAAGTAACACGGTTTAAAACGTCGAGATTACAATTTAACAAATTTCCTCTTTCTCTCTGCTTAGCCCCTTTTTTCTCTCTCTCTCTCTCTCTTTCTCTACCCCGCGTTGTTATCTCGCAAACAACGTATTGAGCTTTTTAACGCGAAGCATCGCAAGGGAATTAATCACTGTCCGTACTTGCTAGTATGCTTTGGGAAGGGGGTTACTTTTTTTTCCCCCCTGACCTTTTATTCTATAGGTTGATGTAAAAAAAAGGGTCGATATGATTTATTAATTTACCGATAAATATGTTTAAAGGGAATATCAAAAATGAAAAAAAAAGATAAAGAATGATAAAAGAATAGCTAACTAATGTTTACGCGTTATTTAAATGATATTTATTTGTTTACATTGCAAATAAGTTAGAATATACTTTCTTTATGGTTACTTATGTTATTGTTAAAAACATGTTGTTGTACTAATATAATCGTATATTTTGAGATGGTTGAAATTCATATCTCACGGATGTTGCTACCAATGGTAAATTTAATACGCGAGAAGGAAAGATCATAGTTGCGTGTAGATGACTCGCGATGTCATGAATATTCGTTAGATTTATCGAGTTTTTTTTTTTTTGATATGGTCGTATCTCTTTTTTTCTCACCTTCCTCTTTTCCTTTTTTCGAACGATTACAAAAGCGAAGTTTACGAGTATGTACGATCCAGTACGATACCTATATACATACATGCATTCATATTCACATTCACCATTTACATTTACACATACATATATTTTATATATATATCGTTCGGACATACATATCGTGCTATTTCGTGAAGTCCTCATGTAACAGCTGCTAAAGCTTCGTTCGTTGGTCAGGAAAGCGGAACAGAAGTTTTTTTTTTTCGCTTTTACCGAATTGCTTTGTTGCAGACTGCTACTGTCACTCATGACTTTGGATGAGATATATACGTATGTGTATATCTATAGATGTATATACGAATTGTATATACGTATATATTTCCATATAGAAGTAACTTTTGACGATTTAGTCTCTTTCACGAGATTTTACTGTTTTTCTTTTTAAGCTTTTTTAACGAACAACAGCTTGAATCCCTGCTGTTTGTCATAATCAACGATAAGAATAAGAAACAATTGACTCATAAATCATAAAAAAAGGGGAGAGGGGAAGCAAAATATAATAAAATTGGCTTCGGGGGATGAAGTCTCAAAAATATTGGTCGAATAAATACAAAGCAGCTCGAAAACGTATAGAAAATATTCACTTCGTTGATTCGATTCACGTTGACGATACTAACGTTTCTACGGGACCCGGATGTGAAACTAATTAACGTTTTCAAAGGATCCAAATCGTACTAGTAGATCATTTGGCCACGATCAGTATTATGTTGTATAACATCAAACGTAATGTGAACGAATGTTTTTAGATTTAGCTCTTTGATTTTATCTAACTTAAATATTTTCCTTTGAAATTGTTTAATGGAATAATTTAACTATATAGGTGTAACCAATATCAACTTCGTTATGATACCTTGCTAATTATCTCATTCATTGGATATTATATTTCATTTTGATCAATTTAAAAATTAATTTTTATATTGAAACACAAAAATGTGTATCGTCACACTGATAAAAATTATAACTTTTTTTTCTAATAAAATAATAAATAAAAGCAACGATACTTATAGTATATTGAGATACTCATATTTGAAAATAATCGTATAATTATGATAACGAAATTTCGTTAAAAAATTCGAATCATTATTTTAGTATTGAGAAAAAACCAATAATCATATAGATAGGAAAAAGGAAAATTAAAGCCCATTATATAAATGATAAATCGGATGAAACATTTTCTCTCGATGGACACGATTCGTTGTATTTAACGATGAAATACTCGGATTGATTAAACGCGCGAAGTGTTTTAAACGAGTGCGCATGTACGTGCATTTAACAATTTGTTTAACCAGTTTAGACGAATTCGCGGAGAGGTATTTTTCCAATCTTGCGCATGAAAATGGCGTAATTGTTCGATTATTGGTTTTACGATCGATAGAAATACATATATATATATATAAAGCCAAATATTATATGTATATTTATTGTGTATAATTGCGTCTACAAATATACGTCACGTGAATATATTACAATCGCGTAGAGACATATAATATTCGTGTATCTCGCAATTACTTTGTTATTCGTGTAAATAAATGATTTTTCATCGGAGAAAACGATAGGAAATTTTTTTTGTAAACGTCATATAATTGTTAACGGTCAAACGATTACAAAATAACGATCATTTGTTGTACGCAATGGTGCTTGCTTGCTTGCTTTTTATGTGTTTACTTTCAACGATCGATGTCGATTCATTTATCAGATAGCTCTTCATTAAGAAACACGTTTACTGCCGATCAACGTCATCGTTATTATTTTATATTATATATATATATATATATATATATATATATGTAAGGGTGAGAGAAAAACGAAGAGTGCGAGTGTATGGTGTGCGTGAAAACAATTGATGAATGTGAAAGATGTGTAAGAGTATGCAGCGATATTGGGTATAAGTGTGAGTGCACACAGCGATATGGATATGAGTGTGAGTGCACGCAGCGATATGGATATGATTGTGAGTGCACGCAGCGATATGAATATGAGTGTGTCTAGCAAGAAAGAAAAGCGAGCGTGCACCCCGAAATATCTCGAAAATTCGGGGCGAAGAAGGCGATCTTCGCCTTCTTGATTCGGTGTAACTATTTGTGAGTGAACGAGTGTAATACGAGTGTACTTAAGATTCCTAACTATTGTTACTTACTTTTCTTTTCGATTTCTGTCTCTTTATTATTATATTAAAGCTTAATATTTAAGTATTTGTTCTATTATAATAAATATTTCTATTTAAATTCAATAAATCTTACATATATATAAATGAATTTTAAATAATGAAAGATATTTGAACATTTCAATTAAACTTATAATTTTGTTAATTATTTTTATATTCTTCTTTTTTCGGTCTGTCTCTTTTTCTATCTTCATTAAAATACGTTTACTCATTTCTCTCATTTTTATTATTTTCTCGATTATATTTCATCGGGGTTTTTTTCTCCCTCTTTTTTTTTTTTTTTTTTTTTTTTTAACTAAATAAATATCATTTAAAACGTAGAGTTTCCTATTTAATTTTCTATCCATTTTTTAAATCGAATAAGAGTTTTCATATATTTTTATTTTTCACGTTGATATAAACAGTAACATAATACAGATATATTATCGTATAACGTTCGAAAAGCTTTTACGAAAAAAAGGGGAAAAGGAAAAGAGGCAAACGTTAACGCTTATCCATCTTCGATCCTCCGGAGGAAATTTCATTCATTTTCTTCTTTTTTCTTTTCGCTCTGCACCCTTTCTTTTTTTCTTTTTTTTTTACTCCTTCCCCTCCTTTTTCCTCTTCACCCCACAAACGGTTGATTAATATCATCAAAGAGAGACGGGGAAACAACCGAAAATTGATTCGATCGCATTTTTCAATGTTCGAATTAAATTCACGAACGGAAGTTGGTATACTCGTGATCTCTTTCACTTTTTTTCTTTTTATTCTTTTTTTCGGGTATTGGGGGATAGTAGGAAAGAAGGAAGGAAGAAGAAAAAAGAACATGTTATTTATGAAACACTCAGTAAAGTCATTAGTCTTATGGAAACTACTACCACTATCAAAACCCCAATGTGTATCTAGTCGATTCTATTCGAATACACATTGCCGTTGAAAAACTTTCCAAAGTTAAACTCGTTTGAAATGCTTCAAAGCTTTTACTTCCTTCCCCATAACTCTTTCCTAAACTATTAACCCTTTTTCTTCGACGCGCTTTTGAAATAAGGTGTTTCCTGTGAACGAAACTCATCCCTAGTAACTTAACCCCGACTTATTTACGTAATACTTACTTGATACGTTATTTGTTAAGTGTTCATTTCTTTTTTTAAATAACGTGTATATAATACAGGTCTCCCTCCAATAACACGGTAGATAGGTTCCTAGAAAATGCCGTGTTATTTGAAACCGTGTTGTTTGAGACCCAGAGCCAATGCAAAAAGGGGGTTGCGTTCCGAAAACTTTTTAAAAATAAATATTTTTTTTTTTTGAAATGACCAACTTTATTTTTATTAAAAATATAAATGTCTGAACAATATAAAACCAAAAATATTATTTTAATTTATAACGCAACTTTAATTTAATAAATTTCTTCATCGTCACTGCTCAGTTTAATCAACCGAAAACGTTTTTTTCGGTGGAATGATATCGTCTTCACTTTCAGAACGTTTTTCTTCACTTAAACTTCTTGCATCTTCTTCCCTCTTTAAAAAATCTGTAATTTTACTTTGCTTGTTGTTTCTTACCAGGTCATTGTAAATTTCTCGGTATGGAGCTAGACAGTTTTTATGCTCTTTTTTGAATTTTAGGCTTCTTTCTGCGGAAGGGTCTGCATTCAAAACAAATGATTCGAGATTTTCAGCTAAGTTTAGGCCTTCTTGTAATATTTTTAATGTTAACTTATTAACAGCACAATCATCATCAGTGCTAGTATCCTCAGGATCAATTTGATTTACAGTTTCGGATACCATTTCCATCAAATCCGCTTTGTCAACTAGTGGAAGAAGTTCCACTAATAAACCTTGAACGTCCACAATAGCCATTTTCACAAAACCTTCGCCTCCGATTGATTTAGCAAGTTCTGATATGCAACCAATCTCATTTTGTGACGATTCACGCATGTTTTCTATTTTAACTGAAAAGAGTCATATCTTCTTCCAACGCGCATTTAACATTGATGTTTTCAGTTCACAACAGCGTGAGTAACTTTTGATTTCAGGCCATGGAGATGAAAAAAAAAATACTTTTCGTAACACTGTATCTTCAAGATGGCAAGCCTCGCCGCGGCTGTAGAAGTACAGTGTTGTACAAAGGTTTTTTGAAAGGAAACAGTTTTATAGAATACCGTGTTGTAGGAGGGTTTCAGCAATTATGAATCGTGTTATGGCGAAATCGTTTTAGGAGAAACTGTGTTGTTGGAGGGATACCTGTATATAATTTATTTTTCTTTAAAATGATATAAGTTGAATTTAGAATTTAAGAATTAGTTTAACGCGAATGTTAAATAGAATATTTAAGAAAAAAAATCGTTAAGCTTTTTTAATCTCTTGACATACAATGAAGTTTTTTTATGTGCCATTGTATACTTTGACCTGACGTCTCCAAAACGTTTAAAACTGTTTTCGGTTGTTTCTGCTTTATGAAGTATCACATGCTACAAAATTATTAAATTATTATTTTATAGTATTACTTAATTAATTAACAACCTTATTGAATTTTATAAAGCAATGTAAATTTCAAAATAAAACGCTTTTAGGGCGTTTAACATTTCATTAGTGTTTGAAAATCTTAAATTTCATGACAATCGTGTTACAATTAGATTTGTAATAATCAATTGAAAGAAACTCACACTTAGTTAAATTCTGCTTTATTTTTCTTTTTATCTATTTGTCTGAATAGGGAGGGTGAAACGTTTTGGAAATCGTTGTTTACAATATTTAATAACTGGTGATTATATCGTCACAGCTCGACTGATACAAATATACTAAACGAAGAATAAATATGTCATGCTGTGAACATGTAAACATTACGGAGGACAATGAATGCTAAGCGTAAGGAAAATAAAACGTTAGTTGTAGGTAAGTTGTCAAAATGATATAGTGCGGTGATATACGCAATTTTTCCAAATAATTTCGTGATTTTGTGTTTAGTATAGTTTTTTATTTTCTTTCAAATTATCTTATTATATTTTTAACGCTCAAACGTTTTACGTTTATTTTATTTTTGTATTTTTCTTTCCATTCTTATTTTTTCAATCATTTATTAATCGTACGGTTCATCCCTCAAATGAAAATAAATTTTTTAAATTTTCTTTAGAATTATTTTTAATACTCGAACGTTTTACGTTTATTTTTTTGTTCTTGTATTTTTCTTACCTTTTCTTATTTTTTCAATCATTTATTAATTTTATTCAGTTAGATTTAAACGTTTTACTCGTCGTTGATTTTCTTTATAAAAAGTTAAATTTTTTTTATTGTTCGTCGACTGATTTCTCTGTGTGTTTATCCAGCGTAAAACTTTCTTCCATTTTTTTTGCGAGAACTTTATATACGTTCAAAGTTTGTCGTTTCCGAGTATCTAAACGACACTTTCACAAACGAGTCGTTGAAAACTAAGATACGCGAAAATGTTACGGTAAATTATCTTCGAAAAGTGCTCCTATCAAAATAGTTCATGGACAAGAATCTTTCGTCGTACAACGAAAACAAGTATGAATTGTATGGTATGTATGTATGTATGTATATATGTTTTATTATCGTAACAATAAGAAAACAACGATTAGACGAAAGTATCGCGATTCGTGGAGTGAAATTATTCGATAATTATTTCATTGATAATAACCACTAGGATTTTGTTTGAAGTTTAATTATAATTCATGAAGTTCATTTTAATGTATAATAAAAAGAAAAAAAAATAAGACAAATTTTTCTTTTCTCAACGTATAGTGTTTAATAGCATGAAAATGTAATTATTTGAATATCCCAGTTATTCAATTAGTTTGGATAAGCGAGAATTCACTAAGCAAATTGACAAATTACTAGTTTGTTAACACGATACATATCCTTGGGCTATTTGAAATAGTCTCTCGTTCAACGTGAATAAATGAGGGGTCATTCGAAGTACGATTGAAACGAGGAAGAACGGCGAAGTAAAATACTATATGAACTACCATCAATTCCAAATGGTAATATATTTATATATTTTTTTTCTTTTTTTTTGTAATTTTTCATTGAAGTACGAAGGAGAGATCATTAATAAATCGTGCGTTTACGGAGAACAAAAATATAAACGATTATATTATATATCATAAGTATAAATAATATTGCATCGAGATAATATTACGGTTATCGTTAAATTATGAAATTATTTTTGTTGAAAATTGTTTCTATGTTTTTAGATGATATTTTGTAATGTCTTTTTCTTTGATATTTTTTTTATAGGGAATATAACTTACGTTTCCATCGTAAAATTGTATCAAACCGATGTTGTCCTGTACTGCGAGATGATACACACCACGAAAATAGTGTGAAGTTTACAGGAGAATATTAAAAATTTGCAAAGATAGTATATATATATGTGTATGTACAAATAGTCCATGTGTTCAAACATATACCGAAATATTTGACTTTTTCAGCTCGTAATAGAGTTACTTTGTGAAGTAGATATATTTTATGTTAACGAAATGTATATCCACACAGTAAGTCAGAGAAATATTCGGATACTTTTTTAAATGAAATCACTTTTTCATTTTTTTTCTTTTTTTGAAATTAGTCAAAGAGTGCTCTGAATTTTTGAATAGATATGAATAAATTAGTATACTTTACCTATTGCGCAAGGTATGTCTAGAATCAGAAAAAGAAATTAATTTTTTTGTTCTTTTAAAACATTAATAAAAGATACAAAGTAAAATTATTCGTTTTTATAATATTATCTATTTAAAAAATTCTTCGGCTGTGTAATGTTTTTTTTTTTCGTCTGACAATTTATCCGTTAGAAATAACTTCTCTGGAATATTTTGCATCATCAATCACATGAGAGGAAATCAGTTTGGAAAGATCTTATTTTAGATATGCTTGTTTCTCACAAGTAAGTTAATATTGTTTGATCGTTTATGTTATTTATCGATAATCTCGAGAATTAGAATGAAAACGATATGAACGTATGACAAAGTTACGTAGGTATATGAAGAAGGGAGAAAAGGAAAAGTGGTGTTATCGAGAGGAAAATACTTTTATTTTGCGAATGCCGGAAATTCTTTGTATGTGTAGCGGAAAAGGGCGTTATCCAAGTCCGTTTCGTAATGAGTTTAATGCAGAAGTTTTCCGAGTTAGCCATTCGTTTCCATTTAACACGGCCCGGAAGATTCTTTAAAGTTTATCCGTATGACCCCCACTCCCACCCCATCTATTCTTTACGTTGGATTATCTTAGTTGTGTGGTTGGTATGTAATATTTAAATTTTCTAGTTCGTATCGCATCAACTTTGTTCTCAAACGCTAAACTCGAGTTTCATGATCAAAATATTATTTTACTCCTTCTTTAAAATGTTTATTAATCATCGAGATATAAAATAATATAATAATATTTAAATAAATTATCATCACAATTTATCTCTTATTTTTTTCTTTTCAGTAAACAAAAAAAAATAAATAAACAAACAATATCTCATTTACCATTCTTTGTTGTTTTTTGTCTTTGTTTTACTTAATGGAAAAATCTATAAGAAAGAAAAGTAAAAAGAGCAATTAAAAAAAGGTACGGAAGAAAATGGAAGTCGAGAAAAAGTCGGATTTATGACACTAATTGAAACTCAATTGTTAATTTAACTTTGATCGAAAGTTTTATCATGGTAGCAGGAGAGAAAGGAGGGTGATGATGGTGGTGGTGATGGTAGATGGTAGATGGTAGAGGGGAAAGCTAAGAAGAAGGGAGTCTAGTGGTGTAACACCAGAAACTTTAATTCACGATTCGAATGGACCAAAAGTTTTCTCTTGGTGACGAATGGAAAGGAAGTATCCTCGAGACGAGATGGAAAGTTCAAGAAAGAAAACAAATTCGGGATCGAACGGTTAGAAGTGAAGAGAAATTCAAGGGGAAAGAAAAGGAGGAGTGGGGGTTGGGAGAGTGGGAGGAAACAGATTGACTAAACGGAAAGATAAAGGATAAAAAAGGAGAAGTGATAAGAGTAGGATAGAGAGAGAGAGAGAGAGAGAGAGAGAGAGAGAAAAGGAAGAATTCCGGGTATGGTTATCCAAGTTAAAGGGGAATTGCAGTTGGAAATGCAAGTGTGACGCGGGAAATTGCACTTTGCAACCAGCCGCAAAGGGTTTCCTTTCGAACTGCCATTCTGTAGCTTTATCGCGTTCACGCAGCTCTCGAGTTTTCAGGGAAGAAGAACCTAAATGCCACTTTATATACCATGAACAACAAGTAACTCCTTTCCTAACTTTCTTTACTTTCATGTAATTATTATAACTAATATTTTGTTGCTTAACATGTATTTATTTTCATCGTACTATTTCTTTTTTTAACCCTCTTTGTCATTTTATTTATATTCTCGATTAAATATATTCGATTGTATAAATGCAACATTATTTATAAATCATTTAGACACTATTCTATATAAGAACGATTTATTATTTTTTATATTATTAATTAGATGTATTTTTTAATTTTGCTAATTTTTATATATTTTAGAACTTTTATTTATACTTATCATTTGTTCATAATACGAACGATATTGTATTTATTAAGTTTCGTTCAATTTTTGTATTATTATACATATACAGTGGGTGTGAAATTGTAGTTTATTAACACTTTGACTGCCATGTTGGTCATATATGACCAGCCACGGTTTGTCCTGACACCCCACGGTGGTCATTGGTGACCGGAGTGTATGAACCTTTTACAATTGTAAAAAACTAAATAAAAATCTAAAGTTAGTGTATTTGAATATGACCGATATATGGGAAATACTTTGAAATAAAAAATGTCCTATTGAACAATTGCAATTTCTTATATTAACATCAATTTATTATTATTTTGCTATTATATTTTGTGAATAATAAAAATAACGCCGTAACGTAGTGGACAAAACATATGATTTCTGTGTGGCAGTCAAAGGGTTTTAATTAATTTTTGATAAACTATAAATTTGTACATATTCTTGAAAGTTTCTCCAATAGATTTTTTTACAATTTACATTTATTTCTAAAGTAAAGTTTATTTGTCTTTTCTTCTTTTGATTTTATTTTTATTTTTATTTTTATTTTTCTCGATAAAGCTCTCAAGTACGGACAACGATAACGATAATCGATGTCGAAATAATTGTAAAGCTCCTCACCCGTTATCATGATCACACCTATAATCATACGTATTCGTACTTAGTATATATCCCGGCTATAAGTACATACATACGTGCCCTAATAACGTTTCAGCTTTCTCACGGGTGAGCAAAAGAGAGAAAGAGAGAGAGGGGAGAAAAATCGTTAAAATTTCAATATGTACGATCGTTCGGTACTCCAAGTTACCTTACATTTCATGTTTTTTTTATGTCGTTGGCACGAACGCGACTTCGATATCGTTCTACGTTGATCACAAACGCATTATGCAAACTTTCATCGTTCACGTACATACACACACACATAATATATATGTATATATGTACTTCGATAGAGTGTAAAAGTAAGAGAGAAAGAAAATCGTGAGTTTAGTGAGTAACTTTGACAGTCGATCATCGTTCGAAGATTAATATCGGTATTTCTCCTTTAACACAAATGACATTTTTTTGTCGTTAAAAACAAAGAGAGAGAGAGAGAGAGAGAGAGAGAGAGAAAGAGAGAAAACAAAGGGACGTTGTTTAAGTCACTTCGTTTGTCATATTGATGATATGTTTTGATCAAGTTTAATTTTTTTGAAATTTTTTTTTTTATAATATCGATAACGTTCGTTGAAGATTACTTTGCAATCTATATGGAATAAAACAACGTCTTCTCGCAAATTACACGGAACATGGTTGAAATGATTTTAATAGCAGTACCAATGCTCTATCCTTCTCTATTTATCTCTCTCTCACTCTCATGATCGTTCTCTCATCTCATATTTGAGGTAGATAAGGCATGTTGAATCTACGGTGGTGGTGGTGTTGATGGTGTGGAGCACAGATATACCATTATGATTCGATGAGTCGGCAATAATCGTCTTCGTTCGAGTTTAAGCGTCTCAACATCGAGACTCAAACTTCAAATAGGATATGACGTTTTCCATATAACACGCTTTGACTATTCGTGTCGGTTGTACAGAGAAGAAGCTGCCTAATATTCCGGTTAAAAATATTTTTAACGTTTTGACGTTAAAACGTCGATATATTTATATACGACGTCAATATGACAATCTTTATGTGAGAAATATTTTTTTTTGTTTTACTCGCAAAAGTATTTTTTCTTTCTTTTTTTTTAAGAGGATTATACAACGTTATCTGAATCGATGATTGATTCATTATTTGTTAAATACGATTAGGAAACATCATTTATCTCTTAAGGAAGGAAATATTTGACAAATAATTGTATTATTTTAATAATACTGTTAATTAAAGTTTTCTAGCAAGTTTTATCGGAGTTAAATACTTAAGAGGATTAACTTTAAAGAGAATTATATAAGTTAATATTGGATTTTAAGAAGTATATATATAAATGAGAGAACCTACTTTGTTGAAGTTTGAAAATCAATCGGGTATTTAGCGAAAAGCTTTTATTTGCACGATTTGCTTTCTCATATTTGTTGAAATATTTCTACATTTTTCTTTTTTTTGTTCGAATTTGTAACATAGCATTGAGAAAGACAGACGGAGATAGAGATAAGTTTAATAATAATAATAATAATAATAATGATAATAATTACACACACAAAAAAAAATAAGAAATTTCGTAGCAAAATTATTTGCCAAAAAGGTGGCATTCTTGTTTAAAATGCGTAGCACAAGATAGTTCCTTCGTTAAGGTGGAAGACAAATTAGAGATGAATTTTTTTCTAACGAAGAATTCTCTTCTTCGATGTGTTTTACCTACTTCGCATCATTTAGGTACATAAAGCATATATGTAAGCTCACGTAGGTGAATCTAATGAAACGAGCTTGGCTTTTAATTTTGAATTTTGTGTATCCTTCAAGAGAATATTCAAAAAAAAGTCTTTTCATAGTCGTATATGTGTCAGAAAAGTTTTCTTTTCGCATAGAATAGAGTTGACCTTTCTAATATTTTCAACGAATAAGAGAATGTGCTTCAGGTACAAGGCATATGTGTACATTTTTCTTAATTATCGCGAGCTAAGAGACAAAAAGAGAAAGAGAGAGAGAGAGAACATTGAACACTTATTCATCTCTCCAGTCATTTATTATCTCGTTTGATATTTTCTCTTATTATTATAAATAATGATTTATTTCCTTTAAATGCAAAGACGTACGTAACAAATCGTAGTTTCTCTTCTTCTTCTTCTTCATTGATTAAATTTTCTCATTAAGATTTATATATCTATCTCTTTGACAATTATTTTCTTTTAATTTAATCTTATAATGATTTATCTCTTTCTTTATTTTTCTTTGTCTTAATAATATCGGCTAATTTTATTTAAAATTTTTTAAATAAAATAGAATATTATTCTTAATTTAACCCTTCGTTCTCTATTTAAGATTTCGTTATAAGCCTGTCGCGAAATAATGACTTCCGTCTGGTGTTTGGGACCAAGTTTGGAATTGTTCTGTCAGGTGGTGGTAGAGTGGTGTCTCATCGTAAACTACGGAGAGTAAACTTCGACATTTGCGTACGGATATCAAAATCGCGATACAAGTAACTTTACTAAATGCATGAACTCTCGAGAACACAGAGAGAGAGAGATAGAGAGAGAGAGAGAGAAAGAGGGAAAGAGAGAGAGAATGTCTGCGATCTAGCATGCATCACCCTTACTACAAAGTAAGCCTTAAGCTATTAATTATTTCCTTCCTCTTAGATGAACCGAACAAACCTTGTATGTGGTTGTCGTTACGTAAATATATCGTTTATCTTCTATGTATACGTTTAATAGAATCGTTCTTGCAACAATTAACGTTTCATAGTCTGTTTAATATTACAATTTAATTACTCTTATATGATGTATTCCAGTCAATTATTATTAAAGTAACAAGCTATATATATATATATACATAAGTAATAAGCTATATTTAATATGATATATTATTATCGTTTAATAATTTTATTTACAAGGCTTATTATTTTTTTAGAATAACACATTAATATATAACATATCTCGTAATTATATAAATCTTCAACGTTGGTATTCAGGTAAGAAGTATTATGTTGCATTGACGTAATTCATGATGATATTCATCACATCTGCTACTTTTCGTGGGACACGAGAGAATACTTGGGAGAAAGGTGGTCGTGACATAAATATGAGATACTAAATTCTCCGTGAGGTATAGGTGGGTGTGTGTATATCAAAACATTCTGAATTTTCATTGCTTATTGTATATTATATAATTCTGTTACTTTTACTAAGAACTTTATGGTATCATCTGTTGACTTATTTGCATCATTAATGCATGTAATATACACATAGATATATACGTAATATGTATGGTCTCTTAGCTTCTTTGCCAATATTACTTGAAGTGCATACATACATATGTGTGTATGTGTGTTGTTAGACTACATACTCACATAGTGAGTAATGTACATAATATCGATATGAATATCTGTATTATATATATATATGTTACGTGAAACATATTTATATTCCCAGATGAAACAGAACGTGTTACAGCATAGATATGTTTATATTATGTACACATTTATTAGTATATTGAGATAATGTGTTTGTTTTATACGTTTCATGTATGCATAAATTTGTGTAATTTGGTTATTGGAAATATGTATCTTTACATCTGACGTATTCTACAAATGCACATGCGACTATTCTGTAACACAATATTTTATGATATATTTTATTAAGTGATCAATTTTTGTCTATTCGCCAATTGTAACTTGAAAACTAGCACAAATATTTGGACGTATTTATTTCGAGAGTACTAGAAAGAGTAATTCAATTAGGGCGATGATTAATCGGATAAAGTAATGAATCATTTTATGATTATACATTATGGTTGTTCGATTTTCCAGAAATAATATTTTATACATATACACGTAATTATTAATTGCGAAGAACAGTTAATACAATTGATAAATTATTTTTACGATCAGTATTGATAGAATTATCTGTGAATCCCAGTTATATAACAAAAAAATATCATAAAATCATTTTACGTTCCGTTTTAACTATAATATAATATAGATAAAAAAAAATCTTTCATTCGCAAATCATTATCGTTTAAATCAAGCAAACGGTCCGTGAAGTTTTAAGTAGAATATCCGTTTAATTTATTACCAATTAAAGCGTCTTCGTGGTCGAGATTAGCTCAAGGTTTTGAAATTAACGCGTCGGGATGGTGGTAGCTACTAAAACGTGCGTGGAATGAGTTAATACCCCCCCCCCCTACCTTCCCCTCTTTCTAGAGTAGAACGCATCTGGATATTGGCTACTTTGTTACCTTGTTTAACGGGGTTTCCTTTGGTAAGTAAGAGAATTTAATTACCTTTCTCTTTATAATCCTTTTATTCTCCAATTAATTTTCTATTTTAAAATGCCATTAAATAAGATCGTTATATCGTCGATTATATTATAATAAAAAAAAAACTTAAGAGAATGGGAGGAAACAAATCCTGTTTTTTTTTTTAAGTTGAATTTCAAAGAAGATCATTTGACTTGATTTTAGAATTAGACGAAGATTTACGAAATGAGTACGAATTACAAAGAAAGAAGGGGTGAAGGGAAGAGATAGGGGTAGGGAAAGAAGAGAACTAGAGAAAGGATGATAGAATCGATCAGATATTCGGGTAAGTTCGGTCAAAGACTGATGTAAGCGTTTTACACTGAATGTCTCGCATTGATCAGAGACCTAGAAGATTCTAATTTCTCTTGTGATCAATTTGAACATCGCTATCTCGGTGGTGGTTACGACAGTGCTTCAGATCAATTTGCCATTTGAATTCTAAGGTCTTGTCTTTTCTTTCTAACGAAAATTTTCGTTTGTCTCTTTTATACTTACGTATGTTAATTTCTTTTTTTTTCATTACTTCTTTGACTCGAAATTTCATTAGGAATTAAATAATACGCCTGTAATTTATACGCTTAATTATATATAATTATATTTAATATATTAATATAAAAATTAATATATTAATACACATTATATATATATAATTATACGTAAATTATACATTTGTAGAATTACAAATAATATTTCAGTTATTTTGTCAATTCTTTGATATACACCGGTTTACTTTTATTATTTTTCTCGTAATATTCCGTTGTTTTTTTGTTTTGTTTTTTAAATTGTTAGATTTTAGTCATTTATTGGTTCTCATATAACACAGGCATATGTTCAAATTGATTGGATTAAAGCATTGAGCAGTATACCCATTTGAAACCTTTTGAAGAAGATCGTATAGAAAATATGAAAAAAAATGGTGTTTCACTTTTGTATTAAAATACGAAATAACTTTTCCTCGACCTCGATTTTAATTAATATTCAATTTGATCTCCAAGCAAATGAAGTTACTATGTTGTATAGCAAACGTTATCGAGAAACAGGACGATATCGAAACATTCGATCCAGTATTAATATTGCGCTTTATACAACGAATACTGCGTAGTCACGCTTTCGAAATGGATTTGACGCTAGTAGCGAGCTGTTATACCACAAAGTTCAAATATGGAGATAACATTATTTGCGAGGAGGATCAAGTTTACCAATTCCCTTTGCATCGATACCTTCTGGTAGCGAATTCTGATCTTCCTAGGCGCATTAACACATTTTAAAGTAAGTGCTACACTCGCGTTTTAGAACATTTTAAGATTAGGATTATATAATTATTATTGATTTAATAGAATTTTGTCAAAAGTTTGATATTGTATCCTTTGAGAAATATTTTATTTATTAATTTGTGACTTTATTATTGCCATTATCTAAATTTTAATAATATTATAATGTGTATCGTAAAAAAAAATATAATTGATAGTTATTAATTTTATCGTAGATTTAATATGATTTTATTTTTTAATAGAATTTATATTTAATCAGAGATGGTCATAATTTTGGATAAAAGCTTGTTCTTATTTTTCGTTTTCTTTTTTTTATTTTCATTTTCCGATTAATAGTTTCGCTTAAAGTTGATAAAATAACGAACGTTTGTTTCATTTTCCATGAAAAATAAAAAGGAAAAAAATGTTATTTGTAATCGCAAATATGAAATCGTTTGAAATTTTACTCGGATATTTGAACCCCTTTATTTACACCTCTGTTTCTGTCACAACAAACATTTCAGGTGACTCACTGTAAATTACATCTTGCTTACAACCATTACAATTCTGTTATCAAAACTGTCATTTAATTAATTGACTTCACGTTACTGCGGTACGAAATATATTTCGAAATATAGTTTCTCGTTTATCGAGCTGATGCAGACATTTTATTTTATTCTACTTTCTTTTTTAACCTTTTTTTTTCCCAAAGTATAAAGTTCACATACATATGTGTTGGTGGTGTAACATACATATACTCTTTTTCTCTTCTTTTGTGTCTGTGTGCAGACACTCGCAACGAAATGAAAAAAATTTTTGCACTCGTGTCGTTATTATTCGAACCAAAAAAAAAAAAAAAAGGAATGAATAGAAAAAGAAACAGAAATTAAATGAATAAAAAAAAATATATTACGAAGAAACAATAAAACGCATAGACACTGACAACACACACGCGAACGTTAATATATATACATAAAAAATTGTTCAAAGTTATTTACCAAATAGCTCACTTCACGTATGCTCGATAATCCCTAAAATTGGGGAATTTCAATAGAAAATTTTTCTAAACCATGCCCAAATATTGTAAAGAACGTGAAATTTCGTTGAAAAATCCAGTTATCCCATCTCCATTGAGTTTTCTCTTCTTTCTCTCTTGTTTTTTTCTTTTTTTTTTTGTGGTTCTTTCTATCCTTTTTTTTTCATTTCACAAATAAACCGTCACGGTTCTGTAGCATATTCCGATAAATGGAATGCAATTTATTTTGATATACCTTCCAGCATTTCCTATGTAGATAAAATATCGGACAATGAGAGGACGCTGTGTGTTTTATAGAATTTATGAATTTATCTCATTGTTGTGTGGAAACAACAAACGATGTGATCTTTCGTTCCTTTAGAATTTCTCGTTAGAATTTGGTAATAAGGATTGAAAATTAAGTTATCATTACGTTATTATACTTTTTTTTTCCACAATTATTTACTAATAGAAAATAATTAATTGATTCATCCGAAATGTTTCATTCATTTAAGTTACGTTTATCGATTGTAAGACCAATCTTTTGGTATTGCAGCATATAAAATGTTCAAAAAGAATAAATATATATATATATATATATATATATATATATATATATATTTATATGATAAAATAAAAAACATCCTGAATAAAAAAAAATTCTACAACTAACTGTAGGTCGAAAGGTCACCGTTTAATAAAATATAAACGTATTTCACGAAAATTTTCGTGATCACAGTTACAAAGTATACGCGTTGAAATATGTCAGGGTATTATTTCAACGGAGAAATGGCGGGATACATTTTTTTGTCGTAGGATCGTGCTAATGAAAGTGCCATTACACGTGCTGCACGTTTTTTACATGAAAAAAAAAACAAAATGTATTATTCAAAGTGTAACCTCTCAGAGGTTACATTTTCAAAATCTTTACCAAAGTCATTGTGTATAGGTCTTATTTAAAATTTCCCCATCAAGAGATGGATGGCATGTCTGGAACAAAGAAAAAGACCCCAAATGGAAAAAAACATCCGTACGAAACACCTGTAAAAAAAGTCATCAAAACACATACATAAAACGTTCCTATTGCATAAAATGGGGATTATATCTTTATAAATTTTTAAGATTCCTCGTAAGAAATACGACGATGTGTGCTTTTAGTTTAACGTAGTATAAAAATAAGATATGATGTTTGTTCTCGAACATATCTAGTAGAAAATCATATAGTATGAAATTAAATTTATAATAAAAATAATAACAGAGAAAAAACAGTAAACAAAGAAAGAGAGAGAAGATTGTATACGTGTAAAATCACTGGACGAAATTTTCGTGATGTATAATCGAATCGAATTGAGAACGTCCTTTGCAGTTCTGTAGGAAGAGCAATCAGCAATCCGATTTGAAGGGAAAAGGGTAGAACTAGTAGTACTACTACAGCCAGGGCAACGATCGACGAAGCAATTTCAAAAGCGCTCGTAGACCACCACCAACCGAACGTCGCGTTTGTAAACGTGCTGAAAGTTGCGAGAGAGTCCTATGAGAAAGAGAGAGAAAGAGAATAAAAGATAAACTCGAGTATATCGGATATATATATAGTATATGTATGTGTGTACGTATATATGTATACATAGGCATACATAGAAAAAGGGAGACGAGTGTCGTCTCTGTACTCTAGCGTTTTGTAGGCGTTGGTAATTGTTTTTTTATTGACCGTAGAAGCCTTCGCCAAGTCGGCTTTCCTACATATATATACGTATGTCGTTTACCGTGAAAAGCACCGACGAGAAACACTTTGACCTTATTCGATCGTCGTTGCCTCTGCTGTTTCAAAATAGTAGCCTTTTCAGTTTAAAATAACCATGCTAACTTGATATCTCTAATAAAAAAAAAAAACAAAGAGACAACAAAAAATATATTTTACAAATCAAAAATAGAATGTTTTTTATATTATAAATCTCTAATAGGATGATATATATATATATGTGTTTGTGTGTGCATGTATATATGATTTTCATTTTTATTTATTCGAGTAGATTTACCAATTTAAATTATTTTGCTCGTATTCGAAAATTGTCTACATTTGTAGAATAAATAATGGAAATTAATCGCTAGTCGTTTATTTTCGTGATAAAATTACAATGATAAATCGATTTTATTAGAAATTATTATTAATGAAACAATGGATTTAATATTATATACAATTTTTCGAAAGAACAATTTGATTTTATATACGAAAATTAAAAAAAATTTGTTATCATTTCATGTAGATACTCAAATAATACCGATAAGAACTGTTTCGTATTATGTGTGGATTAAAACTTTAGAGAGAAAAAAAAAGAAATAAACGTTACTTCCTTAATTTATTTAAATTTACCAATGCAATTTTAATGTTAAGTAGATAAACTCTTTTTGAAATATTCTCTTTAATGGCAACTAGAGTGTTTCTAATTTCAAACTTATTTTTTTCCTTTTTTTATCTTCTCTCTCCTTTTTTTCTTTTCTCTCCTTCTTTCTTTTCCATACAATTCGTGATGTTGATTAAAAAGAGAAGAAGAATCAAGAATTGCTAGTAGTGCTAACAAAACGAACGAATCACACTCTATTTAATTTACAACGTTCGTTAAGCAAATTCTGCTATTCATTAGCGGGTGCAATGTTGGCAAATACGAATTGCTAGTTTCTTAAAAGTTCTCAAATGGAATTTCGTCTGTTCGTTCGGTGAACTCATCTAGTTTGCTTATGTTATTTACTTTTCTTCTTCCATTTGTTTTTTTTTTAAGGTTTTTTTTTCTTTTAAACACCTTTGATAAAAAGTATTTGTAAGAAAATATGAGAAGTTATATTCATTCATCCCTTACCATGGATATATTTAACGAAATTTTATAAAGGGGTAAAAAAATCATTTTTCCTCGTCGAGAAACTTTCGTTGGAGATTTAAATAAAAAAAAAATAAAAAAAAGTTTAAATTATATTTTGTATTTACACGATTCTCTTATGTATACTATACAACTAAAACTGTATTTGTAATATGTATAAGTAAAGTATCACCAATAAGAGAGAGAGAGAGAGAGAGAAAGAGAGACGTTTGTATTCATTCGAATTGAAAAAGAAAGCCAATCGCTAGGGAATTTCTTTTATTCTTATTCTTTCAGCTAGTGGTGCAGAGTTTAATCGAGATGAACCTTCGGCTCTGGGTTGATCGGCTTGGTAAATAAATCGTTGCTCATTGTAGGCAGCGTCGAAACGGATTGGTTTGGCTTGCTTCCAGCCAATGCTGACATCCACGATTTTGGTCTTTGCTGCATCCGGATTACCAACAGCTAAGGGGATAGTCCTGCAACAATCATTATATTGCTTATAGTGCGGTTTAAGGGTTACAATATTTAACAATGTTCGAATCTTATTCTTATAACATATACGCAATACGAATTGTTTTATTTTGATTTGAAACTTTTATTTATTCTTTTTAGGGGGTCTTAAATCATCTCTAATAATAAATAACAAGTAATTAAATATTATAGTTGTTTCAAAAATTCAACGTTCGATGGTGTTTGATAAAAGGGGAAATAATTATATACCGTAATAAATTATTTCCATTTCAATTTGGTCCTTTTCAATTCTACAATGGCAATTTTGGACCAAATGCTTACCATGTGATTTACGAACATGTTTTTCATTACTGGTAGTATACAAAAGGGATACTGTTGTATAATATAAACGAGATAAAGCCGTTAGATTTTGATGATACACAGGGTAGACCGTCGATTATTGAAAGCTAACAAACGCTCATCGCGTGTTGTTCGATGCTATGGCATAATGGGGAAGTTGTTCTATGGAGAAAATAGGATTTGTTCTAAGTAGCTTTTTGATCTTACTGGTCTCATAGGAAACACACACACATATATATTTTTGTCACACTATTTTCTATATATAATAGGAACAAATATTATTACGAATGTTAATACATTTGTGTTTTTACATTACCCTTTTGCAAATATAATTATTTAGAACTTGTAATAAGAATTATGTTTGTGTTTTTCTTCGTAATATTATTATTTATTTATCAAGTTGAATTATTAAAATGTGTATTTTAAAATGTTTTAAAATTGTTTTCGAATGATACGCATATCAAAATATACCTACGGTAAGCTGGTATATACACGCTCGACATACTGTTATTATTAGTAAGAGGTTGTGGAAATTTGTAAAATAATTTTCACGTAGAATATGTATGCTGTGCAATGGTACTTGTAAACGTAGGCGTACGGTTAGGATATGCAAATGATCCTGTAAAGCAACGAACACGCGTATCAGTGCAAATTACGGTACTACAGAGGGAAACTGTCATGGAAGCATCATTAATGTGCCAGAAACTTGATATCTCCGACGGATAAATTGTACAATTTGCTAATTGTACGTTTATGGGAAAGAGATACAAAAAAAAAAAAAAAGAAAAAAGTAGTAGAGAACGGTATGAAACGTTATTTATGATTTTTTACTTTTTTTTTTTACGTCGGTGGAGTCAAATTTTTATTATAAAATTAAATTACAGATGACACACGTAAGGAAAAAAAATGAAATAAAATAAATTAATATAATATGATGCAATGAGATAATTAATTTATCATATAGGAAACGTGATATGTTTTTTTTCATATATAATATTGTTTATTTTCTTTTTCCTTTGATTTTATCATTGGTAATATTTATTTAGGAAAAAATCAAGAGAATTCTTTGATATTGAAAGTTCATTCCAAGCGTTCAAGTTTCTCTCTTTTTCTCTTTCTTTAATATACACATACGATTTATTTACCTCACTTTATTTCGTTCCATTTCCAGTTGTCGGATAATTTATCTAACACTTTCTTCCGATGCACCAACGGGTAGTAAGCTTTTGAATTTTCTACGAGTTATTCGAACAAACGTACCATTCTTTTGATACAATGTTGTTTTTCGTAAAAATCTTTAAAGCCCGTTTGTAAAATTATCGATAATAACAATATCTAGTTTTATTGAAACGAATAACAACAATTTTTAGGATAATATTATTTGTATATTTTGTGAAAACTGAAAATTAGGGAAAACTAAGGAAAATGATTTTGAATTGTTTTATTTGTTAACTTTATCGAAATAAATCTACGAATAATCGTAATATTTTTCAATTGAAGTGTAATTTCACGTTTTCACGAGTAAATAAATATTATATTTCTAATCATTTTTTAATAATTCATCGATAATTATGAAAATAAATTGAAAATATGAATTTTACGATTTATTCTATATATTATAATTATGAATATTTTTCAAAAAATATTTTTCGAATTTAGTTCACTGTTATAATTACTAACACACATATATTCGGTACAGTTTTTTTTTTGGTATTTTTATTGAAAAATATAAGAAGGAGAAGAAGTACGCAATGTTAGTCGAAGTAGTTCTTTCCCCCTTTTGAGTTTTTCTCTTTTACTTTCTCACTCGCGTATCGGTGTTCCAAGCACGAAGTTCGGATCAATTTTACGGAAAACTTCTACGACGAACAAATAATTTAAGAAAGTAATCAGCGGAGTTCTTAGAACATTGAGAAAGAATATACTGTTCTATCTTGAAGAGGAGGCAGCACGAACATAATGAAAGCTAGTCAAGACTGTCTTATTTAAAAGTAATTAAGGTTCATACTTTTCGAGCAATAGACAAGGATTTTTCGGTTAGAATTTTGTTTTAGATAAAAAAGTTCATGATGTACATACCATAAATCTTTAATTGTTTAACCTTTGTAAAAGTTTTTTTAAAAGAAATATAATTAAAGTGTTTTGTTAATGTTGAAAGTTTCAATCAAGTAAGTATTAGATTTTAAACGAATTTAAACTAGATTCTTCAATGTAAATAAGGTTTACACCAAGATTCTTTCAAGAAAGTCAAGTATTATTTAATTTTCAATTAATAACTTTTACTTTGTTTTACATAATAACTATTTAATAAGTTATTTAACGTAAAATTTCATTTCTAAAGAGGAATTCAATTATTTATTGAGATTCGAAATAATTGATATTTTTTGCATCTGTTAAAAAGAACTCAAGTATTATTTTGTCCTGAATAATAAGAATTTCAAGATAAAGATATTAATATATATATATATATATATATATATATATATATATATATATATATATATATATATATATTTGTTAACTTTTTTATTATTCCCTTCTTCTTCGCATTCGAGTTAATTAACGACAATAGTATCTACGAACTTCTTTGAGTATTCTGCGAATCCACATCCCATGAAGGGTATGAAGGAAAGATTCGTAATTAAATGCATTCGCGCGCATGTTCCCTTTTGTATCATTCCCTTTTTCTCTTACTTTTAGATGAGAAAATTATATAGAGATAGAGAAAGAGATAGTTAGATAAAAAAAAAAGACAAAAAAAGAGTATCTTTACCCACAATGTCCATGTGTGTTTGTGTCAAAGGTGAAAGTACGAGATGTGCCAGTTTTAGGTCATACTTTTTTATCCTAGCAATGAAACGGTTTGAAATGAATCCTCGTGAGAGAATGATGAAAGAAAGAAAGAAAGAAAGAAAGAAAGAAAGAAAGACTATAATGCGATAGATCGATTTCAACGTGATCAAACTAGTTCTTTTGAAAGATTCGAATAAATAAAAAAATAAAGTAAAAGAAAGATCAAGAGAATGTATGTGTGTGTGTGTGTTAGAGAAAGAGAAAGAGAGAGAGAGAGAGAGAGAGAGAGAGAGAGAAAGATGAAGAAGAAAGGATTAAACGTAATCGAAGTTGCTTTGCCGTTGTTTCTCTAGGAATTTACGCTGTATTCGGTGTTTTGGATTAACGAGCTAATCCTTAACATTGTTTACGTGTGTTTGATAAAGGCGAATGGTAGTATAGTTTGCCTCGTTATCGGTACTCCAAATGTGTTTACAAATCTCGTTTGGTTGGTAGGTAGAAGGGTATAGGTGTCGATCAAATAGCTTTAATCTTCAACGTACAATACATACATACATAACATATATCTAATCGATTTTATTCGAGAGGTTGTTAGGTAGGTAGGGGAATGCAGAAAAACCAAAAACAAAAAATCAAAAAAAAGGTTAAAAATTGTAACTAGAATTTGACTAGAAAGTTTGTAAGAGGTAATAATTTTCCTTGTCGAATGGAAGTTCCACATTTGGTATAAAAGCGTTAGTTAAAGTCGAGGAATGGTCAATGCTCGGTTGGGGTCCATGATTTAGATCTATGTGAGATTTACAGGCTTGATGCCCATTCTATCTCTCTTTCTCTTTCTCTTTCTTTCTCTCTTTCTCTTTCTCTTTCTCTTTCTATTTCCTTCTCTCTGTCTCTTTTTCTTTCTCTTGGTACTCCGGAAAGCTTGGCGTGACTTCACCGAAGGAAAATGTGACGACCGTAGCGCTATGTTTCCTGGCTCATTGCCAGCAATTCCTCGGGATCTTGTTCGACCGCACTCCTGTGGCCTCCAACATCCTTTTAGAAGGACGAAAAGGTCCATCGGGTACTCGATGAGCGATGCTACTTTATCCCTTTATCTTCGAAAATCCATACTTTCCATCATCCCATTTTCTACCTTTACCTTTCGTTCTTTTTTTTATTTTCTATCTATCTTACTCTCTCTTTTCGGTTCACGAAGACAAACTCGAGATCATTAATAACAATTTATCATGAGTATTTTCGAATATCCTACATAAGCTTGGAAATGTGTCAAATAAATCAGATATTTTGTACGTTTATTTAACTTCATTGTAATTATCTATATTATAATATACAGATTTTGTTATTATTATTTCTTATTAGTATTATTATTATTATTTTTTATCTAATTATAGAAATATTTTTGTATATTTTCTTATTATTAACAAGCGTAGTTACCGTTTATCAATGATGTGATTCTGAGAAAGTAGTAAATATCAATATATGATCAGACATGCAAATAAAGTTGTTAATGCTAGCTCGTGTATGTTTTTCGTTTCTCGTTTAATTATATTTTCATTTATCAATTAAAACGCGTTAGAACAAAAGTAATTTTATAAAAATAATTTAACGATTTTTGATAAAGAATAACATATAACTTAATTTTTAGAATGAATAGAATATTCGTAATATAGTGAATACGTTGTTAAAAATTACTCTCTACATTGTAGGACGCGAACGCGCTTAGGAATTTTAATCGAACAAAAAATGATTAGAAGAAATTTAGAAAAATATACACGTTCAAGCTTTGTAACAGAATTTGCTTAAAATAAAAAAAGAAAGGGGGAAAAAAGTACAATGCAAATTGTATTTCCCAATTTTTCAATTCCCACGTTGTTCGAATTTTAACATTTATACGTTACCTACGACATAGTTTTTGCAAATACGTTCGAAATACCGAGAAAAAAGAGATTTAATTTATTAAAAAAAAAAAAAAAAAAAGAATTTACAGTTAGTCGACTTGGAAAAAAAAAGGAAAGAAAAAACGTGGAAATACTTTCGAGACACACGCGAGAAGATTATTAGCGGAATTATTATATAAAATGTCGTTGAGGAAGGGGGACGGTTTTGTTGCAAGTGTTGAAGTTCTGACGAAAGAAAAAAGAGGAGAAAAAAAGGTAAATGTAAAAAAATGTTCGTAGAAGAATTCTTCTTCTTCTCGTCGTCGTCGTTGTCGTCGAGGTACTCCAAAGTGGTGTACGACGGATAAGCTCTTAATACCTATCGACCTCGAAATTTCGTGACGTAGAATTAAACGTAGAAAATCGCACTTTCGGATGCATTGGTCTGCAAGCTCGCAGATAAGTAGCGCATTGGGAAATCTACCTCGCGTAAGCTTAACGCCGGCCAGAGGAAAAGAATCTTTTTTCCATAAAAAGAATGAGAAAGTACGTTGAACCCAGATGTTATTCGTTTTGCAACCCGACTCTCAACTTTGCATCTTTCGTAGGGAGTCATACACAACCACTCGCTTATAAATTCACTCTCCTGAGTTTTCTAGTGAAAAGGAAGAATATAAAAGGAGTGATGTTTCTCTGGTTTCTATAATACGCAAGATAAAAGCTAAAGATAGAGATAGTAGATAGAGATAGTGAACAAGTGAAATAGAGAAAATGAACGTCTACGTAAGCGATTTCTTTCAAGAGAAATGGCGTTAGCAGGTACGACAGTAGGGACAAACGAAGGCACGCTCATTTGCCAGGCTAATATATGCGTCTAAGGGGATCCAACGTAATGGCGCATCCGCAACCTTGCAAGAGCAATTCCCCAATTGACATTCATTTATGCGCTGACCTACATGACGTTTGAAAATGCCAGTTTTGCCCGATCTATCTTTCGATTAAAAACCATGTAGAGTTAAAATCGATGTTTTACTTTAACTTTGAATATTTTCTTTTCTTCAATGAGAACAATTCATAATCATCCTAATATCAATCGATAAATTTTAAAGATAAAAAAAAATTAATAGTTTAAACACGAGAAGATAACACACACAACTCATATTTTAGTTAATATCGTTCGATTTATCGATGATAATGTTATTCGAAAAAATCTCGTGATCACCTTAGATGATCTTCCATCTCAATTGTCTTCATTTTATCGACAAACTGATGTATGCTGACAACGACAGTTAGGATAGGTCATTTTTTGGCACGGTTTTAGTTCGAAATCGTACGAACAGCTTTCTTAGCATTGCGGAATAATACACTGACCAAGAATTACTAATTTTCTTTGTTCTTTGTTAGAAAAATATGAGAAACGTGATCCATGTGACCTGAAATAAAGTAAAATTTATCGATAAAATTTTGTAAGATTTTCTTACTGTAATACACAGGGTCGATGTAGTACAATACATATATATATATATATATATATATATATATATATATATATATATATATATATATATATATAATCGAATCTCGGACAAAAATCAAATTCGTTGGATTCCATGAACTTGTTCGCTTTTCATTTTTACCAACCACGACGACGACGACGTCGACGCCGACGACAAGGACGTAAGTAACATGATACGACTTTTAAGAATGTAAGTGCTGCCTTATACAATTTTAATACTTATTAAAATGGCTAAGTTGTGTGATAAAAATTTAAAAATACTATACTGGAACTGTCACTCTATTTCTGAAAAAGAAGAAGAAGTACGTCACTTGCTAACTGACTTAGACATTCTAATATGTGTCGAAACATGGCTCACCAAAAACATCGAATTTCCTGGATTTAGAACATTCCAAAAAAATAGGCTACATTCAAGAGGAGGAGGTATTCTAATTTTAGTACGCAAAAACCTGATATGCTATGAAATTAAAAATTTAAGAGTGCCGGACATAAGTGTTGAATTAATGGGAATAAGTATTCAAAATGTTAAACCTGCCATTGATATATTTGCGTGTTATAGAGCCCCAGGTGGAATCTTATCTGAGTCACAGTGGGATACGGTTATTAATAATATAGATAATACTAAATTTACTCTCTTCGCGGGAGATTTTAATTCACACCATACAATCTGGAATTGTCCAAAAAATGATTCTAATGGTGAAAATTTACTAGAAAGTATTAATAAATCTAATCTTTTATTACACAATACAGATACTATAACATACATTCGCGAACCAATTAACTATACATCCAATTTAGACCTCATTTTTTCTAGTATTAATCTAGCTGATAAATTACATGTACAGGTCAAAGATGAAACTTGTGGCTCCGATCACTTTCCTGTTAATATAGACGTAAATATTCAAAAATCGGTTTATAATAAAAGAAGTTTCAGACTTAAATCTATGAAAACTAATTGGACCCTATTTCTAGAAGTATTGGAATTAAATTATGTAAAATTATTTACTGTAGAGTATGAAAGCTCTAACGCAAGCTCAAAATATTCAATTCTCACTGATTTAATAGTTAATGCACTTCAAAAAAGCACTCCAGAGAAAAAACTTGTCAATAATAATATACACAGAAATCCTGTTTCTTGGTGGGATCCAGAGTGTGAAAAAGCCTTAAGACTCAGAAAAGCTTCTTTTAAAAAATGGCGGTTTTCCAAAAGTATGAATGATCTTATAGATTATAAAAAGAACTGTGCTATTGTAAGACGTTTATTCAAAACAAAACGTAGAGAAAATTATAAAAAATTTGCAGAAAAAATCAATATACATACTAGTCAAAGCTACGTTTGGAATACCTGTAAAATAATGAAAAATAAATACACAAGAATAAGGCCTTGTCACACAACAGAAAACCATCAAACCGATGATTGTTTATTAGGCACAGCCCTAAATAAAATTAGTCCATCTTGGTGCCATACTGATCCTAATTTTTTACCAAATTGTGAAAAGAATGAAATGCTTAGTAAATCATTTAATTTCTCAGAATTTAATATTGCCTTAGATAGTAGAAACATACATTCTAGTCCGGGTATGGATGGAATAGACTACGAAGTGCTAAAAAAACTACCTGTTAAATATAAACTTATCCTATTAGACATATTCAATGAAATGTATAGTACTAATAACTACCCTGTTTCTTGGACAGACGTATATGTACATTTTGTCAAAAAACCAGATGGTACAAGCATGAGACCAATAAGTCTAACGCAGTGTCTATGTAAACTCTTTGAAACGTTAATAAAAAATCGTTTGCAATGGTGGGTTGAGAAAAAAAATTCTTCCAAAAAGCCAAATCGGATTTAGAAAAGGGCAATCAACATCAGATAATCTATTAAGTCTAGCCCTTCAGGTAGAAGAATCATTTATTAACAAAAAAGACACTTTAGCTGCTTTTCTTGATGTCAGTGGAGCATTTGACAATGTCAACATTGAAATTCTATTACTTAAAATCGCACAAATAGGCTGTCCACAAGAATTGACTAAATTTATAAAATTTATTACATTCGAAAGATCAATATACACTGATAAAACAGGTAATAAAGCTAGAAAAGTTTATAAAGGAGTGCCTCAAGGTGGTGTGCTTAGTCCCCTACTATACTGTATATATGTTTCTAACGTTATTGATAGGATTCCAAAAAGTGTAAAGATATCACAATTTGCAGATGACATTGCACTTTACTGCAATAGAGGTTCTTTTGAAACAAGTAAAAGACTGCTTGAAAAAGCGTTAAAACAAATGTTCGAAAATCTTTGTGAACTGGGGCTCTCTTTAAACGAGTCAAAAACAATTTTTATACATTTTAACAATCGCAACATTAAGCCTGGCGAAACTAAAATAAATATTAACAATACGATCATAAAATCTAGTAACCACGCACGATTTCTTGGAGTTTTATTTGACTATAAATTAACATTTAAAGAACATGTAAATAAAGTATTGAACAAATGTACAAAAGCAATAAATATCATTAAATTCTTGCGAGGTACTAAATGGGGTGCAGATCCTGAAACTCTAATTATTATGTATAAAAGTTTTGTACGATCAATCATTGATTACGCTAGCTTTGTCTACTTTCCCATACAAAAAACTCAAATAGAGAAACTAGAAAAATTACAATATATGGCTATAAGACTAGCCTTAGGATACAGAATCAGCACCCCAACTAATATTCTTATCTCCGAATCAAAACTAACCTTTATACAAGAACGTACTATATATTTATGCAATAGTTACTTGTACAAGATTGCCTCAAATACTAGTTTAAACATATATGAAAATGTTTTTGATTTTAAAAAACAGATAGAATGTAAGGAACATTTGTTTGTAAATAATAAACGTATTTTTGTGAATTGCATAAAAAATATCAATCAAGTAGACTCTCTTATATTCAAAAGCGATTACTATATCTGTTACAAGCATGCATATGATATAATAATAGGTGATATAAATATCGATTTCGAATTTGGTAAAAAATTAAAAAGTTCTAATGATCCTAACTTGCTGGTGGACGAACTTACTAAAGATAGAAATACGTATGCAATATATACTGATGGGAGTAAATCAGAAAATTCTAACTCTGTTGGTAGCGCTTGCATCTGTCCGAAATTAAATATAAGTATTCTGACTAGCTCCAACAAACATGCTTCAATATTTACTGCTGAATGCATAGCCTTATCGAATGCAATCGACATTACTTTGAATCGTCCACACTGTAACTTTTTAATTTTTACTGATTCTTTAAGCACTTTAGTTTCATTAAAAAATTGTAAAAATAGTGTACATACAAACCCTTATATATACGAAATCAAAAAGAAAATCCTTGCATCAAACAAAAAGCGCAATGAAAATTGTAAAATTAAGCTTGTCTGGGTACCGTCCCATATAGGTATCAAAGGTAATGAAGAAGCTGATGCTAAAGCTAAATTAGTATCTGGAAAACCCTTCTCAACTCATGTTAAAATTCCGTATACTGACTTCAAAGAACTAGCAAAAAAAAAAGCTTTTACGGCCACTAATAACATAATTATTGAAGAAGGTCGTACAAAAGGTTCTGAATTCTTCCAAAAGTATCATAACACTAAAGCTAAACTTTGGTTCAAAAATAAAAAATTACCACGTAAATTTATAGCTACAATTAACAGATGTAGATCTGGCCATTATAGTTTAAATGCATCGTTAATAAAAATCAATGTCACTAATGATCCGTCTTGTAATTGCGGTTACCAACAACAAACTCTTGACCACATACTTTGGCAGTGTCCTCTGTATGAGGAACAACGAAAAAAGTTTAAAAAGAGGCTTCACAAAGTCAAACTAGCCCAACCTCTAGCATCTTTTGTTTTGCTCCATTCTCCTACAAGGTATATTTGTAATAGTTTCTGTAATTACCTCGAAGACTGTAATCTTAACTTGTAGGCATGCGATTATAAAGTAATGTATTTGTATATCTTCTTTTTTCAATAAACTACACAAAATAATCTCTCTTTAGAGATTAAAATTGTTTATATAAAAAAAAAAAAAAAAAACATGATACGACTCATACGATCACGATCACGAAGAAAACGTAAGAGATATGAGTGTGTGTGTGGTAACGTAAAGTCCGATGTATCTGGATGAAATATAAAGAGAGACACACCGTCGGCGGATAAGTTTCTCGAGCTTGAGTACATTTATCCGAAACCATTTTTCTTGAAATCGTAGTAAGACTGTCAGCTATTCTCGACTGAAAGATTTTCCACGGTGTTACCGAACTTCAGTCGTAAAGAATTTCATTTCAACGGCGAAGCAACCGAGGGGTCGTAACCTCCAAGTTATCTTTCTTTCTTCTTTCCTTCTTGAAACGAGAAAGAGAGAGTAGAAAAGAATCGAGAGTTTTGTCTTCGAGATAAGTTGAGCGTCGTCGCCCTTTTGCGCATCGTTGTCGAGAAAAAAAAAAAGAATCGTGAAAAGTTCGATGCGTGATGTTAAATTCGTTGACGCAGCGTATTTTTACAATCAGCTTTTGGTAGAATTGAGAGATGAAGAAACTAAGAATGGTATTTTATCTTACAAAATTCAGCAGACTTGTGCGAAAAATATCGGAAAGTTTTTTATGGCTTTTTATTTCATACGAAAATTGTCCTGCCCTAAACCCCTATCCCCTATACCTTGATTATTCGTTTTCTCGCCGAATATTGAATATTAAACATCGTATATATTAATATTCCCTTGAATTTTAATTGAACTAAAAAATTAACATTCTTTTCGCATTGAGATCAATTTCAAGTCAACAGGGGGTGGTGATTGTGGTGGTTGGTTGTTTTGTATAAGTTCTCGGTATAATACATTTTTATATACATTTTAAATAAATTTCAGAAAATCACGTTTCGATCTAAAAAGCTTTATATCGTCGGTAAAGCTTCTTCTCGAAGGGAGACGGGATGAGGGCAGAGGGGAAAGTCTTTTTCTTTAGGGAGGGTGGTTGCGCTTTCAAAAAGATCGTCGGAAATTCGTTTTAATAAAATAACCGACGTAAGATTCGATCGATAGCAACGATGGTTTTATATTTTCGAGAAAAAGAGATAAAGATAGAGGAGTAACTATCAGCAGAGAGAGAGAGAGAGAGAGAGAGAGAAGTTTATTTTATTTCGCTAATAAATCATGATCCATTCCATTTGAAGATGGTATAGTTGCGTGTATACACATATACACACACATAGATAAATATTATATACACGAAAGAATGTAGTTCAATTGAAAAGGATATTTTTTTTTCTTTTTCTTTAAGTTAGTTCACGTTCGTACATTTGATTTCGTTCTTTCTATTTCTTTTTTCTTTTTCTTTTCTTTTTTAATCTTTTCACGTTAGTAATTATGTAGTGTACTTTAACGCATACATATGTGTTCATACACGCATTCAAAGGTAATAGGAAATCTCGTACGAACAAGTTTCTCTAGCGTCGTCTGAAACGAACTTTCTTGTACTCATTTGCACGTGGTTAGTATCGAATCGAGTAACACACGTTCGAAGAAACATTTACACGAGTGAATTGCATCCTCCAAATGTATCCAGAAAGTCCAAGGAAATATCTGACCATCATTTAATTCACCACTGCCCTCACTACTCTTCCACCTTTTCCCTCTACCTCCTCCTCCCATCATTCACGACTTGTTTCGAGTATGTAAAAGGAAAGAGGTTGTGTACGTATTTACATACAAATTAACGTGCGTATATATACATACGCATATGCCATGTGAAGGTGGGAAAAAAGATAATATGTGCGTGTGTGTGTGTGTGTAGGAATATTCCTGGAAGTATCGATGGACGTTGGGAAAAGTCCTTTATTTGGTGCGTAAATATTAAAAATTCTCACTATTTTATTTTAATTCAATAATTATAATGATATATTTATACTAAAATAAATATAATAATAATATTATAATATAATAATAATTTTTTTTATATTTAAATAAAAGAAAAAACATTTATTGCAAAAATAGTTCTATTTGGTTAGTATGAATATCATTATATACAGTTAATTTAATTTTTTGTTTTGCATTTTCGTATTATGGCGGATAATGGGTTATGAGTGTATTATGTTAAACTTTAGATACTTACTTATTATATTCTATCTCTTATTATTATATTTTATTAAACATTAAATATTTAAATACAATACCATCATTTTCCATAAATAAATATATATAATACATGTGGTGAGATAGTTGGGGGTGAAGGGGAATGTATGCTTGTACTATGCGACAAACTAACGACGACGACGTTGCTGCTTTTTTTTAAATGTTTTTTTTAAGAGGAAAGCAGGCCACGAGGAAGAAGAAATAAAAAGAACAATTTAAAAAAAAAGAAGAAGAAAAAGAAAAAAATAAAACGAACGAAAATATGCAATATATGAAACTGCAAGGACAACCACCACGGTTAGACCACCATTTTGTATACGCCCGCTGTGCTTCCCAGACGCCTTTTTATTTACGTGTCTGTATGTGTCCGTATGTGTGTGTGTGTGTGTGTAGAAGCGGAAGGATTACTAGAAAGAATATCATGCGTATTTATATATTCTCGAGTCTTTTAACAATATCTTTATTCTTTAGTATTTCATCATATGAATGTTTAGTAAAGTATTGTTTTTACAGTTGTTTTAATAATTGTTTTAATAATGTCTTGTAGAACGATTCAATTAAGAATAAATTTTTTTTTATTGTTTTAATTATTTAATTATAGTGGATTTAATTATTTAATATAGAGTTTATATTATAAAATATAAATTATAATTTGTGTAATTAAATTCTCGAAGGAACGTGATACCTTTAAAGTAACCGAGATATATTTATTTGTTTAATAGAAAAAGAAAACTTACGAGTAGTATATATTACCTTTTGCATTTTATCAAGTAACTGGTATATTTTTTTTAGGGGGTTGTAAATTATTCTTTCATAAAAAAATGACTTTATGTTTAATGATATACTGACATATTTTTGGCTTCTTGTTAATTAGTTTATTCAGTATTTCTAATTGAATGTTTTATCATTTTTTTTTGTAGAATTTGTCAAAAGATTTTTCAATAAAACAAAAAAATTAATTCGAGCTAGGTTGATAAATTATACAAAGGTAGTACAAGCCAATTATACAAAAGGCTAGGTTTATAAATTAAACAAGATCATTATGGATATATAAAAAAAATATGGAAATGAATATTTTTAAATATTCATTGAATATTTTATTAAAATTGACGTTTAATTTGTGATGTTAATAATTCTTGGAAATAAGAAACTAAAATCGTTTAACCAATACTCTAATTGTTATTCTCTTTTATCGAGGGGTCTAAAAATAAGATAATGGTTGAGAAAATAAAATCAAAAAGGAGCATGCAAGAAGGTTATTATAATAGAGAGAAAGAGAGAGGGGGTGAGAAAGAAAGAGGGAAAAGAATCAGTGCACGCAAGTAAACCATAGGTCTAAGAAATTGAATGAATACGTTAACACGCCCCTGTGATATTCTTCAGGTAGCATAATCAAGTCGTTATGGCAACCCGAAACGTATTAAAGTGAAACGATGAAAGAGAAAGAAAGTAAATAAAAAAAATTATGTTAAAAGTGGTAATAGTAGCTTTCACGAATTTGAAAACGAAAAAGATGGTTCTTAGAGTAGTGTGAGAAAATCTGTTCATCTTTTATTTTTCACGATAAAGTAAAAGACGAAAAGTTTTTCAATCTGGTTGGGGATATCGCGTGAGGAAAGAAATCAGGCTTTGATCTCACGTTCCGATCAATCCTAAAGCTTTGTCTGTTACTACGTTTAAAACTGCCTCTAAGTACTTTTATTCGATTGAAGTAAGTATTATATGGACCGACGAGATAAATCGTAGGTTTAACTTCAACTTCAACATGAGTAAGTAGTATATTGTATATGTGAGAGTAAGAGAAAGCGAGAGCGAGAGCGAGAGCGAGAGAGAGAGAGAGAGAGAGAGAAGGAGACAGATTGAGTTTTTTTTTTCTTAGTATCTTACCGTCTTTAATTTCTATAATTTTTTTTTGTCTTTTTTTTCATTCATTCATTCGTTCCTGTTATATGCTTAAATATTTTTTTTTGTTGCGACGAGACAAGTATTATTACGATAACGTGTCGTTGGAATGACAAGAGATTTGTACGATTAAAATGAGAATAAAAAGTAAACAGGATTTTATATAAAGAGAATTCCGACGAGATATATGTATTATATATATCGGACGTTTAACTTCAATTTCAACGAGATTAATATGTGCGAAAAAATCAGACGAATTAAATCTATTTTTATTTTTTTTTTTTTAAGTATCTTACTATTCTTTGTAATTTCTGTCATTTTGTGTTTTTTATTTTGTTATTTTGTTCATATTTGTTATATTACGTTGAAATATTTTTTAACGATGAGATAAGTTTAGTATTGGAGGATGTATCGTTAAAAAAAAAATAAAGAAATAGTATGATTAAAAGGACAATAAAGAATGAGAGAGAGAGAGAGAGAGAGAGAGAGAGAGAGAGTGAGAATAAAAAAAGAAATTATAAAGATAAAAAATGAGTGTAATAACAGCGATAATGTAACGACAATGTCTCTTTATAACGCTGTTGGAGATAATTCCTGAATAAAGGTATATACGAGCGGCCGACCACCTACATTACCAAACGCACCTACATTAAAAGGATATGAAAATAAAATGGAGAAACCGGAGGGGTTACGAAATGCATGAACGTATACACATTCAAAATAGTGCAGTATTACAACGTATACATGTACTCTCGTGTGTCGTTCTCCAATTTGATAAAATCTCTCTCTTACTCTCTCTCTCTCTCTCTCTCTCTCTCTCTCTCTCTATCTCTATTTCTCTTTTTTACAGAAAAGAAAAAGAAAAAAAGAAGAAAATTTTGTGAAACCGCATCGCATTTATACATTCTCTCACGCGGAAACACCACGAGGACATTAGTATGCACTCAAAGTGTCGGACACAAACTTTTTCGTCAATTTCTTCAAAAAAAAAAAAAAAACACGTTTTGCAATACACGAACGCCATTTGATATAAAACTAATGTTTGATGCATTCAAAATAATTTTGCAAAGATTAAAATTGTATCTCTCTCTCTCTCTCTCTCTCTCTCTCTGTTCTTTTTGATTTTATTATCGGTATCTATATATATTTTTTTTCTGTTACAAACAAATCGTGAAACGAATTCGATAAGTATTGTTCAATGAAGAGATTTATTTACAATACGTATTCAATGATAAACGTTTGAACAAATAATGAGAATGTGAAGAATTCATACAAAGTAATTTACCCGATAACGAGTTAGTACATTATAACGTGTATTCGAAAATGGAAGTTCGATTATTAGTTGCTTTAAAGTAATATCATTTAAATGTTACAAGTATGTAATATATTTTCTGTTTTATTCTTTTAATAATATTTTGGGTCGAAAGTATACACATATATATTTCGATAACAATTTTATTAATATGCCGACATTTATCATTGTTCCTTCATACATTTGCTTTTTATTATAATAATCTATCCTTTCGACGATATTACAAGTAAAGCTTTCAAAATGTTTGTTCTTCTTCTTCGACCAACGCGAAAAAAAAAAGATGAAAACTCATCTATTACTTTCCATGAAGTGTAAAGAATAAAAAAAAATTAAAAAAAAAGGTTACATTCGTCAAATGATTCTTTTTATTTTTCTCATGGAAAAATTTTATCTTCATTTTTTTCTTCTACGAGAACGTAGAATGTTACGAACAAAAAAAAATACGAATGGAATAGAATCGTACGGAAAAATTGATCATTACGTATCTATGAAGTAGTAAGTACTTATAATATAATATATCTGTTCACTTAAAAACGATTTCGATTTCCAATTTCTGGCTAAGCGTTCGTACAAACGAATGAACGAACAACTGAACGAGCTAACGGGAACGAACCGTACGAACAAAACGATTTGCAGTGTTGCCGACGGCCATTTGTGAGAGAAGACATTAATCTATTACTTCAGGAGCACTAGAAGAAAAAGAGAGAAAGAGAAAGAGAGAGTGAGATAGATAGATCCTTGGGTTCTACAACTCATAATGTATTTCTCGTTCAGTCGAAGAAACGATTAAGGCTGGAAAATCCTTTCCACGTTACTGACCAAACGACCCGGTAAAAGTTATGACGCGGAATAGGAAATACGCGAGCTATGAGAAACGATAGAAATAGGCGAGAAGAAGAGGAACACAAATAAAGATAAAAAAAGAAAGAAAGATAGAAAGAAAGAGAAAGATAGATAAAGGTAGAAAAATGCAAAGAGTTATGCAGGCTATGCAGGAAGTTCGACGGAAGAGGGGAAGGTATCTTTCTACATTTGGATGCTCGATAAAAATCGTTTTTAGTGACAGGAAAGAAGAAAAAAGAGGAATAAGAGAGAAGAGTGAAAGGGAGAGGGAAGGGAATGAGAGAGAGGAAAGAGGGGGGAAGAGAGAAATGGGAAATTGGATTGTCCCATATCGTACATTTTACTTCTATTACCGGTAGGTATAACAAACTTCGCGAATCTGATGCCGTTTTGCGATTAAAGAAAAGCACACGAAAGCTTTAGCCTACGTTGGTATGTACATCGATCCGTCTTTTATTTCCTAACAGTTCCTTTTGGTAAAAACGCGTTCTCTTTTCATAACTGTTGTGTATATCTGTATATCTTCTATCGCCATTTCCGTTTGCAGCCTGCGGCCATTTAAAACGTCATACTCTCTTATCATTTTATTTATATCAATATCCTTCGGCTGTGTATATACGTCGTCATTTTGAAAATTTATTTCATCTATCTTATTTCCTTTCTTTCTTCCTTCCTTCCTTCCTTCCTTTCTTCTTTTTCTACTTTGTCGTTTTTCGATTTGTTAACATCATTCTGAACAATGTGTAAAAAGTATTGTAAATACTACGTTTTAATTACGTTTTCTTTTACAAATTGATCCTGACATTTATGTTGGATTGAAATAATGAAGAAAAAAGTTATGTTATGGTTTTTTTTTTCCTTATTAAAAAGAAATAAAAATATATCCTAGATTTTATGGGAATATTTTTTTCCCCCTTTAGTTTTTTAGTTGTTGTTGTTGTTGTTGTTGTTGTTGTATGAGGGGGTCATTGTTTGTTCCGTATTTTCTTTTTCCCTTTCTCGAGGCGTATTTATCATTAAGAAAAAAAAAAACAAACGTTAACTCACCATCCTTACTGATCTTTATCGCGTTTGATTCGGCACAGTTTGAATATACACATTCGTGTGTAGGATGCGTCGAAAGAAAAAAATATAAATCTCAAATGGGACTCCTAGGCGAATTCGAAAAAGGTCGAGAATCATTACAGTTAAGAAAATGACGTAGGTGTCTAAAGGAAAGGCCTCGGGAGATACCTACTTCTTCACTAAGGGCAAACGAGTTGCATTTGACAAATGATACTTTGCTGGCCGGCCGTTCTTCCTTCCTTCCATCCATCCATCCATCCATTCACTCGTTACTTCACGTTGCCCTTCTTCGTTACCCCTTTTCTCGGACTCTGTGTCTTTTATAAGAGAAGAGTTTCCAGTGTCAAGGGAAGAGAAAATGAGAAGGAAAGAGATAGAGAAAAAAAGTGAGACAGAGAATGTCGTATGTGTGTGTGAGTGAGTGAATGAGTGAATGAGTGAACGAGAGTGAGTTAGAGAGAAACAGATAGTTTGGCCCGAAGGAGACTTTGAGAATGATAAAAAGCGCGAAGAACTTTAAAAGCTTGGGAACAATCGTTTTTCTACGTAGCTTCTGGCGTTGCGAAAAAGGGATGCTAAAAAGTAAGATGGAAAGAAAGAAAGTGAAGAAAGTGAGAGAGAGAGAGAGAGAGAGAGAGAGAGAGAGAGAGAGAGATTGTAAGGTGACAGACAGACAGGCAGATATACAGACTAAAAAGAAGGGGTTGGAAAAAGGGTTTGAAATTCGTTTAGAAAAAAAATCTCATATATGTGTATAACTGAGGTGTGAGAAGTTTCCATTCATATCAAGATGATAACGATAACGTCCGAACGTTAGTCATAAAGTCTACCTATCTACCCTTAGTTTACGGTTAAGGGTTTGTGAATTTTTTTTTCTATTCTCCACTCCGAGATTCATCAAGGAGCGAAGGATAGAACAAAAATTTGCTAGCGTAAGCGAGCTTTAAGAGCTAGAAGGAAATATATCCTTGGAAGATCTTCTTGTTGGATCGAGAGATGGTGTTACGATAGTTTGAAATTGTTACTCGGGTCCATATAGTTTGAGTATAGTTCTCTCTATCCTCTTCTAACCGAACGTTTCTCGTTCTTGCATCGTGATCATCCCTGTCCAAACTTTGAAGAGGTGTTCTTGTTCGAACACCTGCACGTTATACGGAAATTATTCTATACATACAGAATCGAGACTGACAATGAGATTTTAATGGTGATATTATCAAGCTTAAAATGGGTGATTAATGCAAAAAGATTATTTTCTTTTTTTATGTAAAAAGTAGACGTTTAAACACAAATTTTTCTTGCATACAATTAGTCAATTTCTCGTACATAGAGTTTTTGTCTAGGTGGAAAGAATTAATTTCTCAAATGATACCTCCTAATACACCTGTAAATTTAATACGTTCCATGCTAAGCCCTTTTTACCTGACTTGTCATTCAGGCCATTTAATTTTGCTTTAACAAAATCACCCATTACATGTAATTATTAATTATTGTAAATATAACAATTAAACAAATTTATATGCTCTGTTCTACACTGCATTTTGTATAATGCATCAATATTTTAATAGGAATATTTTTGTACAGAATTAAATTTGTTATAAACATATATTTTTAGTGCATTAAATAAATATGTATGTTATTATACGTTAAATTTGTTCTTCAGGCCACGTGTACCACCGGTGGTACACATGGCACGGAACGTGTTAAAAACCATTTTAGTATCGAGATAACAATATTATCTTTTTCTATGATCAAAACCAACATTCTTCTCTATAAACTTGAAAAGATATTTTGTAAATTCTTTCCACGTTTTATCCCCCTTATCTTCTCTTACACATATTTGAAAAGTTCTGTCATTGTTCTAAAAGCCCACGAAGAGAGTGAGAGAGAGAAAGTTACATACCAACATACTAGGACGAGTTGCAATCAGTGAAAAGCTGTTTTCTAAAATAGTTTTCTTGGTTGGAAGACACTAATTGACCGACGATCAGCTACTTCACGTTGCAATCACGTTCTTCGTTGGTGTTCTTGGCAGAAACGAATGGAAGCACTCACAATCTCGGTCTCCTTTCGAGTTCGAGCAAATCAGAGTTGAAATGACGTCGGATAATACACTGTCGAGAAAGTGTTACGTAACGTTGCACATTCGCTCCTTTAAAATCCACTGTCCCCGTTGCTCATGGTATTAGAAAACTGCTTGCTTTATCTATCTTTTTCACTCTTATTCAGTTTTCTATTCTTTGAATCTACAACATATATATTTTCTCTAAATATACAAACAATGCATACGTATGCATCTGTATAATCATTCTTCAAAAAAAATAATAATAATAATAAAAGGACGAAAAGAAAAATAGAGTGAGCGAGAGAGAGAGAGAGAGAGAGAATATACTTTGTGAAAGAAGAATCTTAAACAACGCGAAAGATATTTGGCCATATTTTATATTTCTGAAAATAGATATTTTTTAACGTGAAGAACTAATATTTAGCGTTCCATTTATTGGAAAATAAGTTCTTCTTTTTTTGTTTGTTTCTTTTCGTATTTTAATGCAAAAGTTAAACAAGTATTTTTTTCGTTTTGTTTTATCATATTTTGCATCCAAACTTTTTTGAAACATTTTTAAATTGTTTCGTTTTACAATAAATGTTTAATTATTTATCAATATCACGATTTGCATATGTATCTCGGTTTTGCTTAATTTTTTCAAATCATTTATCTCGAAAAAATATGAAGAAACTTTTTTTTTCCCCTTTGGCCTTAATATTTGATTCGTTTTTGATCATATTTACATATCCGCTTACGTATGTATGCATTTATAGGAAATTTTGAATTTGTTACATATCAATTTTTGGAATTCATCAAACGATCGATGCTTATACATTCAAATTTCACGATATTTCGAATGTTTTTATTGGCATAAATATATATATATATATATGTAATACCTATCATTAAATGTGAAAGAAAATTATTCCTGTTAATGTATCAAACGCTTTTGGTGTTTCTCTTTTTTTCTTTTTTAACTCAATGGCATTGAATCGCGATTAAGATAATTTAATAATACCGTTCGTAACGGATTAAGTTGGAAGTAAATGACGTACCGTTGAAAGTTTTCCATCTAGAATAAGAACTTTTGACCTGGTTCGTTCTATCTATAAGATAGAAGAGAGTTCTCTAAAGATATCGTTTGTCTGTGTCTTATTTTCAACGCGAGGACTTACATTTTAAAACAAGATCATAAAACAAGATAGAGATCGCGAGTCATCCGTTCTTCTTCTTCTCATTTTGAAGATCTCAAGCTAGTTCACGATGTAATGAATTAGAAAACAACGTAGCGTGTCATGTCGTTTCATCGAAAATCTATCATTCTCGCGGTATTTAATAATTATCTACAAATAGAAATAATATCGATTACAAACAAAGAATTACGATTACTCGTATACATATATACATTAATATCAAATAATATTATATTAACCCTTAGAGAGATGCATATATGCGTTTGGTAATATTAATGTAAAATATATAATGTAATGTTTATATTAATTAATTAAATTATATTCAGAATGTAATTATAATAGAATATATATATGTATATATATTTTTTTTACTTCATATATATGTATATTTTTTTTCGTTAAAAATCATATGTGAAATTTTTAATGTATTATGTATAATATTAAAAATTTATATATAGTGTAAGTAAAATAGTAAATATATATAAGTTTAGTAAATACATATATAGTGCAAGTTAAAAATTTTGCATATGATTTTTAATAAAAAAATATATATATATATGCATTTATATATTACATATATGAATTAGAATTTCTTTGTTTCCCCTTTTTCTCCAACATTTTCTAAGAATTGTTCTTGACGAGGGACAAATGAAAAGATCTGTGTATTCTCCGTGGGTTGTAGCAGAAATAACCCTCGTATCACGAATGATATCGACCGAACAGTTCGTACGAGGCGACTTCGTGCTGATGATTTCGAGCAGAGTTGCTAATTAATCGTTCCACCCCTCTCTCCTCTCTTCTGTATTCGTAGCTGGAGAAAAAAAAGCCGCGATAAATTGAGCGAGAGTCAAGAATTATTTCTGCGTTTTTTTTTTCTTTTTTTTCTCCTTCTTCCTACACCTTTTGTTTTTTAACTTTCCTCACTACGTCTTTCGTTAAGTCTATTTTATTTTTTATTTTCTTTCGTTTTCACCCTCTTCTCTCCCCCTTTTTTCACCCCCTATCTCTCTCACCTTTTTACGCGGCATACGTCAGCATAAGCACCGCACATATTTTTCTGTTTCGTCCGCAACGAAAGCGAGGAAATTCATTTTCTCTTTTTTTCTCTCCGGTAATGGGACTGGGGAGAGGGTAGAGGAGGAAGGGTGGAACGAGCATACTCGTTATACCTCTGCCATTCTATACCCTCGCAGATATACGGGGTGTGTCCAATCGAAAATCGTATAACATCGTGGTTATGAGGAAAATATGTGATAATTATTTCACACAACTAATTTCTAAGAAAAGTCAATTTTGTTTTGAAAGGGGGAGTGGGGGTTGAACAAATCATTGCAATAAATTTAACTCATTCAATGTTAAATTCTCAGGAAGGATGTTAACCTCTTAGAAAATTTTAAATGGCAATGGGAATTAAATGTCATGCTGTTTTCAAAGGTTATTTTTTTTTTTTTTTAATTTAGAATAAGGCGATATAATCAAAATTTAAATTCAATTTTAAAAAAGAACTATTAAATATAAATGATTTAAATATAAATTCAGGTTGATATTTTTTTATTGGAACACCGTGTACATTTACATAGTGCATACGCGTGTATTTGACAGAAAAAAAGAGAGAAAGAATGTCTTGCATAAATTCTTAATATGAAAGTGGCATAAGTCCAATTTTGTAGAAAATTAGTCAAAGCTGATTGATTCAGATAAATGTAAATGTATTCTTTATTGTACATTTATAATATATAAAATTAATACTGCATAATATCTCCTAAAATTAAATAAAAGAAATTTTACTATTTTTTTACCGTTTGATTTTATTCGAAAATTATTATTTTTATAATACTTACATATTTCATATGTTTAGAGTTTTAGAAAAATTTATTATATATCAATTATATTAAATTTATTTAATTATATTATTATTATTATTATATTATTTAATTATATAAAATTATATAACATTTTTTTTTATATATGTATATATAAAAATTTTATATAAAATTATTTAAAATATATAGTATATTATTTAATTATATAACAAAATAAAATAAAATATTATATATAAATTATATTAAAATAAATTTAAATATTATACAAGTTATTAATATTTGTAAATATTGTAAAACTCAAAACCATAACTATTTCGAAGTGAAGAATTGTGGACTTACGACACTTGCGAATATAATACCTCATATAATTTAACTTAATCCAACCGACTTATTATTAAAATGTGACAAATGAAAATTATTTTTCTTTGTATTTTTTTTAATTGGAACACTGAAAAAAAGTTTTATATACATTTTAAATATACGAGAAATACTTTCAAATATTACATTCTAATATTTTTTTTTTTATTAGATATAATAAAAAAAGGAGATAAAAGAAAGGAATTAGAAAAAAAACGATATGAAAAATGACGAACGATATTGAAATAATTACAATTTTAAATCTAGTACGAAAAAAAGCAAGTTTTCATTTTCGTTGTTCCTCTCTTCAGTTATCTTTTATCTTTTTCATTCACCATGTATGTATATAAGTGTATCTCTTTTTAGCTTACGTGTTGTATCCAATTATCGCTTATTTGGGTATTGAATGAGGTCATGAGGTCGAGCATTCAAGCGGCATTGTTGTAATCTTAAAGCAAACAGTAACCGTATAGGAACGTTTCACTAGGGCAAACAATTCGATGAATTCAAGCGGGAAGGTACTCCCCTTCGGCGTATATTCTCGATCAGCAAACGTAATTACGACTTTGATTCGCGTGAGAATTCGTGGACTTCGGTTTCTACTGGGTGGGCAGCACCACCTCCAGCTACTTCTAATCAATGATCTATGAGAAACTGTGTTATCGTATAATTTAAACTGACATATCAAAGTCAAGATTCGTATAATGACAAATATTTCGTGAAAAAAATTTTTAATTTAATTTATTTATTAACATTTTTTTTTATTATTATATATTTTTCTAATATAACGTTACGACGTATAAAAAATAATATCTGAAGAGTAAATATAAAAAATACGATCATCTCATCTGATATCAATTTTTCTTGTTAGCAATTTTATTGTACGCGTTAGCTTTTAAAAAAAGGGGGAAAAATATGTTCTAGAGAAAAATTATCGTTTTATTAGAATTTTTATTCATTTTAATTTCCTCTTTTTCTTTTTTTTTGTTCTGTCTCTTTAACAAGGTACGTTGCAATTTGCAAATGTTGTGATGATACTTCGATAAATGATAAAATATTCAATAAATTACGATTTTAATTATCGTATTAATTTTACTTTTAAAATTTAATTATTCATCGTAATCTTTAAAGAGAATATATTAGTTATATAAAGACAAAATTATTATTTCGTATATTAATTTTATAGTATATGTTTTTTTTCTAAATTATTTATTTGTATTTTTTTTCACCTGAATCATTCATTTTTCTCATTTTTATTTTCTTTCTTCATATATATATATATAATAATCGTAATTTAAGCTTTTACGTTGTAACGAGTAATCAAGAGACATGTAGGAAGAGTCCCGTATGCGAATTTCTCGTTGAAGTTTATCCGTAGTTTGCAATCTGAATGTGTAGAAGGGTGATTGCCTTCAGGCAACGAAAGTGCGCCATTGAGAGACTGGCCTGATTATACTACTGTCACTTTTTGTGGCATGTCTCTGGCTTTAACCGACAAAAGAGATGAGAACCGGCCAATTGGAGCGACGTTAAAGAGGATAAGAAGAAAGTAACTGAGATAGAAAGAAAAAATAGAGAGCGAGAAAGAGAGGAAGAAAAAATAGATAAAATGAAAATTTATTTATCGTGAGCACAAAGGTTCAATAAAAACTGAAATCATCAGAAAAAAAGTAATTTATATTATAATAAAAATTATAAACAGTTAATAAGCTTTAAAAAAATACGATGAAAGTTAAGAAGTATATATACAACTAACGTAGTTACAGTTTAAACAAATAAATTGTTAGTTTCGAAGAGTAAAAGAAATTAAATGTTAAAGTAAATAATTGATTATAGTAAGTTTTAGTAAATAAGTATACAGAGAATGAAACTAATGTAAGAGTCAACATGGAAATGTATTTGTAAAAAAGGAGAACTAAATAACGATAACAGTACACTACGCACTACGTTCTTTTCTGATGCAAATTAAAAGAAAATAATAAATTTAGAATTTAAATTTGGTTTATTATAGTTTTGTTGGTGAATTCTCTAAGAAAAAGGTTTGATACGAATTTTCGTTTTAAATTTATACTATGTAATAATTATTATTATTTTTTATAATTAAATGAATATTAAGTGATATACTTTTTTAACCAACGGCAAGAGTACACAATGGATTAACAAGAAAGAAAGAAAAAGAGGGAAAGAGGGAGGAAAAAATAAGAATAGGATGAAAAATAAGAAGAAAAAAAAGAGAAAAAAAAATCTTTCGAAAGTATAAAGTTTCGAGTGCATAGTGTCGTAACATATTCTTAGCATGACCCCTTGAACTTAGTTATATATACATGTATATGTATATAAGTATATACGTATACATATACATTTATATATATGTATGTATGTATGTATATATACTGAAAAGATATCTGGAAGCGTGAACGGTAGCGTAACTTCAACTTCGAATCCTGCGTTAAAGGCTCGCCGCTCTAATAGGATAACCAAGTTCCCAAGAGAAAGGGATAGAAGGGAAAAACAAGAGAGAGAGAGAGAGAGAGAGAGAGAGAGAAGCGGAAGTTAAGAAGAAGGGCTAGAAGATACGCACAGAACATGTGTCTCGAAAATTCAACGAAGTTTCCGCAATGAAATTGCACATGCACATACATACACACATACATATATATACTTACATGGTATGTATATATATGCATACATATATGTATATGTATACATGTTCTTCGACTAAGATGTTATTATTTCTACTTCCTCTTTTATTTTCTCTTACCTTTATTTTTTCTTCATTGTATTTTAAACAGTTCACCGTCTAAAGTAAATGAAATTAGAAGGCAATAAAAAATGTAAGCGAAAAGAAAAAGCGAGAATATATTTTGAAAGAATTTCAAACAATAATTATGTAATATGCAAGGAAAAAAAGAAAACTTCTTTCAGTGATTTTTCGTGTTTTTAAAGTAAAGCTCTTTTTAGTTACGTTTATTAAAAATTTGTCGAAAATCTTTCGACTGAAGTTTTTGATTACTTTTATTGGATATTAAAGAGAAACTATTATATATAAATGAGTTACATGTACATACATACATACATACATACATACATACAAGTGCATATATGTATATAGTATGTGAATTTTGATATACCGTACACGTAGGATTTTAATGGAATTTTTGAAAAAAAGAATAAAGAAAGAAAGTTGTTCGAATGGTGGTCATTATCGAATCGATATTTATAAGAATCCATTTCGAGCCGACTATCGAGGTCAGAAAGTTCGTCGTTGGTTTTGCTTGCTGCCATTTTCGAGAATCGCGATATAACCTGACCGCTGTGAATCCAACGTATAATCGTTGGGTGGATGTATTCTATCCGCGAGGCAGATACTTGCTTGACCCAATCCTGGCGTATAGTCATAACCGTTAAACCTGCTCGTAATCTTTTTCCCTTTTTCCCTCATCCTACGAATCTGATTTTGGTCGAACGTTTCAACGTAAACCACCACTCACTCACCCATAATCCCCTTGGAGCATGGGTACCATCTTCCTTGTTTTACGACGAGCAACGTTAGCTACCTAACAAAACTGATTCGAAAGTTTGGGCAAAAAGAATGGAAGAAAAATAATATTAACGAGTCAGCCTGGTTTTTCTCTTGAAGGTTTTTCTTTTAAACATTAAATTTATGACGTATTACGATCCAGTTTCAAATTTTCTGTTTAAATATTATGAAAATTATAATTATTAAGATCTATTTATTTATTATTTCAACAGAACTATTAAAATTGACTCTCTTATCAATATTCGATATTATAAAATATAATTTTTTATGTGAAAAACCTGTTACATTACAAAAAAATATTGCTGGTATATTGTTGATAAGTTTAATGGTAAATTTTTTATATTGTTAATGATAAAAGATACGTATATTACGATTTATGACGAATGTCACAAAGTTCTTTTTACTCATGGTCAGTCTCATAAATGTTTAATTCGAAATCGTATTTTTTATAGTAGAATTTACATTTAATTTGGTAAAGGATGGGGGGGGGGAAACACAAGGAGGATACAATAATTTCATTCCTTTTTTTACATAATTAATATACATCAAAATAATATGAAAGTTCATTGTATTAAATTACTCGTATTTCACTTGTCCCTTTTATTCACACATACACGCACATACACAGAGGCAGTATTATTAATTTTTCATTTAATTAATCGCTCATCAGAGAACGTGATATTTAGTATTTGTATCATGTCGAGGTCTGATAAGAATTCTGTTTACTATCTTTTTTTTTTAACGTTTTTTTTTAAAGCTTACAAAAAGGTCATTTGGTTTTTTCCTTTCTCTTTTTTCTTTTATTTCATTTTTTGTTGTTGTAAATCTACGTATTATTTTGATTTAATAATCATAGAGGAATTTGTTGAGAAACAATTTAAACGATAATTTATGTTAAACGGCACGTGAACCACCGAAGGTCCATTTTCCGTTCAAGCGTGTATAATTATTTTATGTAAAATGAGATATGATTATATAATGCTTCATAATATCGTCACTTGACATATTATAATTATCATATGTAATACATTTTCATATTGTGAACCCCCATTGAATGAATCACGTAGCTTGGTGAATTATTTTCCATTTACAAAGTAGCAGAACTATAATATCTTTAAGTTATCATACATAAAAAAATACTATAATATTTAATTAATAACAATAATCATACGTTTTGTAGTTAGACGCATAATACGTGTAAAATTATTCATCCATTTATTCGTAATTATTTTTTATATGGAAAACAACGTTTTACGCAATTAACGCGGCTTAAACTAAAAATTAATTTAAATTATTTTGGAATAATGTAAAATCGAAATTTCTCACAGTAATCGTTGAATTACTGTAACGATTTAACGTGTTAAGAATAATTGTCACAGTGACAAGTAATTTCACGCGTTTCACGAATTTCTCTTATTTCCTTGTTCTATTTTATTTTTATTTTTATTTTTACTATCGAACGTCATTATCCTCGAACTTTTCGAAGAAGATAATTTCATTATACGCTCAAGGTGTACCATTTTGAAACGAAGTTTTGTCACTTCTTTGGCTTACAATTAGATTTAATGCTTTATTCATTAAAGTGAGAAAAAAAATAAAGAGAAAGGGAGAGAAAGAGAAATTGACAATGAGATAGAATAGAAGAAATAGAGAACGGTCGAATAATAATTTATTTTCTAAAATAACTTTCCTCGTAAATTGTCCTCCGGCCATTCTCTGTCTTTTACCTTTCTCTCTTTCTCTCTCTCTTTCTCTCTCTCTTTCTCTTTCCTTTTTCTTTTATCATTCAACGAATTTCTCTTCAATTTCATTCATGCGAATTTCATTTAGTGACTATGAAACAGCTTGTAAGTATTTGAACCGTATATAGAAAGAGATAGAAGGATAATATCGTAACAACGAAACGATTACTTTATTATTTCTACAAATAATTCGATTTTTCGATTTTCATTGAGGTGGTATCATAAAGTCGATGAGATTAACCTCGATTTTTTGCAAACGATTGTCTATACGAGTCACCAATTTCAAAATTCGATTACGAGGTTTTACGTCTGCAACGTAGCTGTGGTTGTATGTAGTCGTGTGCACATACACACAAAACCAACTAACAAACGAATGAAAGAACGTAATCGTAAGAAAAGTCGAAATCGTAAGATCGAAATCGTTGAAGCGAATTTTAAAATGGATCTGGGCTACTTTTTTAACGGACGATTGGAAGAAGAATACTTTTTTTTGTGAGTTAGTGCGAAAGCGAAACTACTTTCTGACAAATTTTCTTCAGTTCTATTTTTTTTTCCTATAAAAAAGAACAGATAAAGGTAATAAAAAAAAAGAGAAAAAAAAATTGCTTTCATATCTAATGCGACGTTTTTTTTTTTTCATCCTCCTTTTTTTTATACATTTTTCTTTTTATCGTTTCGTTTCCAGCAGTCGGAATAACTGATTTTTTATTCGGATTTTCGATATCCTTTTTTTTTGTTCTTCTTTTTTTTGCCTTTAATTTTCTATTCACCTTCTTTCCTTTTCTTGTTCATTCTCTCTCTCTCTCTCTCTCTCTCTCTCTCTCTTTCGATTTCACTCTATTTTTCTCTCTTTTCGTTGGATTCTACCGGTCGGTGGTGACTATAGTCCAGGATCGTTCCTTCTTCGATTCGTCGTAAAAATTTATGGACCGAGACGACGACGCGTCCCCGATATCAAAGGTCGACGCAAAAATTCCTTATTTTTTTTCTTTTCTGAATTTACACGTCCGTCGAGACGCATTTTTTCTTCGACTAAAAGCATCGATATTTGTTCTTTTTTTTTTTTTATCCCTTGAGAATTTCAATCCCAGTTCAATTTCTTTGCATAGTCTTTTCCAATTATTTATCTCGTTTCTATCGTATTATTCCTTTTTAGGTTATAAAGTATTTATTATATTATATTCTCATTTGTTTTAGGTTTATCTTATATTTATAATCTTAAGATAGAAATATATATTTTCATTTGAACGATATTATAAGGAATATTATGATTTAAATTTTGTGTTAATAATTAATCGAAGATATTAATTGATTGATTAAATTCATAGTTGTGTTGATTATGATTATCCTTTTTTTTGCGAGTGAAATTAATAAGAACAATATTTGTTCTTTCGTATGATCTATTCAATTTGAAATAACATGTATATTATAATAATTCAATAAATACAAATTAAAGAATTCCGTGATAAATGCATTTCAGTTTTTTATCTACAAGAAGTAATTCGTCGTCGAAGTCGTTAAGCATATACTGCCTTTATATTTTTCTGGATTTAAAACGTGTCTTAGAAATATTAAAAATGCTAGTATAAGTGTAGTAAAAATGAAACAGAGAAATGATACGAAAGGTTGAAACTTTTATCGCTCCGTCTGTTCTCTCACAGGAAATAAAGAGAAAGAGAAAAGGAATAAAGATGAATTAAAGTTTAGATTTGCGTGTCAGTGCGAATAAAGTTAGTTTTTCAAATTGGTTGTGTTTTCTTTAAACGTTGATATGAATCGTTAAATTATTCATCATGCTCGTCAATCATCATGCTTAATTGGGATTTTGGTTTTCTATTCGATTAAACAAGATAAAAGGAAATATTATAATCAATCCCAAATTCAATGTGATAACATTGGCGTAGCTTCATTTCTGCTAATTAGTAATAAAATACCTTAATTATGTTTCAAATGTATATGCTAATCGTTTATCAAACCATTGATTTTTGCTTTTTTTCTTCTTTTTTTTTCATATCATCAACTTGATCATCATTATCTAACAAATATCGCACACATAGATAATTATTATGTTAAACAAGAATGAATAATTCTAACGCGGTAATTCAAATTTGATAATTGTTTTTATTTTGTATAATTTTGATTTTAATGACTATACTACACCATGACAAAATTCGAATCATTCGTTCGGTATGTAATTACTGTCAGGAAGAATTGTAGATGGACGAGAGTAAAAAAAATGTTGATTAAGATCGAAGTTCAATGTGAGAATGCGCAAGCTGTTAAATACCGGAAAATGGGAAACGGCACGCGATTGGATATAGTTCAGATCGTGATTGGATGAATGATTCTTGCACTCGATCTTAAAACAAATAGGAAAAAAAAATGTACGTTTTTTTCTTCTTTGCGCCGATATCAAATGGATAATTAAATCTTTTGAGATTTATTAAATATCGTTATTTTACAGATAGACGTGTTTCGATTTTTATAATATATTTGAAATATAAAAAGGATCATCCAGTGCATATATTTTTTTATATTTTTTCATTAATAGATTTACATCATCGTTTTCTTTCATATAGAAGAAAATATTTTTTGTAATAAATTTGTAAATAGATTCTTCAATATTAATAATCTTTTACAATAATTCAATTGGCATATTTGAATATTTATTTTATCAGATTCTAATTAGCAATAAAGCGAACTAATCAGTCGCATATGTCGACTGATTGAAGGATCGTTCGTTGATACCGGTGAGATGAACTTAATAATAAAATTATATATATATAACGATAATTTGATAAGAGTGTAATAATATCTATCACTTTATGCGCGTCAAACTAAAATAAGCCGATTAATTTTTGGACGCACTTAATACGCGTGAAGAAACTAATCATCATTCTATCATATTATCTAATAATTATAAGCCATAATTAAACCCTTTACGTATTATCGATACCGCGCAAATTCTGCTTTGGTTTATGCTCGGTTGAGCAATTTGTTTGAAAATCATACACGTGTAATATAATAGAAAAGCAATATCTTCATATCGTACGCAATAAAAATTTATATACATAACGAGAGTGTTTTCATTTACAAATTAACTCGTAAATTGGTGAAAACCTGTAATCAAATTTTCTCCTTACTTTTCGAAACATTTTTTTTATTTTGTTGAAAATAACCATGATATGAAACTCGTTCATTCGTAAAATGAAAATGTAAATCAACTACAAATGTTATTATGAAACAATACATTGTATTTTCAAGTAGCATTTGTCAACTTTTTAAAATTGGGTTTATATAAAAATTAAAAACCGTTGTTTTACATCTCTGAAGTACTAGTTTTAGATATTCGAATTAATACGTGACGATTAATTAATTAATTGATGAAAATGCGTTAACATTTGGGATAGAAAAATTAATTTATTTTGTATACCTTTTAAGGATTTTAGTTACTATAATTTTATCCTTTTTATTTGCTTTTATATGGAATATATTTTATTTTATTTCAATATATATATATATATATATATATATATATATATATATATATATATTTTTTTTTTTTTGCGTAATCCTATGAATATACGATTTATATAAACTAACACGTTTTTAAAATGAGAATTAATAATCATTGACTTTATAAAATATGCTTTGTTTAACAAAAATCTGAATAGCAATTTATTATTGCAATATTGCAATACGAATTCTCCTGTTAAAATAAAATATGCTTGGAGATATATGTGTAATATCGGAATTTAAAATTTGGTTAAATCAAAAATGTATTGAAAATATTGAATTTTGATAACAGTTTTTATCCATTGTTTTAAACTCGTTATCTCCCGTATAAATGCCAATTTAAGTAAGATTTATTATAAAAGAAAAAAAAAAAAGCATATTTTTTGACGGATAAAAATTCGCACGAATATAGAGAAAAATAGGCGGAAGGGTTGGATGTGGGGATAGGTGGAGTTTGGATAAAAAAGATATTTTTGAAAAGTAGATTATTGCAAAGAGTGAAGGGAAACGTCAACGTCAGAACAATCCTATTGTGAAAAATACGGAAAAGTATCGGCTGGCGTTATTTATCTTTCGACGAAGCGTATTCTTTGACGAAGGTTCGTATGATATTGGATAGTAGGAAAGGTTGGTACGTACATATAGATACATATAGAGTACATGCATCAGTATTCGATGTTGTTCGGTAAGGACGCTTTCAATCTGCCTTGTCCTCGAGTATGCTGTTCTCTCCTCGGCCTTTCCTACCAACCAACCCTCTCTAACTTTTTCCACTTTTTATATCACGATGCGCTAGAAAGCAAAAATATGTCACCGTACTACCATTTGTGTTCTTTTATTTTCTTGCTTTTTATATCTTACATTCTCTTTCGTAAATCCTTTTTCGTTCACTACAAGTATACCACTAATTCAAATGCTATCATAATCGTATCATAAATACTATCCTCAATCAGAATTGAAAAAAACTCATCAGAGTCAAAGATTTTCTTTTACAGTTTTATCCTTTTTTTCTTTCTTTGAATTTTTTTATGTGTTCCTTTTACTTTCTTCATCTTTCTTTTTTTCTCTAGCTCTATCTATCTCTATTTCTATCTATCTTGGTTTCTTTCTATCTCTTTCTTCATTTGACGCTTTTACGACGATAGAAGGACCGTTGTCACTACGACTATAATAAATTCCCTTAACGAGGTTCAACGTCACGTTTTACGAGATGCAATGCTTTGCCAGCGAATCCGATCACGGCTTGCTCCAATTGCTTTCCAAAGTGTTATCTCGCGAGGCTGCAATAATTAATTATGTTCTCGTTATACGGATTATTCGATATACGTTCCGACCGATTTCGCATTGTTTATATATGCGTTTTATTAAAAACGAATTATACCAAAACCCTAGTTCTAGTTTTTCTCTCGATCCATTTCACATAAAAAAAAAAAGTGAAAGACTTTTTGTGTTAATGAATGTCGTTAAAAAGAAATAAACATGAGAAGAGAGAAAGAAAGAAAGAAAGAAAGAAGAAAGTGTGAGATAGAGAGAAGTTATTTTATCGTCATTATTTTCAAGAAAGTATGCATTTAGAATATCTCTTCGGAGATAAATTTTCGTCTTAACCGTCCACAGAATGTTTAGTGGGAGGACAGACGGTAAACGGGGTATAGTTAAGAGCTGACACTAATGACACTTTAAGTCACCTATCGCGTTATATGATAACACTACTACTACTACTACTACTACTACTACTACTACTACTACTACCCAGCACTATTACCACCAGTATCTACCCACATGCATCAGCCGGTGGTAGTAGCATCAGCCAACGACGCCAAACGCGAATATTCACAAGTTGGAAGCTTGACAAAAAGCTTATCCTCCTGTACACCTTTTCGCGCGTAAAGATTCGAGTGGTGAGCACAAGTGTAGTGGAGTTGGTGTTGCAACTGAAGGAAGGAAGAGGATGAGGTGGTGAAGAAGGGACAAGGGTGAGGAGAGGTGGGGGTGGGAATGGGTAGGTTTGAAGGAAGGAAAGGTTGGACAGTTTATTACCTCATAAAAAGATACGAAGTTACTACGTGCAGGTTTTGCTAGCGGCCGCGAACCGGCTAAAAATTTATTTATCGCTCGTCTTCATCGATCGATTACGTTTACGATCATAAGCTATCCATGGATTTACGTTCGCATAATTTTCAGCTTTTCGACTTTTTTTCTCATATTTTTTTTACATTTTTATTCCTTGACTCCTTTCCTTTACTCTCTCTCTCTCTCTCTCTCTCTCTCTCTCTCTCTCATTCTCTCTCTTGCTCTCTCTCTCTCTTCTTCTTATCCTTTTCTGAGAAACTGTTTTACATCCTACCAGAACGTACAATATTTTCGTGTAACTGCTTCTCGTAAAGATACACACGCCCTTGGAATATCTTAGGAAAGTTAGTATAGGTGATAAAGTCAGTGAAATACAGAAAGTTAGTTACGAAATGTACATATTATATATATCTATGTATATACGTTCGACTTTTATAACCTACGAAAAAGGGACAAACCATTTTGACCCAACATTTTGGATTTTCCCTTTTTTATTTTTTATATCCTTAACAAAGTAAGTAATCTTTACGTTTGTTACTTTTACATCCACCTATCATTCTATTATCTTCAATATACACACTTTACCTTTTTCATTCTCATCGTTTCAGTGAAAGTAAAAAAAAAAACTTTCTCATCCCCGTTTTCATTTAACAATGATAATATTATTACCATTCTTTCAATTAAATTAATTTTAAACTTTCATCAGTGTGTATTTTTTAACTTACATTCCATTATATATAATTAGATCAATATGATTATCAAATATAAATATAAAGTCATTAAAGTATATATTATGAAATATTAATTCTAGTGTTTTATCGTGAGGATTGTATTTGAACAATGTTGAACGAATCGGACGATGTTGAAATGAAACCGTCGTCCTTTCTATTTATATTTTACTCGAGAGAGTATGTAGAGAGATGAGAACGAGAATGAGAGAAAAGGAAAAGAGAAAGAGATAGAGAGAGTAAGAGAGAGAGAGAAAAGAGAGAGAGAGAGAGAGAGAAAAGGGTGCGGACAGCGAGTGCCGGTTATTACGCATTATAGAGGTCTCCATCGATCCAACCATTAATTGCATCGGCTAATTCCGCGAATGGGTCATTAAGGATCAGCTGTTTCGCGTTTAACGCGAAGTTAACCACATATGACCTACTTCATCTCCGATCGAATAGCAGTCGATGTCCCTTTATAGAATGCACAACGCTGTAATTGGTTTGTTTCTGAGAGTAAGAGACAGGCAGTTAAAGAGAAAGAGAGTGAGAGAGTGAGAGAAAGAGAGAGAGAAGCTTAACTAACTACTGGATAAAGTTGTTCGTAGCTGGCGTTTAACCCAGGCTTAACTCGAACGAGGCGAGTAATATTTACTGCTAATTGACCCATACTATCCTAGGATTTAGTCGATTTTATTTAAGGAAGACACGAAAGAAAGAAACATTCAAAAAAGTATTAAAAAAAAAAGAAAAAAAATGTTAACTTTTGCGTTTTTCCAACTATATCGTTCTCATTATAAAATCGATTATCTTTCCAATGGATTCTTTTTCTTGTTGTTTTTTTTTTTTTTTTCTTATAAATGGGTCAACGGAATATTATTATAGATAGATAGATAGACAGACAGACAGATAGATAAGGAAAAGTTTTAATTATTTTTTCTTTTAACGAAGCCAAAGGTTTCGGTGGTATCGTTTATTTCAGGAATAAGATGAATTTCTGTTTACTTTCGATCTTTGTTCCTTTATCTTTCTTCGAATATTTTTTCATTATAATAATAAAGGTGTTCTCTATCTTTTTTTTTTTATATTCATTTATCTTTTCTCGAAGATTCACTATAGTGACGACTTCTTGAATATCTTTATAGATATAAGATATCATATAATATATCCCGCGAAACGATATATTTTATTCGTACCGACGGTTTCAACTCCCCCATTTGATTTTTTTTCTTCCCCCTATTACTTTTATTATCGCATCGAGAAAAGAAACGAACGATGGAACGATGGAAAGAAAAGAATGGACTCCTAAGGGTGGCAAAAATGAATTATATTTCGTCAAAATGTCGTGTAACATTCGATTTCATCGAAATAATTTATTATATTATCCGTTCGAGCGAAAACTCACGATAGGATCGAATAAATTATATTTTATTCTACCCCTCCCCCTTCACTTTTCCTTCTTTTTTTTCTTCTTATCGAATGAGAACAAATATAACTGAAAAAAAATAAGAAAAAAATAGAGAAAAAGCATAAAAAAAAGATATGAAAGCTAGCTAACACTCTCGCATATATTCCTGAACATTAAACAGGTAGGAAAGATTTAATCTCAAATGAGATCTAAATGCGTGACTCTCCTTTAACGACGGGCACATCAAGTGGGAATATCTTGCGAGCTTAAGCATAGCTTTTGCCAAGAAAAAACTTATCCGAGCACCGGCGACCACCACACCACGTTGGGAAAACGAAGCAACCGCTGATCTAGCAATTAACTCACTTGGATTCTAGCCAACTATTTATGTTGCACTATTATCGCGCACACTTGCCCCTCTACACCCTACCCGACTCCCCCCTCATCATTCCCACCCTTCATCTCTTACCTTTTCTTCCAACCCTAGTCTTTCATTTCTATTCGCTCTTTTAGAACTTGCTAGCAACTATTTCATTTTCGTTTCTTCCTTATTATTCCCTCTATTTTCGTTGATTTTAACCCTCCCTTCTTCTTCCCCCTCCCGGAATAAAGCGGATATAAAAAGCAACACTTTTATAAGAATTTTTTTCTTCCACACACTTTTTTTTTTACTCTCTCATTTATCTTTGACTCTCGTATTATTTTTCTTTTTTTTTATAATATCGTGTCTTGTTTGAAAAAATTATTCTTTTCCTCTTTGGCAGCGAATTACAAACTTTCTAGTGTTACTTCAACGTTTTATTTTTTGACTTTATTTAAGAAACGCTGTTTATTGATACTAATTGTCTAATGGTACGAGTAGAACAGACGTGAATTTAAAATAGAAAAATAATAAAATAATGTGTACTTTTGGGGAGTATTTATATCCACAAAATTTTCAGTGGGTGGTATTAGCGAGTATCGGTAGAATCCTCATACCTTTTCACAGGCCCAGAGTATAATTAGAATACGGCCTATAGGCGGCAGTAGGCTCTGGAGGATTTTTTGGATGCTGCCTATAAGCGGCAGAAAGATCTGGGGAAGGTTTTTTTAATGCCGCCTAAGATACTATTTTAAACACTTTTTACTACTCTATGCTATGTATATAATTAAATAAAATTAAATACGTAAACGTGTATATGTGTGTGTGTGCGTTTTTATCATCTTAATATTAATCATTATGTGTGTGCGTGTGTGTGCGTTTTTATCATATTAATCGGAATATATTAATCATCTGTTCCGATACTTTAAAAGAAGACGAATAAACAAAACGAGTTATCACTTATTGTTAATTTAATCGAAATTTTCGTTCACAAATATTTGATTATTTTTTTTTGTTTTTTTCTGGACAATGATCTGGATATTTTTTTCTGATAAAGAAATCTTTGTGAATATTTATATGACAGCTTGAAAATTTGGTGTCCCTAGAAATATTAATTTAGTTCTATAATCGATCTAAAACGGGAAAAAAAAGAAAAAAAGAAAAATATTCTGTTGATCGAACACAAAAGAGAGGAGGGGGGTTGGTGATGGTGGTTCCTCATGAAATGGTTCGAATATCAATCTTGATCGTTTTATTGATTTCTCTGGGTAGAAGGAAAGTTGGTGGACCTGCTGATAAAAGATCAGAACGGATCAACGTAAGAAAAGTGAGATTAGCGACTATATATAGACTTCTTAATCGACGACAGCGGTGTCCCTAAGTAAGTGCAAAAAAATAAGCTCTTTCATCTTTCCAGCCTCTATGATAAAGGATTTCTTTTTCTTCATCTTTCTTACTATTTCTCTCTTTCTTTTTCTCTCATTTTTTTCTATCTCATCATCGTCGTCGCTTAAAATCCTACCGCGAACTCGAATTTATTATTCTCTCTATTCTCAACTCAAAAATAAAAGATTAAAAAAAGATTAAAAAAAGAAAATGAATAAGAGAGAGAGAGAGAGAGAGAGAGAGAGAGAAAGAGATAGAACTTAGCTTGGTACGGATAAAGATAAGTTTCAATTTCTTGGTAGATTAATAACCTCGACTCGGTTGGCGTTTTCATGTTGCTCGCCGAGATGCTCATAATTTGGTTCTCGTACTCTTGAAAGGATTCTGTTGTAGGTCGAAAGAGTTCTGGATCTACGATAAGTTGAACGTTCACCGTACTTTTCCACCATCTGTACCATGGCAATAATTGATCCTGAAATAGACAAATTGAACGTTCTAACATTTTGTAAACGAATTCTATCTCTATAGGGTTATATACGTATCTCTATCACTTTTTTTATTTATAAAGATATCTGGAAGATTTATTATAAGAAAAATATATATGACATTTTTGTTGCTTTTCTATATTTTTATTATATTCTAGGTAGCAAATAAATTTTTGACGAATTCTATCTTTTAACTTGGTATTTTGTAAAGATTAATTTAAGGTTAATTTCTTTTATTTTTTATGTATTATCTTTGACCGACGTTTGTTCATTCAATATATCCACGTGGGTTATCTGTGATAGGTGTTACTAGATTGTTTTTTTATTATTTAATCTCATAATTAGAATCGTGTGATTTTTACGCGTAATTAGAATAAATAGTTTTCTTGTTATTGTGTATGTTTTTTTTTATTCTTAAATATTATTTAATATAAAATTTGAATTATTCAAAGCGACAAATAGATTTTAATAAATCATTCGTCAGTTGTCTCACTTTTTCTATCTGCTTAAGAAAAAAACGAAACAAAAATAGTAATCCTAATGTTTCGGTACAAAATACAATCGTAGATCAATCGATTGTGAGACTTTCTAATGCATGTATGTAGAGAAAATAAATTTGATTCGATAAGGGCTTTACAGTGAGACTCACGACAAGCATTGGTGACAGTTTTCAAACTCACCTAACATAAGTTTTTCTTTTATTCTTCTTACGTATCATTTTATATTGTTTTCAATGTTATTTTTAGAATTTTATATTGAAACGAATCTGTTGTCATACCTGAATTTTGTCAATGTTATATTCTTACGAATATATATTTTTACAATTTATATATTAAATATTAAATATTTGTATATATTGAAATATTAAACATATTTATAATTAAATGTTATTTTGTCTGATTGGTGTACACACTTATTAATGTTTTGCTTTTATGTGCCGATTCCATCTAACCTTCAGTATCAATCGTTTAAAATCCAATTAGAAATTGAATTTTATGAAATACGAGTTATTAAATTCTAGCATCAAATTAATATTGATAATTAATTAATATTAGCTTTAATTTTGTCCAGTCAACGTCGAATGTAATTTTGTAATACGTACGTAATACAGATCAAAAAATATGATAGTTTACATGGTGAAATTTAACGCGTCCAAATAATTATTTAAAATAATACGAATGAAACATTTTTCATACTCGGTTTAATGATTAAAATGTTTCTAAATTTTTGTCCCATAAGAGGAAGAAAATAATAATAAAGAATGAAAAAGGTAAATGTTTCCAAAAAAGAAATCAAAAGATATACTATTTGTATTTTTAAAATCCTAGCTATTTTTAATTTTTCAGCTTAATTTTCGTAGCTATTAGAGTAAGAATAAGAGAAAGGGAGAGAGAGAGAGAAAGAGAATTTTAGTTTCAAATAGAGCTTCCACTTTTTGTTACTTCTTCGATAGACATCTGGCACGGATGTCTCTCGTGTTTCTTTTCGACCTAGGAAAAGTACGTGTCGTAATGCGTTTCTTCCGGTTCGTTCGGTCGATGCTGACTCGGTGCATTTCAACATTTTACTCACCTGTTTCATCTGTACACTGCACTCGGTTGCACTCTACTTGCAAGAGCGATAGAGAGAAACAGATTGAGATAACTAAATTTATTGTTCTAGAATGATGGATCTTTTAAGAATGATAAAAAAAGAATATTTTATATAAATATTCAATTTATAAATAATATAAAAGTTAATTAATGTATATAAGGATAAATAATTATTAATTATAATTATATAATAATATAAATGTAAATAGAAATGTTATATTAAATGTGTATTATATAAGTTTATAAGAGAATTAATACAAAATTATATTCAATGTAATCTTTTTTTTATGTTTATATTAATTGTAATTTTAAGTATTCATGCATCGATATTGGTGATTTATCTTCTATGCAGACATAATTAAAAATTTTAATTATTTAATTTTATTATTTAATCTTGTCAACGAATTCACAAATAATTACGATGATTTCATCATTGAAAAAAAAATTAATAAATATCAATAATAATGGATAATTATTGAACTTATTTTCGTATATTTATTGAATTTGGAGGTGTTTGAATGCAAACTAAAAATTTTATTGAACAGCACGTAGTTGAATGTAAAGCAAGAAATAAAATATAAATCTTGTTCTATCTGAATGAAGTAAATTGAAACACATAAACGTAAACCACATAAGGGATCGAGTAAAATGTAAAAGGAGAGTTGTGGCTAAAGATAAGGGCTGAGAGATAGAAGATTTAAAGTTGACCAACATATAGTTTTTGTCCAAAAGAAATCGAAATATTCCACGATTGAGAAATAAAATTTCTTAATGTAAATAGAAATTATCATTATATTCGTTTCAAAAGATATCATATGTTCGTTTACTTAATTTAAGATTATTATCTCAAAGTATTATTTATACACAGATTAGATCAATTTCACGATGATAACATATTATTTTTATTATTTTAAATTTATTAGATTAATTATTTATTAGATTAAATTTGCTATATTAAATATTTTTTATCAGATTATAAGTTCTATTCGATTCATTTTTAATTTTATTTTAATTTCAATTTTTTTCACACGTGATCAGGTAACTTCAGGAACAGTTTCATAATGTGTGTTTGTGTGTTTTGTGTATATGTGTGAGCGATAAAAGAACAATAGAGTGTTTTGATTTGTTTAGATAAAAGAATAAATAAACAGTATCATGTGATTTTTATTTTGAAGGTGATCTTAAATCAGAAATGGATAGAAATCGTATTTACGTGAATAAGTGTGAGAGAGAACGATGATGTGAAGAAAGAAACATATACGTACATGAGTGTTTAAGTAAAAATCGTACTTTAGCATATTAATTAGTTTAATTTGAACGTTTATTTAATAATTCATTCCTTCTAATAATATATATATATATATATATATATTTATATATAGTATATATTTTTTATGTGTTTTTATTAAAGTGATTTTACAATTCCTATTTTATCTATTGATTGGGTTTAAATATTAAATAGAATGTTAATTATTTTAAGCAAAATATCGATCGATATACTTATTAATATAAATAATTAGTCTCACTTTCTTTTGACAATCACTATGAAAGGAATTTTTTTTTTTTTAAAGTGAATATAAAGTTGTATGAAAAAGAGGAAAGGAGATGGATTAGGATGTTAGGAAGAGCATATGATACCATTAAAAGTATTGCCGAGTACAGCTCGTGAATATAAGTTGTGAATGAATTTTTGCAAAAAAAAAAAAGAATTACGATCTCACGAAAAGAGGAAAGGGAAGAAAGTATACGACAGAAAAGAGGAAAACGAGAAGTTCGCGAATTGCCATCTGGAAATGGTTATCTAGGAAAACTCGCGAAAAATATTACGTGTTTCCGTATTCGTGTCAACGATATGAAATACAACATTGGTATAGTGAGTGATTGAGAGTGAGTGAGTGAACGAATAAGAAAAAGGAAAAAGGAAAAAGAAATAGAAGAAGCAGAAGTAAAAGAAGAAGAAGAAGAAGAAGAAGAAGAAGAAGAAGAAGAAGAAGAAGAAGAAGAAGAAGAAGATGAAGAAGAAGAAATGGTAAGTTGAGAGAAATCGTCGGCAGAAAATTTGTTCGATCGATTTTGGACGTAGACTTAACGACTTCTTGGAACGGTTCGGTGATTAGAGAAAGAGAAGAGAAAACTTTTACAATTTCGGAAGTATTCTAATCGAAAAAAAGAAAAAAAAAAGAAAAACTAACATTTTCAAGACATTAATTACCATTAAGGTATTTGACTTTATTGATTTTATTTCGAACATTCGTATTATTTCTAATGATTAATTGCATTAATGTATCATAATAAATAGAAGGATTTAAAAATAAAAATATTTTACTGACAAAAAGAAAAATTTAATTGATATTGGTTCATCAATAAAATTACGATATTTTGTTATTTATTTCAAGATATCAATTTTCAGTCATGGGAATTGTTAAAAAAACATCAACCTGCGAAACTATTTTTTCAAATATTCATTGAACAAAAAAAAAGTAATATTTTTCAATTAAATAAAGTGATACCCATTTCTGAGAAGCCCTTGCATAATAATTTTTTTTTGATTCTCGTTTAAAAAAAATATTGTTGAATATTATTAAATTTATTTTATATTCAATATCATCATCATCATCATCATTATTATTATTATTTTAATTGATATTTAGTTCAATAATTAGATCCAAATTAAGATTATTATTATTATTATAATTATGATTGTTATTATAATTATTATGAAAGACCTATTTAATGTAAAGCATAGAAAGGCTTTGTTAACTTTAGTATGTTAAGATTATGTTAAAGTTCTGACAGGTAACTCTCGAGCATATTTATACGACAAGACCATAGAGAGCATCAACGATCCTTTACTGTGGCCTGTACTTCGTCTTTCTCTTTTACACGATATCCTCGAGGTAAACCCTTAAGAAAAAGTATGGAGGACTTGTGTCAAGAGAAGGAAGTAAAAGTAGCTCGATCTCTAAGGACTTCTTTTAGGATCTTGATAAATTACTGGCTATAACGTTTTTACGATATTTAAGGACTGACTACCAGTGTTGGCTGTTGATTATATTCGTTTCTTCGTTTTCTTTTTCTTTTTCTTTATTTGTTGATTTTGGTTAATGAATTCGTTATGAGTTTGTATATACCGAGTAAACTCATTAATTATGATACAAAGAGCTATAATAATTTTTCTTCTTAAAAAGGTAAATTAAAATTTATTTTTATTTTTTTATTTTATATTTCTTTTCTTTTTCTGACTTTTTAAATATTTAATATAAAACTAACAAAAGGTATATAGTTTTTTTTTCTAAATAGGAGCTAAAAGTAATATGACAAAAAGCGTTGTGTATAGAGTTTCGTAGTCTTGCAAGTTATTCAAGAGATAGGAAAAGAAAAAAAACTTTCAGTCTCTCAACGTGGCAAAATTATAAGATGGACCTTTCGTTAAAGTTATAAAGAACGTGGATAAAAAGGGACTTACCTTCCCTAGAAGATAAACCGTCATGATGTAACCTAATATTACGATGCCGAGAAAAAGCCATATGACTGCTCTTGTCCATAACTTGGAAATACCAATTTTCTTACCTTCGATAATAAAGTAATGCATACCTATGATAACATAGAAAGGTACAACAAAAACAAAAAAACAAACATGTGTAATTAAATCATACCCTTAATGAAATCGTTAATTAATCTTATATGAATGTTATTCATTATCGATTATTTTATTTTATACGATAACTCACCCCAAAGGCATACGATTATTAAACCAATCATGACGACGGTAAGTAACGTAAATATTAAAAGATCGGATTGGACGTTTCGTCGATTACGGGGATGGGTAATCCATATTCTCAATGACTCGGGCCTGAAGGTTCCCATAAAAGTGATAACTATGCAGGTGGAACAGCACATTGGGTTTTGAACCAGTTAAACGAATCCATGTTATATTCTTAACAGTTTCTAATTAATATAATGCGTCATGGGGTTCGTACCAATTGTAACGAAGAGTTTCTACGGCGTTATATTGATAGTGACATAATTCGCAATAACTTCGACAAGATTGATTCAACCATTTTTCCAAACACGATAAGTGGACGTGGGCCAAAGTTCCTTTGCACCTAAATTCAAATAAAAAAAAAAATAACTTTCTTGCATTGAACTAGCACATTTTCATTTGCGTATAATGTAAAAGTAAATAAAGAAAAAAAGTTGCGTAAAAATATCGAGTAAATTAATTGTTAAATATTAAATTGCGACATAAAAATTTGGAAAATCACGTGTACTTTTCTATTACTCAAATAATTCATTTCTGAAGTTTTGAAGAGTTCAATATATTTTGAGTATATATATCTATATGTATATATATACTCAACAGCTCGTAAAAAATAGTAGAAGGGAGATTCGACTTTGTAGGAGGTCTCTCAACGAATTTTCTCTCGGAAGAATCTTTACAACTCTGTCGCCCGAGTCTTTTATTGTCCTGGAAAAAGTCTCTTCGCTTCATAGGTCGGGTCGAGTACATCTTCGAAATATACGTAATTTTTTTGTAGACATTTTTCCGAAAATACTTAAAACACTACTACCATACTCCATAGAAATTTTTTGTCATATACTTCTCGTGAATAGTTGAACCCTCGTGAATTCTACAATTCTTTAGAAAATTTTTCAAGTATCACCATTTCTGTACATCTTTTTTTTACTACTCATACATCATGCATCTATAATAATAATAATAATAATAATAATAATAATAATAATAATAATAATAATAATAATAATAATAATAAAATAAAAAAAATGAAAAATATAGAGAATATCGATGAACAAGTATTTCAATTTGATAGTTCAAATTATTATTTTCTTTCGTTTTCTTTTGACAGTACATTCGATGAGATCGAAGATATAAAGCAAAGATGAAAAGATTGAAATTTCCAAGTCGTGTCGAAATATCGTAGTATTCTCTATCTCTTTCTCTCTTTCTATCTCTCTCTCTCTCTCTCTCTCTCTCCCTCTCTCTCTTTTTCTATCTTTCTCTACGGTTCACCTCGTAATTTCTCACGGCTTTCCGTGATACCGTTCGCGACAGGTTTTACAAATCATTCGACTGTTTACGTCTTTGCAACGTTCTCGAGTTCTTCCACTATGTTGCAGACCTTTCCTCTGTCTATTTCTCTTGACTTTCTCCCCCTTTTTTCGTATATATATATATATATATATATAATGTGTGAAAAGGAAGAGGGCGAAGTAGTAGGTTGCATTTGCACTCTTTTCACTTCACGCCCCTCGACTTACATTCTCGTCAACTTTCCTTCCTACGGATTTGCAATAGACGTTCAACCCCGACTGACTCGTTTGCACGCACACGAACATTTCATTTTCAAGAAAGGTCGTGCGAACCGACGTTTCATTTTCGGCAAAAAAGGTCTGACGAATTCACACTACGATATACAATTTTCCTTTTCTCCCAACATTTGTTCTCTCTCTCTCTCTCTCTCTCTCTCTCTTTCTCTCTATTTCTTTTTCTTCTTTTTTTTCATTTATGTCTTGTTCACGAAGTTCTCTAGAAATCGATTTTATCGTCTCTGATAACGCTTACGTTTATCCTTACATGTTTGCATTCCCTCCATTCGCACAATCCTTCTTTGTCTTTATTCAGTTTTTGTTTTGAATTTTTTTATATAAAAAAAGAATGTATATATATTATAATTTTGCTATTTTATTTAAAAAACAAAACAAAATGTAAAATATATAAGTTTTTATTATTTTTCGTTGGAAACATGGTAAAGGAAAGGGTGTGTGTGTTGTATATTTTTATAGCAACCATAATGAAAATGTTAATTATTAATATACGCTAATGTATTCATTTAGTTCGAATAATTATTTTTTAGTTTTTCTTTTTAACGTATTTTTTTTGTTTGTTTGTTTTTCTATCCCTAGTAGAGAAAATATATTATACTTTTTTTTTGTTGGTTTTTTTTTTTACATTTTGTTGTAATACCCTACTACGTATTTCAGAGTCGGTACATCGTCGCAAAACATCTATCTACGCGGTAGACATTGTCTTTCGTACTTTGTAACATATATTTTACTAAAAAAAAAAATACCACCGATGAAAATAATCACCAAAAAATACCGCGATTGAACCGAACAAAAAACAAATGAGTAGGTAAGGGAAAGACAATTTATGCGCATTACTCTATGTAGGTTCTTTTTTTCACGGGGGAATGTATTCCGTTAACAAAAAGAACAAATGTTAGATAAAGTGGGACGCGTTAATTTACAAAAATGGGTGAAAAGTAGGAAAACTACTGATTAAAAACAAAATATTTATATATATATATATGTATATAAAAATGAGAAAGAATTTATCGAAAATCCAAAGAGAAATTATTTAAAAAATGAAGTTTCAGTATTGCATCGAATTAACGATTATGGTAATAACGAAAACATATCTCCCCTTCTTCTTCTTCTTCTTCTTCTTTGTTGTTGTTTTTTTCTATCCTGGTATACATTTTTGGGGTAGAAAATCCAACAATTATAGTTGATGTTGTAAAATTGAATGATAAAAAAATAAAAAAAAGAAGAAGAAGGGGGAAAAAAGGAACTACGTTAACGGCTCAAACTGGACATGGTGCCAATCAGCGTGAAAAATAGTACACTTCGTTTATCGTCTTTCCTCTCCCACTCTAAAAAAATCATATTTTTTTTTCGGCCCACCACACACACACACACATACACAAACATATACACATATTTGTTTTTTATATTTTTGTTTTATATTTTCACATATATATGTATATGCAGTAGTGGAGTATCATGAACTTTTCTACGTTGATTGGTAAATCGTCATGCGCGTTTGGAAACATTTATACCATTCCTAAAATTTATTTTGAATTTTATCCTATCTCCTTCTTCTTCTTTTTTTTTTTTTTAATTTTTTTCTCTCGTTATTTTTGTTACGGTTATGCGAGAAAAAAAAGAAACAAAAACAAAAGCTCACGCGCGTACATCTAGGTTCACCATTGCCTTGTTATATCCAGTTTTCAGATTGTTCTGGTTGGCGATGCACGGTATGCCAGGAAATTCAAATTATTCTGCCAACGTGGAACATGATATAAGCATTATTAGATGAGAAATAATACGGACAATGGAATTCTCATGTATATTTGTTACTTTTACGCACGAGTGCAAACCTTTTACAAAAAAATCTTTACGTCTTGAATAATCATAGATTTCATTTTTGTTGTCTCTTTGATTTGAGTAAATATTTTTTTATTATATTTTTATCTTTCTTTCTTTCTTTCTTTTCTTCCGTATCATTTTATCGCTTTATTTATAAAAACTATCAGACTTATACTGTTTGCCAATTGATGTCTCCTTAACGACAATTTTTTCTCATTCGTTAAAATGAACACAAGAAAAGTGTTTGCGACGTATTACGAGGATTTTTATCAAAGAAAATTTAATTGAAAAAAATTTATTACCGTCGAAATAATAAAAGAGAAAAGTGTATCATTGTGACAAATAGGTGTGATAACGGTTTATATTATCATTATCTCTTTTGTGAAATAATAATAATAATAATAATAATAATAATAATAATAATAATAATAATAATAATAATAATAATAATAAAAGAAAAAGAAAATAAGTACAAGTGAGAGAGAGAGAGAGAGAGAGAGAGAGAGAGAGAGAATATCGAAATTTTTGTTGGTAGAAAATTTGAATCTTGTAGCAAATCCAACGTTTATCGTAAAAGATAACAACACCCACCCCTTCCCTTCCGGCGGCTACGTGAAATCGATTTCGAGTTAGAACTTTAAATCGAAGTTGCCTCATTAAACGTCGTTGCGAATATGGGCTATGAATTTCGATGAACGGGACAAAATTAAAGCCGCGTGTGTTAACACGAGTGAGAGTTCGGTGCTTTAAGCTTTGAAGAAAATCAATCGGAATGTTTGTTGAAAGTCAACATTTTCTCTATTATATACCTATAAAGGTAATATTATTCTCTATAATATTATTATTTTTATTATTATTATTATTATTAATTGTTAAAATAAGTTATCACGATTCGAATTTTAAATCATAGTCTTTTATAATTATGTTATTTATATTACGTAATCGATTTAAAATCGTAGATAAGAAATTGGGAAAGTATTCGAAACGAATTCGAGGTAACGAATTTAAGTTGAAAATATGTTAAAAGTTGTGAAAATAAAGAAAGATAGAAGAGAGAGAGAGAGAGAGAGAGAGAGAGGAAGAGAGTGTGAGAGAGAGAGAGAGAGAAAGGAGAGTTGTTTTCACGAGTTTTCGACGACAGCGTGGTACAAATTTATTACTCGAGTTTCGTGGTCGCGCGAACGTTTCTCTTCTCGTTGAGGGAATTATAAAACAATCAGGAAAATCTCAACGGGCTTGAGTGTAGCGCAAAAGGACTCGGACTATCGAAACTTTCTATCTGTGTCGCATTTGATTTGATTTCTCAAGCACTTGCGATTATATAGAAATGAAACACTTACAAATTCCCTCGATCCCGAATATATTTTACGCGTTTTGAAGTTGATAGAAAAAAAAAAAAAAGAAAAAAAAATAGGAATAAATTCACTACTCATCTGAATAAAACTTTTATTCGAATATACGGAAAGATAGGTCAGCCTGTATAATGAATAGAGATATGAAAAAAAAAAGTAATATAAACGGAATAAGAATTATTTGAATAGATCCTTATATATCGTGTATGTAAACGAATTAAAAAATTGTTAATTTAATTGCTACGATTACAAAATGAATCCACTAGTAATTTATCGTCATCATTCGTGCAACGTTCTTAAAAGTTATATCAATTGTTGAAGAAGGCAGAAAGGAAAATAAATTAAACAGATATTTTATCATGCGTGTAAACGAAACAAAAAAATTCATTTATCTAATTGCTATACATTTGTAGCTCCAATATTTGTCATCATTGATTTAACGTTATATTACGATTTTATTCGATTTAATGAGTTGCATTTATTCAAAAAATTACCCCTAAAAAAAAATAATGATAATAATAAAATAAAACAAATTGAAACAGATCAGGTGTGTAAAAAAATAAAAAAATAAAAAAATATTGATCGAACTAATTACATTTACGGTATATGAACATCTACGAATATTTATCATCTCTAATCCAAACGTTATCGATAATTTCAAGTTTGTAAGTATAGATATTCGAGTAGGGGGGGTTCTTCAAGTTTTTTGTACGTAGAGGAGACGTACGTTGTGATTACATGGTTTTGTCGTTGAAAGCGTGTGGCATATTGCTCAGGAACTATCCTGAGCACAGACAATTTTCACAGTGTAACGTGGCTTCGGGACGAGCCGAGATTAAAACGGTACAACGCGAGCTCGAAGCATTAATTCGATTAAAGTCGGGGTGTCACGGTGGTCGACGCTTTCTCTCTTCCTCCCCCTTTCACTTTCCCCTTCCCTTTCCCCCTTTCCCCTTCTCTATTTAACTCTGCTTTTCCCCACCCTTTTTGAGGGACAAATGTGGCTAGCTCGAAGAGAGAAAGAGAAAGACTGAAATGGGAAAAGGGGAAAGGTAGGGAAAGGGAGGGAGAGAGAAAGCTGAAAACGACAATCGAGGGTGATTGAAAGGCGCGAGGAACGTTTGCCGGAGCGTCGAATTAATTTAGCGGCTTTCAGGGCTACGTGAAACACGTGTAACGACGCTTACCCTCCCCTCTTATTCACCCTTCCCACAAGCAGAAACCTATTCGTACTATTGTTATGTCATCGCTCAAGGATTCTACCAGAACACGACTATTGTTTCTACGAGATTAACTGTCAATACGTTATTGTTAAACTCCTAAACACGCTACATATGAATACCAGTCGGTTAGGTTAATTATAATGAATGATTTTGATGCTTTCTTTTATGTTTTTATGTTTTATAAGTGACACTTCTTAGATAACGGTAACGATCAAATTTTATTAAATGACTATTGAAAGAAAAAAAGGAGATAATTATGATATTAATGATATCTTGAATTGTTTAAACTAAAATATACATTTGCTTTAATTATTTGTTCATTTATTTGATTTCATGATAGTAATACGTAAGTATGAGTTTAATCCAAATCTTTTTGGATATCCTGTATATATATTTATATAGATATATTTGAGCGTGATTTTAATTGGTATATTTCTATAATTTGAAGTTTAGTTTGGATTTAGAATTTTTCTCTTCTCATATCTCGAAATAGGAATTATCTGGAAACGACTATCACGTAATGTTGATATTCAATTTCATAATTATTATTCGATAGTAAGGAGATGATAATTGTTGACTGAAATACAGGTAGAATTAATTAGTGATTCGAACTCATAGATCTAGTTAACCACACCGAAATCTCTGATTTGGAATTGAACGGATCAATTATGATTGACTATCATCATTAATATGTCTTTGCCTAATTTAACGGTAATAATAATTATCGTTATTTAGGAAGTAAATCTTGATATATCCTTATTATTGATAGGTTATTACGTATTAATGCATACAACCACAGATATACAGTATATATAATCAAAGTTAGTTAATATTTTATGAAATTCGTCAAATAAAAGATACATAATTATTATTATTACCAATGATGACAAATTTATTCCCTTTTTTTTTCTTTCTTATTTGAATGCATTAAAATTAGATAGGAATATTTTAACCAAGTGATCGTTTTTCTTGGAATATTTTTTACCTGCACGGAGAAACAAGGGGCTCCTTAACGGTGTTGTTGGTGTGACATATCCGACAGACACTAGAACCAACAGAGGCCAAACTGCGGGTAAGCCGATGTTGTTGGCCAAGCCCGAGAGACATTTGCTGCGTGTCGCGGCCATTTAAATTGCGGGAAGGACCCTCGGGAACTACTACCGGTAATATCGGGATGCTGTGCTCGTGATCCAAGTTAACTGGAAGCGGATACGTGTAGTCTGGTGCATATGTATGATCCACACTCAATTGTAGTTGTTAAAATGTATTTGTGTTGTACGTTCGCGTAAGTCGACAAATAACTTTATCTTATTCAACCATTTAATTTTATCAACAAAAACTTTAACTATTAACGGACAACGTGCAAATTATTGGCTGTATGTAATTAAATAAGCAAAAGCACAAAACAAATAGATTTATGGTATTTAATGTACCACGCTTTTCTAAAAACTAATTATCAAAATTATTCTTTGTAAAATATATTACTTTATACGGTAAGTCACGTTATCTTTAATAACGAATTTTTTCAACGGCACCAAAAATAAAAGTGAACTTTCACATTTCTAAAAGACCGTCAAGAAAGAAAGGTTACGTACGTTGCATAATACTTCGCTCAAAATTATCTAATTTTCATATATACTTATACATGTATATATATAGTAAAATAATTTTTCCTAGCAAGAATATAATTTCAAAAGTTATTCAAAGAGTTAGAATTATAATACACTAGAATAACTCCGTTTTTATAATTTCTGTCAAATTTAAATAATATTTAATTAAAATCTATATATATTTATCGTTTATATTATCGTGTTTCTAAATAACAAATCAAAAATATAGCCACTCTTATTTAAAACGTCACGCGTAATAAAATTAAACCAATCATTGTAGAAGTTACTTTAACGAGCAACAACAAAGTTTTCGATACAAACACGAACGTTTTACGTTTAAAACGAAACGCGTAAAGCTGACGAGAATATTTCGTAGAATTAGGTATTTTCGAGGTTAATCAAAAGAACCTTTTAAGATTCATCGTACGTTAGGAAGGAAGGAAGAAAGTAAATAAAGCATGTAGCTAGTGTATCCTATGCTCGGTTTAAGATCGACACGTGCTCACGTTGTCTTATTTTCGAATAAGATTTTAAACCACGCGTTTCTCAAAGCACAAAATATCTCTCGACCGGTCTTCTTCCTTCCATTGTTCTCTTCCTTCTTCGTTGATTAACTTCACAATGTCGTTTCGCGTTGTATTTCAAGGAGAGAAAACTAACTTTTGTCGTACTTTCTTCAGCCTCTACACAAACATTTCCTCCTATCTCTTTCTCACTATCATACGTTTATCGTTGCCAATTTCTCGACTTTTTTTTTAATCGACTTCCTCTTTTCTCACCCACTTTCTTTCTTTCTTTCTTTCTTTTTTTTTTTTCTTTCCATCCATCACACTCTTTTTTTCTTTCTTTCTTTTTTACCATCGTCTTTAAAAGTTTGTCTCCTTATCAGTTGGAAAGTATATACGTACGTAGTAAGAAAGAAGATAAGAGGAGGTTAGATGTAAACGTACCTACTCGTATCGTCGACATGATGACTCGCAAAGGAAGTTCCCTCTTCTTTTCTTTTCTCTTATTTTATTTTTTATTTTTTTAATATTCTGTTCTCTTTTCGTTTTGTTTCTTTTCCTTCACGCTTTCCTAGCTAGCTAAGTCTCTCTCTTTCTCTGTCTTTCTCGGTGAGACTTTTGTGAAGTTTCTCGGACGCCTCCGGAGACTCGGAATCCTACCAGGTGCCACGTCTTTTTAATTTTTTTTTTTCCTTTTCAATGGTTGCCCTACTGCGAATGTAAACGAGCTGAACATGTCGACGGAGGTTGCAACTCGACTTATTCGTCGAATCAAGAGTCTCCTCTCTCTCTCTCTCTCCCTCTCTCTTTCTTTCTCTCACTCACTCATTTTGCAATTGCTATCGATCTCGTTCGTCGACCTTTTTCTTTGTTTTTTTTTTCTTCTTTTTCTTTCATTACTATTTCTTCTTTATTAGAATTGCAAATAAGCTCACTACTTATCTTTCGTTCCACATATCACATCTCATTACGAGAATTATTTTTATTTCGATGAAAATAAGGATATTTTTCTTTTCTTTTTTTCTTGTATTAAATTATATAATATTATATTTATTCTTTATTTTATAATAATAAGTGGAAATTACATTAGAAAATTTTCCTTAACATTTTTTATATGTTAAATGCCGTATCGTTATATTAATCAATATGATTGAAAAGAAAATTATCATATCTTTTAATCTGAATCAAATTTAATCTTCTTTCTTTGTTAAATATTTTTTTTATAATTTTGCTCTTTTTAAATTATATTATATTTTTTATTATATTTTAAAAGAAGTTAATGAAATATTATCATCTCACCAAGCATCTTCTCGAATGTTTCCTTTTATATTTTAAAACAGAGGATGATGACAAAAAGAAATAGAAAGAATAAAGAAGAAGAAGAAAAAATAAATAAATAAAGAAAATTTATAAATAATAAAAATAAATGTATAAATAAATACTTATCCTCGAGATAGTATCTCGACTCTATCTGATATGAAGATTAATTAATCGTAGAAACCCCAGTATGCCTGTGCGTCGGCGTTCGTAAATTGAACGGCTGAAGTCAAACTATATATCCACTGATTTATGACGTAGTATTGAAACCTTAAAAAAAACCACTCAAAAGAAACTATAAACAAAAAGAAAAAAAAATAGAAACGAAAATTACTAGCATTTGCATTGCATCAAGCTAAGTATTTTGATTTGTATTAAAACTGCTTATTTAATTCTGATGAAATCCTGACCAAAAGAAATTAAATAAATAAAAACAAAAGGTAATAAATATTTAATAATAATTTGATCAATTAATTAAATAATAATTTTCCTTAGCAAAACATATATTAAAATATTTATGATCATTTGTTTTTACAAATTGTAGATTTAACGAAGGGTAAATTATTGAATACGATTATATAGGATAAAGTGAATTTATAAAAGGATGATGCAAGATTTGTAATATTTTACGAACGATAGACGTGTATTTTTTTGTTCTTTTTTTTTTATCGTTGGAAGATATATTAGACGTTTCAATATCGAATATCTTAATGCGTTTAGCTTTGAAAACATCGTCATCGATAATCCCTACTATGTCTTACTTTATTTGATCAATTCGATGTACAGATCTGACGAAGAAACCGCGTGTTAGACACATTAAAACGTCAGCTTGATTTTCGTTCATCGATCTTTCGAAATACAACAAAATAAGAAAGAAAGAAAGAGATCTAATCTTTTACGATCCCTTATGAAAGTGATCTTTCTTTAACCAAGTTTTTATCAATCTCTTATGATATATAATAGGTACATACGTATGATATCATTTCTTGGTGTAAAATTAAAAAATGTTTAACTAAATGTTCGTGAAGTATTCAAAATTCTACATATATGTTATAATTATCGTTTAATAATAATATGATATAAATAAAATTAGAATTTATTTTATAGGTTAAATATATAGTTACGATATAGGTTACGGTATTTTCAAACAGTTATGAAAACAAATAAAAACATGTGTTATATGTATTATATATCGGTTTTCCGTTCTTTTTAAAAAACCAATTACAGCGAGAACTGTTATATCCGTAACAGTTATACCATTTCTTCTTTTTTTTTTTTTATAAGAACCGATACACGAAAGTTACAAATAATTATTTTCTGAATTATTTTAATATTGAATTTATTTTTATAAGAATCAACCATTACTTTCAATAATTATTTTTAATAATAGAATAACACATTAAATATTTAATTAATATAATATCTTTCAAAGAATGATTAGAAAAATTTGTTGAATATAAAGTGCATTACTTAGAAAATAATCCTTTCAACGACTGAAATACTTGATTTTTCTTGACCAATCCTGTTTCTATATTTTATAATGCACGCATTACAGTATACTGTTTCATGAAAAAGAACAAACTAATATAGGTCATGGTTTTTGAAAACCTTTTAACATTTTATATATCAAATAAATAAGAGTGAACAAATATATATACCACAAAAAAAATATTTTGGGATGAAAAAAACTATAAATCTCTAAATGGGGGTATTTATAATTAAGGAATAAAATATTTTATAAATTCATATTATATTTAATTATATTTTTTAATATAATACATTTTTCTGAACGTTTATCACAATATTGTGTGTAAAAATTGTGTATCATCAATAATAACGTAATATAACAGTAATAATACATTTACTATAGTTTAAGAAAGTATCTAACGGATAAAGAATTACGTATATAAGTAAAACAAAGTGAGTGTTTGTTCCAAGTAAAGAAACAGAAAGAAGTAGAGAAAAAGGTAAACATATAAGGATAATTTTTATTCTTTTCGTAGTTGATTCTGTTGCCTTTTTTATATCAAGATACCACACGTTTCCTTGATAACGGATATTACAAGTGGGTATAATATCTGGAATCTTTGTAAGCAATTTAAATTCCTTTCTCGTTGTATACGCATACCAACACACACACTTATCGTGAATAGTTATTCCATCTACAAAATGAAATAACTTGGATATACTTTAGAGTTTATACGTAATACTGGATAATATTATGTACAAATAAGTCTACATGATTTAACCAAGAAGAAATTAATTTATTTTTCATTCATTGATTTATCATCTATTTATTTTGATTTTTAAATTAGAAGAAAATATTGATACACACAACGTATACACGAGCTTTAATTATTATTATGTTTTTTTTCTAATCATAATCAAAATAATCTTTTACTTTTACCTTGTTCTTATTCATTAAACAAACAGAATAATTAGGCAACGTAGTAATTACACGTAGAAAACATTTTTAACGTGCTTTAAACAATTTTAACGCTCTAGATAAGTTTGAACGTAGAACTCATGTGAAAGCGACGCAACGTTTACGTGTAGTATCCCCTTATGGCAAAGGTAACTTCCTAACTACTCTTTCCTAAAACACGCGAAAGTGGTGTATATCTACAGTAAAACAAAATTTAAGTTATACAAGACTTTCCAACAGACAACTTTTACTATCTGTATATAATAATTAACTGTGTAAATATGATATTACATTATTTCGATTGATCTTGACTCGAAGGATTACAATAAATGAAAGAAAAAAAGATTATCATAGAATTAATAAAAATTCATATTCATACGAGATGATATACGATTTTCGATTAAAACGATCTAAATTTCCAATTTTTTTTTCGGAACAATTATAATTCGATCATCTACAAATTTCTTTTTAATATAAAAAAATAAATTGTTCAACCGAAAAGAATTTTTAGTGTCAGACCGTGGTGATTAGGAGAGTTGAAAATCCTCATTAATCGTAAGCCATCGAATGGATCAGGAAAATCACTAGAAATGAAAGAAGAAGAAAAAAGAAATGAAAAGAAGAAGAAGAATAAGAAGAAGAGAGAGAGAGAGACAGACAGAGGGAAAGAGAGAGAAAGAGAGATTCATTTTCTCTTGAGGGGCTAAACGTGTCATTCTTGTCAGTGCGGATACGTATTACAGGTTATCCGCGAGCAATTTCAGCAGTTGGCAGGAAAGTGAGTTTTCGTAGACGTCCTGTTCAGGACCGATGAATTCCAAGGTCGTACCTTAAAGATGGCTATTACCGCGTGGCATAGGTATGGAGATTTCTCTTTGGGATGCTGCACTTCAACTAAAAGGAATGAGCACGTGTATGTATGTGTGTGTGTATGTGCGTAGGAGAGTATGCATTTACACGTTTGTGTTATACGTAACTTTATACACATACACGAGTGTAAAAGAGGGATAGGAAGAAAGAGAGAGGGAGAATGACAGAGAGTGATAAAGAGAGAACACAAGGTAACACAAATTTTCCAGACTGGCAATTAGGAGAAACGTATTTAAGGCATCTTCCACGTATTTTTATAATCTCGCTAATTTTCATTAGCACGATAAGCGACGTCTCTTCAAACATAAAAGAAAACAACCTCGTTTATTTTTAAAGTCTAACGATTTTCGTGAAGTATAGTGATAAATCGTTAACAATTTCATTTTCCTATTTTACCAGCTCTCGATTCGTTGTTTCAACTTTTGTTCGTTTTTTTTCGTTCATTCATTTCATATTTATCTAACGTTTTAAACTCTATCGAATAAAAATTGAGTTGATTATCTCAATTTAATAATAAGAAAAAGTTTGAAAAAGTGATGATATCGTATGGAAGATATAAAAAAGAAATATAAATGAGAAATGATTTGACGGTGTTAATGAATCGCACGATGATGATGATAAATTCAATAAAGTGTGTAGTAATAGAACAACACGAGTCTTTGAATAAAACGATTTCTCTTCTATACGTTATAGCTCATCCTTTTTATTTTTTTTTTATATTTAACTCAAGGCTGCGAAAAAAAAAGAAAGAAAAAAGAAAATATAAGGGTGCAAAAGGGAGGGTAAAGAAACTTCAATAGCATTTAATGAAATACACCCTTCTGATTTTCCGCTCATGTATTAATCCCAAGAAGCTTTGATATTCTCTTTAACAAATTATATAATACACGTAAATATATATACATATATATTACATATATATAATATATATGTATATATGTATGTATATTTTGTTAACGCCTCAGTGTATATCAAAGTAACCTGGGTACTTTCTGTCCTCCCTTTTTCTATGTACACACAGTGTAAGTCAGTTTGCCTTTGACTCTGGTACTTTTCCTTTCAACCACCAAATACTTGTTTTAAGTGGCACACAGTATTATATCTCTGTGTTAATCTCTTTCCCCTTTCCTCTCTTCTCTCTTCTCTCTTCTCTCTTAGTCAGCTATTTCACTTGACTTTTCCCGGCGTCTTCTTTCAAAGATGACCATCGCATAGTAACAGGGCACTTCGTATAAGCATTTGCTTGTAAACCTTCTGACCAAACCTAATGACCCACTTTTAGTCATTATGCGGTCAAAGGTTCACCAACCTCAAATGCACCACCCATCTTCGAACTTACTACAAATTTCGAAACTTTAATCACACTTTTTTGTTCTTGATAAAGAAGAGAGATAGAAGGAGAAAGAGAAAGAGAAAGAGAGAGAGTAGGAGAAAAAAAAGCCATTATTCATATTGTACAACTCGTATTTATAATGATATTCTTGTTTTTCAGTATAACGTTCTCAGTGACAATAGAATTGTCATTTATTTTCTTAATTAATCGTTTTTGTATGTTAATATGTTTATCCTAACGAGTTTCATTATTTTTCTCAAAAAAAAAAAAAAAAAGAAAATTAACGCTTGCAAAAAATATAGTACTCAAAACATGTTTGTTTATTTTCATTTTTATCTTTTTGTTTGTCTTATTCCTCTGCCCTTTTTCCTTTCACTTGCATTAAGAAAAATATCGTACCTTTTTCCACTGAGAAACCTTACCAATTAACGTCACGTAAGCAAGAACTCGGATTAGTCGAAATTTTTTTTCTTCTTTTTCTTTTTCTTCTATTTCTTCTTCCCTTTTTTTCGTATTTTCTGTATTTTTTTCCCTTTTTCCTTAGCAAGAGCTACGGTGGTTACCTCTTATTTTAAATCCGACGTTTATCGAGCGACATTTAACTCGTCAATTTTTCTTTTTCACGAGTCAAATACGTTACCGTCGTTTGTATAAAAGCCGACACTAAGTGAACATACTTAAGTGAATATCGATAAGATCGTAAAGATACGAGAACTCGTACCTTTAACTTACATTAGATACAAAAGAAAAGATCAACGTTTTCTATACACGTACGTTTGACAAATAGAAAAAGAAATTCGATCGTTCTTTTTATTTATCGGTAAAATCAAGAATAACAAAAAATTACGTATAAAATCAATGTCTTTAATATTAACAGAATTATAATATTGGTTTTTTTTTCAAGTTAGTGTTGTTAAAGAAAAAAGTACGAACCTATCGTACACCATCATCCCAAATATTTGACAAAGAAAAATTTGAAATATTTCAATACGCATTAAATCGATTTTTTGTTTCTTAGATATGTATGAAAAAATAATTTAATTTAATATATCATAATTACTATATTTGATAGATAGAATTTTGTTTCATGACTAGTATACTCGTCATACATAAAAAGTAATGACCATTGGCTATTTAAATTGTGATTATTGTAAAAATACGAAACATAATCTCAAATTTTAAGATTAGTAAGAGAAATTCAAGATTTGTAAATTATTATTTTTTGTTTTACTTTTAGAGGTTATTTTATTCTCATAAATGAGCAATTTTAACCTAAAAAACTCGTCATCGGCCGATTTTAGCGACACACAGCGGTGCTTTCAAAATGGAGTTTAACCACAATTAACTGGTTAAAAACTTTTGCACGATAAAACATACGATAAATTTAAATAAATAATATACATAATATATTATAATATTTTTGTTAATTGCTCGATTTAACTCGTTTACTCGTCCTGTTCCAATGAAAGAGACAAGATAATCCTAATTCGTGCGTTTGACTAGAAAATTCGAGCTTGAGTTCGTACAATTTGGCAGGTATACGTTTTAAATCGATCGAAAAGGAAAAGCGAGAAAAATGAAAATATAAGAGAATACTCCACTTGTCTAACGGAGATGAGCTATTTTACGATGGTATGAATACTAAACGTCGTTTTTCAATCATCCATTGATGTCGTTGTGCTTCTAGTCTTTGACAGAGGCCCACAATCTCGTTTAGAAACTAACGAGCTTTCCTCGAGGTGCATGCATCGGACATCTTTGATATGCTGATCTCAATAAGTTGTCGATAAAATTACAATACTTTTACCGGATTCGTCGAACGTGTTTAAAGGTTTAAGATAATACTAGTTGACTATAAAATATGTGGCACCGTAAAATAAATAAAAGACGGATTTACGTATACAGATAATGAAAATAAATGAAGAAGAACAAAATGAAGAACAATAATGTGAAACACAATGATTAAAATATATATTAATTAGTTATTTTAATTCATTGTAATTAAGAATATATATCTAAGTGTTTTCTATACAAAAATTCTTACCATACGTTTATAATTTAATAGAATGACTTTTATTTGTGACAAATAATTAATAAGTAGTGCAGTAAAGATATGAATTATTTTTTTTCAAATTTAAAATTATACCCAATTGAATTTGAACTTTATTAATGGGGAATATTTTTTGTTCAATCAGTAATTTAATGATAGTTTAAAAATCACTGTCACGAAGTAAGTTGTAGTTAGGAAAAATGTTAACTTTACAAACTTCTTACAAATTTACACGACAACGTGAACGTTCTTGATGAAAGTAATTAACGAAGTCTCAACGATGCGATACGATCCTTTACTAGAATTACGAAGAAAGCGAGAATTTAGGAGAAGTGAAACGAAGTTTATACTATACCTTTCCTTATTCTTTTTCTTCTTTCTCTTCTTCTTCTTCTCTAACAGACAAAGAGAACTTGGAGAATTTGGTAGATGGTTGAATTGAGTTTCTTGGTCTAATTCTTATCGTGCCCGGGGCTCGTTTCTTTTTTATCTCCAAGTGAACGAATAAATAAAGGTCGAATCACGAACATTTTACAAAAGATCGAGCAATTTTTATAAATGTAATAAATACATGGTATTATTCGAAATAATTGACAATATTAATAACCTCGAAACTTTTAACTTTAATGAATTAACGATAAATTTGTATTATTTATTGTTTTATTTGTTGTTTTTAATCAATAATACAAATAGAAATGAATTATGTTTTACAACACAAGCGTTCAAAGTTATTACCTTTTTGGATATAATGCAAGTATTAATAGATTTTGGACAAATTTTGTGTTTTTCATTAATTGCTAAAGAGTGTACGTGGACTCTATTAAATATAAAATTATTATTATCGACAAAATTAAAATTCAATTGTAATTTATGAAGTCACATGTCCCGAAATTATTCGTCAGTTATTTTGGATGATTTTATATTCGTCTCAGTGCATCAATAAAATTGCATAGATACATTCATCATTCATATTTCATTCTTTCTTTTAATTTTTTTTAAATTATTTCCCACCAATGTCATTTTTAATACTACTTACTAATGTAAGTCAGAATCTTTTTTTTATTACAGGATCGAAGTTTAAGTTTCAATTTTTACTATCGTGTTGATAGATCGTAAAATAGTTCTATCGTATTATCCCTATTCACGGAGACATTAGGTCGTCCTTCAAACGAGAATTTTCCCCCTTAGTTTTGCTGGTTTTATGCAAAACCACTCGGAAAAGGGAAGGAAAATCTTACAAGAACGTTTTGCGTCCTAAGGGAAGGGAAATCTTGCCATGGAAGGATCTTTTCTTGAGTTACAATCACGGATGGTCGTAATAAACACACTCATTTCGTGGAGAGAGATAAACCATCACCCTCTTTCTTTTTTCTTTTTTTCTTCTTCAGCAAGTAAAAGCAACGTTAAACCGTGATATATTGCGTGTTGAAATGACTTTTATCAAGGATAATAGAAAAAAGAAAAGAAAAAGAAAAAAAAAGAAAAGAAAAATAAAGGGGCATAATTCGTAACATTTTGTGAACGTTTAATTTATTAAATTCGTCAAATCAATTCAGCCATTAAATCTCATGTTAGAGAAATGCCGTTTCTTTTCTTCTTTTTCTTTTTTTTTCTTTCAAATACACCTGCATTACGTAATTACCGTATAATTAAAAACGTTGTTAACGAATTCATCAAGGACTCCTACGAGTATGCTCGTTTGGTTAAAATTCACGTTAAGACTCACCCTCATTTCCGAAATAAATTTATCATGAATAATTACAGCGTTTACTCCATCAACGAAATGAGTTTGAAAGTAACGAACGAGAAAAGATGAAGTTAACTTTGGAAATAGTTCACGCGAATCCTGAAACAAACGTTGTATAAGTTGAATAGTTAGAAAAATTTGTTAGGTTGAAAATATTTGACGTTTAATTTATCATTAATTAATTATTTATTTATTTATTATTTCTATCTATATTCGTTTTATCTCATATAATATAGTAATTTATATTTACGATAATATACGTGAGATAAATATCAAATTGGTTTATTATGGAACGAAAAGAAATAACCGTGAATGAATAGTAAAAAAAAAAAGATAAAAAATGAATGTCAATGGGGAGGAAAATAATGGAGAAAAGAAAAAAGAAAATAAAACGAAAAAGTACCGTTATTTATATTAAAAAAATCGTGGTCAAAAGTATACTCAAGAAATGTCTCGACTTAATTTTAATTTGCTAAAACTCGTTAAAAAGAAAGAAAGAAAAAAAATTATATATATATATATATATGTAGGTATCAACTTTTCTTTCTATACTACTCTCGTTTAACATTTTTAATTTGAACAAATATTTCTGGCTTATATATATATTAAAAAAAAAATATATATATATATATATATATAAAGTAAAAAAGTTTCTATAATTGATACACAATTACGTCTGTTCGTGAAACTAAAATTACTTTCGCCTACAAAGTTTTCATTGCATGCATGTACACATTATAGGTACACTCTACTCTCTTCGTATGCCTCTACTTTTCGATCTTCATGTTTACGACGTAGGGAAAGTTCGTTCTCGTTATTCCACGAGTAAACATTCGTTTCGTCGATAAATTCGTGAATATTATTTCTCACCGGTCCAGATTTTCCTTCGTTGAAATTTAATCTATTAATTTTTTTTAAATCCTTTTTATACAAAATTATAAATTATTATATTACGTATATTTACCTTTATTAACATATAATATTTTTATTCATATAATGTATTCAAAAACGCACGTTCTAGTTTAAAAAACAAATATTATGTAAAATAATATTCTTCTCCTATTTAAAAAAATATTTCATATTCGTATGTTCATTAATGGTGTTTTTTTCCTCTCGTATATGTTTAAAATTAAGTAATTGTCAAGTTCACCCTCGTGATTTTTTAATATTGACACAGATTACAGAGATTAGCATTGATGTTGATATATATATATATACCAGATGCATTTACTGAAGTACCTACCTCGTTCTACCACAGGATTGAGTTCTACTTTATTTCTATTTACCTTTTCAACTCGTTCGCACATTAAATGCGAGATACGTATTATTTCTCTCTCTCTCTTTCTCTCTCTCTCTTGCTTTGAATGGAGGTCATCGCCCTTGTAGTAGTATGAGTTTGATTTTCGTGATTTTGAATTTCTCCGAGTTGCAATATGTCCTGTTTAATTAATTCTCGAAAATATAACGTGTTTATCCATGTGTATCCGATATATATGTATATATATATATTTGTTGTTGTCTATAAATATTAAATAACTACAATGTTATAAACGTTTAAAATATAATTTGCAAATACGAATAAAAATCATCATTGATAGAAAAGCCAACGGTACTGAATGCATTAATTACTGACACGAATCGATCCACTTTATTCATCTTGTCTTGTGAAGCGAGTAGAATTATAGACACGCGTGTATACATTGAAGGAAAGGTATGGGTTGGGGGGGGGGGTAGTTAGTCAAAGAAAGTGTAGGAGAATCGTTAAAGGATCGATGAACCACATCGATTCAACGTGGTACCAGTTTACCTATCATCGACAAACGTGTACATCAGGTATAGGATAGGTAGAAGTACCTAAAGAAAAAGAGAAATAAAAAAAGTGATGTCAGGTTATAGAGCAAACCTACAAAAAGATACGTTGGGTTGTATCGATGATACACATCTAGGACGTTCAAAGCACTCTTTAACTTTCGCATAGTGAAGTTTGCTTGATGAAAAAAAAAAAAAAGAGAAAAATAATAATAATGGTATATAGTACTCGATTGGACAGGACAGTAATTTACTTCTACTACTTTGCTAGATATTTCGATAGCTTGTAAAATAACACTTGTACACAAAGGACATCCATATTTAATTACTCGTATGGGTCGAACGTATTTTTGTTTTTTGTGTTCTTTTTTTAATCCTTTTTCTTACACTAAAAAGTATTTGACTTTTTAAGATATATAGAATAAACCTTTTACACTACGGAAGGCCCTTTTTTCTCTCGGTTCGACATATAAGTTGGGAGTTGTAGGTAACTGAATTACCTGTTATTTCGTACAAAATAGTAGGTCGTTTTATTACAGCTCTCTACCACATGCACTGGACTCAAAAACTTTTCGGCCCGCCTCTACGTATTAGACACCAGTACATTTAAATTATATATAAGTATTACTTCCGTTTTTGTTAGGTGTAAGTATGGCAAAAATAATCTTTACAAAAATCATGAGAAAAAATTTGCATACCTCTTGTATGATAGGCTCAGAATTTTTCAGTACTTCTATAAATAGGAAAATTATAATAAAAAATATTGTATTATAAAATATAATATAATAATTATATAGAATATGTATATATATATATGTGAAGGCGTTATTGATGGAATATTTGAAAAGTTGTTGTTTAACCGTTCCTTTAGAAAAGGGTCGAATGATATATATTTTAGATGTGGTAAGGTATCTAAGAGAATAATTAGAAGGGTGTACTTTAGTAGGACACCTTCGGAGCGCTTCGTCGACCATAAAAGTAATCAGGAGAGAACCGTGCGGACGCACCAGACCGCGTAATAAGCAGCTACTTTGCCAACCATAATTGAGAAGGTACGACCAAGCAAAGACGTGCGGAGAACTTAATACAGTTTCAGGTATTTATTTGAGTATTACCGCGAATGTATTTCTTATTTATCGGTTGGTCCATTATTATTATTACAATCTTAGATAATACTTTAAATGAATTGTAATTACCATTCTAATATTTGCTTTTTTCTTTTAAATAATAAATCAATTACAATGGGATTCCAAATATTTAACACGTCAGATTATTTAAGATACATTTTTATTACGTTAAATACAAAAATTTTTTCATTTATTTTTTATAAGCATCTTTTTCTTTACTCCAAAGTTTAACTTACGATAAATAAAGAGGAAAAGGGTCGAAGAATATTTTAGCATTTTTATGCAAACAAAAATGGTACAAATTAAAAACTGAAAAATATATTTACAAACTCGTCCTGGAGTTATTTTACTCAGAAAATAAAATTGTTGTTTTTGATAATAACAATATATAGCCACACGATCATTCTTGATGAAAAAATAAATTGATAAATTGAAGAAGGGAAAGAAAGTAGAACACGTTGGATAATATTAATTTTTGTTGATTAAAGATCTCTCTTTCTCTCTCTCTTTTAATTTAAATTTATTCAATTTATTATTATTATTATTATTTATACATTTAACATTAAATTTAATTATAAATAAATATTTTAATATATATATTATTTATATGTATGTGTGGACAGTAATAATTATAATACTTTATTAATTTTCTTTGTGACTTATACATACAATAACGATAGTTTCGCTACGGTTCGTTTAGTCGTGTCATCGGAATAATAACACGTAGTACATTCGTCTTCTCCCTCGATATTCATTAGTTTGGAGCTTCGATCCGTTCACAATGTCGTCATACTAAACCGAGAAACTTGGCACGTCCGTAATAACTCCAGAGAGTTGGCTGACTTAGCGGGTAAAAGGAACGGAACTTGGAGAACCCTCTCCTACGTGGGACACCGCGAAAGTTCATCGATCATGAACGTGTTTATAACGATGGGACTAATTGTAAAACCACAACGTGTAAAACAATTCTCCTACGAATTATTCAAAAATAATTTCATTTAGAAATCATCAAATTCATTTCAAGAAAAATTCTTTCATTTTGACGAATTACGAAATAATTGCATAATTAATTTTTTTAACGAATTATTCAACTGTCATTGACATTTAAATTTATGTAAAAATTAAATTATCGATTAAATGTAACTCTCGGTAATCATGAAGGTGATTTGAATAAAATAAAAATATAAATAATTATAATATTGTATAAAATAAATTTTAAAAATTAATTTATTTCTATTTTTGGATCTAATTCGTTTTTCTCTTTTACTATTTTACTTTAAATATATTATTGTCATACAATTTTTATTTGAATTTTATTTGATGTAGATTAATTCCTAATAAAAATATTGTTTTATCTCTTTTTTCATTATCGCTAAATTTTCAGCTAATCAATATTCGATTAATAACGCAACAGTTCATACTATCTATATCGTCTAAATATACGCATATATATATACATTCGCTATTTCCTTTCATGTATTTCTCAAGAAGTAACATAGACAAGATGAAAGCAGCGTCCCATCGAGACCAAAGCAACGTAATTAACGTTTCCAGATCGGTAGGAAACAGGGGGAAGGGGGGGGTGTAGAGGGCGATCAGTAGTCGAAGTCATTTCTGGAAAGGTTTATGTCGTTGGACGTCTATCGGGTTGTATTTGTATCAAATATAGTAAAAGAGCATCTTGTAATATCAAACGTAGGGTTAACGGAATGAGAAATGTTTCTCTATCAATGAGTATTGGGAAAGGAGGAGGAACTTAAGTCATTTGGGAACGACAGTCTTCGTAATATCTCGAAACATGGTACGCCTCCATCTTATATTCCAGCATCCTTCTCTTCCGATGGTTCGATCGATCGAACCAGAGAAATTACAGGATATATAACTTTGTTCGTTCCGGAACAATGGAGAATTTAATCAGGCGAATATCCGGACGACCCTTCGTAAAATGCAATCTCTATTTGTTGTCGTTGTCGTTGTTGTTCTTGTTGTTGTTTTCGTTTTGTTTGTCCTTTACAATTTGTATAAGTAATCTTACACGAGCTTAGGAAAAATAAAAGGAAGACAAGGATAAAGATGTTTTTGTGTTTTATTTTTTTATTTTTCGTAAGTTTCAATATTTGCCGAATTTATTTCATTTTGTTTGTTCTTTTTTTTTTAAGAAATATTTTTTTAATAAACTATTCAACACTTTTCTTCTTACGTTGGGATTAAATAAAATTTATTATAAGACAAAATAAAATCGTTTTCTCCCTTTTTCTCTTCTATTTCCTTTAGACTTTCATTTTCTTCTTTTGACTCTAGTTCAAAGTTCGCTTATCGCATTTTAATCGAGTCACGGGAACAGTTCGGTGTACAATGTCACAATCATCAAAAGTAATTTCATGCTCTGACGCGAAACGAGAGATTCGCAATCCGTTTCGATTGTATTTTCGACATCGTCGTTTGCTTCCATTGCTTTTACTAGTGGAATGGATTTTTGTTGGAATGATTTTAGCTCGTCGCTGAGTGGGCATAAAACGAGAGCCCTTTTATAATTCGATTATTCAGAGATATATATATATATATATATATATATATATATATATATATATATATATATATATATGCAGTACGTCGTTTTGTTTTATTACATCGAGAAAATTTGAATTTGTTAAAGTCATATAACTTAATGTCAATCTTTGTATTGGAAAACAAACTTTTGATAGAAATCAATTTTATTTAAATTACGATAAAATTGATATAAGATGATAAGATAAAGATATTCGAGATTGTTATGTTTCTTTCTTTTTTAATTTATGTTTCATGTCGTTGTTACCACGATGAAATATTTGATTGTTAAATAGTGAAATTCAAATTCTTCTCATATGTATCGAAACAGGAGAAGAATAAGAAAGAAGAAGAAGAAGAGAGAAGAAGGAAGTGAAGCACAGATGGAGAATAGACGGAAGAACAAAACCTGCTTCTCCTGAGAATACCAACAACTGAGATATGTATATAGGGCAGCAGTTAGCATAGAAACTACGAGCATCCATTAAAAGGGACTTTAATCTAAACTAATCCTCCTGTAATCCTTGGTTAAGCTTCCTATATAACGCGTGTTGCGGAGTTCGTTTACCTGAAATGTTTCATTTAACCGTGCCACTCTTTTCATGTATGTATGTATGTATATATGTATGTATGTATGTATGTATGTATGTACATTGCATCTCTTTTCTCTCTTTTTATCTATTTTCCTTTTGCATATATGCTTTTACAAATATTGGTGATACGCAAGCAGAATCGTTTAGGTATATCATCAATGGTTTATTTCAGTATACATCTTTATTTTTGATTTTAAAGTTCTACTAATTGGAACATCAATGAAATTTGTTTTTCTTTTTTCAAACATTTTTTCTATAAAAATAATCGTAGGATTTTCATTTTGATTTTAATCGATATTATAATCTTTACTACATTTATTATCTTAAATATGAACTTAAATGAAATTTTTAATTTGTGAAGAAATGAAGATTATTATTATTATTATTATTATTATTATTATTATTATTATTATTATTATTATTATTATTATTATTATTATTATTATTATTATTATTATTATTATTATTATTATTATTATTATTATTATTATTATTATTATTATTATTATTATTATTATTATTATTATTATTATTATTATTATTATTATTAGTATGCAATTATAAAAAAACTTCATATATTTGTACAGAAAATATATTTTAATACACGTCAAAGCAAATTTTCTAGCCACGAAATATCGAGAAATATATTTTAACTGTAATTATCGTATGCATTTGTAAGAGATTTCAAGTTAATCAATACTTTAATTAACAATCTAAAAGTAATTAGTCAACATTCTCTCTCTCTCTCTCTCTCTCTCTTTCTCTCTTCTTTACGTAGCTGTTTCCGTTTCATTTTCATTCGTCTTCACGACCGAATAAAAGTAATTATTTTCTTGTGCATGTTGCATCCCATACACATCCCTGATGAATACGAGTAAGATTCTCATCTAGGTGGTAAACTTTCGAGCCTATTTCTGTCCCACGTCACGACTTTCAGTTTAAATGCATTGAAGATTAAAACCAGGTAGAGATGAATTAAACGAATGCATACGCAATAACCATTTAATTTGCCAGTGCTATTTCAACGAAGTATTATTTGAAAATAAAAATAAACAATCGCATCGAATGTTTAACATTTATTATCAAAGTGCACTTGATCAATCAGAATTATTTTAGAGAGAAAGAGAAAGAGAGAGAGATAGAGTAAATCAATTTTATTTATATAAAAAGATTTCTGTTCGTTATTTTCATTATTGTTATATAAATGAAATTGTTCAAATGTATACTCGAACGTTATTGCCTTTCCATTCTTTTTATTTATTTTTTTTTTTATATTACACGTTCTCCATGTATTATTTGTTCAAATAATTTTGATTTATTGTGAATGACGTAATATAAATGTAATTAAATATCAAACACACACACATGATCGAAGAGGATTCGGTATTCACTCGTCGATCATTTTAAACAACAATTAAAATTATAATAATGAATAATATGTGATGATATATGACTATTTACAATTTACAAAGGGCTACTACCGTCAAGTACGGCTATTTTGTTTAAGACAATTTAGTCAAAGTTTACGACTCATGTCTTATATCTCAAAGGGAGTTCATTCCTTTAAGTCTTCGAGCTTTATGTGAAATGATAAACCATGAGAGTTGATATTATAGGACACTTACAAATCACGTTGCTAATATATTTTATAATACATAAAACATTTTACGTAGGTATATAAATGCACATCGTTCTATTGCACTTCAACGTTTGTCTCTGCATACATCTCTCTTAACCATCACCCCCTTCCACCCTTCGTCTTGTTCTGTTTTATTAATTAACTCGTGCTGTCAAAAAAAAAAAATAAAACATAAAACGAATCATTTGTTTCATTTCTGCCTGCAAATAGAAACATTTGACTAGATACTATGTTTTATATTATTTTATATTACCTAAGTCAAGATTTTCTTTTTCTTTTCTAATGAATTTATTTTAACAACGAAAAAAAATCCATTTGTCGCATTATAAAATAAAGAAAAAAATAAATTCTTACGACAAATGCATTTATATGCGTTTTATTTTATATATATATATGAATTGCATATGAAAACGTTAAAAAAGGTTTTTGAGTATGGATGAATTTTTTTATTTGAAATGATTTCAAGCGAAATACGGTATTTGCTCTTTGACCTATATATGATTTTCCGGAAAGCTGTTGGAAATTCGAGACGTTTTGAACTACCTCTTTCTATCCTTGTCATACGCACAACGTTCCGTATATATTTCATATCTTGGTTCTATATTAATATACATTCCAAGACCCAGATGAATTCATCTAACTGACAATGACCGAATAACCTAAATATCAACATAATTTTTTAAAGGACATCTGGACGAACCTTTTCATGATTAAAATGGAACGATTCTATATATTTCTATATACATATATGTATTCATAATCTTTTAAAGCGAAAAAACTTATTTCACGATGGAAAATAATATTTTCATATGTAGAATAGGTGGAACAAATATATACCACACGTAAACCTATAAAGTAAACTTAAATTAACTCACAAATGTATGAAAATAGGAAATATTAAAATCGGAATTAGTTTCATTTGGTTAGAAAATAAAAATAAATAATGGAAAAGTTTGCATGGAAGATTGGTAAAGTTTCCGATTCTACGAAAAAAAAAAAAATAAAAAAATAAAAAGCCCCTTTCTCAAAAAAAAAAAAAAAATAAAACACTTTCAAAGCTTACTGATTTGCTTAACTTTCTTAATACTCTACTACTACTTTTTACGTCTTATCATAGATATACATACTGCATGGTAACCGGTGTTCTTAAAATTAAAAGTGCCCGCGGTCAACCCGACCCTCTACGATGAGATTCGATACGAGAATTTTTTAAATTATTTATTTTGTTTTACTTTTTATTTGTTCTTTTTTTTTTCTTTTTTTGTGATCTCTTTCACTAAGTTGGGTAAAAAGAAAATTGAAAATATTAATAAGTTTGAAAAGTGATCTTCTCTACCCGTGCGTAGAATAATCTAATTTCGCGTTTTTATTATTCACATTTTCCAACTCATTTTCGTTTGAAAGTAAAGAAATTTTCCGTTACGGACGGACACATAATGAGGAATCTACATTGCAAAATATAATTATGAATCCGGGCATATGGTGACGTCATTTTTTCGACATATAAAATACAAATGAGAATAAAAAAGAGATAGAAAGAGAGAGTGAGAGAGAAAATGTGCTTGAAACTTATTGTTTGTAGAGTACATACATTATACACTATATACACATATATGAGAAAAACGAGTCATTAAAATATTTCATCCGTTGTTTCGTGTTTTATAATGCGTGGCTCGTAAACGGAAACTTATTATAAAAACTTTTGCTCTTAACTTCGAACAATAAGGATGGGGTTATTGTCATTACCCTAGTCTCGACGATATTCATTTTCTCTTTCATTTTAATATTTGTGTTTTTATTTTGTAGAATATTTTATTTTTTTCAAAAGTACCCAAATTTTTGTAACATCATTATTTTATTATCACACTATAAATAATCATAATTCAATTAAAAAGAATTTATAGAGTTTACGTTATCGAACGTAATGCACCGGAGATTTGTATTATAATAATTATAGAAAATATGTGAAATATACTTGGCAAATTTAAAGAAATAATCAAATACCGAATGATATGAGAAAATAATTGAAGATATACGTTTACAATGAGTCCCAGGAGTATTCGTACCCATATTGTATTTACGAATTCTTGCACATAAAAAACATATTTTACGATGATTAAACTTTTGAATTGATATAAATTTTATTATTATAGAAAAAAATAACGAGTATTTTTTTAAAAGAGAAATCAAATTTTTCATAACTGATAAGAAAATTGATTTAATAAAATATGCCTAATTACTTCAAAAGCATTACAAGATACAAGAAAAGATCAATCAATTAATTATTATAAAAATATAATAATTATTGTATATTTTGATTGTATTTTGTGTAAATGGAAATAATTTTGAAAGACCAATTTTTGATCATTTAAATCAAACTACATTTTTCTAAGAATAACATATTTTTTTGTAATCAAATTTACAAATCAAAGTTTGGTTGAACGTTTTCATTGACGTCCTAACTAGAATCTTAAATTAATTTTCTATTTATCATTTAGTTTAATCGATTACGTTTAATCGATAGATTACGCGGAACGTAAATGTAAATGTATAAACGAATACCATATTTTATATTTTCCAATAGACCATATATATGTATATAGTGTTCTTTTTCGAGAAATTACTGTTACAAAATGTTTTTTGCAACTCGATAGAATTGCTAGAAGCAATTGTGTTAAAACGAAATTTTCTTGGCATTGTTCTCTTTCTACGCTTCGTGAAAATTTATATTCGCCGATATCGTACCGCCGCGGTCGTAGTATATTTTTCCTTCCATCTTTTTCTATTTTTCTTTCTTTCTTTTCCTTTTTCTTTTTTTTTTTTTTTTTTTTTTTGAACGATACAATATTCAGATTTTTTTCAACGTAATCCATTCGTAGATGGACGTATGTTCGATACGCTAACGACTGAAGCTTTTCGGCTTTTAAGATAAGTGCTTATATATTCTACGTAAATCGTTGCCATCAAAAAAAAAAAAAAAATAAATAAAATAAAATAAAAAATGAAATAAAAAAATCTATAAAAGAATGTCTATAAATTTTTTGGAGTCTATAATAGAACAAGGTAATGATTTTTAGAAATAGAAAATAACAAGAGAGAGAAAGAGAGAGAGAGAGGATACATAAATCAAATTTTGACTGTTCCAGTATTACCTGAAAATTTGTAATAAATATCTAATTTTATTGTACCTATGTGAGTAGTCAAATTTGAATGAAATTTTTTTTTCTTTTTTCTTGTTCATTCAATTAAATTGCGTTACGAGGTCGAGTGAGATATTTTACATTCTCCTCATTTGTAACAATCGATGCTCGACGTGTATTTTTGTGTATTTTTTTTTTGGTTTAGTTTGACATGTTTATTGCGGCTTCAATTGCTCTGATTTTTAGTAGGATCGTTCAACTTTGTTATCGCAACGCAGCAGAAAGTATAAACGAGGAAGAATAAAAAAAGAGTAGAAGGGAGAGGGAGAAGGTAAAAAAGAATAGAAATGCGAATAACTATATATAAATGTATGTATATACACGTAAAAAAAAGCAAACAAAAAAAAAAATGAAAAAAAATAAAAGGACCGAAAAGGACGCGTTGCCGAGATAACGTCGGATAAAATTCGCTTGTAATAAATTTCGGCGCAAAATGAAAAAGTCCTGGGCAAGCTTATTTCGAAAAAAAAAATGTCACCCGAGGGAAACGTCCGAGTTAATTAAGTGACCTGGTAGAAATAAAAACGTGACATTTTTTTGTCACCCCAAGAGCTCGGAAATTTGGCGGCCCTACTACCCGTGTTAGGACGTTTGTACGGTTCTTTTCATACGAAATGAAAATGATCAGCTTATAAATAAGTTTCGTAATATCGTCTCATAAATGAACAAGAAAATAAAAAAAGAAAAACCAAATCTAATAACTGCAAACTGAACAATAAACATTCATATATAATGCTGATTTAAATCTTTTAACGTTATTAATAAATTATAAATAAAAAAAACAATTTTAAATAAAATATTGAAATAAAAATATCTCGTGAAATGCAACACACTCGAACCATAGACACGAAATAGCAGGAACATTATGAAAAAAAAAAATATATGTATATAATATATTATATTTATCAGAAAAATTAAGAAATTACTTGATACAGATCGAGTAATTGTTTAAAATATTCGATGTTCGTGATATCCGGTGTGGTCATAGAAAAAAATTTCTACGAATTTATTTATTTATTTTTATTTTTTATTTGTGTTATTATGTTTTCTTTTTTTTTTGCCCCTAGCATACGATTCGACCAGTCGAGCTGGCACCGTTTAAAAAATCGTATATCGTTGTTGCAGAAGCCGTTAACCGTGTCGCGTTTTGCGGCTTTATATCTCTTTTCGTTTGTACGTCTACAGAGGGTGAGAGGGAATTAGAGAGGGGTGTAAATGTGTGTGATTTATTACTCATAAACGTACTACCCCTGCCGTGCGTATGTGCACCCTTTCTCTCTCTCAGTGTTTGTTTCTATCTCATTCTAGTTTCGATTTCCATAGATACTAAGAGAAATGTTATTGCATAAACGAGTCGTGTGCGATGGTGCGTGAGCGTCATCCTCGCAATCAGCAGTTAAATCATTGCTCGATTGTAGGAAATTTAAAATTTATTTTTAGCATAGCACACCGCATCACAGCACACCACACTGAGATAGATCAGATTACTCGAACGGTAACCCCTCGATAAAAGGGTGAAAGAGAAAATCGATTTTGTTTTTCCAGTGATAAAGTTATTTATTTATTTTTTTTTATTTTTTTCCCGCCTACGTCGAAACACAACTAGCTGTACGTTTTATTTTCGTTTCTCTTTTTCTTTTTAAAGATCCTTCGAAGGAAAAGGATTTAATGGACAGAATGATTTAATATCGACGAACATATATGTACGTGAGCATATGTATACGGTAGAATTTAGAATCTTATTAGAACGGAAAGACATACACACACACACGCGTTTATTATGTGTACGTGCATGATTTGAAAAAATTATAGGATAAGAAAAAAATCACCATATAAATAAGGGATTTGTAAGGAATATATTACAATATTTTAAATAATAATTATATCGATATTTTAATTATCGATAGATATTTACGTTTTACGATAACTTATATTTGATAACATAATTATACCTAGAGACAAGTGACTGATTTATGATAAATACTTAGGATACATATTATTCTCGATCGGTCATAGAGAAACACGATAATTCGTGGCATCCAGGTTATGTGATAAGTGATGATACGTAATGGTATACGGTGGCAGCAATTTACTGCAACAGTGTTTTGCACTTTCGCGACGAAACGTGCTTGTGTCGTGGATACCTCGCTGTGTTCGCTATTCGGAATCCATTTCTCGCGAAGCTCCGAACGTAATAAACAAACGGAAATTACATCGTCAGGTAGAACGCGAGAGAGACTGAAAACAAAAAGGGTCTGGGTGTAGTGATACGGACTATGTATATAGGGGGGTATCGAAGGACCTATGAAAAATTCGAAAGAAAAAAGTTGATGAAAGATCTATTCTCTTGTGGTTGATTTGCGAAAGTAAAGAAAACAAAAAAAAAGAAATAGAAAAGAAACAAAAAATGTATTCACCAAAAATGTCGCCAAATAGAACAACGTTACAAATCTTATTTAAAATATCTCTCTATCTTTGTCGTCGTCGTTGTTGTTGTTGTTGTTGTTATTATTGTCCTATCCCTTTCATTTTCTTATCTCTCTTACTCGTTTTCTTCGTAACAAAAACCTACATTTGGCATGCATCCGCCTTTTGGATTAAGCTTTTATCCTGAAGAAAGATAACATTGTTTTGGTATCGCAGTCTTCTTCGGTATTTACTTCTATCTATTATACGTAACTATATCTGATTTTTTGGTATACCATAGTTTACATATGGATAAAAGTAAGAATATACGTGTACTGTGTGTAAATGTTTAATGAAATGAGAGATAAAAATATCTATGTAGATTTTGTATACATACGTATGTAGGATAAATAATTTTGTTGCAAAATTTGTTTTATATATAATATTGTGTATCAGCTCGATATACACAATCGTGGTTTATTATAAATAAAGTAATACGATATTTGAGCAATGCTTATCTATCTGGTTATTATTTTTTATCTATTATGTATCATTATCTTCAAATTATTTCTACGATGTAATATCAGCTTCGAACGTGCTCGAAATTTTTTTGTTGAAATGTATATAGATATGTATGTGTATGGGATGTATCTGTATGTTTCTCGGAAATATGATACCTTTGCCAACTTTTATGGCTTTGTATATTTTGACGACGTTTCTATGCCATCCCGTTCAACTAACTTTTTTCCAACCGAGATAATCTCGGAATTTGACAGAATTTCATATTTAAAAATAAAATCGAAATAAAAAAAAAAGAATATTGTAGATGGATGGTTAAGAGCGATGATATAGATAATCAGGCACAAGCACTTATGAAAAAGCTGCTCAAATCCCTGGAAATGTTCGAGCGAGTTACTTTCGGTATGTTAAAAATCGACGATAGTCCGATAAAAAGTACTTGCTGGAACTATTCTTTGTAGGAATTCATTCAGTCGTTCGACGTTCATCGTAGCGTTACATTCACAGAGGCAAACAAAAAATGAAGAGAGAGAGAGAAAGAGATTCATGGTTGGTAACTTAGAATTCCATTCTTTTTTACTTTTTTTTTATTGTAGGAAAAAAAAAGATAATATTGAAAGAAAAATGTGAAATTAAGCTCATATAAATTTCATTTCCTAGAGATAAAGAAGAATATAGGATAATAATAAAAAGATAGTCAAAAAGTAAGAACAATAGTCTTCTATTCACCCAAAGAATCTTAACATCTCACCTGGCTTATCTCACTGGTATTAACCTTCGTTAAAACTGGGCCAAGTTGATACGCATTTTGTAGTTTTCTCATTTTTTCAAGTTTTTTTTTTTTTAAATGAATTATTACATCAAAAATATGCAAAAATATACTTTCATCGTACTTTTTTATCGTATAGTAAAGTAAAACTTTTCAAAGAGTATACAAAAAATATAAATTTAAAAATGTTTATTTAATTTTATTCAAATGTATCAATTTAATCTGAAATTGATAAACACGTAAAATATATAAATATATAAATAATTTTATTAATTGTACTATAATATTTTAGTCATACTAGTTAGAGTGTAATTATGATGTAATTATATTGAAATAAAACTTAAATCATTTAGCATTGATTAGGCTACTTATACGTAGCATTCAGATAATTTCATCATAAGAAATTTCTTTAATTTTATATAGCATTGTTTTATTTAAAAAATGTAGAGTAGAATATTCGTTAAAGGAAAAAGTATACAAAACTCGAAATTCGATTTCTTTCGTGATATCAGCGAATTTTTATCATCCAACGAAAAAGTTTTATCGTAATAGTTGCATGTTCATGTGTCATTTTGTATTATTTACAAAAATTTTTTCTTATTTTGCTACTACTTCATATTAAATTACACGAACACGTTCACCTTTTTACTTGATTTTTATTGAATCTTACAGAATATCGAATAAATTCTATTTTATTTTATACAATTTCTAACAAAAAATCGTTTAAGATATAAATTGATATATATTCGTGAAAATTATTTATATTATATTATATAATAAATGTTGAAACTATCAAATACAATTTATTTAACAAACAAATAATTTTATTAATATCAATAGTGATATATCGACAATTGATTTTCTATAATTTATTAATCACTTACCAAAATATCATTCGATTAGAAAATATTGTTCAAGAAAATGATGCATAATAAGACATATTAATCATAGGATAAGATTATATACATGATTAATCGTAACTGTAAATACTAAAACTTTAGTACTTTAATAACATTTATCAAAATTGTAATTACTATGAAAGATAGACTATATAAACCAGGTATTCATCGTTCTTGGATTACAATTTAGAAACATCGTCAGAATAGTGGCATACTGCTTGAGAGCAAAATGATTAGAAACGTTGTTGGAATATGCTTGCTATAGTTTCGTTAATGGATGCCCTATAGTACTATCGTTAGTTATCGTTTTACATTGGTGGTACACAGAAAGCCTATTTCATTGAAGAAAATAGCAATTCATCGTAAGCATGTTTCGATGCTATTGGTCAAACGCATCGGCCCAAGTGTGTTCTGTTGCCATTCACTATATGTACCAGAACGTATTTCTTGTTCATCATCCTTTATACGTGTTTGTTTAGTCAAAGGATTTCTCTTCTAATCGACTAAGAAGAATAAGTCTATAGACTCTCTCACCCGCTACGATTCAGGTTACTATTATTTCAAGTTACTAAACATCATTGGTAACACAAGTACACGGATATATCCATTTGTCGATTAGGACTACAAACTTCGTTTAACAGTCAGAATAAATAGATGCTATCACGAATTTGATAGGACAGTAGGGCTTAGTAGTTTCATCTGTTAAGAATTATCAGAGACAATCGGAAATGGTTTTCATGCTTTCTCACGATTGAATTCGAAAAAAAAGGGAACGAAGAAACGGTATAGAGATAAAGATTACAAAAGAAGGAAGAAATAGAAAAAAAGGGAAAAGAAATGATGAAAGATTTGGAATGACGTTGAAACGTTCTCCGAATCCTAGACCCTCTTATCTTGATGCATCGATCTATCAATCCCAACTAGGTATAATAACGAAGAAAACAAAGAAGTAAAAGAGACAGACAGACAGACAGAGAGAAAAAAAAAGAGTTTGTTTGCTTCAACGAATATCCCTCGATGTTTGCGAGAAAAGGAAGAAAATGGGGTTGCAGCGATAGAAACGAAGAGACAGTGAAAATGAAACGAAACTAGTGAAAGAAGAAACGTGAACGAGAATGGGATAGATTGAGACAGAAAGTGTCTATGTGCAAAAGATAGAGAGAAAGAAAGAAAAATAGATTAAGAAGGAAAGAATACACGTGACGTGTACATGTGTTATATCTATTGTACATACTAGTATATATATATATAGGTATAGAGAAAGAACGAGATTGTAGAAAATTTTAGTCGATAGTGAAACGTACACGCGGATCTGGCATTACGCCACGCAAACGAATATTGCCAATAAACTGCCAATCCAATTTACCTACGCAGAAAATACTGGCGTTCATTTTTACGAGAACGAAGCGACTAGAAACTACTAGCAAGCAGAATTCTTCTTTCACCTATCGATTCAACCCGTTTCTCTTTTATTCTCCTGCTTCTCTCTCTCTCTCTCTCTCTCTCTCTCTCTCTCTCTCTCTTTCTCTCTCTGTTTTTTACTTCTTCTAGGCTAAATCGAAGATTTCGTTCAACCTTGATTCTCTTTTCTTCGTACAATGTTCTCTTCTTTCGTCTCTGATCCTAACCGTTCTATCTTTTTTTTTTCTAGTTTTTTTTTTTTTTTAATATTTTTGTTTTTCTATTTCTCTCTGTATCCGGCATATATCTTTTCTTGCGAGAAGAGATCTCGATTTGTATTCCCCCGATAACGATCCAATGAAATGCAAATAACATATCGACTTTTGTCGATGCTTTCGGACAGTGTTTCGGGAATGATTAATCGAATCGATTTTCAATGATCAAACGATCGTAGCTACGTTCTCTCGAGAATATCGATACCTACGTTTGTTCGTCCATTCGTTCGTTCGTTCGTTGATTCGTTCGTTAGATGAAAATTATCCGAGTCACGTTCATACGTGGACATTCCAGATTACGTTATCCTAATCCATTGTCACTACTGTGATTATAAGGACTATGTAAAAATATCTATTGCCGAATATGAAAATGAATTAATTTACATTGTAATAGAATGTTGAACGAAAATTAAGATTTTCATGATAATAATATCATTAGTAATGATTTTCCTAATGCAATAATACTATAATGAATTTTTATTGATTTGTTGAAATAGGTTTGTTAGAAAAATTAATATATTGATTTTCTTACGATAATATTATTAATAATAATTTCCTTATTTCAATGGAAATATATGATCAACTTTTTTTCTTATTAATATATGGTGCTAAATATTATTATAATTATTTTTTCTTTAATTTTTATAATTTTCGTATTTATATTAGACATTGGAAGAAGAATGTGGAAGTTCAGGGGATGGATTGAATTTATTATATCATTTTTGAGTTTTAGTTAATGCAACGTTTCTAAACTCGATCGATGAAACAAGGAACAGTGTTTGTGGTAAAGTCCGGTGCACTTCTGTAAGCCTTTGTCGATGAAGAAGACCTCGATGCTCGAGAAGAATCCGAGCAAGAGAAAACATCGTTGACGAAACTATGCATCTCGAATGTGTATATACTACGAAAGCAGCAAGCCCTCAGGATGGTACTCCTACTGTAAAACGACAGCATTACGGAGACGTTTTCATGCTTTCAAAGAAAAGAGAGAGAGAGAGAGAGAGAATATTCACGAACTACGAAGAGGAAATCCTTTTGACGTTGACGCGTAGCTTTTGCCTCTTCTTTGGAATTTATTACCGATTACGGAGGGAGAGAGAGAGAGAGAGAGAGATTGTCTAGTTCAGAAAATGTGAAATATGAGTTATACGAAAGTGTTTCAGCCAAAGTGTTAGGTGGAAAATTAAAAAAGATCCTGGGATACCACTTTAGGGTCAAGGTCGACTAGATTGTATCTTTTTTTACCAAGTTTTAAATACTCTACTCGTTTTACGACTTTCTTTTTTCTTTTTTTTTAAATTTTGTAGAAAAATTTTATTATAATAATATGATCTTAAAAAAGGAACAAGAGTATAAATTTATGACTTTTCAACTGGACGCATTTTAAAATTCGTCGTAATTATTTTAAATTAGGATCAAAAGGTTAGAGAAAATGGTTTGTCTTATGTAGTCTCATCTTTGTTTCTTTTATTATTCTAAGAACCTAAGAACGAATGAATAGAAAGAAAGAGAAAGAGATATATATAAAAGAAAGAGAAAATGTCTCTTGCTGAGATTAGAGATTACTATACTAACAACACACCGATTACGTTCTATTATCTGTTAGTAGTGAAGTGAAACTTCATCTCTCAACGATCTTTCAAATGTTAAGACGATGAAAAAAAAGATCGTCTTTCCCTGGCAGGGAACTTTTCTATTCAAATTATTCGCATTGTGTTGAAATTTTTTATATCGTGTTGCATCAATTGTCTATCTCTCTCTTTCTCTGCCTCTCTTCATCAATTCGTTCATTCTCATACCGACAAACTTGAATAGCTTCAGTCTGGATTTGCGTACAAATATCTTCTACGGGTACTGGTAAGGGTAAGAAGATAGGAATGAAAAAAATGCACAGATAATAAAAGTTTTATACCGGTGGGGTTATTTGTTCTATTTACTAATCGTACCATCTCACTTGTTCATTTTTATTTCCGTTTCCGTTCTTTTCCTTCTTCTTCTTCTACTTCTTCATCATATTTTCTTTTTTCTCTTCTTCTCACTCACTCACTCACCCACTTATTCATTCTTCTTTAGTTTCCCTTACTATTTTTTTGTCCACGCCTTTTTATTTTATTTTTTATTTTTTTTTTACTTCCACGAGACCATTTTAAATTAATTAAGACTTTTCTTTCCGTCGATTGAGCAGCGTGATAACTTTTTTTTAAAACTGATGAATCGCCATAGCGATTATTTTCTCGATTTGTTTCATGTCTGCCCAACTTATCTCCAAATTCATTTCCTCTAGGCATATCGTATTGTGTGTTTGATTGGTACGTATTCATCATCTTTGTCTTTCTCTCTCTATCTCTCTCTCGAGTTTCGGAATGGAAGAAATTCCCAGAAAATTATTTCCCGTCAATCTTATATAATCACCAAACACACACACACACACACACACACACACACACACATATATATATTTTACTTGAAAATATTATCGCGAGATTAGGAATAATACGAAACTGTTCGAATGAATTCTCAGGAACCAATGTTATTTCAAATATTTAAGATTGTTTTATACTCTTTTGTTTATTATTTATCAAACGTCTCGTTTTATATACTACTACTACTTGTTATTTATAAAATGAACGAGTAAGAGAAAGAGAAGAGAGAGAGAGAGAGAGTGAAATAGAAAAACAGAAAAACAAAAAAAAACAAAAAGAAAAGGATTTAAGGATGAAAATGAAGCAAAGAACCAGTTCTTCGATTTTCGAAATTCGGCTTGAAAATTCTTCCTTGTGGGAAACGGTTTACTTTAACAAGAAGAGCCTTGGCTCCACCAAAACCGTTTCCGCTCTCTACCCTAATTCCGAGTTAGAATTCTCTTTGAAGTGGTCCGTCGCCTATGGATATCCTATGCTCCTTCTTTTCCATTTTCCCTATCCCCGTTTTCTTCCCATTTTCCTTCCCCCTCCTCCCTCTTCCTTTCCCGCTCCCGCATCACTTCTTTTCTACTCTATAGTCCTACTACTTTATCTTTCTTTCTTGCAATAGAACTTGTTATTCAACCTAGCTAGATTTCTCTTAGAAAAGGATTCGAAGTGGGAATTACGGTATTTTAGGAAAAAAAAGAAAAAAAAAAGAAAAGGATTTCTAGAACGAATTTCACAAATTTCAAATTCTCATTCTTTATCGCGTGGAATAAGTTAAAAAATTCTCGTGTAATATATTAAAGTAATAGTACATGTTATTCGATAGGTTAAAAAATAAAATGAACACGTTTAAATATAATTTATGATTTTATATTCGTACGTAATGTAATCAATCGTGCGTGAAAAATTAATAAGAATTATTTCATATTTATCCGTGAAAATATTTCTAATCTCTAACAAATGCTTGCTTGTGATAGAAACGTTTGATACGAGTTTAATAATTTCAACGTTAAAGAGAAAAAAATATGAAAGAATTTTCGATAAGTTATTTTCCATGCGTATTTGAGTCAGGGATAATTGATCAAAGAAAAGAATTAAGTAAAAGAATAAAAAGTGTTAAACTGTCCAGATGTAAGATATTTGTGAAATCGACCAAATAGTTTTCTTTATAAGAAACTACTTTCTAAGTAATAGATAAAATTTCTCTCTCTTTCTCTCTCTCTCTCTCTCTCTCTCTCTATCGCTGTATCTATCTATCTATCTCTCTTTCTCTTGTATTCATAGACATTCAATCAGACGCTATTCCGCGTGGTAGGAATTGAAACTGATTATACTTAGCGCTTGAGTGAACATCTTCTCTAAGTTCAGAACTAGTCTTACATAAGTTACGTGACTAAGAGACTCCCCCCAATTTGAAATTATTTCGAGAATATCCTAAGGATCTATCTATATCTATCGCTCCTCTTAACTTTTCTATAATATCTAATATCAGTTGGATAGCTTCTCTCCATTTTCGATAACCGTTCGATGAAATTTGATGAAATTTTTCTTTTAACACGAATTATCTATCAACGTAATAAAATAGTTTTAATGTTTTTATTTTCTTCATAATATTTCATAATATTTTGTTTGTATCGTTTAACCATAAAATAATTTATTAGTATTATTTTTTAATTCAAATTAAACTAATGAGCACATATTTTACAATTTATCTTTAGAGTTGTAAAAACATTTTTAGTTTCTTTATATTATCTTGAGATACGAATCTTAATAAATACCCAAATTTACAAATACGAAAAGTTCCTAATATAAATTCTCTAATTATAAACGAGAATACTTTAGTATCTTCGTATAAAAAATAATTAAAAAAAAAAATATTTGAAAATGTAATAAATAATTTTTAATTCAATAAATATAAACGTAATATATAAGAATATATATGTAAATAATAAAGCTTATGTTTAAACGCGATAGATATCGTTACCTTTATAGATATAGATTCTGTCTAACTCGAGGACATTTTCTAGGCGGACGGGTTAAGCATACTGATGGAAACCATCAAGTGGTGTTATAGAAGATTTTAAAGAAAGGCATTAGAAGGAATGACGCTCTTACGGGAGCGTCTTGGATCCTGGATGATGAATACGCCGCAGAGCAGCAGCTGCGTTGAAATTAGTTTTGTTTTCGGAGAAGGATAACGTCTCAACCCCATCCCCCAATCCAACCCCACCTCACAGACCACCCACTCTACTCCTCCTGTCCTAAAGCTTCTGCTAAAGTCAAGCAGACGCATTCATTTTCCAACGTAAAATAAAAAAAAAAAGTGCAAACTCGTTGCACGATAAAAACAATACCTTTTGAAATATCAATTAATGGTCCATGTAAAGATTAATGCTTGAATTTATAATATTTCAATTTTATAATGTTTCAATTTTCTTCCCTTTTTTCTCTCTTTTTTCGTTCATCATTGTTACATTCAGATGTTTGTTATAGATTTTGAATAAAATTCGTTTGAACAATCCCGTTCGCAGGATTAACAAAGTCATTCGAAAATTTGACGAGGGAAAATCAATTTTCCGAAATAAAAGGTTTACGTCGTTTTATTTTAATATACTGCGAAAATCGATCATACGCACTTTTTGTTTGGGAGAAAATGAAAAATATAGAGTAGTGGCGATATTTAAATAACATATATATATATATATATATATATATATATATATATATATATATATATATATATATGTATACTCGCGAACTTTTTATTAAAATTTTAGAAATTTATTTGTAAATACATCCACGAAAAAGGAAAAAAAGAACCAAAAAAAAAAATGAAGAAACAAAAAGAGAGGGAGATTTTAATATTTTATCCAATAAATTAGATTTTTTTCAAAGAATGGTCAATTTTATTTTTATATTATATCATAGATATGATTCGCTGACCATTCAAAAAAACTGTCAAATTTGTTTAAAAGGCATTAAATATAAATGTAACAATCCGCGTAGTAATTTAATTTGTAATTTGAGTACATGTTGAATATTTTTGAAAGCATCAGATAACAGTCTAACGTACAATTAAGCTATTTTGAATAGTACAGTTTGTATCTTATGTGGTGTTGTAGAAACCGTGGAAATGCTACACTGCATAGGCAAATGCACGCATATAGATGTCGTTCGTTTTCCGTACATTTCTCGGAATATTCAGACGAAAAGCGTTGGCGATGCACAGAAATTACATGCAAATTGGTAGAACATGGTGAGACAGTACACGCCAACAAAACCATAACTGCGAATCGTTCTAACAAATAGTTAAATTTATAATAATTTTATACATACATACGTTCTATATGCATACATGAATAATTGAGCGTATGGAAAAAAAAGGAAACATCATATTTTCTTCAATTTTGTTTATATTGTAATTTTATTTTGTTTCTTTGTAAAAAAAAATTATAATACTCAAGCTGATATGTGGTATCGGTGTTTAGAAAGTAAATGAAATATATTTAATTTTATTAGGTAATTTGTATACGTAATAAAAAATAAATTAATATAATATATATTATATTTTACAATTATGTTTATTTTTTATAAACATAGTGAGATGTATTTAAATAATAAAGTATTAGTACCGAAAGATGGAAGACGGAACATTTTATTAGAAGAAGTAAGGAAGAAGATGATATATAATATAAGACTTTAGTCTTTTATCACGAATCTAATTACATCTTCGTGACGAGTGCTTTAATTAACTGATTAAAAATGGTGGAGATAAGAAAGAAGAATATATAAGAAAAGACAATTAACTTGCTATATATATAATGGATGAAAAGTATCATAGATATTCATTACTTTGGAATTAAAATATTTTTAAATTCCACTATTCGATAAATCGATTATACTACTAGTTGTATATTTAGATTAAAATTGATTCTCTTGTTGTTGTAAATTAATTCAACTAAAATCTTTTTTTTTGTTTTGAAAAAATTCGTATTTCTCGATTTCGCTACAATTGCCAATGAATTTTTTCATTTTCTTACTGAAATCATTGTTTCTCCTGAAAATAAAGATACGCACGATCAACTAGAATAAATTTTAAAATATGGAAATTCCATAATCGTATCGATAATAATTAACCATCGGAAAGGATAGATATGATATTTACTTTTGTATAGAAACCATGTTATTATTTTAATCGGGAATGTTTCATTAAATGCACGTTTGCACACTCACACATAGACACATATGTAGATCTAACGAATTCTGTCAAAAGAGAATGCTACATATATTTCTTTTATTGTATTTCCAAACAATATTATTAATTATAAAGTCTACATATAAAGAAAATTCAATTAATTTCAATAAATAGGAAGCCGTAAATTTGCAATACATCATTCTCATACGTATGTACATTTGTTTCATGGTACATTGGTAAATTATTTCTATTGTGTGTTTCTATCGTTTGTAAAATATGTTTAAATTAAATTCGTGATGTAATGATAATAATTATACATTTAAATGATTCTTATTTTTTTCTGATTTTTACAAAATATCTAATAATATATTTTATTTTGTTTTAAGAAAACAAAATAATTAGTAAAACTTAATATTAATTGATTTAATTATTGAAAAAAAATTTGAATTATTCATTCGTACATTTAATATAATTAAGTAATAGAGGTTATATTGTATTATTATATTAAAATTTAAATTGATATGCTTTTAAATTTAAATTAACGTATTTTTTCTTAAAATCATTTAAAACATCGATTATTATTAAATCAATTATCAATCAATACGTATAAGTATTTACTCAACATTTGATGGCAACATTTGATTTTCTTAGAAACGTCATCTTAGAAACGTCATCTTGTTTGATTAGAAAAGCGAGTCAGTTGATCCATTTTCCCTTTGATATTGCTATACTAAACTTGAGAGAAGGCACCATAGCTAATGCCCATGAGGCATCATCCATTCATGATTATTCAAGCAATTGTTATAATTGATGTGGTATGCGTTTATGACGGAGACATTGAAACAATGCCAATCATTGGCCAATGATTAATCACGAAGATAACGCAATTATCGATTCGTCATATATACAAACTTTTTATCTTCTTCATTTTATTTTCGAATTTGATCTAAATCGAATTAATTAAATAATTCGATACATTTTCTTCTTTGCATTTTCTTGATAGATAATTGTAAGTTTAATACTTGTATCTATTTGAAAGATGATACATCATAGAATAATTTAAAAAAAAAAACAGTTGTAATATTCTTATTTAATAAAAAGTTATTGTGTCTTAAAAATAAGTAAAAATAATAAAATTCGATATATTTTCAAATTTTATTATAATACAAAAAATACAAGTATTCGATATAGTCATATAAAAAAGTACATCGTTTTTGTTGGGGCCTAAATTCTTCAGTTAAGAGTTCTCTGGCAATTACGTATGTGCTATGATGTGGAGAATAAAGGGTTAAGTTCAGGTGTAAAATAAAACACGTGGTTGAGCCAATCAAAGATGCGATGCTTTATTGGCTCGTCAGGGAAAAGCCTTGCAACATAAAAACCCTGGATGTTATTTGTAAAATATAATAATGAAGATCTACCACGTGGCGTTGCCACGCGGAAAATTATACTTCGCGTGAAAAGTATACGATAGAAAGATCTCACCTCTCGCACGCCTCACATATAGCGATCACAACCGTAAAGGTTGAGGAGTAGAATTCGCTTACGTTCACAACCATAAAGGTTGGGGGTTCCCTTGTTGTTCCTGGTGAATTCTTATGATCCTTTGTTGTTCCTTGTGAATCCTTAAGTCCTTTGTTCCATGTGGCTTCTATGGTCCTTAGGTGCTGAAGATGTATCGTCGTAGGCGTCCAGTGATGAAAAAGGAAGAATGTTCCTTTGAACTGGCCCAGCAGGGCGCATATGGTGGGAATGCGAGAGGTGAGGTTAGTGCTTCGCTAGTCACTTGTGGTTGTTCGATATTCGTCACGAGTATCGATCTAGAATCGTAATCGATAGAATCAGACGCGCGCATTCGAATACAGCTAGTTACCGTACGATCATTTCGGATCGTACAGTTTTTATATAATAGTATAATTATAAATAAATATAACATATTCTAATAAATAGATTTATTCTATAAAAAAAGAAAAACATTTAAAAAAATTTTTTATTTAAAAACAGTTTGCATCATTTTGTTGTTTACAAAAATAATTATCAGATTCGTATAATCATGGTGATTTCAAAAACCCCGATATATTAATTTTCAACAAAATTAAACAACAATCTTTATCTTTTGAACAAGTTTTGCGGAATTTCTCTACGATACTTTCGATACGTTCTAACTTTTATGTTTTTATTTACATCCGTGACTTTACCGTTTCTCGTTGATACTAGTTTACTTATGAGAAACACGCATTAGTCGTCAGTAGGTCAACCGGCATCGTTTGAAAAGGATCTTCCTAGGAGAAAAAATGGTGAGAGAGAAGACCCTTACTTTATTAGACACCAAATTTCTCGTCCACTTTTTTTTTCTCTTTTGATAAGAGTTTACCGTGTTATGTAATACTGATTTAAGAAAGGCTGTTCGAGTAAGGAAAGTTTCTTTACTGCTCGAGATATTTTACTTTGAAAAAATAACAAAGTAAAGATTCTCTTTCAGGGCTAATTTGTATTGGAATTTATTTTTTTTTCTTGATTTATTAATCGTTTGTTTTAATTTTTCCCTATATTATTAATTTTTATTTTTAATTTTGTTAATACGAATAATTCTATCGAATAATAACGTTCATTAATTGTGAAGATAAACTTTTGTTAGATTTATTACTACGACTACAACAATCATATTTTTTAAATATATTTATGTAATCGAAAAATATTTAATATTAAAATAAATTTTGAACGATGATCAAATTAATCGACACTTGTGATAGAAGATCGATCAAACAACTAGTAAGTTGCAATAGAGACTTTTGATATATGGTATACGACATAGAATGTTGTGGGATGCTTTTGATCACACATATTGGATTCACTTAGCGGTTGTAGAAGCTTTCATAAGGAACTCAGTTTCCAACGTGACATTCATGGTCAATCGATGAGGATCGTGAGTTTGGTAGAAACGATCAATCCGTTTGATACAAGCAGCTTCCTACTATCGCTCGTTTAGATTAGTATTACTGTTGCTAAACTCCTAGTTCTATCTCTCTCTCTCTTCCTCTCTCTCTTCCTCTTCTATTTTGCGGTGATCCTGCAATGCCAGAATTAGCCTGTGGCCGTTTGTACAATACGAAATCACACACGGTGAATCGTTCATTGGAGTTCTACCGAGTTCATTAAATCCTTGACGATATCTCTCTCTCTCTCTCTCTCTCTCTCTCTCCTTGATTTTTTTTTCTTTGATTTGCTCTCATTGATTTGTTATAAAGTCCTATAAATGTCATATGAAACTCTAACGTATGATAAAATACGTAGACGAATACGTTTGATATCGATCCTTGTTTACAGTAAAAATAAGTCCTCCTATAAAGATTTATTTAAACAAAGTTTTTATGTTTTCATTATTTGTCTTTCATTAAAGTTCATTTCAATATACTATTTAAATAGTTGAATTTAACTCGGTTTTAATTTAAATTTACCTTTCAAAGTAATTTACTACTGTATTATAACCAAAAACATATTGATTATATACCTGTAGAACATTTGAATAATTAAATATTTGTTTTATCAAATTATTTTTAAATTGTTTTCAATTAATTGACCAAATATTGATCTGATAAGAGTATTTGATCGTTTTAAATGTACAGTAGAGGGGATTCGTATATTTCTTACTGCATTTACTGCGAGTATAGCTTTAAAAAAAAAAGAAAAGAAAAAAAGAAATGATCGATGTTGTTTAGTTTAACATACTCTTACTTCGTAGGTATCCTGGATGCGGAAGAGGGATATGCATATCCTTAGCGCCGGAATCCTTATGTATACTTCAGATCTGAGGTTCCAAGTGATCCATCCGGACAAGTCTGAAAACTGGACGTTACAGATCAAGTCACCTCAAGAACGAGATTCCGGGGTTTACGAGTGCCAGGTTAGCACCGAACCAAAGATGTCGTTGAATTATACTCTAAACGTCATCGGTGAGTATATCTTGAATTATTCAGTTAAACTTTTTGTCAAGGTGAATCTATTCTTTTTACCAAGTAATTTTGATAAATTACTTGTTCACTTCTTTCTAATATAGATCATGAATCATTGATCAATAACGGAATAATATTTATTATTAACCCTTTTCGGAGTTCGCGTGTTCACTCTCAGCCAAGAAACCGTGCTAATTATTTTATATGTATTTTTACATAATATGTATTTTACATATTTATGTAAACAATTATATATTTTACATAATAAGTATATATATGTCGGGTAGTTTTAAGTATCGAAGAGTAAACATGGATAAGTAGGTAGGTGACGAAGGACTAAAGGGAAAAGGACTCGATGGTTGAAATAAAGAAAGACGATGCGTGGTCTGTTTTCTGTGAGTTGCGTAAGTTGTGGGTGTGCAAGTTTGTGTGAGCCTAAAAAGTTCTCACGCGATATCGGTGATTTGTTTATTAGACCGAGCTGGACGTTGGGAAAATTCGAGAACGATGAGAAGAATGGCTCATCCCCCCAGGGATGCAGGGTGGGGGCGTGAACCTATAAGGAAAGGACAGTCACGCGTGTGCGAGCGTGGAGGAGCGTTGAGAGAACCGAGCGACGAGAGCGAGTGACAGAAAAGCGATACGGGTTTCGTGCGTTTTGTGAAGTCAGAGTGAGTGTGGGAGATTGTGAATTGCTACTGTATACTGATTATACTTGTCGAAATAAAGAATATCTTCTATATCTTAAATAGTACCGGCAACACGGGGAGATTAGATATCCTTAGCCGGATACAGAACAATTGATTTCCCTACATATATATATATATATATATATATATATATATATATATATATATATATATTTATACAGGTCTCCCTCTAACAACACGGTAGATAGGTTCCTAGGAAATGCCGTGTTATTTGAAACCGTGTTGTTTGAGACCCAGAGCTAATGCAAAAAGGGGGGTCCGAAAACTTTTTAAAAATAAATATTTTTTTTTTTAAATGACCAACTTAATTTTTATTAAAAATTATAAATATAGGAACAATACAAAACAAAAATTATTTTATTTTTTTTTAATAAACAACTTTATTTTTATTAAAAATATAAATGTAGAACAATATAAAAAAATATATATTATTTTAATTTAACGCAACTTTAATTTAATAAATTTCTTCATCGTCACTGCTCAGTTTAATCAACCGAGAACGTTTATTCGGGGGAATGATATCGTCTTCACTTTCAGAATGTTTTTCTTCACCTAAACTTCTTGCATCTTTTTCCCTCTTTAAAAAATCTGTAATATTACTTTGCTTGTTGTTTCTTACCAGGTCATTGTAAATTTCTCGGTATGGAGCTAGACAGTTTTGATGCTCTCTTTTGAATTTTAGGCTTCTTTCTGCGTAAGGGTCTGCATTCAAGACAAATGACTCGAGATTTTCAGCTAAGCCTAGGATTTCTTTTAATTTTGGTAATGTTAACTTATTATTTGCACAATCTTCATCAGTGCTGGTGTCCTCAAGATCGATTTGATTTTTAGTTTCGGATATCATTTCCATCAAATCTGCTTCGTCAACTTCTTTTGTCACTAATAAACCTTGAACGTCCTCAATAGCCATATCCACAAAACCTTCGCCTCCGATTGATTTAGCAAGTTCTAATATGCAACCAATTTCATTTTGTGACGATTTACGCACGTTTTCTATTTCAACTGAAGAGGGCCATATCTTCTTCCAACACGCATTTAACGTTGATGTTTTTAGTTCACAACAGCGTGAGACACTTTTGTTTTCAGGCCTTAGAGATGAAAAGAAATACTTTCAGCAACACTGTATCTTTAAGATGGCAAGCCTCGCCGTGGCTGTAGAAGTACAGTGTTGTACAAAGGTTTTTTGAAAGAGAAAACAGTTTTATAGAATGTCGTGTTGTAGGAGGGTTCCCGCAAAATGTAAATCGTGTAAATGCGAAACCGTGTTGTTGAAGGGATACCTGTATATATATAATAAAAATATATATGAAATATATATGTATATAAATTAATTCCGATCACTACGACACCCATGTCCAAATTGAGTACGTCCGAAAAGAGTTAATACAATGTTTTTGTTTAAGAACAAATTAAGTTTTAAAAAATATGCTTTTTCCATACCCGTTAATTTATATATTTATTTATTAAGGATATTTGTTATTAAATAATAAATCATAATCTTAACCGAGATACTGTTAGGATAATAAATGACTACGCGAATGTATTTGGATTATGGAGGGTAGACAAATTTTGTATCCAAATTTGGAAACAAAAGAATAATTTTTCTAAAGATATTAATATTTAACATTAATATATTATTTTATTCTAATGAATTAAATATCCTTCCCTCGTATTATATAACTTTATACAAATTAAACGTATATTCTCGTATCTCACAAGATTTACTTTTCTACGATTTACGATACAAAGTATCATTATATCTTTTCCTACTTACCATTAAAATAATAGCTGATATATAAATATACATATATACCCACATATATACAATTTACTATCCTTTCGTATAGGGGAGGATGAAAGTGAAAATACAAAATAAGAGCTCATAAATTTATTTTCTTACTGTTGTTTGCGATTGCTAGGAAGAGCTTTTTGAAAAGACGAAACGTACATTGACATTAAAATCTCGTGGCAACATGAGAGCTTGTAGTGGAAAAGGAAAAAGATAAGAGGAAGTAAATGGGTGATGGAAGAAATGGAGTGGGATACAGAGAGGGGTGGCTATGGTGGGAGGAGGAGTAGGTCGATAAGAAAGAGGGGAACAAAATCCAAAGAATAAGAAGAAGAAGAAGAAAAAAGGGAAAAGGTACGAGTCCGTGAATTTCGAATCGAAAAGTAAGAGAATCGTGGGCAGAAGAGGAGAAGGGAAAAGAGGAGGAGGAAGGGGGAGGAAAAGTAGGGAATGGTCGTCGATAAGAGGCTTGAGGAAAACAGGTTGGTGAACTGGTCTTCTTCTTTCGTATCGTTTGGCGAATGTACGCGAAACGTCCGTGGCGTTTAGTTGAAAAAGAAAAGAGTAAAAAGGGGTATAGAAAAAGAGAAAGAGAGAGAGAGAGGATAAGGGGATGGAAAAAGGAGGGGAAAAGGGAAAAAAGCTGACGCGAAATAAATCGTCTTTCTTTTCCTCGGGCCACGGCTTGTCGTTCGTGCAACGGGCGACGTCGTAAACACGGACTCGATGGTGGAATCAATTTTACAAATCCGACGTACAAAAAGCTCTTTCTTTCTTTCTTTCTATCTCTCTTTCTCTTTCTCTCTATCTCTCTTGTTTACCGTGCAAATCTCAAACGCGCAGGTTCTTCCGTTCTCTTTTCCTTTTTCGCGGCTTTGCGTTATTTTCACCGTAACGTCGGTCTTCCTATTCTTCGCGTACAACGTACTCTTTGATAAGATAAGAAAAAGAAAATGGGGGTGATGGTTAAAGAAGAAGTTTTGAAAATTGTTGAATTTCAATTTTTCTTTTTTTTTTTATATACATATATGTCTATATGTGAATTATTGATACACTATTAATCTGTTAAAACGAGATATTGTATTTCTTTTTCATTTTAACGTTTGATCTTTGATAATATATATGTGAGTGTGTGTATTTATGGAAACAATATACTTTAGCACTTTTTTTTTTTATTAACTTTTGATCGGCACAAATATTAATATCTATTTTAACATTGCGTTTTTTTTGGTTTATATTTTCATTTATTTGAATATTAAATTTTTGAACAAATATATATATTATATCTTTTCTTTTTATTTTATTATATCTCGATTAATTGAAATGAAATATATTTTATAAATTTGTGTTTTATATTTCATGGTACTTTCGAATCAACGATATAATATTTTCATACATTTAAAACGGCGTACGATTTTATTTATTGAAGTGAAAACTTCTTTAGAATAGGGAGTGATTTGAAAAAAATGAAACGCTGGTTCAGGCAACGAAGCAGTACATGGCGAGGCAACGGAGCGACGGGCCGCTATGCAAGGGCCACGATATTTAGTAAGAAGAGAAATAGAGGCAAACATATAGGATTGAGCTTGCGAGAGAATGAGACAGAATATAGTTATATAGTTTTTCCTATTCTCGGTCTCCTCTTTATGCTATGCTTCGTAGTTATCGCTCCTGGTTGTATATGTGTGTGTTTGTGTGCGACTGCATACTACGAAGCGTGGACACATATAGAATAATTTCGATACTATACCTGTTTGTAGGTACGAGCGATAGAAGGGTAGAAAAATATTCAAAGATAAGCACGTAGGTATGCGACAAAAGTATAAGGTCCAAACGAACCGACGGTCGAAATAAAGAAAAAAGATGTTAAGTCTGTCTTTGTAAGTTGTATAAGAGTGTAAGTCTGGAAGGTATATATATATATATATTACGTGTCATTTCTTTTCTATTTTTCTAATTTTTTTTTCTATTTCTATTTTTCTATTTTTCTATTTCTATTTAAAAATGTTTCTATTTTATTGAAAAATTTGTATTAAACTCTTTATTTCGCAAATATTATAATAAATAATTATGAAATACATAGAATATATAATAATTGTATTGTCTGAAATATTGAAAAAAAAGGATTACTAGATACATCAGAGAAAAAGAATTAGAGAACACTGTAGGATACATGAAGAGCAGCTGACAAATTCCATTCAAAAGCAAATAAATTACTGTCACATTTTTATTTTGCTTCTTTATAAAATATATTTGATTCATAAAGACAAAATATGTCTATTAAATTTGATTTTTATATATATTTATAAAAAGCATCCAAAGACATGTACTGACCCATGCATATAAGAAAATTATATTATTAATCGTAATATTTGCGTGTTTACGAAACTTATATTAATTTTTGAATAAAATAATAACATTTTTAAGATGTTGAACGCCCAGCGTGAATCGGTGGAGCTTATCACGGGGCTGAAATTTGAAACTCGTAGTGTACATAGTTCGATAAGCTGAGAGAGCGATACGATTCAATGCATTTTTTAAATTTTTCGTTGTTTAAGTCTTTATTTAGACGAGACTATTTAAAAAGATAAGTTTGTGGTCCAAAGAATAAAGACGAGATATGTTATAAATAATAAGGGTCTCGAAGTGTGGCAGGCTATAGAGTTGAAAAAACATTTCTAGAGATTATCTCTATTAGATCTCTCATTGCATTTGTACCAGAACCTTCGTTCAGTTCAGCAGTATTTTCCATATGTTTTTCGTAATGTCTTTATGTCGTCTATCCTAAAATGTTTGTTATAGAGCTCAAGAATGTAGATAAAAACGGGAAATTGAAAACCATACAAACAAAAAAAATTTTATACCTAAGTTTCAACAAAAGGATTATTTATATTTACTTAATTTCTGACGAATTATATTTCCTTTGATAAACATCCTACGATTTTGGTGTCTATTTATAACTATCGCATTCAACATTCCATTTTTATTGCTTGAATTTGGAAAAGTGCACTTTTTATCAGCTATTCCACACAGAGACCATACCGGTGACCTTTATTATATATGGTAATAATATTATAATAAATAAATCTTACAATTATCTTACTCTTGAAACTGTGCATTCGTCTCATTCTCTCGAAACTTAAATTTTTGAAGGTTTCACTTCTAACACGTGTGATTTGCACACATGTTTTTTTTATTTTATTTGTAACGCATACGATCATGAATAATCAGTGTAAAATTTGTTGATAGAAAACAAAATAAAAACCAAAAAAAAAAAGAAAAGACGAACGTTTCGCATCGATTACAAATGAAAACCAGGTTTCGTTTATGGTAGTTCAAAAGATATTTACTTTACATAGACAGGGGAAAGCTCGTTTCCCTTGTAGACGAAATTCAGAGTTTTAAGTTGAGTAAAAGGGGTATCCACTTTCCAGTTGCCGTGTACTGCTACACGTATTCATTGCGACTAAAAGCACCTCTCGAACTCGCTTTTACGGCTATCGGACGACGATTCGAACGTATTTCGTTTAATCGCATCGATGCTATTCCTCGCTCTTTGCTTTTTCGAACTTCGTTATTTCTCTCTATGCGTGTCCTGTGTATTTTTTTGTATGTGCATGTGTGTCTGTGTGTGGTTTTTTTTATCTAATTTCTTCTTTTTAAGTATTTACTGTGAGATCAAATGTATGAAAACAGTTTATATAAATCTATGTTCGTAAAAAACATATATATTATGATTAATTGTAACAATTATAAACAATTTAAAAAAAAATTTATCTGTAAAAATGTACAATTTTATTCGTCGAATTATTAACGAATTTCTTCGAATATTCCAACTGTATTGGTAATAATAGTAAATTCATTTAGAACACATTCTAAAAGTTCCTCTTTTCATTTTTTTAATTGTATTTTTAATAAACGAATCTTTTTTTTATTTCTGATCAAAATTCCATGTTAACAATCGTTGTACAGAATCGTATACGTATTATAATTCTCAATGACTCATAATCAGTAAGTAAGTAGATGAATAAATGAGTAATAAGATATAAAATTATTATCAATGCAGATGAGTTTTATTTAGTGTACAGTTTTATGTTAAGAATAAAAACCATCCGATATTGTTCAATATTTTCCTATTTTTTTTTTTACATATCGATTTCTACCTTTCTATCAATTCTTTTTTTCTTATTTATACATTGTAAATGGATTGCGGTTATCGTATCGTTCTATTTGTTATCCAATATTAATGTGTGGAGAAAAATGAGAAAGTTTCGTAACTTGATTACTTTATTCACTCGTATAAAAAAGATAAAAAAAAAGTTAATCGATAGATCTTATTTAAGGTTGAGTTATTGCTTTAAAAAAATCATACGTAAATCGTGTTGGTCTATTTGAAGATCGTTGTGTTTGTCGATAATTAATCAAAAAGGAAACAAGATCAAATTTTCGATACAACGCATAACTTTCAATTCGTTCAAAATTTCTAATTTATTTACTTCTTCTTAAAATAATTTTGCGCCTAGAATAATGTACAAAACTTTCTTACGAAAGTTTCGATTTATAATCCTACAAAATACGGTGAAAAGGAATAAGAAATATATTTGTATCATTATAAATTAAACCGCTTAGAAGAAAAAGCTAAAATATTTTTCAAAGTTATTTTTTGTTTTCAAATGTAAATAATACTTGGAAAAGATAATAAAGTCAATAGAGAGGTATATTGACAAGGTTTTGAAAGTTTCCATTGATAAAGATCATATTCAATTAATTTTATAGTCGAAGAAGGAAATAAAGAAAGGAAGAAGAAGAAAATAAAATCGAATCAACGGTTTTGCTGCAAAAAAAAAATAAATAAATAAAAAGAAAAAAAGGAAACTTACAGTAATAGAGATAAAAATCGTTTAAAAAGGTATCTAAGAGGATCGATTCTGTCCACTGATAGGAAAGGAACAAGCTACCGTCAATTTTCGATATCTCGACGTCGAACTAAAATTGGAAATATCGAGGACGACGTTACGGTTTAAAAACTACTTATTTCATCGATGTTCTTTAAGTATTCTCAAAGAACTTCTCCTTCCTTCGTGTCAGAGTTTCGTATTTCATTCGATCAATTTATATTATTTTTTAATCATAATGTAACATCAATCTTTGTCTTTGTAAAAAAAAATCATCGATCAGTTTATTACTAATTAAAAAGATATTACAGTTTAATCGTAAACGTTTCAAAACGAACCTATTTTAAATACTAATTATTGAAAGAAAACTGATCCTTAAAAGAAAAACGAAAAAAACAAAAAATCAAAAAATAGATTATATTTGTTACGATAGAATATTGCCTTGAATAAAAGGTAAAACAACATTTAAAAAAAATAATAATACTAATAATAATAACGAAGCGAAGCAATAAGATTGAATATATAAAATTTTTAATTGAAAAAAAAAAATTGTCAACCGGTCATCGTTAGTTTATGATTAAATATCAAAATTATTTGTCTTTCGTAAAAATAATGAATAATATATTTTTTTAGTTCGTAATCCTTAATAAATGAACATCTCACAGAATTTTAGAATTGAAATAAAAAAAAAAGGAAAAGTTTATTAAAATGGAAAAGTTAATTTCTCTCGAGAAAATGACATCATAGTTGGTTAACAAAAATTTATATATCTATGCATATATGGATGCATGTATGTATGTATATATGTAAGTAAATATATATCTATGTATTTTCTCTTGAAAAATATATTATCACATCGCAACGAGTTGACGCAGAGATATAAATACGAGTTGGATTAGTACGTAATGCGTTTTTTGTCCTGTATTCATTTGTAAAGCATCTTGTGGATAGGACAACGGAGTAGACCCTACGTTCCTAAAGTAAATCCGTACCCATTTCTCTAACTCCATAGAGTCGTGGATATCTTAATGCAGGCGGCCGACGGTTGAATCTATGTACATCGGTGTTAACCAACGACAACGGAAAATCCTTAAAGGAGAACTACTTCCTTCGAATATTTGTAAAGCTTTCAAAAAGATACGAAGGATAGATTGAAAAAAAGAAAAAATCAAAGAATAAAAAAGGAAAGGAAAATAAAGGAAAATAGTACGATACTAAAAAAGATTCTTATCAATTATGCCAAAATAAGTATAGAAAATATTGAATAAAAAAATGCATAATCAAACTTAAAGTTTTCTTCTCTTATTTTTTTATAATGGGATAGAGACCACTTTTACTTGGTTTTCTATTAAATAGAACGACATAGTAATTTAATATAAGATATATTATATTATTATAAAAATATCTCTGTTTATATATAATATAGAATTTATATATATTATTTATATATATATATATATATAATAAGTTTTATATAATAAGTTTTATGTAATAAATATTGTATTTTTAAAGATTACCGTGTTATTATTTTCGTATCATTGAGAGGATTATTTTAAATTATAATTAAATACATATTTATAGAATACTGTATGATATTATACGACATTTGTATATACTCGAATATATATAATTGAATTTTATATTATTATACTTATTCTTTCGCTTTAGTAAATTTCAACATATTATTTCAACGAATCTGCATTTGACAATCACGAGTAGGGGGATGAGGGAAAATTTTATCAAAACCGGTAGTGAATTTTTCCTCATTTTTCTTTTTATGTTTAAGTAACTTTCGTAGGAACGTGATATCTGTTAATAGAAATTTACCAGAATGACCGAGTTACCGAGAAAAGGAAAAGGAATTTTCTTGCATTATAGGAGTAAGAGGAAGGGGAAACAAAAAAAGCAAGAAACTCATGGAAGGAAAATTCTCATTGGCTTTTCCTAGATTCAGCTTTCGTTCTTACATGAGAGGACGACATTAACCGCAATGTCCATCGTACGGGACGTCATTGGCTCGAGAGAACGTTTGTGTTCTATATACGTATGTATGTATGTATGTGTGTGTGTGTGTGTGTTTGTTTGTGTATGTGTTCTGAAACCTAATCGATATGCTTTCGGAGGTTTGTGCCAGGGAAACGTTACTGCTGCCACTACTGCTGATGCTGATGCTGATGCTGCTTCTATTCTAGCTACTCGACGTATACATATATATATTATATGCACGCATATACATATCTAACTACATATGTAGGCAGACACGTGCTCGATGAAAATGTTAATTAAGCAGCATGAGTTTTCGAAACAGTGTACAGGCGTCGACGTTCAAGGATAATACGCAACGTCAAAACGGATCCGGTCAGTCACGCAACGTGTTATCACGTTACGTAAACTCGACGAGATAGCCGTGAAACAAAATAACCAAATCGCATTATTTTATTAATATTATTATTTTTATATTTATTACATTTTGATCATTTTTATTTAAACATACGAACTTAACTTGACGATCGTTCAAATATTTTAATAATATAAACTTGATTTTTAAAATGAACATTTTCTTTAATACGATGTATTTCCAAATAGTTTAAAGATAATTTTATTTGGTAAATATCGTCTATGTTTATGTAATTAATTAAAATTTATATGAAGACAATAATCTGAGTTATTGGTTGTGAAATAAATTTTTCTTAGGATAAATCAAAGTTGGAATAAATATGATTTTTGTTAATGACTTTATATACCAGTTTTTTATATGAATCAGTGACCACTTTTTTCTAAATTTTGTTATGAAATTTTAAGTAATGTTAATTAGATAAATTATTTTAGGCCAAACAATGTTTTTAATGATATTTGATTGAACATAGACAATATTTGTTTGAATATTTTCTGTCATCTATTGTCAATCACTATTTAACTGACGATTCTGAAACTCAACTCACGATTGACAACCACTGTTTTTCTATATCATTTTCTATTGCCAGCTGTGGTTTACAATTCAAGGAAAGAAAGAGAGAGGTAAATGGAAAATATACGGTGATATTTTGTACCGGTACTCTTCTCGTTGAAACGAGAAAGATCTTTCTTGCGTTCGCTATTGAAAAGAAATGAAAGAAATATGCATCCCCTAGAATTCCAACAAATGTATATGTATATATATATATTAGAGCTATGTTCGTTCATGCATTTTATTTTATGTATTACAAAAGTGTAACGAGATTAATTTGAAGTTCGGCCCAAATTGAAAATACGTATATACAGTTTGTAAAAAGCTTGCTTAATACATTTATTAAATAAAGAATAAAACAAAAGATGTTCTATAAAACAAATTCCCTTTATTTTTTCATTTTATTTTTTTTAAATCTTTGACGCAGAAAATCTCGATTGATGACTTTTATTAAAGATTTTTAATTACTATTGTTAGAATAATAAACAGTAGAATTAAATAATGATTAAAATTTGATTTAAAAAAATCCTTAGACGAGATGATAAAATCTAGAAAATAAAAGAATAGATAATATATCGAATACACACAATACATATTTATATCCATACATAAATAGATATAGGTAACATTGTATAACTTAGGTAAATATATGTAGAAAAGTTGAACATAAGGAAAAGGAAGAGAGGTGGAGAAGGACAACGATGACAACGACGGGTGTGGTCTCGTGCTCGCGTGTCTAGGCAATACCGGATGCTGATATTGAAAAATTCTGAAGGAAATGAAAAAAATATGATGTGAATCCTCAGCATCAGCTTAGAGAACAATGAAGGTGTAGTCAAAACGTCATCGTGAAAGGTTGAAAGTATCGTGTGAGCGCGTAGAAAAGGAAGATATTTTCTCGAGAAAATATGTCTCCTTTCGTCATTAACAAGAAGATGGGGGTGTACAAGTCTGGAAATAATAATAATTTGTATGCCAGTATTGTTTTTATTTTTTATTTAGAATACAATTCTATCTTTGTTCTTTTTTTCATTACGAGTTAGAAGAATATTAACGTGATACGTATACGAATTAAAAATGATAATAATAAATATATAGAATAGAATAGAATATTATTATAGAATATATATATATATATATATATATATATATATATATATATATATATATATATATATATATATATATATATAATAGACTATTCCAAATATAATATAATATATAATATAATATATAATATTTCATAGAATATTTATTATATGGAATTAAAATTATCAACCCATTTTTATTTGGGATTGTAAATTTTAAATATAATTTCACATATATAACTCGAATTATATTTTTAGACATATATTAACGTTTGTACTACTTAGAAATCAAACTAGAATAAATTAAATAATTTAGAACCACTTTATATTTAATTATAAATTTTAACAATAATTTCATATAACATATATTCCAAATAATGTACACGCATATTAACGTTTGAACTACTTACAAATCAAATATATATAACATTAATTTATATTATATATTTATTTATATACAATAGCTAAACAAAAACACACACATACGACATATCACTTTAATCACATTCGTTCATTAAAATCTAATTGGTAAGACTTTTTGAATGTTCATTATAAAATTATACAATAATATATCAATGATAATAATATAAATACTAAATATAATATATAATATGTATCATTATATATATATAACATATAAAAGTAGCACGCATACATACGTAGAGAATGGGAAACGTTTAGAAGGTGGGAGGAAACTTGGAAGAGAAAGGTGGGTGTAGAATGGGATGGGGTGAAGTGGGGGGTAGGTGGGGAGGGGTTCGATAGTTCGATTCGATGTTGGAGAGTCAAACGTAAGCACATATATTAACCGTTAAGCCGTTAACGCCGTTACAAGGGCCATCGGAATTAGCGAGCCAATATCGATGATAACGAAGCTAATAACGAGCACGAGCGCACGATCACTATCACGATCACGATCACAAAACGAAAAGTATTAATGCACAGAGCCTAGCATGCTCTATTCTCTTTTTCTTTTTTTCCTCTTTTCTTCTTTTCTCTACCCCTTTGTTTCCCCTTGGTGTGCACCCTGTTCCTCTCATTTTTCACCTCCTCATCCGATGTACGAACCTCTTCGACGATCGCTCGCACTAATTAATGCTAATTCGTTGATTATTCCGTGACGTCGAGCGATATACGTTCTACATTCGTTTCCCCACTAACCCACCCCTTACTTCCCCCTTGCCCTTTATTGTTTGCTTTTTTTTTATTCCTTTCTTTCTTTCTTCCTTCGTTTCTTTCTTTTTGCATTGAATGAAATTTATCGGATATATATTTTTATTTTTATTTTTAAAGAGAAATAAATGTATTACTTTTTAACTTTTTAGAATAATTCGATAATTATGACGAATTTATGATCATATGTATTTTTTGAAATATTATTTTATTTCGTTTCGTTTAATTATTTAGAATAAATGTTGTATAAAAATTGTCTGTAAAATTTGGATTGAAAAGAGACAAAACAAAAATTGAATAATTTACGATTGAATAAATATGGTGATAGGGGGAAGGGAATAGGACAAAATGAGAAAATGAAACATTGTTTGTCGACAATTAAAAAGTTATTAAAATATGGCAATACTTGTGTTAACTCGTAGTATATTGTTCTTTTGTATTTTTAAATGAAAAGAATATGTAAAAGCAATTAGTGTTTCGTTCACTAATGGAGTAATTTAAAAAATGCCAAAATCCAGTTTCAAAAATGAACATTTTTAATATAAAATACACTATAAACATTATAATTAAATTGTTAATTATTGTTACCATTATTTTTTGTTTCTTATAACATTCCCTTCGTTCGTCTCGTACCTTATCAAATAATGTTTTACATTTTATCATTGCCAGAACATGTAAAACACGCGTGTACCTTTGTAACAGGCAAAACAAGAAAATAGCGAAAGAGAAAGAGAGAAAAAATAGAGAGAGACTATATGGAGTCATTAGCACTAATTGGTAGAGGTACTAGTCGAAGGAAAAAAACTTTTTTTCTCTTTTTTTTTTTTAACGCGATACGCAAACTCGCGTTTATATCGGTGTTCTCGCGTGCGTTTCTGGTATCTTGCGATGCCATGTATACTGCAAGTTAAATTTCTTTCTCTCTCTCTCTCTCTCTCTCTCTCTCTATTTGTCTGTCTGTCTATCTTTCTTTCTTTCTTTCGTTTTTCTCTACTTTCTCTTGTTCTTCGATGTTTTTTTGTGTGCCTTTTTAATTGTCACGCTCGTTGCTCGCACCCATTATATGAAGCTTGCTTCTTCCATTATCGCGTTTTATAATCCGATTGCTTCTAGCTCTCACGTTTTCTTTCCTTTCTTTTTGCGTGTTTTTTTTTTTGAGCTATCTCTTTCTTTTCTTCTTTCTTTCTTTCTATCTCACCCTTCTATCTCACCCCCATGGGACAAATAACGTTTAGAGAGAAAAGTATCGACGTTGTGTATTACACTAGAATTTTGGATTCACGGCAAATTGGTTTAGTGTTCTGAGTTTAAAGTGTACAAATAAAGAAAAAGAGGAGGGGGAATTTAATTTTAAAATGAATAAGAATGATTTTTGATCGATTTTATAATCAACGAAAAAAAATGGGGGAATATTGAAAGAATAAATCCTATCTGGATAGTATTATCGATCCTTTGTGAATTTCGAATGAAATTTTGAAAATCGTTTGATTTCTTTTTGTTGGCTCAACGTTTTCTATAACATTTACATTTAGTTAAAAATCTTCATCGGTAATATGTTAATGTTCGACTAAGAAACTTGTAATTTTATTCTAACTTTCGTGATTGCGGGTTAAACTATTCGTAGTATAACAGTTAGAAGCTTTTGCTTTCGTAAAACAAATTAATTAATCGATAATACGATGTAGGAAATGCTACTTATACTTAAAGATTTTAATTAAATAAAATATATATATATATATAACTAAAACAATAACTTGATGCATTTTTATGATATATATATATATATATATAATTGCAATGTAATAGAATTTTGATGGAAATACAACGAAAAATGGAGAACGAAAATAAAATTTTATCGTATATAATTTGATTACGTTTCCTAAAATTTACGATACGATGATCTCGCGTGTTTTATTTCAATCGTTCGATTACACGTGTTATTATTAACATCATTTCTTACGATATTTAAAAGATTGAAATTATTATAACATTTCTCATAAATTTATACTTACGAATATTTGTTAAACTGAAGTGTAATTATAATTTTCTTCTTATCCGTTTTCATCGTCTTCCATAACCCTTTAACATTTCTCGATAGTGCCCGTCTGAAGATTTATGATTTCATTAAAATGAAACACAAATATATTATATATAATTATCCATCCCTTGCATCATTAATCTCAGGAACATACTATAAAGTACTTAACACCGAACACTCATTGACACATATATCTTCAACACAAACAAAGTTTCTTCACGTTATCGTGAATCCATCTGACGATAGGAAACACATCTTGTCGAGATGATTATCACATTTGTAGAAAAATTAATTAATTATTACATGACATATGTAAGGTCACGGTATAATAAATTTTATTACTGATATAAGGAGAAAGAGAAAAATGATTAAAATACATCGCAGGGATTGAGAAACATTTTTTTAAACGAAAGGTCATATTTTTTAATTATTTATCAAATAAAATATATATTAATTTACACACACAATATTTTCATAATAATACATCATTCACCCTACATTTTAGAAAATCTTAAAAGATTTCACGTTACCGATTTCTGATATATCGTAAAACTTGAGAACTGATAGCTCTTTATTTTCATTTTTGTAAAGGTTTATAGTGTTGCATGCATCAATAGTGTTTGTATGGGAGTGTGTATGTGTGTGTGTATGATAAGCAATAAGAGCCTAAGGGAACGTTTCGAATTGAACGATCGTCAACGACACTAGCCCCGTTCAAGTAAAAAAACAAACAAACAATTCCCAGGATGGTTTTTCTATGTAAAGTGATCCTAGATCAGAAATGGATAGAGATTGAACGTTCTCAAAATATTTGTACAAACTAGAAAAAGAATGATAGTGTGAAGAAAGAAAGAAATAAAGAAGGGAGTAACTAGTAAGATTTAGTAAGAAAAAGATTGAAAATGTGTCTTTGCTAGAATTAATTTTTGCATTCATCGTGATGAAATTAATTTTGAATAATTCATAAAAATATTAATTAATTTAGTTATATTTATTAGAAAATAAATGAATAAGTTTGAATTCATAAACTTTTACCCCCCATTCTTACAATTATCAGAAGTACGTAATATTGATTATAAATATAATATATATATATATATAAATATATATATATATATATATATAATTAATAATTAATTTAATATAAAGAACATTATTGTACGGTGTATTATTATCATTATTTTGATTACAGAAGAAAGACCTTATTTGTGTGTTACTGTTACATAATTATTAATTTAATATGAAAACTCATAATGAAATGACATTATCGCTTAAGTATTAATATTATAATTATTATTATTACAAAGAGATTAATGAAAAGAGAAACGAAGAAAATATTATTTAACGATACGTGCAAAACTGTTAACTCGTGAATTATAATTGAATTAAAATAGATATACCAGAGAAATAACAAAAGAGAGGGAGAGAGAGAGAAAGACAGAGGAAATGAGAGTGACATTGAGAGTGAGAGTAAAGAAGAAAACACAATTGTATATATACATACATATATATACATACACATTGATAGAAGGTACGAAGTTCGCGAGGGCATAATAGCGTGTCGAATCGAATGCGTTATCATCGAAATTGTCGAATAACGTTAATCGCGGAAATCACATAGATGCCGGTACACACGCGAAAGATGAGAAATCGTTATTGGCCTTGTATATAACATTGTTCGTGCAATTAAGTCTCATCGTCACGATTGGTCACACTTGGTTACAATATGGGACCAAATGACACGCGTTAACGCACTGACGGCTTAATTGGTTTCTCTCCTGTTCTCTCTCACTCTCTCTCTCTCGCTCTTCCTCCCCCTCTTCCTCACCCTTCTCGTATTTCTCTCCCTCTCTCTCTCTCTCTCTATTCATCTAACCAGCATCGACCTTACTACATACCTATCCCTTTCTCATACGAGACGCGACCACATTCAGCCACAAATCAATTGTGAAATTTGTGAACTACCTTCCCCATAAAGCGAAAGCTATATGGCGTTATCGGTGAAAATTATCATACCTTATCGATCGATCTATGATTAGGCGATTCTCGAATAACTTTTATCGTACCAATTATCTTCGATTCTAGGTGAAATGTTATAAACGTTACTTTTTATATTTTATCTTTCGGTAAAAAGGATTATATCTCGTTTCTTGTTTTTGTTTTTTAGTTTTTATGTGTTTCGTTTTATTTATTTTTAACTATAACGATAAAATAAATCGATAGACGAGAAAAAAGATAGTAGGTTGTTATATCGTATACGTATTGGTAGAAGGTATTCTCGATAACGTTTTATTGTCTTAAAAAAAGAAAAAAAAATGAAAAAAGGTTAAACGCTTGGAATTTCTTCGTCTCGAAGCATTATAAAATGAAAGGAAAAGAAATCTGAGAAGAAATATGAAGGGAAAAAGGAAAACAAAAAAAGAATAAATATCTGACAAAACAAAAGGGTTAAAAGAGTGAGAAAAAAAAATAAGTTGGGAAGAAGAAAGAGAAAAAAAAGGACCGATGTAACGGAGCGTCAAAAATAAATTGTCTTAGCTTTTGCTCACTCGGAGTTTTTTTCTTTAGCAAGTACGAAAACGATAAACTCACCACAACACATCCATCGATACCCTTTGACGTCCTAAACGCCGCTTTTGTTTGAAGAAATAATTCAAGAAGTTGAACTTGTGGAAATGTGCTGATTCTGCTGCTGTTGCTTTTGCTTTTACTTCTGCTATACTAACCCGTTCAAAATTTATGCGTCGTTAATAATTGTGAATAAGAAAGAAAGAGAGACAGAAAATAAAAGAGAAATGGTAATGATTGATCTCACGCGAGATATCGAATGAAAGAAAAAAAAGAAATCGACATTTGGAAGCTTAATTTGAATTAATACCTGCTTTCTCTTTGTCTTTTTTTTTTAATCACTCACTCTCACTCTTCTTCTTTTCTAATTTAAATCTATCCATGCGGAATATATTCTGCTTTCATTAATGATTCGCGATTACACTCTCTTGTCGAATTAATGCTCGATTTGCCGCGGGATTTTATCCGGCATTTTAAAATGATTATTATTACTTCCGCAGGACGCCACCGCGAACGTTTTTTTCGGCTTTCCAATGGAACTTAAGATAAGAATTTCATTTTCTTCTTCGTCTTCTTCTTCGATCTTTTCTTATTCTTTTTTTTTACCTTTCTTTACCTTTCTTTTCTTTTCTTTTCTTTGCTTTATTTCATTCTATCCTTAACGATATCTCTTCCTCCCCCTCCTCCTCCTCTAGTATCCACGAATTGTTAAGCTCGCACATTTCCGCATAAATCACGAATCTAATTTACGTTGTCACAATGACGGGACATTAGTTTCCCGCATTCGTGAATCGCTCAATTTAGCCGACGGCCGCGATCCTTTAAGTTTTCCCCCTCTTACCCCCTCCCCTCTTTCCACCTTTTCCTCTTCCACTCAACTCCCAAGTCCTCCCAGCTTTCCTCCTTTACAGAAACTTGCTAATTTACGCCAGAGTATTTATCTGCCATTGAAATCGACGAAGTTCCAGTTCCACTTGAAGATCTCAATCATCGAAGCTAAGAGGAACTTAAATGTTAATTTCGGCTACCTTTGACACATTCATCTTATATTTCTCTTTTCTCTTTGCCCTTTTTGTACTCTTTCACTATTTTCTGTAAATATATAATAATTATAATAGTCGTAAAGTCAAAATGTTCGAAAAGTGCTGGTAAAAGGGGGTAGAGAAATACATTTAATTGCACTTTATTTTACAGATATTATTATTCATTGACATTCGTGGCAGTATTATTTGAAATATTTGAAAAATATACTCTATATATTTCATGATTTAATTAGTTATATTATTAATTAATGAATTTTTACGTTTTATCTACATATTAGGTCGAGTCATATGTAACTTCCGTTTTTGTTTTTATCAAACATTTATTTTACTTTCAATTAAATAACAATGTTATATTACTATATATATTCGGCCCAATTTAGGTGCATTAATTATTATTATTATTATCTCGTTAAAAGTGAAATCTTTTTTGATAATGATGGATTAAATGAAGGAAAAACAGACGGGTAGAATTATTTGTATAACAAGAAGATTATCGTAGAAAAGGTAATGTACTTATCGTTGATAGTGAGTTTTCAACAACTTGAACAGATGTTCACTGACGAAGTTACCTCCCCGATCGTGGCTTGCAAGTGTGTTCCTCAATGGAGAAAGAGTAAAGTCCGTAATTAAATAATTTTACGCAGCAGATGTCGAGTTACCATCGATCATTCGGTACTCTTTCATTTTTTCTCACATTCACACAAATCTGTTGCCTCTAATTCGAACAATAATGAGGAACTCTGAAACTGTCATTGAAACGAACTCGATCATTTTCAACTTTATTAACCACAAATCAATATTCTAATTTTCAATCCATGCAGGTATGTACTAATGAAATAATCATTTAACGTTGTTTTATTCACTTTCTACAATTTATCTTCCCAATGTTAATTGTTTTAGAATACAAAATTCAATTTCACTCTGTAGTTTAATATATTATATTATATCAACGAGAATTGTCATTTCATAGTGTGTTTTAACGTAAGATAATTTTTGAACAGTATTATAAAACATCGAAATTCTTTTCAAAATTAATTTGAAATTAGATTACGTAGTTTATGGTGACTAAAAAAAGACATACTTTTCTTTTATAGAGAATCAACTAGGAATCATAAATTACTGCAACGTTTCTTCTTCGTAGTTGTTAAATATCGATTATCGTATGATAAATTTATTATTCTTATTTTATTAATATTCTTTAAGTGTATTTCTCTAAAACGTTTTAAATATGAACGTACATCGCAAACAGAAAAATCGTTAATCTAGGATGAAAATATTATAAAGCACGAATGAAAGCTTGTAATTTTAATGTTTCTCTTTTTATTGATTTTCTTTAGAGATATTTTTTTTTTTTTTTGAACAATATTACCAATCAGTAGAAGAAATTTCTTATAAAAATTTCAAACGCGAAATTTGAAACAATATTAATATATATTTTTCTGTTTCTCTTCGTCTCACTTTTTGTATTTTCGTATCTTTGTCTTTTACTTGAATAACATAATAATTATTTGAAATCTTACATAGCCAAAATAATTAGAAAGCTAATTATGAAATCTAAAACTATGATAATTTTAGTAATGAAAATCTTTTGCAGGGATTAACAATAGTATATTAGACAAGAATAATCACGATAAAGGTTCTTATGAAAATGAACGTTCTTCTCACTCTTGAATTTCGTTCAGTAGAAACTGGATAACTTTAAGAAAAAGAGAAAGAGAAAGAGAAAGAGAAAGAGAAAGAGAAAGAGAAAGAGAGAGAGAGAGAGAGAAAGATTTCGTGAACATGTAAAGCAAAGATAGCAAAAGCTTGTATCCTGAAACGATCCAAGAACGAGACACGATGCATTCTCGACCTGCTTGCACAGGTCGAATTTTCAAACAGCCCGTCGTTTAGTTTCTCAATACGCTTTCTCAAAGTATACATATTTATGTTTGTATGTGTCTGTGTATATGTATGTTTGTATGTACAATGCATATTGTACATAAGAACAGCTGTTTTAGTTTTGCAAAGGCAATGACGACGGGATTAGCGAATATTTTCTGTCGGTTCGTAGAAATTTCGATGCAAATGTATTTACGTAATTTGTGTAAAGTAAGTATAAAAGATGTGACGTTAGAATTCACTGACACGGATTTAATCCTTTAGAACAATACGAAGATACATTTATAAATACGTTATAAAATACTTTATCCATTTTCTACTTTACTTAATTTACAAACGTATTACATGTATGCACCGCCTTTGATCGTACATTTGAAATTTTAACACGATATTACGTTATTTTATTTCACTTCTTGTTTGTTAAAACGAACAAACGGAAAGTATAACTGATCTGATTAGAAAAACCAAAAGAAGAAAAAAGAAAAAAGAACAAGCTACGAATAATATGTAATAAACGCACTTTAAACGGTTGGGGAGATGGTGGTGAGGGTGGGAAGGCTAATAGTACTTTATTAATTCATCGTTCAAAGTATTATCGTCGAGTGTGAGTTAACGAGAGACTCGAAGGTACGAGTTTCAAAATTTATTCGTAACTTGTACTCTTGACGTATATTTTCACAAAACGCGCCCGCGTGTACATTATTAACACGCATGCCTTAACCTTACGTTTATTATTTATTTTCTATGTATTATATCATCATATTATAATTACATTTTTCATACGACAAAGAAAATATTTCATGTCTCTTGTAATTAAATTAATAATAATGTTAGACGAGAAAAATATTTAATTAAAAAAGTGAAAATATATTGTTTATATCGAAAAGATTTGAACAAAATAGATGTGACATAAATAAAGTGCTGTCGCGCAGTTCACGGAATAATCAAAGTGTTTGGTTAGATAGGAAAGGAGGGAGGGGGCAGGGGTGAAGTTAGTTGGGAAAAAGAGAAGGGATAATTTGTGTTATTCGTTGAATTACGTGCGAACTATACTGATATACATGTATATATATACAGAGTATATCAGCATAGAGATCGTATTCATTATAGAGAACAACTTGTGGGTTGTTCTGTGACCTGTTCAGCCAGCATTAATGATACAGCCGACGATGTAAATATATGATAATAATCTAGTCATCGTATGTATATGTGTGTGTGTACAAGGGAATTCTATTCTCAGGAGTCAGATTTAATGCGCGAGATACTTCCGAAACGGAAGTACCATAACGTCCTATACTTCCCCATTATTCGGCGTATACGACGTGGCTTATATGATGACTATCGATCGGATATTGTATCGGAAAACCTTATTTCTTTTTCCCTTCTCTCTATCTCTTTCTTTCTCTGATTATGTTTAAAAAATGTCAAACACAATTTTGTACTTTCTCTCTCTCCAATATTTTCTATTGTTATATTCAATAATAATTAATCATTAAATCTTATTATCATCATTAATATATATTTTTATTCTTATTTTATCCTTATTAAATTTATTCTACTTTATACCTGTATAGTGTAATTGGATTTTACGAGAAAGAGAGAGAGAGAGAGAGGTTGTGTTCTCTGACTTTTTGTTTTTCTATTTAATATTTAAAAAGCAAAACCTGGTGGTGTACGTATAATACAATTTCTTTTTCTAGCACAATTAGATTTTTAATTCTATTCTATGTTAGTAATATAATTTCTTATATCAATTATATTCTATTATTTTGTTTTTATTTTTCATTTTTTTGTTTCGACCTAATTAAAAGTCTTTTCATTTTCTCTGTTGTATAGGCATAATTGCTTTCTATTTTGTTTTTTATTTTACTTTCGTTTTAATTCCATGTCAACTTATTTATAGAATTATGATTTCTTCTTTTTTTCTTTTTTATATTAACCATAATCTTCAACGTAAAGTTAGTTTTTCATACACTAGTATCTTTCTATACGTAGTTTTAGCTTGGCAACTCGAATAAATATCATAAGCTTACTCTCTCTCTCTCTCTCTCTCTCTCTCTCTCTCTCCTTTGCTCTTTTATTTTCCGCCCACTCTTTCATTTTTATATACTCTCTCTCTTAACGAGTCCACTTCCTCTTATTTTCTTATTCGGAATGCACCCCATAATCCTCGGAGAAGAAAAAACCATCAAGAAGCGGAAAGTTTATATAAATCTTAACAGAATTTACTAAAATTCGTTTGTTTTTTCTTGTTACAAGATTACCTCGAGAGCGATGAAAAACTAAAGTATATTATATTTATATTATACAATGACTGTAAATATAATAATAGAAAAAAATCACTAACCAACGAAATCGATTCTAAAATACTGAACAAAGAGAAAGAAAGAAAGAAAGTTAAGAAATTGCTAAAAACATGGGGAAGGAAAAATTGGTGTAAAAAAAAATTAGTGATTTTCCACCCACAAAAAGCCCTTTCTTTTTCTTCTTCTTGATCTTTTCTCTTTCTTCTATTTATTTTTCTTATTTTTCTCTTTATTTTTTTTTCTTCTTTTTCTTTTTCTTTTTCTCTTTCGAACAGACGATGGAAATCTCGGGTGTTGAAATTTTTACAGACGGGAGAGGGGTGGCGATCTTTCGGCTACTTTCTTACGTTTCGCGTTACGAGCAGTAAACTTTGAAGTACGAAAGACGTAATCAAATTCTTTTCCTTCCTTTTTCCTTTATTTCTCTTTCCTTTTCTTACTCCTTTTTCTATTTCATCTTTCCACATCGAAGAACGAGGATAGTTTCACCCGATGAAGCTTTTCACTGGTAGAGAAAATACGTAAACTTTCGATCGAACCCCGAAACGTCTCACGCGAATTCTACTACTGCCATAATCTTTGTTCTACTTATCGAGTTTCGAACATCAAAACTGCTAAGTCCAACTCAGTAGGAAGTGAATTGCGTTCTTGTGTACGTATATACTATATATATATATAGTATATACGTAAATATATATATATATATAGTATAAAGATGTATATTAGATTTATGTATCCCGTGTATGTGGATTCTTGTCTATGTGTATGTACGGACTATGATGAACTATATGTCTCTTTTTCTATTTTTCTATTTTCTTCAGAAAATCTTCTCGACTCTATGTTCGACTCTGCGTGAAATGGAACCAAGATCGATTTCTATATAATATCTTCATAAATTTATCGAAACTAAACGTCAACTCTACATTTAGATAAATTAATTGATTAAACGAAACCCCCCACTCATCTTCTTCATATTTCGCAAAATATCTAATTGACGATTTTTCGAATAAACACGCAATTTCGATAACCCCCATATGATTTTTCATTTAAATCTGGTATAGTTGATAGTATGATTCGAAACGATCATATTTTATGGTTATTGAACTGTTTAGTTGCATTGTGTGGTATAAAATAAATGCTAAAAGGAAAGTGTGTGTGTGTGAGAGAGAGAGAGAGAGAGAGAGAGAGAGAGAGAGAGTATAAGAAAGAAGAAAACCGCAACGCTTTCAGCAAGCTTACGAAGGAATTTATATGCAATGTTGTAAGCATGGATCATCGTTGTATGCACGTATCGAAAGTCGAACACTTTGAACTTTGGATGAATTTTGCCTGGAAGCTAGAAATCAAGTGCAATACTATGCATAACGCATCTTCGTGGTATTCATCCATTAATCGTGGCTTTTTACCGCAAGATAATACAATTTATACATAAAACTTTAAACAAGTGCATAAGTAAATAATAAAATATGTTTGCCAAAAAAAATTAATCATTAAAAATACGTAACAAAATAAATGTTTAGAAATATCTTGTTAAATTACGAGATTTATTTCTAGCATACAATTATACCGATATATACAATATTTTTTTATTTTTACAAATTTAAATTAATACAATTTATATTTAAAAATTTTCAATACATATTTTTTTTATTGTAAATTTTGCGCAAATTATATTTTACATAAATATTGTTTTAACTTTAATACGAAGAAACAAGATATATTCGTAATTAATTTTTTTCTTTTAACGATGATCTCTTGCAAGCTCGTCTATGATTAAATAGTTTCCGAGAGGGAAGATATTAAGCCTTATTTAGGATTAATTAACAAATATATAGTCTCCGATATAGCGTTGTCTTTAAGCCGAGTATTTAGAAGAAAATTATTGGGTCCTAGGGCGAAATGTAATCCGTGTGCACATACTTCCTGTATGTTCATAGTATTCTCTCACCCTCCGGGTGTCCTTAAATTTCGACGGTTAAGGATGAAAGAAGAGAAATTAGGGGAGGAAGCTTCAGCTTGCAGGTTAGCCTACATACGAATCATTAAACAACGATGTGTGCAAATCCTGTGCGCTTGAAAGGCACGCTTTGTTACACGCGTACTGCAGATTATTGGAAATAATCGGACATTCACTGCAAAAATCGGATTAATCTCGATGCTATCGATCACATATACTTCTACCACTATTTTTCATTTTTCTGTCACATTCACAATGATTTCTTTCTTTCATCTCGTTATATTGGGATCTCTAGCACTTGAATACGCTATCTGATGGCTAAATTCAAAACTAGAGCAGTTAGGACGAATTGCTGACAGCTGATTTAAACTACACGATATTTATGTGGAAATATTTATATTTTTAATTTTATGACTTGCTTATTTATTATTGACAGTAGAATTAAAAATAACTAGTATCGTTAAACTAAAAAGTTGTTGCAAAGAATTTTTTTTTGTCATGGAGTTTCCAGCAAGAAAAAATAAAAGTAAAGTGTGCTGTGTATTTGGTTGTACAAGCAAAGCTTTTCGTGATGAAATAATTAGGTTTTTTCAATTTTTATCTCGTAAAAAACAATTTGTTAATCGAATAAACAAATTTGGTGATAAAGAAATAATTGATAAACATATAGCTTGGGTACGAGCGCTAAAAATTGGAAAAAGTATAACTCTCAGTATGAGAGTCTGTTCACTCCATTTTATTAAAGATGATTTTTTAGCTTTACGTGAGTATTTTCAACAATTATTTTTTCTGGTTATTATAAATTGTTAAATCAATAAATTTACTCATGCTTATATTGTTTTTGTGTATTTTTATAGATATTGATTCAACTCGAATTTATTTAAGAAAAAACAAGTATTCCTAGTCAAAATCTTCCTTTAGGATCATCCAAAGAATGTGCTTGTCTTGTAGATCAAATAGATTCACGAGAAGAAAGAATACGTAGAAGATCAATTGAATTAGTGACAGTTAATGATAATGCAATACTGCAACAACATGTTTACAAATACCATTTAAACCAGCCTTGCATGAACAACTCATTCTAACTATTCGACCATTTTTTAATATTTCACCAGTTATTTCATGTGGATTATCTTTAATATGTGAAGTTTGTAAACAAACAGCTAAAATACTTATAATATTACAATCACGACTTGGTACTTGTCCACACTTAATAACATGTCCAACATTTAATACACTTTTACCACCAACAAAATTTTTATTGCTTGGTTTTGTGCAAGCAAACTTACAAATTTCTTGCAATGTAAGTTTCACTTTATTTCATTTAATTACAAAAAAATAATAATGTTATGAACGTTGTTCTCTATTTTGGTTATATAAGTAATGCACAGCATCCTTCAGTCTCTAGTTCATATTTTTGCCGCAAGGGTAAGCCACGTCTCTGCCAGAGATCCCAATAGAATTACCGTTTTTGTTTTGATTCTTTTTTTTCCTTTTTTTTTTTACAGAACAAAATGATGCCAATCTTTATGACGTATACATTTATCGAATTGTATTAATTATATTTAATACTTTTATATTTAATACTTGATGATTTATCGTATGTACACTTTGGATAACTTATCAATTAATTTGTTTTTATCATATTCTGTATTTATAAGTTGTATCACTTTAAAGGAAAATTGTTTGATAATAAAAATTCGGCTTATCGATAATGAAAAATTTGACAATGACAAAAAAATATTAAAATGATATTATATAACAAAAAAAATAATTCTGACTTAATATTTTAAATATAAAAAAGATTTTTTATTAAATGCATAACGTGAAAGTTATTCAAAACGTGTGTGTGTGTGTGTGTACGTTAGATATCTTATATCCTTTATAAACGATGTTTCATAATATAAAGCAGAAATCTTATCTTTAAATATTCTGGATGCATTTAAAAATTGAAGGAGATATTGCATAACTGATAGAGTAGCGTATTTATAAGCAGAGATAGAAAGATAGATAGAGAGAGAGAGAGAGAGAGAGAAAGAAAGAGAAATATAAAAGCGATAAAGGAAGAGGAAAAGAATGAAAGAAATGATAAGTTTGAAATTATAGGAAAATGCGAATTAATGAGATTTCAGCTTATGGCGAATATTATGTTCACCTTAGTAGAGCAAATGGCAAGTTCTGTCTCTCTCCCATGAGAACTGACGTTATTAGCTTCCTGAATGCGGTCTAGCGTATTTCGCATAATGAGAACGTTAATGCTAACAATAACAAGGCATTTCGCATACGTTCACTCGCTTCATAGCTTCTATATAGCTATGTATATGTGTGATCGCGTGTTTCTTGTTACATTCAAGTTAAATGTCAAGTTCAACGGATTGAATGATCTCATTATCAATATTTTAATTACCAATTACGCACTATTAATTATTGCTAAGAAATATGCATTTATTAACGTTTATCATTGTTAATTATTTGATATTGAGATTAATTTTACATTAAAGCTTATAATCGATTATACATAAGGTTTTTGTTTTTATTTTTTTTTTTATATATATAAAATATTTGCTAGTGGTTTATTTTTCATATTAACGTTTCCCCAGAGACAATAATCCCATACTGTAGCACGAGGGGATACGTTTTTCTATCGGTTTTAATGTTTATTTGATAATTTAACGTTATGTAATATTTGTAAGATGGGATTCGAAATATGTAAACGATGTTATAACAATATTAGAAATTTTAGTATTTTACAAATACCATACAAATCGACCAGATTTACTGAACAATTTGTATTGAATTTATTTAACAAAATTCCATAGGAGAAAACTTGTTATAGATTCTTTTTTTATTTCATTCACGATTTCACAATTCATTTAATAACTTTGTTTGTTTTTTAGATTAACTTAAAATACTTTATATTTTATATGTATAAAAGAAAAGTCTATAAAAAAAAATTATGTGTATTTATTTATTATGCGTGAAATGAAAAGTCGTACGACAGTATTCAGATTCGAATCTTTTGCGAATTGCATTTGCGTAATAGTCGGGAAAAGTGTCCCGACTTACAAAAGTAAACGCAGAGTGAACTCGAGACGTGACAAATGATCAAACAGAGAAATAGGAAGAGAGATACTGATACAAAAAGGAAAAAGAAGAAGAAGAGCAAAACATATATATATATATATATATATATATATATATTTATAAACCTATGGCGTATGAAAAAGATGGTACGATGTTAAAAAGTATTTCGTGAAATATTACATAATGTACCTACATTAAGAGCGTGCTCTCATCGTAAACTAGACAAGGACAAAACTCGTCCGGTTTTATTTCCTCAAAGATTATTGCCTTGTAAAAGTTTTATCATCGGTACGCGAATCGCAACGTTGGACGTTTGATCGCGAAACGCCTCGCCATGTACCCTTTTTTCTCTTTACCCTCAACCCCCATCCTACTCTCACCCACTCTTACCGTTCATCCTTTTTTTACCGAACCTTTATTATCCGTAATTCGAAAGTTTTCCTACTAAAACTAAGTACAGTTCGTGCCGTGTCGTTCGACCGCAAGAGTTGATTTTTTTTTCATTTTTTTCTTGTTTTTTTTTCTTTTTTTTTTTTTTAATGCTTACATTCCCTGTTCCACGATACGAAAACAAATTTTTTCATTTTTTTTTATTTATTACGAAAAACTAATCGGAAAGGATATATTACTATTTGTTATTAATCTCGTTGGTTAATATTCAAGTAATATAAACGAAAAAAAATAATATTTACTCAGCGTTGTAATATTTGAAATAAAATAAATGTTTACGATTGTAGTAAAAAATCGATTTAGAAATTTGTCGAATATGTGGTTTATTAAAATACATTGGAGATATATATATATATATATTATAGATAAAATAAATATAAAATACAAATATCAATGATTATCGTATCGAGTTAGGAATTTCTTGAATAAGTTGTGTTTATTAAAATACGACGGATATATATATGATATATAAAATAAATATAAAATACAGATAACAGCGGTTATCGTTATTATACTTGTTCAACTGAAACAAAAGACGTTCTACGTTAAAGTACGAGGATCCCTTTTATGCTGTCCAAGGAAATATCGTTCAGCCCAGGTTGGTCTCGACTTTGCGTGTAAGAGAAGTCGCATTATCTTGGAAACAAGTCTTGGTATCGGTTTCTTTACTATCCTTCTCTTCTTTCTCTTTCTTCTTTTTATCACAGTACATTCTCAAATGCGATTTCACGTAAAAAGTATCTCTCTCTTTCTCTCATTCTGTCTTTTTTTTTTACATCGTTAGGAACTTTATCGTTCGTTGTACGTTTCATGAAGTTACGTAGTTTACTCTATCTTTCTTTCTTTCTTTCTTCTATCTCTCTCGTTGTTTTATACTTTGAGAAAAGAGAAAACAACGTGTACAACTATCGATAAGCGACATTCTCGTCGATAAACTCGAATATTTAACGATCAACCTAACAGTGACTTCCGTTTGTTTCGATCTATACGATTAGGATAGTAGGTTTTCCTATATCGAACGACGTATACGTGAGGGCACGTCCTTAGACCACACCTGTGTGCTCTCTGTTTTTTGTTTCTTTTTTCTTTCTTTTTTTTCCAACGTACAACAGTTCAACCTTAGAAAGGACGAAACAACCGCAATAATATCCACTTCTTTCTTGGAAAAAGAGAAAACATTCTACATCGTTTCGAATCGATTTTCGATGCACATCCCTTACTCTACCGACGACTTTCTTATCCCTCTTTCTCTCTCTCTCTCTCTCTTTCTCTTACATGATCCTTCTTCAATGTCAGAGACACGAGTATTGTATGCACATACATATTTACCCTTTCTTCCCTTTTCTTCCTTTAGTGATACTTGCCCATAACATCGAAACGTAGCTCGCGGTTGTCTTTCTGAGACTTGTCTATCTTTTTCTCTTTTTCTATTTTCAACTTTCTACTTTCTACTTTTTTGATCGACATTACCAATCCACTTGGAATATCAAAGAAGTCAACGTAGTAGTACTAGATACCCAATGTCGTGGCGCCATGATAAATCTCCTGCATCAAAAATCTTTCCGCAACGCTACCGAGTTTTGTTAGATGCCATGGAAGAGGAGGAGGTGGTAGTAGTAGTGGAGGAGACACTTTGTTTCTAGATTATAAGATCGTGACGTGCGTGAATTCGTGAGACCTCCTTTCACGTACGTATACTTATTTATGTATATATGTATGTATGCATGTATGTATGTATAAGTGATGTCGAAAGAAATATTACGAAGGTAAAGGGGGTCGTTATTTCGAAAATATTACAAAATCGTGACTGGTTGGGTACTCTACGATCGAAATGACTTTAACATATTTGAACGTTTCTCTTGATTCGTTTTTAAATCGTTCGCGAATAAATAGTAAAGTAACATTTGCTAAAGTTGAAAAAAAGTAAGAAAAAATATTAGAAAAGTGTTTTCTTATGAAAACGACAAAAGTAATTTTGTATTTTAATTGAAATGATTTTTTCTTTCTCTTTCTTTTAATAGTAATAAATATAATAAAAAAATGGAAAATAAATTTTCTTTAATAAAGCTGTTCTAAAAGTATTAAAAGTGTTATAGTAGTAATAGTAGTAGTAGATTTCAAAAGCTATATGTATGTTTTTGCAACCTTACATACACAAATATATATTTATTACTATATGTATACAATTCAAGAGGTCAAATTTACATCTTCGTATACTTGTCGAAATACATTCGTTGGGATGCACTTACTTGGAACGACATAGCGATCTATGAAATCAAGTAATGCTCTCTCTCTTTCTTTCCTCTTTTACTCCCTCTCTCTTTCTCAGTGACAAATGATCAAAGGGAAGAGTGCACCATCGCAAGACGTAGTACGAAATATAGCATAGGAAGTTAGAATAGGATGTTATACTTGTGTCGGCTTGTGATATCTCCCAGATAAGATTATCTTTAAAAATGTGAATCTTGTGACAAGAAGAAAATCAAGAAAAAGAAAAAATAAAGAAGGGACCAGCAACACAGTACTTTAGCAATAATAAAATTAATTCCAAGAATAGTGAATAGTGAAAGAAAAGAAACCCCAAGAAAAAAGAAGAATGAAGGGAAAAGAAAATATATATACCTAAAATGGGGGAGAAATGAAACATATAAATCCTGGAAGGGCAACCTTGATCCCTTTTTCCTATGACAGCAACGTGATCGACTGTCAGAGAGGACCTACGTTACTAGACACATATATATATAATCCGTAAACAAGATATTGACTTATATCAATAACAATCAGCATTATTCAATTATGTATATGATTGACTCCGTGTAAAATCTTATGATCTTTTCTTTTAAATAAATATACGTAGAAAAATAATAATTCATCGTATTTATTAAATGAATTATTAAAATGTTTAATTGAAGTATTTTATGACTGGGTAATGCTGTTGTGATGCCGTGCGTACTTATTTTCTAACTATAATATATAATAAAGAAATCTAGGAAATAGGAAAGAAGAAAAGGAAAAAAAAAAAAAGAAATAGAAAGATGAAGTGAATTTTGCGAACGTAGGAAATTTTTTTCTCTTTTTCTCATTTACTCTTTCTCTCTCTCTCTCTCTCTCTCTCTCTCTCTCTCTTTCTTCTTCTTTTGGCTGTCATAGAACTTATTTTCTGAATTATTTCTACCGGTAAACGGCTGGCTGGTCCTCGTTCATACGTAATACGTTTCCTCTCAACGTTTTCTTCTTTTCTTCTTATAGTTTCTCTCCTCTTTTCTCTCTCTCTCTCTCTCTCTCTCTCTCTCTTCCGTTCATATTCTTTCAGTTCTACTCGACATCCGACTAGAGTCCCACCCCTATTCCCACCTTCTTCACCCTCGCTCTCAGCCCCTCTCCCTCCCCCTCCCCCGTCGTAATTTCCGATGCCGTTCCTTTCCTTCTCCTTTTATTCGTTAACTCCTCCGTTCTTTTCATTCTCTCGCGAGTTCAACGACAGGGAGAACATTTTACGAGGAATGGGTAAGGAAAAAACATCAAGACCGATAACCTGCTACGGCAAATTGCATCTGACTTCATGATTCTTGATTTTCTTAGATTATATTTTCCTCGAAAAATTTCCCTTATATATATATATATATATATATATATATATATATATATATATATATATATATATATATATAGATTCATTCGTTCGTGTTAAAATATATAAACTATAAATGTGTTTATTCGATATAAATGAAATTTTCATTCGTATCTTTAACTACTATCTTGGTTTATTCATCCTACGAATATTTATCTAGTAATGTAATCGAGTAATATTAGAATAACGAGTTTAATGGGGAGTGAAGGTTCGACCGCCATTGAAGTACTTCGTTAACCGGATATACGTTCGAAGTGATGGCCATTAACATCGATTACAAGTTCGTAATTACAAGTTGCAACCGACGGGGGCAATGAACGAATGGCAACGCTTTACCTTCCGCATAATTATCTCTTTAATGTACCGAGTATTTAGTAATGTCTCTTTCTCTATCTCCCCTTCCCACCCCTCCCAACTCCGGCAATCCCCCCGTTCCCTCATCCCTCGTTCATCGACTAATCGGATTTTCACTGTTCACGATGCTTTAAAAATATATATATATATATACTACTCTATCTAATAACTTGGATTGAGAAACGATAGATAAATCTCAACCTTTCGACTCCTAGATCCTTCCATATCCATTTTCTTTCTAATATATTTCGATTTCAATTTATATTTTAATATCTAGATTAAATATAATATATATTATACAGTTTAGAAAAGATGAAATAAAGCAAATATTTTTCAATATTCTAATATAAAAATAATACAAACTCTTTTTCTAATTTTATAATCTGTTTCATAGGTAAAATAATGTTTGGGGTATTTATTAATACTTTGATGTTACTAAAAATTCGTATATATAGATCGTTCATGCAAAGACCCCGACTCCGTATTAACGATCGACCCAAATAGGGGTTGTACCAAATTTCTATGGAACGATAATCGTGCCAAATCATACCGTAACGAAAACATTCAGAAAAGATCATATCTTTCATTTTCTATTTATTTTAATTTAATGATTTATAATATAAAGGACTTTTTGGTACTGTTTATTAATAAATAGATGTACTTCGAATGAAGAAAAGAACACAAAAATATAGAAATAGTAGTAAAGTTTATTATTTGTCAAAAATTCCGATATTTTGAAGGATCCTGAACGTTAATGAGGAAGGCTGAGAGGGGGGCCTTATTGTGTAAGCAAGAATAGAACGATTGGAAAACGTTTCTTGCATAATTGAAATTGATCATGCGTAAGTAAGCTTGAATTAGGTTAAAACGACAGTAATAGATATCTTATTTATGTTCACTCGACCACAATCCAAAGTTCGTCATCAGGAATACAAATGAGTATATTTTGACGTATATTAGAAAAAATAATGATCCTTCATCTGTTTTACCTTTTTATGAAAATAATCTTACAAATAGTTAGTTTCTTTTTATCTCTGGTCTCATTTTATTATACTAAGGAATATTTTAATCACTTGATGTCATTACTATAAAACGTAGTAGAGTCACAAACTTCGTTTAAATTCCTATTCTGTCGTTGATTTCTTTTGATTTAATTTAATGCTAAAAAAACACGAATGTTTTATGCGTCTTGTTGTTATTGTTATTATTCTTGTTTATCAGCTTTCCTTCTTTTATTCAAAGAAACATTCTTTAATTAAAGTAGATGCTTTTGACGCCGTTGAAATACGTTCTCGGATAAACGAACAAATACGATGGTATTATTTTCATTCCCATACTACCACGGTTTTAGTTCACTTTACGTTAAAAATGAGAGTATAAAAAATAAAAGTAAACAAGAGGTTAACAAAAAAGAAAACAAAATAAAAAGATAGAAAAGGAAGAATTGAAAGGAAACGTCGAGTTGGTTTATTAGTATTTTAATATACACGTCTGCACCCCTTTTACTTTTGGCTCAGAAGCTCGTTCGCTCTCATTTTTCATGTTAATTCTTTGTTATAGTCTCTCGCTTATCGTTACTATAGTACGAGACCAGTTAGCTTTTCGTTGAAGAGAATTGTAATCGAAATGGTTATACGAGTTTTATCGCGTTATCCGTGATACAAGAAGAAAGAAACTTTTGCCTAAGGGTTATACATTTTTTATAGGGTAATAGAACCATGAAAAGTGTGTGCTGAAATTACTGTCGGTTACGTATGTACTTTACGAACATCTCGTTGCTTATTTTCTTGAATAACATGTCTATGATAAAATTCCAGTTAAATGTTACATTTTATAGAATAAAGAAAAATAGAAAGAGAGATAGAAGTAGTGGGTTTTTTATAATAATCGTGTTTACACAAATTAGATAAAAGATTTATTTTTTACTTCTTTAAACTATAACTAGAAATCACGAATGAAACATTTTTTATATGATTTATCTTTTATATTTTTTTTTCTTTTCAGAAAAGAAAAGGTTTCATTTATTTATTTTTTTTATTAGAAATAATTCTTTTTATATCATAAAATGAGTAATAATAAAATAAGTATAATTGAATATATTATTTCATGTATATCTATTATCTATATATAATGTGCTTTTTATTTTATATTAATAAATATGCTATGAAACAAAAAAATTAAAATCTAATTTAAAAACGCATCCAGTTGTATTTCAAGAAAAAGACAAAATTAACTTTCCCTAATTTATTTCTATATTTGTATTGATAAAATCGCTTTTAACATTTCAATCGATGCAATAAATTGATCCGTTTCTTTTTTCAATTAAAGAAGTTTCAATTATCGACCCTTAAAATGTTGTACTTGACTATGATAGCATCTCGATAAGTTAGAACGTACTACTTTTCTAGAAGCACTGTACCATTTCCTCCGATTTTACTTTCCGACAGTAACGAAAGCAAAGGAAAAAATAAAAATAAAAAACTAATACGTTTGCTCTCTTTGGATTGATAGCTCTTTTAATCACTTAAAGGCAGACTTATTTTCCATCGGGGTTTTCCAAGCTTTCTTCTTGGATTGTCACGAGAAAACTAACGAAAGCGTCACTTTTTTTCTTTCACTTCCTCCTTACCTTTTAAGAAAGCAAGAAGAAGAACCATTTTCAATTCGTTTCGCTGCTTTGCCATTTTACACTTTCCTAAGTTTGAGAGATTCAAAACGTAAAAAAAAAATGAACGAGAAATGTCGATTCGTTAATTAAAGAAAAAAAAAATGAAGAAAAAGAAATGTTTTCTTAATTTGTTTTTTTTTCTTTTCAGTCTCATTTCAAAGTTTATAAAAAGATGAAGAATTTAATTTTGTCGATGACGATAAATTCAGCAAAAAAAAAAAAAAAGAAAAAAATATCGTGTTCATTAAAACTACACACGGGAGGAACGTATTATATAAAAGTAGTCTTATATTATTAGATCTTTTTGAAAGAACTTGGGAAAAGAGGAAACGATATCGTTCAGTTTTATGTACGAAGACTTCCCATCGATAGACTACTATTGTCTCCGTTCCGAGATCGAAATCTTTAATATACTCTCCTACTTGATGCATACCAAAGCGCTTATTTTAAAAGAATATTTGAATATCTATGCCATCGACCAAACCAAAAAAAAAGAAGAAAATCGATATCACGTATTCAAAACGATGATTCGATAATTCTCCTATAGGAGAAATATCTTTTTATTATTTTTATATATTTTTTTTATTTTATGTTATTCGATAATTGCGTTAACGTTGTTCTTTTCGACAAAAAAATATTTGTAACGTTCATTTTGTCACGTTGCAACTGCACACATAAAAATGATATTTAATAATGTAAAATTGAAAAAACAGCTAAATCATTGTTCGCACAATAGGCATTAATATTTATTTATTTACTTAATATAATAAAAATTAATTGATTAAATATTGCGACTTTATCCCCTCCCCTTCCTTCTCTCTATCTCTCTCTCTCTTTTCCTTGATAAAATAAAATATAATTGTGATGTACATAAAATGCGATGATAAAATTCGTTTGGTAGACATTAAACGTATACATATGTAAATAATAAATTCTCGATGTATACTATGTATACCTGTGTGTGGCTATTAATTTAAATAACAAAACACGATATGAAACAATTATCGTTATTGACGAATTGAAACGTACGAGGAAGGTATGAAAACGTTTAAAAGATTTATTCGATCAGATTTTTATTTTTTGTTTTGGTTTTATATTTTTTTTTCTTCTTCTCTTTTTATCGATAGTACGAATATCGGATATGCATACGCGTATTTTAGCCGTAAAATAGTCGTTGAGCAGAGAAAACTGTGTCGTATGTTATTCCAAAGCGTACTACGTAAAGTCCGCTTATAGCAATCCATTTTGCAAATGTTTTCCATTTATACAAACGTAGGTGGAAAAAGAATACAAAGAAATAGAAGTAGAAGAAGAAGAAGAAGAAGTAGAAGAAGAAAAAGAAGAAGAGGGGGGAAAAGGAAAAGGAAGAAGAGGAGAAGGAGGAGGAAGAAAAGGTACGAGGTAGTTTTCACACCACAGTGAGTATAATGAAAGAACGTGAAAGTAGAACCCGCAATAAATTCTATGCTTTCAACGTGGGGAAAATATTAGGATAGATTTTTGCTAGAAGAGTAAAAGGGTTCTTTCGATGATCGAACTAAATTTTGACTTGCTTTAGCAGTTCATTGTATACTTTCGCAATTTTCAATATTACACTTTAGATCTATGGCATGTCACACGATATTTGCATTTTTTTTCTTATTTTTCTTCTCAAATTTACGATCTTTCACATATTTTTTACTTTCTTTCAATTATTATACGCACACATCCTTACTGTTACTTTCTTTAATCTTATCTTTGATGAGGAAAAACAACAATTTTACCATTCTTTAACGTTTTCCAATCGTCCGATCGTTGATTTGAATGTGATTACATTTGGATGAAGAAGCAATGAGGAGTATTCATGCCAAGTAAGAATCGAAAGAATCGTTTACTTAAAATGGAAAAAAAATGTTATTTAAACGATTCTCCGACCTGAAATTGTCAGGTATGACGTTTTCTTGCAATTGTCTTTTCTTTATTTTACTTTTTTCTTATTTAAGCTAACAATCGAACGATAATAAATCGTTCTACTGATAACGGGGAAAAATTGGACTAATCGTGAAAATGAAAATTGGCATAAGAAAAGTAATTAACATAGTAGGAAATTGAAAAATGTTAAAATTTATTCGTATTCTATCCTTTACTTCGATTCTTCTTAATAAGAAGTCTGTTTACTTATTGTCACAGAAAAAAAAAAAGATAGAATCACAATCGAAACTAGACGAATACTTCGTTAATCGATTTTATTGAAAATTTTTGTGAAGCATCAAATAACAACCAAAAGAATCGATTACATTTAATAGAAAATTAGATGGTATAGTACGGTTATCGGGGTTGGCTCTTAGAACCGTTAACACTTTGCATACAAGCGAATTGCATTAATAATTCACGAGGGTAAACTTTACGCGTCGATGAAAGCAAAGGGGCAGTTTGGAATTGAAGCTTTAGAAGCTCAATACTACTAGTATTACTTATTATTAACTTCAACTTGTTTAATTTATTGCCAAAAGCATTTATTGTTTATCAAAGTAAGTCAAGTTATAATAGAGAAATTGAAACCACTTATGATTTCTATTATTCTTGATTATCGTAACAATATTACATGAATTTATTTATCAATCTAAATGTTACAAATTTATTTATTCTAATGTTCTAATTTAAAACTATGATGCATAAACTTTTGATACAAGATTATCTACGTATTATTGAATAATTTTTATAATAATATTCCTCTTACGTTTAATATTACCTACTTTCACGATACCTTTTCACAATTAAATCTGTAATCAGTTTAAACATAATTTTTTCTGAATTTTTCTAATATTTAATATTAAAATATTTTCCAACATATTCTTACGTATTTAAGAATATTTAGATATTTTTAATATCCTTATAAATTAATATTATGTAATATAATAGTATATAAAAAGAAGTTATCGACACGCATTAATTTACAAGAAGAAAAAGTAAAAAAAAAAAAGAAATATAGAGATACAGAGAAAGAGAAAGAGAGAGAGAAAAAATAGTACTAGAGAAATAGAGTTTCTGTTGTAATATTAAGTAATTCTACCGCGTCTAAAGTCTCTTGAGAAATTCTTTTACGACGAATTGCTGCGCCGTGTAAATAACAGGAAGATGGGCGGGTTTTCCTTGAAATAAGAAGGCTGAGACAATTGTAACTTTAGATTTAGAAATCACGTAGGTGCCACGTGGAATAGATTTTTTATTATCCCAATGAATAAAAAAATATTTGTTGAGAAAATAATAATAAATGATGAAAATAAAACACACACAGAAAATAAACATTGCAATTTCTAATATTCTAAAATTGAATATTTTATCTTAAAAAAGTTAAAAAATAAAAATATTAAGCATCAACCTTAAAAATACGATACGTGATATTGAATTTTTTCAACGTTCAATGATGTGTCACAAATTTTATACATTAATTTAGTATTTTAATTAAACCTAATTGATAGTTGAAAAAAGTAACGTTTAAATATATTTAATTCTTTATTATGAAAATGTATAAAATTTGTTACCAGATGATTTGTATGAGTTTTTTGTTATAATATTTGCAAATGTATTTTCTAACACGATTTTTCCAATTTCTTGGTTGATTAGTGCATTTATTATTTACCACAGATTGCATTTAAAATTTGTAGTAATATTTTGTTCTATTATCTTTCAAAAAATTTAATTACGCGTCATGTGTTGTTTCCAAAATTATTATAATTATTTGTAGTATGAAGTTATAATTTGTTTACGAATAAACCACCATACGTTTTCATATTTTTTTTTATATCAATCGATGTATTTTTATTGTACCTTGTACTTTTCATATGTCAAGATTATACAATATTATCCAAAAGTATATTAAAAAATAATGCACTGAAATATAAATATGTCATCTCATTGAAGTAGGTCTTCTGTTTATTTTATCAAGTCATTTCGACACACCCTTCTTTCGTCCCTTTTTTTTGACATGGATTAGGTAAAAGAAGAAAAGAAAAAGGGCTCCATATTTTCATGCATTCGTAAGTCAAGGATACTAGTCAAGGATACTCTTCTGTCAATCTGCGTAAATACCTACCATTTTGGGGGAAAAAAAGTACTCCTAACAAAGATGTATATATATATATATATATATATGTTTATCATCGTAGCAAAAAAAAGGAAAAAAGAAAAAAAGGAAGTTTATATATCTTGTAGTAGTCAGTTTTGATATATGGGAAATGAAAAATGATAGGATTGAAGTATTGTACGTTTCAAAAGATGGACAAGGGATGTGAAAATATATTCCCGAAACGATTTACTTGACAATTGGAAAACCGCCAAACGTGACTAGGTAGATACAATAGTTCGTACTCTCTGAGAGATAATGTTTCGAAAGAAAGTAGTGAGATGTGGATGTTAAAGGTAAAACGAAAGAGAAATGTGAAATAAAGAAGAATAAGATTTATCGTAAGATGAGTTGAGCTACGTAAAAGATTAATCGTACCTATGCATTATTATAATGGAACGTGAGCTTAACTTCAGTTGACTGATATCTTGATATGACATAACTATTAAAGAAATGAAAACAGAATTGTAGAAAGAACGACATTTTCTTTATTATTCCTTCCTCTTCCTTTTTCTTCTTCTTCTTTTTCTTTTACTACTTTCTTTACTAAATACTCGTAAAGTTTTTTCACTTACGAATTTAAAGGATTCTAAGAGAATTTAATTAATTCGAAAATAACGATTTCAAAATTCTATTCAATTTAATTTAAAAGATTTAGAAAAATACGCTTTTTTTATTTTTAACATGTATATATGTATACCTTGCTACTACTTACTTTTATATCTATATAGTACTCTGAATTCGGTCACACACATTATTTTAATATAATGGTGTCAAAATCTTGAAGATATATCTAGGTCGGTACCAAAGCTTGAAAACTTCCAAGAGACATAAACTACCAAAAGTTTCGAACTCGTTGTAATGAACCCTATCCGGTTGATGGAATTTCGAATAAGTAAAATATTATTGCTTTCGATCTTTTGAAAAAAGAAAAATAATTTAGAGAATTTAACATTGACACTCGTGGGAATTTGTAGATAAATATATTTAATTGTTATTACAATTCGTGACGATTTCAAATGATAATCACAGAGTTTTCAACTGAATAATCGGTGTTATGTTACTTCGATAAATGAATATCCAAAGAATGTAGATATTAATAGGACAAATAGCTTTTGACAGAATATTAAACGAAGAATGTATGCATTTTCAAAGTGTTGAAATTTACGCGAGCCGATAAAATTCTTCTACGGGAAGTTGTACATTTAGCTTTTACCATTAGAAAGGAATTTAAAATCCGTTCGGTTCCACACGGGTTAAAGTATTTGGAATTTAATACACGGTAACTACAATTTCACGATCGAATCATCCTGGTTACATTTTCCAGCGAAGCATTTAATTAACGGACCATAATAATTAGAAATTTCGATTCGCTGCATTCTTAAACTAAACGTCATGTTTTTATTTATATTTCTTTTTGTTAATTTTTTTTCTTTTTTTTTTTTTTTTTGGAAAGGGTGAGGAATTTTTTTAAGCATGAAATTCCTCAGACTGGCCTTTTTCATTGTGGTCGTACACTCTTTTGACGTGAACTAATTCGTTAATATCGTTCAGCGCGAAACTCGTTGACACAGATTTTAAAAGTTCAAGTATTACAAGGAATTAACAATAAGTGCGGCACGATAAGTCGCGTTTGTACACGTTACTTCCAAGAACTCTCAATTATCATAATGACATTTCATTTATTATAAAGTATTAAAAAGATTTTTTTATCCTTTCTACCATATAATAATATCGATAATGACAGACATACAAACAGACAGATTAATCGATTAATTACAAAACCGTGATTGGATAGAATCGAATTAAAATCAACATCCTATTATGAATCAAATCATCTCGATTATCTTCAAATAATACAATAAATATTATTGAAACGAATGAGAGAGAAAGAGACATTAATATGTTATTTATATGATTTTTTAATAATTAATATTTGAGCATTTGAGCAAAAATTAAAAATCATGTTCGATAAATACAAAAATAAAATCGATACAAGAAACATTATGGTATTAATAATGTTCGAAAACGAATTAAGAAATGTTCTAAAACAAATATCGGAAATAATCTAAGCTAATGAAATCCGTCGAGCTTAAATCGTATCAAATTTCTAATTTTTTTTTCTCGTAAACAAAGTCTAATTGTTAGATGAACCAATTGTATTCTACATTTTCAGCTTAGTCTTTTTTTCTTTTTTATGTAAAATAATCCTTGCTCGCTTGTATCTTCAGTTAACAGGACACCTTGTATATTGTTTAAGAATAAGTGCTTTAGATTGAATATCTGTTTGAAGTTTTAGAAGTGAAGAAGGAGAAGAAGAAGAAGACAGAGAAAAAGAGTAAAGGAAATAATAACTGTGAAATTTAATCTGTCACTTGAATATATAAAAGAATCAGGTAAAGCCAAGGTAAATTACGTCGATCAAAGAACAAGTGCAATACCATCCTCAGACGTGTCTCGTTCAGTGAATGGCTTTGAGCGTATACCACCTTGTCAGTACCCTCTCTCTCTCTCTCTCTCTCTCTCCTTCACCCTATTTTAACCTTTTACCTGCTCCATTAACGGAGGATGCATGCACAAAGAAATTCCTGCGAGTTAATCGACTTCCTTAATATACTTGCCATAAAAGCCACGAACCTAAAATTTCATAATCGCCTGAGCAATAAGGTTGACGACTACGATCGTTCGATCGTTGTACTTATGTAATAAACTTTATCCTAATCTATATAAATAATAACGTATATATACATAATTTAATACAAATATTACGTGTAACAATTAATTTGATATCCTGATATTTATATTCGTATTGTGTCATAATAATCATTTGTTTTTTTCGTCAAGGAATTATTTAACAGTTGAATGACCAAAGTCATTGAAAATATTAAAGATTATTTTGATATAATAACAGATGCAGGTAAGATTACTTTATATAATAAATTTGTTAAAAAATTAATCGAATTAATTTCTGCAACTAATAAGATAAAACGCATGCATACACATATACACATAAACACAAATGCACATCAGTTACAAAAACGTTCAGACATTTTTATAAATATACGATTATAAATATATAATGAAATAATTATACCGTTCAGTTTAAAACATAGATATACAATTTTAATAAAATTTATAATACATTTTTAAATACTTCTCTACGTAAGAATAACGTTATTTTATTTATTATTTATTATTTGTTAAATATATCGTAGCACGTAGCACGTTAATTTATATTAACTTCTCAATTTCGGTGGGCATTTTGGTCTAATCTTCGAATAAATTATTACATTTTCATAACGATTGAAATATTTACATATAGGTTCTCTCGTATTCTATACGAAATTGTTGATATTTTTTCAAATTATCGTAGTTTGTGTTCATACGCTGAAATATATTTATAATATTATATTAAGAAACGAATTATTAATAACGTCAAAGTGCATATTAACGTTTGTATCTTTACATTTTTCAATATCGTTTGAAATTTTAACCATAGTTATAAAAGATTCGTTGAAAACAAAGGAGAAAATAAAGAAGAAAGGAAGAAGTAAAGATAAAAACAGGGGAAGTAAAAGAGAAAAGAAGAAATAGGAAATGACGAGAGATCATCGGTCGGAAGAGAGAAAGAGAGAGAGAGAGACGAGCATATTCATCTGCTTCTGTACGGAGTAAAAAATGAAGGATGGAAAAGTTAATATCTTCTTTAGGATGGAGGATTAAATTCCATTCTGGCGAGATCAAGCGAGCCAACTTCTCCTGTAACACAGTGGTTCTCTATCCTGCTGATAACTTGAAAAATACAAAACAGAAAAAATGAAAACACACGAAAGTATTCGTGTACAAAATAAAATGGGAGAGGAACTGGGCAGGAAATAACATTGACAAAATATTTTCATTAAAAGAAAAAAACCGTTTAGCTTTACTGTATCCAAAAAACAACAAAAAACAAAAACAAAAATAACAAAAAAATAGGAAAGAAAAAGTTGGTCAATTAAGTGATGGAAATGATATCAGGAAAATTCTCGCTCGTTTTCTACGTAGAATTTTATCGACAATGTTACGTTCGAATTGACGCAATTGACATTGATGAAATCAACAGGCGTACCGTACGTACTCGCTTTTCACCTTTTCGTCGTTACAAGAGCCCCCTGATGTTACCGAATCGTACGTTGGTAACCTGAAATTCTATTTGCGAACGGACGTCACGCTCGCTAATAAACTCAAATTTACAAGGACGAATGAACAATGCGCGTGCGCAACTAGAACACAACGGTACACACACATATATGTAATATATACACACACATACATACATACATACATTATGTTTGTTACGACATCATTTCTATTCCCACAGTTACGAAGTTTCCCAAGCAAAATTGCTCTTGCATTCATTTGTAAATACGTAAATATATTTATGTATGTATGTATATACGTATGTATATATGTATATGTATAAAGAGAAAGAAGACATTTTATAAAATATGTAATCTGATAAACATTTGATATTGTTAATAGTGAATTATAGGGAAAATTACAGATACGAATAAAATTATATTATAATATATTTATATCGTGAAATATGATATAAAAACAATAATCAGATATTGAATTACATACGATATTTATTATAATATTGCTATATCCTTTTTATTACGAACAATTGTTCAAATGTTTTTGTCTCGTAAAATTTATTATTTATGAGTGTGTGTGTGTGTGTATGTGCATTTGTTGGTCGTAAAAATTAATATAATCAACGATGAACTGGATAAACAACAAATTTATCTTTAGTTCCTATTAATAATATATCGCATTATTTGCATTTATAAACATCGTAAATCATTTTAGTACTTTCTTCTTCTCGAGAAATTCTCACGAATTCTAAATCATTTTCAAAATATACGTGCTCTCGTCTTCGATATAGTCTAACCTGAGATATAGTCTAACCATAGATCCTGTCAAAATATATACATAAAAATAAACAAGCAGAAAGAGAGGGTTGTTCGTTCAAATAGAGTACTGAGAAAAGAGATGAAACTGAGAAGTGGAAGAAAGATGTGAAAAGAGAGAAAAGAGTAAAAGGTGAGATAAGGAGGAGAATAGGGGGTGGGGTTTGAAGATTCTCGTAAAGCAGCTCGTTCACACGCCAGTGATCGCTTATAAGACGAAGGGTACAGCTCGAATAACCGATGATAAAGTTATGGTTATAAAATTCTTTCGCTGATGAACTTACGTCTATGGAACGTGAAAAGAAATAAACAAAGCGTGCAGATACTTTTTCGAATATTATTCCAATATTCATCGAACAAATATGATCGAGATCTCTCTTCCCTCCTCTCCCCAATAAAATCTACGATATAAAATTTCATATCTCGTCTATTTTTAACAATAGACAATATGTTTTATTACCATTCTTCCTATTTTTCCTTCATTTTTTTTAATCTTCGAATATTTAAAAAAAAAAAAGGTTGAAACGTTTAACTTGTTTAACAAATATTAAATCAAGCTTAATTGCGAATCTGCGAGAAAAAAATACTAGTATCTATCTATCTGTTTATAATCTAAGCGGATTATCTTAAAAAAAAAAAAGATAAAATTATCAAAAGTATTGCATAGAAGTAAATTTCACCTTATTTCTGTGATGAAGAGATTCGTTTGTATCGAGTTATCTGCCTACCATTTCGTTCTATTCTATCTTTGTTTCAAGTCTTTTATTTTTTTTTATATTGTTGCTTCCAACAACCCCCAAGCTTTTCCCTCCCTCGTAGCAGCAAAGAGAGAAAATGTTTTACCTTGATAGCGACTTTTACTGCGCGAATGCAATAAGATAGAGAGATAACGGTAGGTATTCGTGTTCACAAAGGCATATTCGAAATGGGATTTGTCGATCGGTATAGATATTTCACGATATGGATTGCGTCAAAGCTTGTTATCGGTATAAATATACCAACCCAAGCGATTTACTTTAAAATTGTAAGACAGAAATATTATATGGATCAATGTGTTGTATTACATATATCCAACAGATATCAAATATTCTTTTTACTTTTTTCCCCCTCCCCCACTCTCGATAAATTTAACACGAATAATTTTCTTTTTCACAATCGAATTTCACGCTACTACTATTATTACCTGTTTATTTTTTAAAAATAAAAAATAATCCTTCGTATCGTTTTTATGTTCAGTCAAAAGCCACTAATTGCATTTTAATCTTATCTTTTTTGGTTTTTTTTTCATTAGAAAATCTCCCAAAAAATACTTTTTCAAATTACTTTTATCAATTTATTAGCCATTACTCAGAGCATATTTTTTTCTAAACTTGATTATTTCCTCCATCTCTCCCATCTCCATTAAAAATTTGTTTGACGAGAGCAAATAACTTGGATTAGCATAAATAAATAGTTATTAACTTTCGACTGAACGTAGAACATAGATTATAAAAAAGTTACAATTAATGAAAAAAAAATAAATAAATAAAGAAGAAAAGAAAAAACAAAGCTTTTGTGACAATCTAATATTATCGAAAATGAATGACATAAATCGTAGTTGTCGTTGTTTCGTAATCATCATCGGAAGTGTAATAAACGAAATGTATGTGTTTAGAAGTGGTTCCATTTCTCTCTCTCTCTCCCTCTCTCTCCCTCTGCCAACAAAATTTATCTCCCCAGGATAATTCCATTATAGCCCATCGTCCAGCCTACAAAGTGTTATCGCGGTAAACACGTGCAGCGATTGATCAAGCGTTTATACTCAGCAACGGCCAGGTGAATTTATTGGTAGGTGGTACTCTCTGTATTCGGTTGCCTACCAACCCCTCTTGTCATGCATCATCCCACAATCTCCGCATTGATAAAAGCATGGGAACGGGGTTGACCGATAGCACGACATGCTTTTCTTATCTCCGAGAGAACAAGAACGAATTGCTTCGGGGATCTCTATCCCCCCACCCCATCTCCTTCTCCTTCTGTTTCTCCCTAAACCTTCCACCACCCACCCAATACTTCTTTAAATGACTATTTACGTTTGTAACTTGAAGTGTCAGTAATATTTTAGAATGCTTTCTTTTACGGCTTTTTCGTTACGGGATTCAAAAGTGAAAACTCAAACAGCATGTTCAATATTTCGTAATCGATGTCAAGGATACGACAGGGGTGGATCGTGCTTTTTTCGTAAAGCTTTCTATGAAGCTTTATGCGAAGCTTTGATCGATTCCATAAGTGGTAGAAAACTTTTTATGTAGGGTCCTCTTTTAGATTCTATACTTTGGAGAAAGAGAAGACGAAAAGAAAACGTATCTATGAATATTTTTTTGTCTTTAATGTTACCTTTTCTGTAATGATAAATTTTTTAAATGAATAGATCGCGTTGAGGGTTTTTTGGTAGAAAAAGACCGGTGAAATTTTCTTTTTTTTCTTGTCTGGTTTATTTATACGCGGAAAGCAGCAGCAGCAGTAGCAGCAACGGCAGCAGCAGACAGATGAAAGGAAAAATAAAGAGAGAGAGAAGATATTTACAGAGATGAAAAACGTTCTAGATAAATAAAAAATGTACCCGTCGAAAAATAAAGTTCAACTGAGAGCCAGAAAATAGAGAGAGAGAGAGAGAGAGAAAGGGAGAAAGAAAGCAGAAGCGTCACTTTTGCGTACAAACAACTTCAAAGTTATAAACGTATCGTCGCAATTTTTGAATTTATTCGAGAAACCCTGGAAAACAAAAAAAAATGTATAAGGTTTGTTTTTTCATCGGTAATAAGAAAGAAAGAATAGGTTAAACGAGTGAAAGTTTTTTTTTTTTAGTTTAAGTGCTCACGATTGTCACGTAATGCGAATTTAAACGGGAATCGTAACCACGCGTTTGCCGACTCTCACAGATACGGGACACAGATCCAATTCTACGTACGCATATACAGAGAGAAAGAGAAAGATAGAAATACGCACGTGTATATGTAAATACAAACATTGTATAGCACGAATGCGTTCATCCGGTATCGTCGCAAAACGAAATGCTCCAAATAATGAGATTGCCGCATAAGAGCCGAGTAAATATCATCCGTGTTTAGTGACTCGGTATGGAATCTCTCGTCGAAAGCTTGGGGTGAGGGGCGAGAGGAAGGGGGACAGGGGAGGGCTATGTATTCAACGATTTTGCTGACGTAACGTAGGCACTGCCGAAAGTAATTTACGATTGCTTTTAATACGCTTTTCGTAAATAATACGGTATTCGCACATACACACACACACACACACACACACAGTGACATATGGGAATATGTACGATTGTTCTTAACGATTTACATGAATCGTATCTAATTTGAAAAAAAAAATAGTTCATTATCTCTCGATTGTATATTAATTAGTGATTTCAAGAGGGTTTATTACTTATCTAGCTCGTTATTTATTTTACGTTACTTTACGGACGAATGAAAACAAGGATTGATAACAAAATAAGCTTCGTCTCGAATTATACCGATAAATGATCTCTCTAAACGAGATGAAATGTATTCGTGTTTCCTACAAATTTGATTCTCAATATTACTATATGTATACTTGTGTTTGTTCTCGCTTGCAATGTGTTTACTGTTATTGAAATATTATTTAAAACGTAGAAATAAATTCTCTCGGAGAATGTAAATTCGATAGAAGAAAAAGTTAAAAAATAAACTTTGTAAAATTGATTGCTGTATTTTTACGATGCTCGTGTGTGTGTGCGTTCTAATCTGATAACATTTTTTGGAAATACTTTCATTACGGAATTAACATTTGAATATATATTATGCATAATAGGTCTTCTCATTTATATCTTTCATAATGTTTGGAAAGGTTAATTAGGTTGTTAACTTAGATACGATTTGATTGATTAAGTTACAAGTACCAAAGAAAGAAAGCTTTGTGTATCATTATATTAAAGTAATATACTTAACCTATATATATATAAATTATGAAATTTACATACTTTATCATAATAAAATACTGTAGAACGAATTTTTCGTTTTATAAGATTATCAATAAAATATTTCATTAAAATCAAATATAGCATAAATTTGTAAACAAATTTACAATTTATTTCATGATTAAATTTGTAAATAATTTTAATATCAATTGATAAAAAACGAAATGTAACAAAGATAAACTTACATTATAAATATAGAAGTTGGATCTTATGTTAGTTAGCATAACGAAGAAGTTAGGAGACATGTTTGTATATTGTATAAAATCGGAATGTTTCTTTCAATAGCAACCACGATTCGTATCTTTCTCAATCTGAACGCGTTCATCGAGCTTGAAAATTTATGAGAATGTATAATCCGGAATAGTCAAAGCGATCGAAGAAGCGTGCATTCTTTATGGTCCCGATCTATGAAAACATGGACCTGGCGAATTTGAAATTTATTGCCAAAGACGAGACATGGCAGAGAACTTTTATTCTGGATGGTCTCACGTTGAAACGTAAGAATCGACTTTTTCATATTTATGGCCAAGCTTCGACGTTTAACGGGGAGACAATCGTCTATCTTACGAGTTTTCAAATAATAAAAATTCGAAAAATACGCTAAGAACCTTTCCACTTCTTTTTAACAATTACCAGTGAAACCCGAAAGGAACCACACAGAAAAATAGGGAAAAAATCATTTCCTTTTATGATATTAAAGTTAATCGAATAATTTTTCCATACAAATGAGAAAAATTATTGACGAGTTTGATTTACTTTTTATGATAAGACAAGAATTTTATCTCGTTCAAAAATCAAAAATATTCTCCAAAGTTTTCCCTGTTCAATATAATTTAAGCTTTCCTTTTATTCTAGTCATTATACGCATGTACATACATACATATAAAAAAACATTCATATACCATGTCAGAGTAGTTGGTTCTTTTACGTTGACAAATCCGCACGTAGATACGTTTTATCTCGTAGACAAGGAATGCACGGAAGCGTGTACTTTAATACCGTAAACGTGTTCTTTTCCTCGTTTACCTTATGCATTCTTAAATTCTGTCTGCTATCTGTCTTGCGAAGAGCCTCCCCTTTTTGTTTTAAAAAAAAAAAAACTTTCATTTTAAAATTCGCTCGACGAATGCTCAATGTTTACTTTTCTTTTGTAAAACACATTTCAAATTACCTACGCTATGTTAAATCTGCTGATATTTGTGTAACAAGCTCGTTTAAAGAAAAAAAAAAAAGAAAAGAAATGACAAAAATAAAAAACAAACTATTTCATTATAAGAATTAACAATAAGTGGCAGATTATTTGCTCTTTACAAAGGAAAATTATAAATTGAAATAGAATCTTTTGTATCAGTTAAAAATTCATTAAACTTGTTAGACCGATAACGATTCGAACGTACAAAGTAAGAGCATCGATACGCATTTAATTCATCGGAAATCTCATTGAAACGTTTACGAAATACTAAAGGGTAAATCTTGCGAAAAAATACAAGAAGTGCTGGAAAGACGGTTAAAGCATCCGTTCTGTTTCATTCCTTTCCATAGAAGTAAAGGAAAAAAAAAAGTCGTGAACTTTGTCTTTGCTTCGATTAGGAATAACGTAATGAAATTCACCAAAGTGAAAAATAAGAGGGGAGGACTTGCATTTTCCTCCTAGTTTAATTAAAACTTCAACTTTTGCACGTACGTACGTGCTGACTATTTCGTTTTTAAAATTGATGCCAATCATAGTTCGAATGTATAAATAAAAAATACTTAATTAATATTCGCGATCGTACTTTTTTTTGTCTTCTTTTTTCTTTTTTTTTTTAGAGTAAAAATGTATGGCTTAAATATAATAATAATTATTTTTAACTCGTAACGCATATTGCAAGTTTACTAATTAATAAGTACCATTAAAAAACTGAATTAACTTTTAATTAATAAAACAGAGAAAGAAGCAAACGATTGTTCAAATAAACGTACATATTTCGAAATAATTAATTTCCATTATTTTTTATGTACATTATTTAAATAAAATGAAATTATAATTTAAAAAAAGGACAAAATTAAATATCCATAATAAGTAAGGAAAAGTATCTATTTTGAAACGATTGAGAATAATAAAGTATTATCGTTTTAATATAATATTTTCGATTAAATCGTAACAGAACAAAATAATTAAAAATAAAATAAAAAAGAGCAATAGAGAGAGAGAGAGAGAGAGAGAGAGAGAGAGAGAGAAGAGAGAGAGAGAGAAAGAGAGAGAGAGAAAAGGGAAAGCTACGCTTAAAAGGATGTAAATTTTGTGTCGGATATAACGATCGTTAAAGTAATACGACGATTTTTCGTATATTAGAAACTAGAAAGGAAAAGAGTCTATGTGTGTGTGTTTGATACATCAAAGATCGAGGTCTCGTAAAAAAAGGGAAACGTGAAAAATTAAGTACGATATTCACGAATGATTTCGATTGACGTAGGAGTCAGAGAGCAGGGTTTCTTTTTCTTTCTTTTTTTTTTCTTTTAGAAACTATCTTTGCCACGTCCTGACACTATTTTTCCTTTCATTTTGTTTCGCTGTCTCTTACCTTTTTTTCCCTTTCCTGGGATTTCTGCTTCTTCTTTTCTCTGTGTCTCTCTTTTTATTTTTCTCTTTCTTTCTTTATCTTTATCTTTATTTCTTTTCTCAGTCTGTCTATAGCTTTGTCTCTTTCTTCGTTTCCTCCTACCCGGAGTATTTCCTGAGAGGAAAGCATCTCAAAGGATAGTTGCTAGTTTTTCTTAACCTTCCTCGCGAAAGTGTCGACGAGCCAAAGGCGTTTCCTTCTTTGAAACTCTCTCTGTCTCTCTCTCTCTCTCTCTCCCTCTCTCACACATTCTCTCTCTCTCTCTCTCTTTCTTTCTATTTTCAGATCCTTCGGTTAAATCGCTCCGAGCGTCTGGGTTGCATCGTTTTACCGATGGGAGTTTTGTACGATGATCGACATTGTCGAATCGATTCGATCACATTTTTCTTTTCTCTTTTATTTATATTTTCGTCAATTTTGAAGTGAAAACTTCTTTAAAATAGGGAGTGATTTGAAAAAAATGAAACACGGGTCCGACAAGCAACGGAGCTGTGGGCGGCTATGCAACGACCACGATATTTAGTAAGAAGAGAAATAGAGACAAACATATAGAATTGAGATTGGGAGAGAATGAGACATTATATAGTTATACAGTATTTTTTCTATTCTCGGTCTCCTCTTTATGCTATGCTTCGTAATTATCTCTCCTGGTTGTATATGTGTGTGTTTGTGTGCGACTGCATACTACGAAGCGTGGTCACATATTAATTCGATACTCAAAATGTTTGTGGGTAGGAGCGATAGAAGGGTGGAAGAATAAACAGAGATAAGCATATAGGTATGCGACAAAAGAATAAGGTCCAAACGAACCGACAAATAGAATATAAAAGAAAAACCTTTTTCATATTATGTTCCTTTTTGTTCTATTAATTTGTATTTGATTAAAGTGTATACATTTTTTGTCACTTAACTAGATTAATATCTGGCACGTATATTGAACGTGAGTTAATTCACGATTATAGTTGAGTATTTGTGTTCGTGTCTTTGTTGTATGTGTTTGTAGGTACTCGCGCGCGTGCATATTCTGACAACCATTAGATCGCAACTATGCGGAAACTGGTACACGATACCACGAGAGATGGGAGGCGCAGAGACGCTTAGATGTTTTCGGACGATTGTGTCGGAGCCATAAAACACGAAGCAAGTTTCCAACCGAAGCTGTACAAACGATGAAAACGGTGGTTGCCCTTAATTGCGACGATGCTATACAAGTCTACCCGTTTCGAACGAGTTATAAATATTTTATATGAAATTTTTTTTTAAATTGTCAACCAATAGTCGTAGTCTTTTTTAAAAATTATTCTAAGCTATTTGTTAAGTTATTGGTTATTATTTTTCTTTTCTATTTTATTACGTACTTTTCGTAATTATTTGTCGATAATTGGAATATTTTTGTTTTGTTTTGTAAATATTATAGAATTTCTTAAAAAGAAAAATAATATTATAATTGACAATTATAATGATTATCATACGAATCGGTATTTATGACGGTAATAAATTATTTAATTGTATCATATAATTAAATGTTAATCATCTTAATTTAAAATAAATCATAACATTCATATTTGTCTTTTAATTCTGGTTAATCAAATGTCATAATTATTAAGATATATTACCTAATGATTACTTTTAAACGTATTTTCATGCTTATCTATTTAGAATATCGTCGAATATGCGTTTTAATCGATTACTTAGTATAAAATAATTGAATTTCTATTTTGTTTCCAATACGTTTGTTGTAAGAATGCAATCAAGTGCTCATTAAATTCTCGTTAAATTTTCAAATCAAGTAAACGTAAGTAAATTTTCCGCGAAAGACATTAAAGAGAAAAGGAGAGAGAGAGAGAGAGAGAGAGAGAGAGAGAGAGAGAGAGAAGGAGAGAGATAAACGGACTTTAAATCGAAAATCTTACTCTCTATCGACATACACCGATGAAGTTGGTCGATTTATTTGCAAAGACGAATCGAATCGAACTTGACATTGTCAAGATTATAGTAGAAAGAAGTATCTTATTTGTGGAGTAAATCGAACGCCATTTCTTTTGTAATAGTATTTGTGTCTCGATTCATCCGTTATCTCTTTTCTATTTTTCTTTTTTTCTATGATCACTCGTGTGTTTCATTCCGAAAAAAATAAAAATATTGATAATAGAAAGAAAAAAAAAACAAGTACAATAATTTATACAAAGAATTAATCAAACGTGTACGAAGGTTTTTCATTAAAATTCAAATATTTGGTTACTTTTAGTTAAAAATTATTATGCTTGTTCGATCATTTCGTGATTTGTAAATGTTCGTGAGAGTGTTGATTTTTTTTAGATAAATAAATACACCTGCAATCTAATAAAATAAATCTCGAGGTTTTGAGTCATACCAGATTTTCAGTTAAAACAAATTGTTCTATTAAATATATTGCATAGATATATATATAGCAAGCTGTTATAATACATTTGAAACAGAATTCATTCAGTGTTGCAATTTTATTGAAAGCCGATTGTTATCGATACTAAAATTGAAAGGTTTATATAGAACGAATTAGATCATTCACTAATAATAATCAATTATAATTATTATATATATATTACTAAATCTATTATATTGCATTGATTAAATACAAACATTGCCTACTACGATTGAGAATTTGTTAATTAATTGAATAAAATAACGTTAAATATTATTATTATTATAGAATTTGATAAAAAAGGTAATTTTTTATCATCTCTTTTTTTTCTTTTTACAAACAAAATATAGTAACGAAGAGACTATGATAAAACCCAGTTTAAAGCATAAGACTATTAAAAAAAAAAAAGAAGGTAAAACTTTTGTGAGAAGATCGATTTTTCTCTCTAGTAAAACGAGATCTTTGAATTCTGAATATTCATTAAATACTTCGTTGTTATCACATCGCGAGATGCTTTGAGTTGCTTTCTTTTCATTTTTACATTAAACAAATATTAATAAAAGGGATGGGTTGAATAAAAAAAATCGATATTGCTGAAAAAGATAGTCGGAAAATAAAAAATCAAATAATATCAAAGATTTTTTTTGTTTTTGTAAAACGTTAATAACTAAGAGACGGTAAAACTTTTCATTTTGTTAGACGAACTTTGCGTTAGGTTTTAATCATTAACGTCGATCAAACAAACTCATTATGAAAGAGTTCTCGTGTAACTACTGTAAAAAATAATGACCTGTTTGAATTTATTTTAAGATACTGTTAATAAGATAATAATAATAATAATAATAATAATAATAATAATAATAATAATAATAATAAAAATAATAATAATGACAGGTAATAATGATAGAAGTATTCTTCCTGAAATATAAGAAATATTTTTAACGTAGATATTGTTCTTAATTAACATTAATACCTATACATATTATCGGTAAATATAAATTATTAATAGATAATAATCCTAACTAAAAATTAATAAATTACTTAATTAGTTTTATAAATCCATCAATATGTTAAACTTTCACTAATTCAATGTCCACAACTCATAATAATTGTATTAATGAGATAAAAATTAATTAAGTAATATAACACTTTGTAAAATACAAATTATAAATTGATCAAAATTGAAATTTCTTACTGATTACAATGTTAATAATAAAATAAAATTATATATATATACGACGATATATACATATTTGCGTAGAAATTTTTCGCAAATCGTTGAATAAAATTGTACGATAGTAATCCGAGTTGATATAATAGAGGTACATTGCAAAAAATAATAATACAATGGTAAAAGTAAGGGGGAAAAAAAACACAGGACAATTTTGGGAAAATCTTAAGATGATAAAGAGTGCGACGAAGCAAATAGAAACGTCTCTCGGTAAAATATGCAAATACTTTTATCCTCTTTTTTCGAGTTATTTTACTCAAGCGGATACATTGGATTATAGAATTTGTCAGACGAATCGGAGACCGGTGGTCAAAGTGGTCGCATATAACTCCTTTAATACCCTTTTCACGTTGGTCATTTCCGTTTCTCATCATCAAGAAAGAGAGAGAGAGAGAGAGAGAGAGAGAAAAAAAGAAAGAAAATGGTGACAAAAAGTGTTGAACAAATTTCCGTACCTTTCGTTAAGTATCTTGTATCTCATTCGCGTAATTACCCAAAGCTGAGTTTCGTAAGCAAAGTAAGGAATACTGAGAGGGTAAAAAAAAGAAACAAATGAGATAAAAAGAGAGAGAAAATGAGAGAAAGAGAGAGAGAGAGAGAGAGGGAGGATGGGAAAGGAGTGGGAAGGTCGGAATACGGTTATTGCTTCCTCTCCGACGCCCACATAAGATATACCGTTAAACTCAGAGTGAAATTCCCCGAGAGAAAGAAAATATTCTACCGGTCGACAATATTACGGATGAAGAAAGTTTCCGCTCGGGTGAACCAAGTTGAGCCAAGATTGTTAAAGAAGGAACACCGCAATCCCCAACGTGATACGTCGCGTGTACCAAAGTCCTTATCATCCTTATTTTTTTTTTTTTTTTATTTTATTCTTCATCTTATTCGAAAACGTCTCACCTACAATATATATATATATTGAACAAAATTATAACGCAATAAAACGAAACTGATAAATTATACGAAGACTTAATATTAAATTTAAATCATTTGATTATATTTAAAAGAAAGATAAACATTATTTTCTATTGTAAAAGAATTTAAAGTACAGTAACAGATGATATATAAAAAAAATTCTTTCTTATATTTTAAGTCCATCGCGAAATAATCATTTAATTTACAATTAAGCAAAATACAATAAATATTATGATTTTTAAAAATCATTTATTTTAATAACGGTTAATAAAAGTATTTATTTTTATTACAACATCGGTTTAACTCATCTATAAACTTTTCTTTATTCTTTTTCTTTTCTTAATTGCTTTTACTTCTTTTTCATTTAAAATAAGATGTCGGTCGGAAGTAAAAGCTTAAAGAGTTAAAAGCAAAGAGATCTTTAAAGTAGTCGTATTTCTTCCTTTATCATTTCCTCTCTCTCTCTCTCTCGCTCTCTCTCTCTCTCCCTCTTTTATTTTTTTTTATCCGGTTCAGTACTTTCTCAGAGAAATTTGAACTTCCTTCGAAAACGATGCTGCTCGGAAAACGCGATTCGTATTTGCAGTTATTAACAAATACTTCTCTCTCTCTCTCTCTCTTTTTCTGGCATAGTTATTTTATAGAAATATAACAGGAAGCGTAAATCGTACTCTGGCAATCTTTAAACTTGATAAAAACTTTGATAGAATTTTGAGGTTAAAGATTGAAACTAAAGGCAAACGTTTCATAATAATTTATATAAATTAGAAATTAGAGAATTGTTCAGAAAATTTACCAAAAAAAAAAAAAAAAAAGGAAGAAGAAAAAGGGCAATAAAATGACAAATGAATTGTTTTCCAAAATACAAAATATAATTATACGTATTATAAATTTGAATTATATACATTTTTGACCCAGTTAGCACGATGTGATTCGTCCCATGCAATTTATAAAATAATCTTGTTAGAGACTGAAAAAAATATCTCAAACAAAAAAAAAGAGATAAAAAGAGAAATCAATTTTATTGTTACATCGAATTCTTAATCGACGTTAATCTTGTAACATCGTGAAGCTCGAGAAGAAACAGGAGGGATGTTAAAAGAATGAGACCTCGTTTAAAAGGGACGATAAAAAAAAACCCAAAAAAAAGATAGAAGAAAAAGGGTGGCAAAAGGTAGGAATTTCGAAGAGAGAGAGAGAGAGAGAGAGAGAAAGAAAGAGAGTAAAGTGTAAGTATAGGACGAGGATGAAGGCAAAGAAAAAGAGAGCATAGCGATATTAATTCGTGCTCCTCCTATCTTTTTTTCTTCTTTTCTTTTTAACAACGTCAAGAGGGCCCTCTCTCTCTCTTTAAAGTTATAAATCGTATTAATGAAGGTGTCATTAATTATCGCGTGGATAATTAATATTAAAGGGTAGAGATGCGCTGCTGACAAGGCCTTTCCGTTCACGACCAGCTCTGACATGGAAAACCGTGTTCGTTAAATATCCATGTATTATCCATAACGTCGTCTATTAGTACAGCTATTTACTAGCATAATGGTATATATATATATATATATACAAGGTTGGACTTCAATAGAAATCGGATCGATATTTTTCGAAATCAAATCGATATATCCACAAATGATTCCAACCTAAGTGTTCTATGATTTCAAAGAAAATATGCTTAAAATATCGTCTCTCTCTCTCTCAATGAATGTAAATACAATATATTCTACATGATCTTGACATCCTCGAATTAAGAAGTAATTTAATGACGTGACATTTATAGAATTCTTCCAAATTTTGTTAAGCTTTAGTTCGAATACATTATTTTCATTGGAAAAATTTTCCTAGTTATTAAAAACGTCATCATCACCAAGCATATGCTTTTTATATACATATACCTAAAAAAACAAAGTTGACCAATAAAGAGTCAAGTATATCATAAGTTATATTATACTTATTGACAATATAATATAGTCATAGTGTAAGAGCTATACTTATGACTTAACTTCCAATTACAATATTAGAAATTAAGTCATAAGTATGACTCAACCTAGCAAAAAAACACTAATTTCATATTGTAATCCTGAGTTTTTCATGCAACTTTTTTCTTATCCACTTTTCTGCTACTATCATACTTTCGGTGCTATTTACGTGACAAGAGCTGGTGAATCAACCTGTATATTCATATTATATAAAAAAGTGTACGCATCTACATAGTAGAAATTTGGTGATAAGGGAAAGAGAGAGATAGAGATATAGATAGGAGAGGATGTGAAACGTGGTAGAGGTATGGGGTTGAAAATATCGCGACAAAGCTGGATCATTAATTGTGGCGCATCCGTCCAACCGTGTAGAACAAAATTTTCATCGACTTGTTTACCTCGAAACGCACGAATCTATGTATATATATGTGTCCGTGTGCATATATATGGGTGTACAGGTAGAAGTAAGTACATCTATAGATATAAACGTAGAGATATTTTGCCAAACCACAATGACCACGTGTATGAATCTACGTAAATACGTATGTTCACTTGTGCCTACATATACACATACCCATACACGTATTTATAGAACGTGATAGAATCGCGTGACGATCAGTGTATAGAAAATCATCATGACATAATTCCGTAGAGAAAGATCTTTCTATTTAAAAAAAAATAAAATAAAACGTCGGGGTTGTTAATCGTCGCGCTTATCTTTAAAGGCAAACATCGTATAGGTTCCAAACGATAAGTTTAATCAAAAGTTAAGATCGATGGTGATACGAACGTATCCCCCCTATACCGTATTAAAAACTGCGATTTAGTTTTAGTTTTTCTTTTTTTTTATCTCAGGATTGTCGAGGAGACGAGAGAAAAAACGTCGAATGAAAATCCCTGTTCCCAATTCGAACGGGGAAAATAATTTTGCTAAATGTTACTCCACTCTCTATCTCTCTCTCTCTCTCTCTCTCTCTCTCTCTCTCTCTTCTACCTTTCAAGAATGTTAATAGAAAGAGAGAGAGAAAGAAAATGGGTTGTGCAAAACGTATCATCGAAATTGGAATTTAAACGTGGCGGTCAAATTAATGGGACATATTTTTTTATTACTCAATCGAACGTTCATTAACGAATCAAGGCGAAGGGTAAAAGTGGTTCTATCATATATATATGATAGTTTATACAGAGACCGATCGTGTTGGTTGTGCGATCCCGCACCTGGCGGCACTAATTTATCTTTACTCCACGATTATTATTATTATTATTATGATTATTATTCGCTAACGAGTATAACTAATAATATTAACGGCTACCGATTTCGTTTCGTAATTGTATCGTTGACGACGATTTAATGTCGATAGTCAGTATATAATGTTTTAGACGTCTATGTACTTCGTATTGTTATACATAAGAGATATACACGTATGAACACGAAACACCAATGATAATAATAATAGTAATAATAATATTAATCGCCAGACAATATTTAAAGTTCGATAGAAACGGTTTGTTTAGTATGTACACTTATCGATATTTTTCAATTTTATTTTATTCCAACATATACATATATTGTATACATATACATATATATGGGTTTAATAGTTTCCTATTTTCATCCAATTTCATTCTCGCGAGATTAAAATTTCAAAAGTGCTCAGGTAAGCACCAATACGTGAACAATAGCGGGAAATTCAAATTAACCATAGAGAAAGAGAGACCGGAAAAGAGAGTGAGAGTGAGAGAGAGAAAGAGGAGTACCTTCACGAAATGCATGCCAGTAGTACAATTTTCACGTACGTATTATGCGAGAGTCAAGGAGTCAAGACGCGTCGATAATGGAGTGCTTTTCTCAACCTTTTCCCTCCCTCTCTCTCTCTCTCTCTCTCTCTCTCTCTGTTTCTTTCTGTTTCGTGTACTCCTCTGTCTCGTCTGCAAGTAGCGCAAGAGAATGGAAATTAGCGAGTCGACGAGGACAAGCGGGTAATTAGAAAGCCACTGCTCTCTACTTCCCTTCTCTCTATCTATCTTACTCTCTTCTTATCTTCTCTTACACACACTCTTTCTTTCTCTCTCTCTCTCTCTCTCTCTCTCTCTCTTTCCCTTTCCCCTTCACATCCACTTTCAGCAGAGGCTTCCATTACACCGACGAAGCCATTATAGAGTGCAATAAGCAAGATTCGTTGTAACGACAAATCGAACGACGAATAATCGTTAAATGCTCATGAAAATTTTTCTTTTATATCCGAGGAGATAATAATAAATCGATCGTTAATAATTTATCTTTTATTCTTTATCCGTTAATACAATAATAAACGTTAAATGATATTTTAAAATTAAAAAAAAGAATAGAAAAAAAAACTTCATCTTATGTTAGCTTTCTTGACAAAATTTGTAAATAAATTTTCTATTTGATTTTACATAAGGTTTAAAATTATTTATGTGATAATGTATTATGAACGATATAATAGGTCGTATGATTTATCATTTGATTATTTATCTACACGATTTTTCATTAATAACTATTGTCAATTTTTTATTCAAGCCATCGTGTGTAACGTGGTTAAAATTTATCAGCTTGTCTTTCTGGTGTCATTTATATACCGAAAAAAAGGAAGAAGAAGAAGAAGGGTAAGACGAATAGAAACGAGAACGTCGATGAATAACGTTTCGTTGTGATAAGCAAATCGGCATTTCTTCGAAAGGAAAAACAAAGAAAACAAGATAAATTATTGGACGGAGGGGCGGAAATTAAAAAAAAAAAAGATAAAGAGCTTTGTATAAAAATGTACAAAAGTCAACGTAATGTTGGTCACTCAAATACAAATGTACACAACTAGAGTAACCTGTTTTTATATCTTTTATTATACACATACGTAGACTACAGAATTTTGCCGTATTTTGGGTATCTATCTACTTATTTACTTTTAGTAGACAACGGTGTACTTCAAACAGGAAGCACAGAGTTAGTTGAAAGATGAGTGATAGTTTAAAATAAAGAAAGAGAGAAAGAGATGAAGAAAAGGGCCAACAAATAGAAAAAGAAAACCGAAAAGTTGCTTGAGAAAAAGGACGAAAGTTCTTTTAAAAGTTTTGTTGCGTGATACGAAAAGTATATACATACATACATACATATGTACGTACATATGTACTATATAGAATTCATTTTACACTTTATGCAGCTTCAAAAGATGGTGGTGGTTGCGTTAAGATGAACCGCTCTACTTAACATTTTTCGCAAACAGAACCACAACGATCGCCAAGTAAACAAAACGGAAAAAAATGTGTGTTTACAAGAGAAAGAGAGAGAGAGAGAGAGAGAAATAGGGCTAAGAAAAAATATCCTCGACGAAGTTCGAAAAGATGGGCAGAAAGTGGAACGCCCGAGAAAAATAAAAAAAAAAAAAAGAAGAAGAAGGAGAAGAAGGATAAGAAAATGAAAAAAAGAAGAAAAAGTGAAAAAAAAGTTATTGCAAGCAGTGAAATCCTTCCGAGTAACGATCTTTCTATTTCTTTCTCGTTCTTTGTCTCTTTCTCTTTCTCTCTTATTCTCTTTTTCCAAGAAAGCGAACGAACGGCTTGTTCCACTTTACTGAAGCCCTACGAAGGGTTTGCCGCACTTCTAGTTAGCGAGTAAAACGACGACAGTAGAAATTCATTGGTCCTTCGAGAAAGCGACGCTTAATGAACAAAAGAGAAACGGAATATATTGCAATTCTCCTTGATTTCACCTTACTTGCATGTATATATATATATAAGTGTATTTCTTTATGTTTCTCTATGGGGTGGAAAGAAGTGGGTGTTTATTGTTTAAATCACACTATTTTGTTGCTCTTTCTTTCTTTCTCCTTTTTTTTCATTTTATTTTTTTAAAACTTTTTATCCGCTTGCTCTTTTTTTGTTCTTTTTCCCCTTTCTGTATTTCCTTCTTTTTTTATTTTTTTTTATTCAAAGATGAAATGCTAGAATGAATTTCCTTTTTTTAGCATCGAAGTAAAATTATGATGGCTTTACCGGTTTTCCCTTCGTTATTCCTCCCTCTCGTCGCGATAAAGAAGTGCTTCTCCTTTTCTTTTCTTTTCATTTTTATTTTCTTCTTTTAAGAAATAAAAAAAAGCCACGATGACGACAAGTGTTGTGGTATATATACTTATTTTATGTATTTTTTTTTTTATTTCTAACGTAATCGTAATACAAGCGAACGTATTACAGTGTGGACTTTGTATTCTTTCAGATATATTATTTAGTTCACGTTATTTCTTATGTTAGGATTAAATTGCTTTATTTCGTTACACGCGACTTCTCATAATATACTTTGGCTTCTTCCTTTTATTTATTTTTTATCTATCTTTAATTTACACCTATCTACCATAAGTGAGTATTCTTTTTTATTCTCTTGTATTTTTTTAATTCAACATACGTAAGCGAAAATATTATGGTTTTTTTTATACATAAATATATTCACACGAAACCAATTTCAATGTTACTTTAATTAATATTTCATACACTTTTAACTAAATATTATCATAATTTGCATAAATGTATTATACACGCTTTATCAATATCAACGCTAATGTTTTGACCGATTAACTAGAATAATCTATGCAACGTGTAAATAATTTTAAGCTAGTGGAATCACATGGTAAAAGAAATAACAAAAAGGGAAAATTTATTTCTTTCACGATTAAAATGGATAATCCAAAATTATACGTACGGGGTTTAATCGGTTTTCCTTGAGATCTTTTAGCCAAGCACCATATACATTTTTTAATAGATTATAATTGAGTACCATAGGGTTCCGTTATTTAAATACATGTGAGATAGGAAAGTGAGAAAAAAAGAGGAAGAAACATTTTTTTTTAAATATTACCATATATTACATCGTTCGTACAATTATTTGTTAATTTAAATTAACTAAAAGAAATGAACGTACAGAAAGTATAATTATTTTATAAAAATGTATTAAACTCTTATCGAAATATTAAATATTTTAAAATAACTTTAAACAACATTATCGATCGCGAAAATATTATCCATTGAATTAGAAATTAAATAAATAAATAATGAATAATTTTTAACAAAAATAGATTTCTACGTATTATTCGTGTTTACATATTCTAATACTTTAAATGTAACACATAAAAACATTCTCCGTGAGTTTTAAATAAATGCGTTTTTCCCTATGTCAAAGAAAAATATATTTTCCTTTCTCCCTGTTCAGTAGTTTGTTTTTTCACGGGGAATACAAGCTTCCGCAAATGAATGCGGACGTTTTATTCATTTTCCGTCTGATTGTGAGTAACATTTTTTATACCCGAGGCAATCGTTCTTTCTTATTTATATCGACAACTAGGCTCGCATGCGCGAATCGATATTATATTTCGATGTGCTTTTGAGAGTGGATAATAAACGGCTCATATATTTTTACAAATGTTAATCTGTTACCCTTACTCATTTGTTCCCTTTTCTCTCTCTTTCTTCTTATTTAAACTTCGATCTATCTTTTGTCTTTCTTTGTTGCACTTAACTGCCAGTATATAGTCGAATACTCGAAAATGTGTCCCTTGCACAAGTGGACAAACTCTGCAAGTAGCAGTAAAAATCTATAACGAGCATTACTATAAAACGAAAATCGTAAAAACAGAGAAAACTATGTCCATCGAATAGAAATAGAGTAAGAAAGAGAGAAAGAGAGAAAGAGAAAAGATACGATACGATGTCGAGTGCAAAAATAGGAAACATCGTCTTTTCGATACGAAATAAAAATCATTTCTAGAATATATTACATACATCGTACGTTACGATACGAAATACAATTGCAGTAGAATTCAAAGAGATAACGTATAGTAAGTAATCCAACATATATACGTTGTTAATAACCTGACTGTAACTAATAGCAATTAGTTGTTTGAAAAAATTCAGGTTTGACTCTTAATTTTTTATTTTTTAATGTATGTTTGTGTTACCGTTATATTATATACTACTGTTTTAATTATAAATACCACATGAATATTGCACGAAATAATTAGACGTTTTAGGTTTAAGTATAATAATTAGAAAAATATTTGTAATGGTTTTGTTTTAATATTGTTTTAGAAATTATGCAAATTATGTATACATGAATTTACAACAGACAAGAGTAGTTAAGTTGATAGAGCAGATAGTACATTCATAATATAATGCCTAGTTATTTCATGAATTAACTTAATTGTACATTTTAATAGTAATATATATATTTATGATAAATCTCTTCATTATCGTTCACAATCCCCCGTCGTCTTTATAAATTTTTCAACATTTTCGATAAAAAAATGCAATTCATTTAGAGTGTTTTCTCGAGCGTTTTATCAAATCAGTTAGATTTACGTGTTTCGCATAATGCTTTTTGTTGCCGAGTCGTTTAACGTATTCGTGATTTACACATACGTTCATACACAACGTAGAATCAGTAAAAAAAATTACTAACTGTAATGAGCTTCCTACGTCTCTCTCACTTTATCCTTCTATTTGCATTCGCGTTCGCATTCGTATTCATTTCGTTGAAAAATCCCTTCTTTGTGAGTACGTAATTCTTTTTCAACGATATAATTGAAAATGAAAAGAAAAAAAAAAAACAAAAAGCTAACCAAAAAAACAAAATAAAGAATTAAAATTTGTAATGCCATATGCATGAGAAAAGAAGGTTTAGATTTTGATAAACTCCCCCTTCCACCCCTCCCATTTTCGTTGTTTTCCCCTAATTAAATATTTGCGTGCAAAATCTCTGCATCGTTGCATTTACATTAACATTAATTTCAAGAAAATCGTCCGATTGTAATCGTCGACGTATATTTTTCTTTTTTATTTCTTTTTTGCGCAAAAAGTACATTCACCGGGTAGATTTTTTGTTTTTTTTTTATTATCGTGCAAAAACGGATATTAATATTTTTTTCTTTTTTTTTGCATTATTATTATCGTAGTATTAATCAAGAAGAAAATGCACCATAAACATGCTACCTTTCACGTACTACTAGAATATTATTAAATTTCATTATCTCTCTGTCTCTATCTCTCTTTACTTTTTATTTCTCTTTTTATCTTTTTCTTTATCCTGCGTTTTTCTTTCCCTCAAATCTAGAAATATTTATACCGAGTCTTTGACAGGTATACAGAAATGCACGAGAGAAAATTTTTATTATTATTATTATTATTATTATTATTATTATTATTATTATTATTATTACTATTATAATTATTATTATTACTATTATTTTTCCTTTTTTTTATGTCTATTTTGTTTCCTCATCGTTCTCTGTTTTTCATTATCCTCTTTCCATAGTCCACGGTGCGTACACACAAGTAAACCATCTCTCTATTTCTATTTCTATTTCTTCTTTCTCGCTTTCTCTTTCTCTCTTTTCCTTTCTGTCCAACGTCTAAACCGCGAAATAAACCAACCCCGTGCGTTTCTCAAAAGCATTCGCACAAATCAACGAGACGTGTTTAATACGCGCCTAGCGAGTAATTTAAAAGAGCCTCGAGCGTTAGCGCAAACTCAACGCTAAATTAGATCGTATATTATATATATATGAATTATACTACATTATCTTTCTAATTTCTCTTTGTGTCAATTTTTCGTTTGTTTTTTTCTTTTTCTCTTTGACAACTTACCCCCCACCCACCCACCCCCTCCCATCCATTTCTCCAATAATTTTTCCGTTCTATTTCTTTATTTCGTGTCAATAAATCTTTATGAACGATAATAAGATTTTTCTCAACTTCTTCTTCTTCTTCTTCTTCTTTTCTTCGTATCGTCAAAGAAAAAGATTGAAGAAAAACTTGGTGAAAATAGGTAGAAAAATGTAGGACGTATTGGTGTGTCGGTGGCAACGGCAACGTTATGACAAACACTTTTTTCTTGATTTTACATATAAACGTAGAAAAGTTCCATGCGATTGCACGACCATTACGTTACGTAAAGTACAATATACCTTTACCTATCTATACTACTATACTCTTATCTATCTCTCTACGTATGGGGATGACGGCGAAGAGTGAAGGGTGGTAGTCACGCTGCATGGAATGGAGTGAAAGGGGCAGAAAGGGAGAAGGGTAAAGGAAGATATGCATAAATGAATTATTGATAAATTTTATGCGAAGTCACATGCACCAGATCACCATTGAAGTGCTATGTCTATGGAAGGAAAATCTTAAGAGTCTACACGACGGGTAACAGTTCGTTCGTCGTTACCCGTGCATCCTTGTAAAATACTTAAGATGTTCCACTTCAAAGCCTCTTAAATTGCTAAGCTTTACATATCGATAAGATCGTAAAACTTTAAACGTTTTTACGTTCTTACGCGTTCCACATTTTTTTATTATTATTATATATTTCATCGTCACATACCTCTCTTTTTATTCCCTTACGTAATACGCGATCATTTTTATTTTCTAACGGCACAGCCACCTTACGATTTCCTTCTACGATTTTCGAATTGCTTGGTTGGTCGCTTGCTTGCCAACTTGCCAACCAACTTGCTTGCTAAAAAATCAACGAATTCGTTTAAATTGACCGCGTAAAATTTCACTTTTTCTTTCACACCTAAATCTCTACTATAGTCGATGGTAACGTAATCGAGGAAACGGTCAGCAGCAACCCAATAATCTGACCATTTCGCCATTTCCTTTCAATAATGTTTCCGGCATTGGCTGATGGTCCGAACAAATTGCGAATCAATTCTTAAGAATCTATTTTCTCGAAAGAATACTATTATATATATTCTTGTTAGTTGTACTTTACTTTTTATTTTAAAGCTACATACATACCGAATATTTTTTAAAATATTCTTTTTTATATTTAAACAGATTATCAACGTATACTATTAATAAAAGTAAATATATAATATCTTTTATTTATTCTAAAAAAAAAGAAATTAAATCCAAGGGAATTTAGTACAAATATGTCTTATTTTTCTTATAAATACATCTTCAGACGTTTCTATGTGTGAAAATTGAAATCGATGGATTTTTTTTTCTTTCTACGTTCACAAAATCTCTCAATAAAATTCAACCGGAATAAAAAGGATCGTTTACAAACACGAATGGTTGAAAAAAATGTTGCTGTATCACTTTTGATATACAATCTCGGTCTTTTTTCCCTCCTAGATTCATCTAAAAAAAAAAAAAAAATCACTGGAAGCTTTTGATCGATGATTCGGAACTTAAGAATTTTCTTTTCCTTCCTTCCTTGACTTTTCCTCTTTTTTTATATTTTTTTATTTTTTAAGGTCGATCGTATCGAAGACAATTTTAGGTTCGGTGAAGAGTAAATTCCTGGTGCACGTGTATCGCCACGAAGTGACCTAACGTCAATAGATTCCATTTACGGGCGTATTGACGTAAGGTCATTCGACAGGATTCGATACGCGCACGCCATTGTTGCCGCTAAATTCCAGAGATTATTCTACGAGTGGTCAACGACATTCCACACTATCGTCAAATTCGAAATACGATGTTACCAAACCCCCTATCTTCTTTTCCTATACTCCCCCTCCTCCTCGTTTGTGCTTATAGTTAATTTGTAAAAGAATTTTTTCGATCGTTTGTATAATATATTATATATCCTTTAAACTTCTCAAACTTTTCATGTAAATTACATTTTTTACCTTCCCTCTCGTGATAATATTGATGATATAAATAACTTATTCGCGTTTTTTGTTTTTTTTTTCTTTTTTTAAACGAGTATGATTAATTTTAAACAAATCTCATCGGTGATAATATAGTTTATTATTTGTTTATTCGAAATTGTTTTATCGCAAAATTCTCAACTTATATTCATTTGTTTAGTATATTATTTACTTCTATGTTTTATATTATTTTATTTTATTTTATCATTATAAAATACACGGACACTCGGATCAATATAAACGAAACAACAATTTTATTATTGACCCAATTGCCCAAGGGAATATTGGAAAATTTCATTCATCTTAGCATGTTATTATTTTATCAATTACAGTTCGTGATTATTATTTTGCAAACTCTCACAATTCTAGTTTCATTATATAAACGATACGATTGATATCATATAAACGTAACAAATAATATCGCAAACGTGATGGTATTATTATTAAAAATAAAAAATACATTTTATTATCACTTGCTATCAATTTCAATTCAATTCATTCAGGAAACGCTATACATTTTCTATGACAAAAATCGATTTGAAGAATAAATTATTAATTTTTTTTGTAATTTGATATCAGAAAAATAATTAAAACGTTTGAAAGAGCAAATATGCGTAAAAAATTGTTAAATCGAGAAAATTTAAAAAACAAATCGTGTACTACCGATGTTTGCTTGAACGTGATTATTTCTTCTCTCTCTCTCTCTCTCTGTTATAAATAAAATTAAATTAAATTAAACAAAAGATAAAACAAATTCGAATAAAAAGCTTTTTTTATATTCTTTTTGTAGATAATATTTTATTAACATAAGTAATATTATTCTTATAATTGCAGAAAGCTGATCTTGACAAAGTTAAATGACTAAGGGATGAATTTTGAAATGACAATCGTACTCTTACAAAAGATTAAAAATTTCGATTAATTTTCGATTTCTTCCTTTTTGAATAATATCTTCTATACCTATCATAAATCTACGAATATATACATATATATTTCTGACGAAAGTGACGTCAACTTAGAGTTTGATAACGAAACGAGTAAAAGCAGTTTAGAGGAAGCACACGGATAGAATATCCGAAAATTTTCTTCTTCTACTTCATAAGCCTTCTTATCGACTTACCGGTCGTTAATACTTTCTGACAGTCGAGTCGTTCGATACTATCGAGAAAGGCACAACTCCGAGGTTTCAAGAAGATTCGCGAAGAAGAACTTCGCCAAACTTTATTCCTCTTTTCATTTTTTTTCTTTTTATTTTTTCTCGTTCCTACCCTCCCCTACCCACCCACCTACAACCACCAGCACCACCTACACCCCCACTTTTCTACCCTTCTACCCCAAACCCTTATATCCGTGAATCGTGAATGATATCCACAAGTTACATTGCTATTAAACGCTCGAAGCCATCGACTAGAAACTTCTTTTCTTTTTCTTTCTCTTTTTCCTTTTTTTGTTCCTTTCTCTTGTTCATTTTCTTTTACTTTTTCATCTAATTTTTTTTTATCTTATTCTATCTCGGTATTCCTTTATATACCTATATCTATCTCTTTTCTTCTACTCAGATCAAAGAACTATGGTCGATCATTATTGTAGTGAACTTTGGGATGCGAATCTAAAGTTAGGAATTTTCTTTTTAGTTTCTTTCCTGTTTAACTTGTATGAAACGAAGTTATACTTTCTGTTCTTCTTTCCCCTGTCATGTTTTCAAGTAAAGAGTTAATAATACTACTAGTGTTAGAGTATGAGATATTTTTATAGATTATTTTAAAAGATTTATTGTAACACTCTGGAGAATTTCATCGAAAATCGTGCAAATTGTTTACATAGTAAAAAAAAAAAACAAAGAAAAAATAACTCACGCGAAACGTTAAGTTTAACTTTGACAAAGTTTTTTAGCAACACCTTTTTTTCTACATTTTAATAAATATTATCTACCCAACGAATGGAAAATTAACAAACGTGGAAAACCAAAGAACTTGTCATAAGTAAACGTTCACGTATAATTATCATACAACTAAAATTATTCGTCATACTCGTTAAGCAAATATTTTCCAAATTTACAGTGTAAAAATACCTGCATAAAAAAATATCCTAATTAAAAGTTCTAATAAAATATTTTCCTACTTTTCAATCTGCCTACGGGCAGAAAAAAAAATTATTTATATTCTCGACTATTCTAATATTTTTTCGACGACACTCCTAATGATGACCACCACGTTCATTGAAAATTCTACAAAAAAAAACAAAAAGGAGTTTACCTACTAACAAAAAATGGTTAAACAAAAATGAAAGGAAAAATATAGAAAAAAGAGTTAGATAAAGAGTGAATAGAACGAGCCACCTGTATGACTATACATGCATATGCATGCATGCATGCATGCATGTATGCTTTCATACATGTATGTATATTTATAAATTACAAATACGTACTTTGTTTTTTAGGGCATTTTTTTTATGAAAATTTTAGTTTTAAAAATAACTTCTCAAAAAAGAGAGGTAATATAAGAGAACAAATAAATTCATTTAATGAAGAATAACAAATGTAATGAAGGAAAAAAAAATCATAATGACACGAAGTCAATTTCAATAGGTTTTACGATGTATCTCTCTCTCTCTTTTTCTCTCATATATATATATATATATATATATATATATATGTTCTCTCAGTAGATTGTCCAGCTACGTTTTTTCGAAAGGTGCACGACGAGATCGTTTAAAAGCCACAGTTACCGCGTATGCGACACTCATGATACGAACCGAACACATTCGATCGGCCGTTCAAATAGAACGCATCGACACCACCGGCCCTCTTTCACACGATACCCGTTCCAATTCGTGTTTGGATTCGAAAAAGATTGCAAAAAAGAACCGAGATCTTTTTCCTTTTAATTCTTTTTTTTTTTAACTTCCTTCCTACTTCTTTCCCCCTTCGTTTTTCTCCTATCCTTTTCTCTCTTTTTTTTTTCTTTCTTTTTTTAATTCCGTCGACCTACCACAAAAGTGCGACATTATTTTTTTTCTTCGTCTTTTTTTCTATTCGTTTGAAAATCTTTACGCGAATCTAAAGATCGAAATAGTTTCCACCATGGTTCCACACCCCATCTCGATTGATCTTTTAAACGCTGTCAGATAATCATCGATCGTTAACACAATTAAGAGATTTTCGAGCTTTCGAATAGACTTTATTTTCTTTTAAATAAAAACTTTATATCTTTCATTCTTCTCGAATATATAGTAATAGTATTTTCTTTCTCTTTTTTTTTTATGGTGACTCGATTTACCTAATTTTACACCATTCATACGAGGTTTATTTTTTCTAACCAATTATAAATGAATTTACGTATTTGTGTCGGTACATCCATTATCCGGATTTAATTGTTTCTATTTACGTTGATGTATATAGAAACAACGCATGACACGTTAATTCATTTCGTTTATCCACTACATACAATATTTCAGTTTCTCTACCTTAGTGGTCAACAACTGTGACATTATCGAAATACTCTTGGCGTGTACAACAGGAATTTATTGTGTGCTATTTTGTGTTTGTGTGAACGTATCCTATTCGAGTGTCTCGAGGTGTGTCCGCTTAATCAATCACATCCCACTAGTGGTTTGCATGCTGTGCACCATCCAACACTAGTTCCAAACGGCTCCTGACGAACCTCAGGAAAGGCTCTTATATGTTTTCCTCTTTAATCCTTTCTGTAATTTTCCAAAGGTTCCCTTTTAGTCGCCTCTTACGACAAGCAGGGATTACAGAGGGGTTATTCTTACCCGCCCCCTCACGGGCTTTATTATTATTAATATTAATTTTCTTACTATCCCTTTTACGAGTTAAAAAGTCATATTTTTATTAACACCTTTTTATACAATTTAAATAATAAATTAATAAAATAAAAAATTGTAACCCCAACGTTGTTTGATGAACACTTCTTAGACTGTTGACTATTATTATTATTAATATTAATTATTATTTTTATACACGGAATAAATAAAATGAAAGGTACGAGAACGTACGAAAGAAAAATAATTGAAATCAAATTTATTCATAAAAAGATTCAAAATTTACGCACCGACTACGACATTAAGGATCGATTGTGACCTCGTTAACGATTTACCTTTGTTGTAAAATAAGAGAAGTTAGAAAGATGGTGGGGAAACGTTCGGGAGAAGACCTTTTTCAACGTCTTAACGTGAAGGGGTAGGAATACCTCTTGAGAACCGACCTTGTCAGTCGTATCAGTATCTTTGAAAAATCACATTTCGTCGTGTCAAGAGCAAAAGCTTCTCACAGACTTTCTCAGTAGCCTTAACGATTCAGGTTCTTTTCCCTTTTCATCTTCCCCCTTCCCTCTCTCCTTCACCCCTCCTATTTCTTATCACCGCGTAATACCTTATACATATTTCACTTTTTTTTTCCTCGAATTTTTCTTTTTATTTTCTTATTTTTCTATTTCCTTTTATTTTCTTTTTTATTATCTTTTACAAATCTTTGCTCTCGTCCTATCCGTTAAAAAAAATAAAAGAGAGAAAATAAAAGAGAACTAGACAAAAATATGAGCGTCGATATACGTCCGTCGAAAATCAAAACTATTTTGGGATTAACTCGATAGATTTATATGTTCTTTTTGTTTTTCTTTTTTTTTTTGCTATTTTACCGTTCTATACTCCCTTCCCCTCCCCTCCTCTCCTCCTCTTCTCTTTACCACCGAACGCACAAATTCTTCTCTCGAGGGTTAAAAATATTGGCAACGATTCTACAATAGTTCGGCAACGATTCTATTACCAAGCCCTAGCTCACTTTCTTTCTCTTTTATTCTGTAACACACATACACTCACTTCACTCACTCTCTGTCTCTTCTATTTTCCTGCCAATGAAAAAGGAACGAAAAAAAAAGGAAAAAAGATAAAAAAAGAAAAGAGTAAACGAGTTGTCGAACGGAAAGTGCGGCAATCCATCGTTCGAATCGAATCGAAACTACTCTCGAATTAACTCGGACTTTCTATCACGGTGAATCGCTAGCGAGAAAAGTCGATGGTCCTAGCAACGGGCAAGTGAGAAAGTGAAAGAGAAAAGAAAAAAAAACAAATCCATGTGGGTCGAGGAAGGGTGGGGTGAAAAACAAAAACAAAAGATTGGGAACGAAGCGAAAAAGAAAAAAGAGAGGAGAGGAAAAAGAGAAAAAGTAAAAGAAAAATAAGAAGAACAAGAAGAGTAGAAAGAAGAAGAAAGAAGAAGAAAGAAAACTAAATTACAGAAAGATAAGTAAGGGTAGGATAGGGTAAAAGGTAGTTACATTGAGGGTGGAAGAAAGGGGGATGGAAACGATCATCGATCTCTGCCGATCATCGACGAACTAATCGAAACGATCCTTCTAAAACGTAAACTTCTACAAATTCAATGAAGATGAACGTGCAACGTTTGTATGTGTATAATACGTATATATATATATATATATACGTATGTACGTACGTACGTATTACCTACGATACACATGAAACACGTGAACCGAACGAATTCGTTTACGTTTAACCCGACCGTTCGATATCCGCATTCGAGCAAAAAAATTAGAGATCGTGCCTCGATTCAGCCAGGACGAGGTAGAGAAAGAACGTTTCTCTATTTGCTCTCGGCTTTTGTTCACGCCTTCTACATATTCTCTCTCTGGGTGTATCAGGGAGAGTGAAAGAGTGAGAAAGAGAGAGGGGAAACATTCAATGGCGTATGCACGTACGTTCGAATAATTCTCTCGAAGTACAAATAAATACCAATTTCCTCCTTTTCCAATCCCATCTTTTTGTTGTTTTTGTTTAGTTTTGTTCCTTCGTAGTTTTACTCTCTCGAGCTTTCTCTCGCATACGAGGTCGGATGTTAACGACATCAAAAACTATTTTGAGTCGAACCGACACCTCGTTCAAATTCTCTCCAACTCTCTCTATCTCTCTCTCTCTCTATTTTTATCTTTATATATCTTCTATATCTCTTTCACCCCCTCTCGCATAGAGTAGTAGTGATGAACGAGAATTGGTTTTTGATAAATTAAAAGGAAGCTCTTCCCACCAGTTATCTCTCTCTCTTTCTCTATTTATCTATCTATCTATCTGTCTCTCTCATTCATTCTTTCTTTCTTTCGTTTTGTTTTTTTTTGTGAAAAAAGTGGTAAGAGGGCGAGGTGAATCTCGTTATCGTATAAATTTATCCCTATCAACGGTAACGATTACACAGAACGATACATCTTACGTTGTCGTCCGCAATTGAACAACGCAGCTGTTATTAAAGAGAGTAGACACTTCGATATAGTAATTGAATTAAGATTTGTCGTTTAGCACCGAACGATTTTTCCCCCCATTGTGCTATGTGCAATTTTCGATGTGTGAAAATATAACAAATCGATTATCGACAGTTTGTGCGTTATTTTCACGACTCGCTAACTAGCTGCCAAGTTGTTTTTTGCATTCCTCTCGACGTCCCCTCTCACCCTCTCAGTTCACTCCCCCGGTATAGAACGACCAAAAGAAATTCATTCGAATTTATTTCTCGCTTTTCGATAGAATGGCGCGACGAAATGAAAAAGTTTTTTTGCGATCTAAACGTGCAAGTGTACATATACATGTGAGAGCGAGAGAAAGACGAAGAGTGCGAGTGTATGGTGTGCGTGAAAACAATTGATGAATGTGAAAGATGTGTAAGAGTATGCAGCGATATCGGTATAAGTGTGAGTGCACGCAGCGATATCGGTATAAGTGTGAGTGCGCGCAGCGATATGGATATGAGTGTGAGTGCGCGCAGCGATATGGGTATAAGTGTGAGTGCATGCAGCAGTATGAATATGAGTGTGTCCAGTAAGAAAGAAAAGCGAGCGTGCACCCCGAAGTCTCTCGAATATTCCCGAACCGGAAATCAGGAAAAGGTCTTTTGTTTAATCGGTCGGGAATAGTCTGGAGATTTCGAGAATGATTGACGGAAGTGATTGGGACCATTGGTGGGGTGAATGTGTATATAAGCGCGGCGAAGAATGCGGTCTTCGCCTTCTTGATTCGGTGCGACTATTTGTGAGTGAAAGAGTGTAATACGAGTGTACTTAAGATTTCTAACTATTGTTACTTACTTTTCTTATCTTTTCTATCTCTTTAAACCTTAATAATTAAACATTTGTTCTATTATAATAAATACTTATATTTTAAATTTAAATAAATCTTACATACATATATATATATATTTATGAAAGTATACAAATTATATATTTTACATAGTTTCTTTCGACATATCCAATAACGAAAGAAAAAGATAAACGAAACGTAGATATGTTCAAAGGTGAAACAATGAATTTAAATAATTCTATTAATAAAAATCGCAAATGTAGAAACAATAATTACAAAATTAATTAATTTTATCTTAACAAAATTAGCGTGTTTGAAGTAAAAATCTAAATTGTTAAAATGTTTGATAAATAAGGATAAAATAAAGAAAAAGAAAAAAGAAATAAAGAAAGAAAAAGTTTTAAATAAAGGTAGTCCAGTTAGTAGCCCGTTGTTCAAAGTTCCAAGCATAGATCCTGTTTTCTCGGCAATGTCCAAAGGTACGGCGTACAAACTAAGTTGTCTGAACTCAAGCAGCTGCCCTCTAAGCGTAGGGACATTGAGAATGAGAGAACAAGTGACACATACCTACTCCTCGGGGGAAAGTAGCGGTGGGATTAGCACAGTTTCACGTAGCAGTTTCCTGAATGGCCGACTTCCCGTTAGAACCTCGTGGAACATCGATGGTTCCTATGTATATGAACATACTACGACCGTATATCACACCTATTTTCTCATAGATACGGTGCTTCCGTGACTTGCGGTCTACTTCGACGTCGCTTCACACTTTCAAAATACGTCAAGTTGTCAAAGCGAGAAAACTTTTCCTTAACGTCAAATTAAAGTAAAACCTTTTACCAACGACAAATTTTCAAAGGATTCTTCGTTCTTTTTTCCTTATTATAAATAATAACAAATATCGATTAGAGCTTACAAACAAAATCTAATTTTTAGAATTCAACTCACGATCCTCAAATCACCTCGTAGGTATATTCACTAATAATATTCTACTTTAATGCTAAGATGAAAAGGAAAATAATAAAAAAAAAAAATAGAAAATAGGAAATAGAAATGAATTTCAAACTTCGTTACGAGTAAGTACACCCCCTTCCACCCCCCTATCTCTTTTAATATACGGATTACGACCTACTCGGAGAAGAAAATGATTATTACTGGTACTAGCTCGCGTACACGCCTGGCCGGTTAAGCTTCTCGTTATTTTCTCTCCTACTTTTTCTATCTCTCTCTCTCTCTCTCTTTCTCTCTCTCACTCTTTCTTTCTCGTTGTTTTCCTTTTTTTTTGGTGTTCTTTCCTTTTTTTTAAAGTCGTAACTTCGGAAAAAGAAGGCACCACAGTAATATCCACGAGTCATAACTCGGCACGGATAAGTTTGGCTCGACGAACATTTAGCGATGCCGCAGTTGTAACATCCTTTCTCTCACTCACTCCCTTTCTTTCTTTCTTTCTTTCTTTCTTTCTTTCTTTTTCTCTTCCTTACTCTGTTTCTTAGTAAGGAACTTCGGGAAAAGCCTGAGTTATAACGAGTGCGAAACGCGCCAAGGTAATTGCACCTTGGGGAAGTAAGTAGATTACCTCTTACTATTTTACTGTGAAACGATTGCTCGACACGCTTCCAACGAGATGCCTTTCTCTCTCTCTCTCTCTCTCTCTCTCTCTCTCTCTTTCTCTCCTTCTCCTCCGAGGCTCGTCTACTACGTTCTACCCTTTACACCCACGCGTTAATGTTAATTAATTAAGGTTAGCTAGACGACTGCTTACCTCTATCTATCTATATATATGTTATGTTCGTTTATTTATATCCTATATATTATGTTAGATGTATATATATATGCTTTATTTTCGAAAACTAGTAAGAGAAATTCTAGACGTTAAACTCTATTCAACTTCATCCATATCTAGTTTCGGGAATAAATTTAACGACGTTTCAGTAATTCGGAACGGTGATTTCTAATTTTCAAGTAAATATCGCGCAAAAGGGTATAATGATGAATTACGGATCGAAACAAGCATCTTTTGCCGTAACGTCAACAACTCGATACTACCAATTACGTGGTATATACTTTGAACGATTAACGATGTTATAATTTGGTTGATTGAAATTTATTGGTATATCATTTGTTTGATTAACTTAATTAATTTAGCAAAATTTTCTAATAAATCGATCTACTCGAGATCAAATCTTATATTTAACTTTTAATATTTACTTATATACATTAATTGAAAACTCTGAATTTCTCCTCCCCGTTCCCATACTATTCCTTCACCCTTGTAGACTTTTAATACACGGTTGATATATTGTATCGTTTCTGCAGTACTTCGTGAAATCTCATTAAAGGATAATAACTAGGTGCAACAAGTTTCTCATCGATCGTCTCTTCTTGTGAGAAAAAAAAATTAAAAAAAAAGGAAAAAAAGAAAATTATGAGACAGATGAACGACTTCCCTTATACTTTTCCTCATAAAGTAAAAAAGAAAAATCTTTCTTCTTTTCGACTCTACCATATCTATTTGAAAGTTCCATCAAACATCTTTTTATTAATTATCCTTGTTAACGAATTTCATACAAACTAGTGTTTGTAATAAAAATTCGTAAGTGGATTGAACTCGGATTTTATTATTATCCGAACATCGTAATACGAATTTGCGAGATTACAAATTAGTCGGGAAGTCGTCGTTTCTTTTTTTTCCCCTTTTTGTCTTTCCGACGGAAATTTAAGAATCCTTACTTTGGAAATGGCTACCAATTCGAAGTAAAGTAAGGAAGGAAACGTAAGAATCTTCTACGACCATTTCATTTCTATCGATAAATTTTCTTATATACTTGTGACGATTTCAATCCATCGTTTCATCTCTTTTTTTATTTTTATTTTCTTCTTATTTTTCATCATTCTTTTTATATATATATATATATATAGATAATAGAAAGAAAATAGAATATTTGAATAAAATTTTGTAATTAAGAAAATTTGTCAAACACGAAGTCTAATTTTTTTAATGAATATTCAATTTGCTTTTCTCCGATGTATTTACTAAACATTTTTTGATACTTTTTTCTCATTCCTAAGAAAATAATTTTTATCTTCGTACACTCACACATATACACATACAAATACAAATGTTTGTAAAAGCGTTAAATATTATTAGTAGAACAGAGATTGAAAAAAAATGTAGAAAATTACGTTACGTTGGTTTTACGGATAACAAAAACAGAAAAAACTAAAGGCTATTTAGAGTTGGTTTTTACTCGTTAGAAAGGTACCCTCCTCTTTTTGTAAGATCCTTCCTTGCCTGTATTATATGACCTGTCGACCCTTCTCAGCTTCACAGTAACCAAATACGACGTGTTAAGCCCCAAACTTTGCATTACAAATACAATTGAGATATAACTCGTGCTTTTCAACGTATTGATAATTACGTGTGTCATTAACTTAAGATAAATAATTTATTCACTATAACGTTGAGAGTTGCACGAATGTTTATGAACAATGATTGGTTTTTATTCGACTGATTTAAATATGAAATATCAATGAGAATTAATGAACGATCAACTAGTAGACGAATCGATGAAAATCGTTTTCCTAACGTAATTTTCGTTTTTCGTATCGGCTATAATCGTTAAAGCTTCACAATATATCGAAGTTTATGGGCCCGGAAAGCATTCGTTATACGCTAATAAGCATAACGCCGAAATTAATCGTTTTTAGTTAAGCTTTGAATAATGTTTTTGCGTTACTCCTCCGCACACCATTGTATGTAATTAACAAAAAACGCAATGTCCCCGATGTCGTCCCAAATACACCGTATTTGATCGCGCAAAATCATCGGTAATGGCTCGCGAGGGTCCGCATTGCGGGATGTTATCGTTACTCGACCGATTTAGGACGAATTTTCTCTCTCGTTATGATTGTTATTATTTTTCATATCTTTATTACATATAGGACCATATTATATACCTGTATGCTAAATATCGAGAACATTTTTATCTGAATATTATAATATATACACACACAGTAGGATTTATATTGCATTAAATATTCCGTTTACATAAAACATCAAAATTCATTATTTATATTGTTCTTTTTCCTCGAGTATTCTCGATATTCTTATTAAAGTAAACACAATTTTCTTTTCTGAAAGAAAATATATATACATACATGCGTGTACAATATCCCTATATGTATATACAAACCATATATATTGACTTTGAAAAACATCGACCTAGAAAATCTTTCCTTACCACTTTGTTTGGTGGTTCTCGAGAGCAGATACGCCCAAATGTTCAATAGATACGAACGATCTGGGTCGAACGGTGAATGTATAAAACGTACGACTCTATATACCGGAGATCTTGGACGGACGGCTGGAATATTCGGTTTGAGATGAGGTCGAGAGAGTGTAGAAAGAGGAGAACCGTATAAACGTTTTGCTACTGTGATCAGACTGCTGCAACCACTATACATATATGGATATATAAATATACTCTAGGATAGATATGTGTAGATTTGGGGGGAAAAAAGCACACCCTACCGAACAGCACTTGGTGATAGTTCAAGAAAAAGAATAGAAAAGAGATGAAAGACGAGAGTATTTTAAATATTCAATTTCATCTTTCTTTAAACTTGAGGCCAATAGATACGACTGTTTTTGATCGGACCGAATTTTACGCTCAGGATTTACACATGAAAAGATAAATTCGGTCCATTTATTATCCAACACTTTTTTTTCCTCTCTCTCTCTTTAAATTTTCTTTCTCTCTTAACTTCCTGAATCATCCACTCGACGCTATCCAAAATTCCACCATAGAGGCAACTTGAAAGTACCTATATGTATAATATATGTATAAATATAGTGCTCGTTGTGGTCGACCATAAGCTTCATCTGAAACTCTCTACATTGGTAAATTGATGGTATAGAAATTCGTAGTTTCGCAATAAGAAAAAGATGAACTTGACTTATGAAACAATTTCACTTGTACGTTCTATAATATTCTTATATTTTATTGTTGTTCGGTGATTAATCAGCGATATGATGTGAAATGTTAAATTTTAAATCAAGTCGAATTATTTTTATGAATTAAAATAATATTCCTATGAAAATCAAAATTTCTTTCTTGTTGAAGTTGCAATGAAAATGTTAAAAATACAAAAAAAGTACAAACTTCAACGTATTAATGATAATTTGTTTTTCAATAAATTAAAAATCATTTCGAATAATGTACATCAAAGATGTGTGATAGTAATACAATAAAAATATTAATTATAATAAAACAAGGAAAATAATTTATTTTTTTTTTTTTTTTAGTAACAAAACGCTTAGTAACCTAAAATACAAAGGTTTTAGCTGAAAATTTATTATAAAGGCAAGATAACACTTCGTCAGTTTAATCTTTAAGCAGATAACAAACAAAACTTCTAAGAACTTAGGAAAACTTGCGTCTCATAGGCTTGTGTAATATTTGTCTACAAAGTTTCTTAGTTTTTGACTGGATTTTCACGGGTCGTCCGCTTTTCGCGGAAAACTTGGTTTCTCTAAAAACAGACTCTCTTTTTCTCCTTTCTCTCTTTCTCTCTCTTTCACCTGCATGTAGTCCTTTTCTTCATTGTTCGACCCCGCACGAATTCTCCAACAAGATACAGGAACAAGTTTAAAGATGTCGTGTACGAGGTAGGACGGTTAAATGAGACTTTTTCTTCTATTTTTTTCTTGCAAAACAGAAAAGAGGTAGTAGTACCGCCATTAAAAAAGAATAACAGGACACGATAAACTTTTCGACTTGGACTTTAGTTTTCCTAGCGAAAATGTCCCAAATTAAAAGTCTCGTGTATTTTCGTGGCGAAAAATGAAAGAGACACGAACGAAGAATAACCCAAAAAAAAAACAACAAAAAATGTCTACAAAAATAATAAGATATAGAAAAATAAATAAATATTATTATAGTTTCGTAGTATCAGATAATTTCTCGATGAAAAACATTTCAAGTTATTTGTTAGAAAACTTTCTGTAATATTTCTTACCGTACGTATATAAAAAAAAAATAAAAATAAAAAAGGGACTACAGTTTCCTTTCCAAAAGTATTATCTCGCTGCAAGATGGTAACGTAAAAACCCATAAAAAAAGAAAAAAGTTACAAAACGTGTTCCCATTATTCGAACGATAGCACTTCAGAACGATGAACCTGCTAAATCTCATTGCGACCAGGGTTTCTAAGAATGACCATGGTTCGTTCATTGGTATTTCCTTCCTTCCTTCCTACTTTCTTCTTTCTCTTGTCCCCTCTCTCTCTCTCTCTCTCTCTCTTACACTCTACATATATATCTTTCTTCCTCTCTTTCTCTCTTTTTCGCAATGCTCGAGAAAAGCAAGAGCACTTGTCCCATTGCCCTCGTTGCTCTCTGTACTACTGAAAAACGAAGAAACGTATACCGGCCGTATAATCTCGCTTGGTTCGCTCTTTACGAGTGTCGAACATGTTGATGTGTTAGTCTGTGCGTGGGGGGTGGCCGGGGGAGGGAGAAAGAGATATACGTTCGTATTCGTGCGCGTGCGCGTGCATGGTCGAGTTCATACACGTACAGGAAAAGACAGAGAGAAAGAGAAACAGAGAGAGAAAAATACATCATAGAAACACGTGTATACGTAGAGATACATATATACAGAAATAGAAAGAGAAGCAAAGCAAGAGAAAGAGAGAATCGTATAAACGCGCTCAGCCGTCTATAGAAATAGGAGAAAGCAGGAGAGAGAATTACATAGCCTTCTTGATCTCCTCTTTGGTGGTAGCTCAAAGGGCAACGTTACGAGGATAGAGGAAGAGAGAAAGTGAAAAGGAGAGAGAGAGAGAGAGAGAGAAATGCTTGCAGTTTGACGTGCGAATGTAGAAGCTCTTCCTTCTCTGAATCGTACGACCTCATCGTCCCTCTTTCAACCAGCACCACCTACATTCCCTCTCTCACATATACCCTCTCATTCTGTCTCCCCAATCCCCACCCTATCCTCACCCTCTTCTCTCACTATCTCTCACTCTCTTACTCCTTCGGTTTCTCACAAGTCAGACCTTCTCGTGTCTGGCACTGCGGATGTTTCGCGCGTTTCGAGTTCCAACCGAGACCAAATGTATGTCGCGCATGTGCCCTTGCTTCTACGATGTGGTATACATGAGTCTGTGTATATATATATATATATATATATATATATATATATATATTGCGTATGTGTGTGTGTGTGTTCGCCAGCTAGCAGATCAGTTAGCTTTTTAACCCGATGCTCATCCAACTAAATTACACGTGGCCTACTTCTTCTGCACACTAAATACCGTGGCCAAGGGAATATGGGATTAATTAAAAACGTATCAAATCCGTCGTTTCACACCTCTTCACCACCCTTTCCTCCACCTCAGCATCCTCCTTCTCCTCCTACTTCTTTCGTTCCATCCATCATTTTTCCTTTTTCCTCATTTATTCTCCCTTCTTCCCTCTCTCTTTTTCTCTATCTTATTTTGACTCGGTTTGTAAACAAGACAAAATGTTAACCTACAAATCGATTGATCTACCCAAAAAAACGTACCTACAACGATATTTTTTTTAACTTAAATTAAAGTAATAACCAGGATCATAATTTTGTAATTTAATTTTGTTTTCGAACAGATAGACTCGATATGTTGAACAATTTGGATTAAAAGTTTGTAATCATTGTGCGTTCTAATGGTTTTTTTTTTTTATTTAAATACTTTTGATCGTGAGATGCGATGATATAATTTTATAATTTAATAATTTTTTTCATAATTTCGATTGGGTACGTGTAAAAACGTGCCTGAAACATTTCGGGCGTAAATTTGATTTCAAAAAGTAATAATCGAGTAAAGATTTACGTAAACATGCCATTACATTTTATGAGCAATTAATGAAAAATAAAAAGAGGGAAAATGAAAAAATACGAGATGAGAGAGTTAAAAGTAAATCGGTCTTTTCGGATTACAAGTAACGACTTGTAAAAGAAGATTTGTCGATCGATAACAACAAGAAGAAGCAATTTCCATTAAAGAGGACAATTGAAATAGTAATGACTTTTTTCTTTCCGTTCAGAAAATAAGTTCACCAAGTACTATTCCTTTTTCTCGAATTCAAAGAATATTGAAAGATCCTATTGTAAAGAAGATAATAAAAAAAAAAATTAGCAAAAGACTTTGTATAAAAATATTTTTAAAAAACTTTAATATTATAATACATTTTTTTTCTCATTTATTTCTTACTGTTATTCAGGTTAAAAAAAAAAAAAAATTAAAGAAACAAAGAGAGAAAGAAAAGTAAAGTAAAGAAAAAAGAATATTCTATCTCGATAGAAAATTCAAACTTCTAAAAATAAAAATATCCTTTTTACATTAATTTAAAGAAAGAAAAGAAAAGAAAAATAACAAATGGAATAGAAAAAAAAGAAGAAAAAAATGTGAGAAATATTTTCAAAAACTTTTCTCGAAGACTTTACTAATACAGAAAATAATTGTCTTACGAAAGATTCGCTTATGGGACTTCTTTCTACTCGATAGTTCGTGGTAAGAGGAAAAAGTTTAAGCGATGTACCAGCTTAACACTGGAGCGATGCCAATGCGAGAGAAAAAAAAGAGAAAGAGAGACACACTGAGAAACAGAGAAGAAATGAGAAATAAAGAGAAAGAAAAAGAAAAAGAGATAGAGAGAGAGAGAGCATGCAATTAGCGCGCAATGATAATTTTATCAAATACTAGGCATTAACCCACTTTCATGGCTTTCGCGAAACTGCACGTTTAACGAAGAGGAATATTTTCTTTGTTCTTCTTCTCATATTCGTTAAAAAAAAATTTTTTTCTCAAAATTATAAATATTTGTGGAAAAAAAAGAATCTCGTTTGCTACTCGAGCTCTTTTAATTTTCTACGAACCAATCAAATAATTCTCTCAGGACCGCATTGCTGTAGCATTTTCAACAAATAATATTATATATATACAAGACATTATTATAAAATTAACGAAGAATTGAATTAACAGGTACACTGATGTGCACTATCTCTATCTCTTTATTTTTTTTTTTCGTTTCCATTCCATCTATCTGTGTTTATCTATGCGACTTTTGTACTTTTATCGATGGAAACATTACCAACGATGAACATTTTTCCCTTTATCTTCTATCTATTAAAATGGTTCCCAACTTTTATCTCTTTCTCGGAAAGAAATTTTTTTTTCAACTTCTCACGGGGGGAAAAAAAGAGAAAAAAGAAAAAACTCTTAAACGTTTCGTCGTCTTTAGAAGATTGAGTTCAAACTGGAACGAATAATTTGACTTTCTTCCCCAATCGACGGAATCTCTTCTTTTTCAACTTTGCTCTATCATAAAGTACGTACCTTCTTCTTATCTTTCGTCTTTCCTACTTGTTAGAAAAATTATTTCAATCTTTGGTACAATCAAAAAAGAAAAATTCCAATTGACGACAGTTATAAGAACAAAGAAACTGATTCGGATAATATTTCAATGAACCAATTCGTTACATTTATTTCTACTTTCTAGTTGATTTTATTCTCGTTTTAAATGAAAAGCGTATCGAACGAAAGAGAAAATACTATTATTTGACAATCCCTTTCTCTTTCACTCTCACACACATACACTTTCCCTTCATTTCTATCTATTTCTCTTTCTATGGATGACACGTTTCATTAATTGTGAGTAGAAACTATTATCCAAAGCAATGACGGCATCAAGGTACATTTGATGTAATGCAACTCTCGAACGTTAAACAGCAGGCGTAATAATCCCTTACGGTAATTACCCATTTCCATTAGGACCGTCATCTCCAGAGCCGATTAATTTCTCCTTTACCAATAACCGTAACTCTATTACGAAGAACTTTCAACGATCTTTGAACTACAACGATTGATTGATTTTACCTTCCTCCCAAAAAAAAACATAGTGAACCTTTTTATTTGTTTTATCATTGAAATAAAAAGAGAGAAAGGAAAAAAAAAAGTAGAAATCTATACGTTCTCATTGATTTTATAGCAACTTTTAATTGAAACTTTATATTGAAAACATTCTTTTTTATTTTATATATTTATTAAATGAAAACTACAATATATATGATATGTGTTTTTAAATCATATAGATTATTGGAATATTTTATCTTGTTACAACGTAACGAAAAACGAAAGGACGAGAAAATATATAATCGCATTTGTATAAAAAAAAGAAAAAAAAAGGAACCTATCACCTTTAACGTATGTAATCTCTTTTTAATATTATCCCCATAGTACAAAGAAGACAAAGTAATGATATTCTTTTAGTACACGTAGAATAATATACGTAATATATGTATAGCCATCTATGCATGGTATAATAGTAAACCTATTCGACGAAGCTTTTAGTAAGATTTGGATAGGTCGAGTGGGACATGAATTTAACAAAAGCTGAACGCGCGTGAAAGCCATCGATAGAAAAGATCGATAAAGATGGGAACATCGTTGGAACACTGCAAATTGATACGTAGTGTGAAACGTAAAGAGAAAGAAAGAAAGAGAGAAAGAAAAAAAGAAACGAATGAGAACCGACGACGACGACAACGACGAGGGATAGAAAATCGAATCTATTCTCTCGTTCCTTTCTTTCCATTTCATTTATCCTCCTGGGCTAACCGGAATCCCTCTATGGATCGGGCAGAGACGCGTGCTGCTGCTGCTGGTGAAAGATCCAGTTTGATGGGGTACAACACGTTGAACGGTGTGAAAGCGAATGACGCTTCGGTTACAAAGGAAATAAGAGACAATACAAAATAAGAGGAAAATGGGGAGGCTTTTTTTCAGCAAAATATTTTCACGTTTCTCGAAAATACTCTTTTCGATATATCGAAGTAGCAACAGGTATTCCGACAGAGTCCTTTTAAAAGAATACAATACGGTGTTGAATATGTACATTGATGAACATTTCTCGTATTTATCTCTCTCTCTCTCTCTCTCTCTCTCTCTCTCTCTTTCCCTCTTTCTGTTTCTCATTCTTTTTCCTTTTTTTCCTTTGGATATCGTAGAGAATTTAAATCCTTTAAAAATACACCGAACAACTAACGACTACCAATGTCTATCCACAGGTTCTTTTCAAACGAACGTTTCATTGCTACTCGATAACACAGCACGTTGATATAATCGAATCAATACAACCGTCCAAAGTGATAGATACTTCTGACTACCAGAAAGAAATATCACTAGTTTCACAGAAAACAAATAGTTTCGAATGGAACACGCTCTGCTTTTCGAGATTGAGGACGTCTTTACTTGTCTTTTTCTTGTTTTCTTATTTTCCCTTTGGTCCTTTCCTATTTCCCATTTGATCCATCCGACGAGAGGATATTTGAAAACATAGAACTGATTTTAATATGTTACTTTCCATGCATACTCGATGCATTCGATTAAAATGAAAAAAAAAAAAAGAGGAAAAGGAAAGAAAAGAAAAGAAGTAACAATCCAATGAAAATATTTTACACGAATTGTTTTTTGATTTCTAAAAGATCGATAATAATTGAAAGTATCTACTTAAATTAATCTTGACGAAGTATCAATTAATTATTATTTTCTTCGATAAAATTTAATGAAAGCGTTAAACGCGAGGATAATTTCAATGAAATTTAATATACAAAAATGAGTCTCAACATCGAAAGGCTCTGGACGATTGGCGTACGCTTGATTAAATCGTAATTGCAGTTTGAAAACGTCCGCAAACAGCTGACAATGATTTTGCGGTTATCGCGATAACTCAAATCATGTTTCGGACGAGCGAAATTATGCCTCAGTGCTGAAACTGAATTGCGAACTAATTCGACTATCAGCGACCTATTGATCTTCATGTTTAAAGAATTTCACTCGTATTTTTCTTATCTGACGTAAAAAAAGAAAGAAAACTTTATTTGATATTACAAATATTGAAAAAAAAAAGATCGATTAGTAACAAAAATTTGCTTCACCAAAAAATGTTTTAATCTATGTTAAAGTAATAGAAATATTTGCTTTTTTTCAAAAAAATATTTCGCGAACTATTTACCAAAAAGAAAAAAAATTCATTTCTTATTTTCTCATCGCTGTTAAAGCAAACAAGAAAATTGTTTTTAAATTCCAGGCATACCTCGAATAGCACACTAATTTTCTCCTATCAAGTTTTCAGTTTAACTTCATAGAAGAACTTCCACTCTGCAAAAAAAAAGTTATTCAATTTCAAAACGTTTGCGAATATTTCTGTAACAGAGATTACATATATTTATACGTATTTTACGTGTAAAAATATATGATATGGTTATATATATATATATATATATATATATTATATAAATATACACCGGTGTATATGTACATATATTTTTATATATATCGTTGACAGAATACAATTACCCATTTACATAGGATATGCTAAGACTTCAACAACGTTTTCTAAGAATAAAATAAGAATGGAAAACGAAGCGACGAGAAAAAGAATTTGAAATAGATCGTTTAGGTTTTTTCTTTTTCTCTCTTTTCTCACGAAAAATTCACTGAAAATCTTTAGCTTTTCTCGTATCTTTCCTTACGGAAGATCCCGACGAAATCGAAACTGGTTGAACTATTCCGTGGTCTTGTAAGAGAACGGAGAGGGGAGGGGAGGAGTGTAGATGTCATCGATTTTCTCCGTCGATTACGTTCTCGGGCAAAAGAAAACCGTACTCTTCTTTTCTTTCCCTATCCGTACCGTTTTTATCAAGATTAAATGAAGGAAATCAAATTTATTTGATCTCGAGAAAAATACGAGAAAAATCATTTTACCAATAAATCGCGTTAGCATTCGGGAATATTCAGTCGGAATATTGATTAGAAATGAAAAATTTGTTTGAACGAAATCTATCAAACGTAATTATTAATTTTAACGTACGTCAAGTTACGTAATTGCCTTATTATTTTTGCATAAAATCGTACGTTGTTATCTAAGCTCGATGTCTGCATTTAGACCCTTGATAATCCCGTTTTCACGTGCTAGATTAATTTGGATTATATTATAATAAGCGGGTAACGTATGTTCAACGTAAATTCTGTAGAAATTTAGGAAAGTATAGCAACCTAATCGAATTTCAGGTTTACACTCGAACGTGTGATCAATGATTTATAAAAATTTCTTTGATTAAGATTGACTTTGGTGGTTAATAAAAATTTCACTAAATGATTTTAATTTACGAACTCGCGTAAAACAAACGTTAAAAGATTTGAGGTGGTTGATTTGGTGGACAACTTTAGCGAGACAAAAGGTTTAGAGGAGAAATGAGGGAAGAAGTGAGAAAAGGGGTTGGGTTGTTGAAATAGGGCCGAGGTCAAATGACGAAGTTCGACCTCTCTCCTTGGATCCCCCTATTTTATTCAGGAACAGAGCTTGTTTGTATAGCTGATTGCTGTGCTAGCTACAAGACTCATGATGACGGGCTTAAGCGATAAATTAAAAATGTAAACTCCGCTAATTAAGACATTAGCAGCTTCACTCTGACACTTACCAACGAGAAAAAAAACACGTATACATACTATAATAGCATATATACATATATATATTATACATTTATCTTCATACGTATAATTATAGTTTCAAATTATTTCTCATTTTCGTTATTTAACCTTATACATTTATAACGAATGTTTTTTTTTTTGTTTTTTTTTGTTTCTAAATTTTATCCCACTTCTTTTATATTCTTTCAAATTTAATACCTAATTTTCTTTCATTTAAAATGCTTCTCTCGCATGGTAAAAGAAAATTAATTTTTTCTCTTTTTTCTTTTTTTTTCTTTTTATTTTTAATTTCATTCATTTGTATCCCCACATTATGTTCCCCATCAATGACGAGATCTCGTTTAAAACAATTTCCAATTATGACCGGATTATTACGGATCGTATTGTAGAGACTACGCGTAATGCAATCTCCATTTAGATGCTTTTACTACATATCTCTGTACTCTTGTTTTCTCTCTCTCTTTCTCTCTCTCTCTCTATCTCTCACACACACACACACATAGACTCTCATGTTCTCTTGTTTTCTTCACATATATTACAAATGAACAAGTAACCTGAAAAAAAAATTGTTTAAAAACAAATAACACAATGTTATTTTTCAATAAACATTTTTTATTCTCTAGAAGTGAACTTGTAATAAAATTCATTGCAAATTTCTCATAATTATATTATCTAATTGTCAATGCTTTCTTTTTCTCTCTCTTTCTTTCTGTTTCTTGCTCTCTTTTTCTATTTATCAACGACGAGATTCATGTGGAATTCTGTTAAATGTTATTCCTACATATTTAACGTAAGTAATTATTTGTGTATCGTTGTGCGTTAAACGAAACTGAATTCGTTCCTTTTAGAAGTTTTTCAAAACAATCACTGCGTTTAACCGAAATTTTATAAATCACAAAGCATGTCAATGAATGCATAAATATGAATTTGAATTATCTTTGGATTATCGCTTGTTTATTTCAGAAACAATTAGTTTGACTAGAACAAATAAATGATCTACGGAATACTCAGAGGTAGATTTTTAAAAATAAAAAAAAATAAAAAAGTCCAAAAAAGACGAATCGAAATTAAGAATTAATAATTGTTTGTCGAAATAAAACCATTTCGAGATGAAAAACGAGCGGAATGTTCGTGTGATTCTCAACAACAAAGAGAAACGTGTTAAAAATTATTTATCACCCTTTAAATGAATGACTGAAAACATAATATAGATACAAGTAACATTTTACAAATATCAACTAAACATTGTCTAATTTGCTAGTTATGTACACATTAAATTAAATTAAACAAAAAAAGAAACATTACCCATATCACTTTTCAACCACTCAAATATCTTACTTGTAATTTGTAATATCCTTAAAAGTCAAGTTGATGTATCGTTCGAGACGAAATTCCAAAAGCGTTATTATATCCTCCCATTCTCTTTATATAAATCAAATAATAGAGTTATTAACAACTTTATCATCTCTCTTTCTCTTTCTGTATAGCTTGGAATTTCGCTCTTCATCATGGCACACGCGCCGTGACATCGCGATCGTTGCTACTACTGGTGTTGCATGGCTATCGTTTAACAAAATTCAACGAATTCACGAGGCGAGAGAGCGTGAATTAGAACGATGAGGGTGTAATGAGAAAGAGAGAGATTGAGAGAGAGAAAGAGAGAGAGAGAGAGTATGGAACGCTCCCGAATAGGTTGCATAAATTACCGGCTGCTCGCAGAATGCGTCGCATAACGAGATAATTAATACATGAACGACAAACGAGCGGTGAGCTAGCGCGCAAAAGCATCGTTTCTCTCTCACTCTCATTTCACCTACCCTCTCATTCTCATCCTTCTCATTCCTATCACTCTCATTCCCACCCTCTTTCCCTAGGTTCTTCCCCACCACTTTTGAATTTGCTCTACTACCATGAACGATACACAACGTTGGTGGCATCAGAATTCGTAGATCACACACATATATAAACACACATACTTTTATAGGTGCATATACATGAACCTCTCTATGTCTCCCTCTGTTTCTCTGTCTCTCTTATTGGTTCCCGTTCGATGGTCCAACCGACATTGAACATTGTCTGCCGGAGCGTGTCCGGTGGCTCTTTTGTTCACTTAGGGATTTATATATGTATTGTATGATATATACCGTGAGGCTAACAAACACACACACACAAATATATATATATATATTGCATATGAATACGTATATACTTATCATACTGTATGTATGTGTATGCACATATCCATACATCGAAAGAAGATCATCGATACTTGCATGTACGATCCGTCGATTTCGGAAACGATATGAATTCCTAAGCCGGTACGGAAAGGAGAGAAGATATGAGTCTGTAGTTCGATCGTTGGAGGAAAGCCGAAAACGATAATACCCCAAGTAGTTGGGAGTATCATTGCTTAGCCAAACGAAAACAAACACAAGGTAGTGGAAACCTGGACCCCTTAACCTACGCCCCAACCCCCACCCTCATCCCCTTCTCTCTTTCTCTTTCTCTTTCTATTATTTTTTTTTCTTTTTCCCTTATTTCTTTCTAACAACTATCCTTAGCTTCGAGATTTATGACCTTTCCCCTTTTTTATTTTTTCCTTTTGCTCTCTTTTTACTTCTTTCGTCCTTCGTATAGAATCATCTGAACTAGTTCGAGAAGAACAGACTTCGAAAATCCTTTTTTTTTCCTTTCGTTTCACCTACTTCACCAAGTTAACTCGTCTTTTCTTCCTCCGCATAGACTTTTAATCATCCCCTTTGTCATGGGAAGAATAATTTACTTTTCCTCGAGTAAATACCGGTTATTATAAAGTCAAGTGGTGTGTGTGTGTATATATAAAGTTAACTTTTGTTGAAATATACACGCACATCTTTCTGAATTTATTATTATAAATTATAATATTATTATTATTATTATTATTATTATTATTATTATTATTATTATTATTATTATTATTATTATTATTATTGTTATTATTATTATTATTTCTATTGTATTCTATAATATATGATTTATACGATATTCTTCTCCTTTTGTTTTTTTCTTCTTTTTCTTCTATCGAATATATCCTCGAGAAGATAACTATTATCAAAGAGAAAACTCTCAAACGATGTGACACAGCCACTGGAGAGGTGAACGATATCGAACTAAAAAATGTAAAACAAGAAATTCGATCCAATAGAAAACTCGTTAAGAGCAAACAGTGACAATTTTAACGCGACAATGCTGAAAGACTGACACACGATGCTCCAGAACGAATCGCATCACGTCGTTCTATCGAATATCGTATCTATCGATCGTAAACACGCACAACGAGTTGTGGATGTGTGTGTGTGTGTGTTTGTTTGTATGCGTGTCTCTATCTCTATTTCTCTCTACCTGAATTTTCAGAGATGGCACGCTAATACGCTTCTAAAGTATCGCTAAGTGATTATTATCCCTCTATAGCATACACCACACAGAAATTACGCAATGAGGAATCGAAACGATGGCATCGCCAACGGAAACGCGTTATAGCAACTTCCGAACGCTTTAACACCGCCATTAATGGCACTTTGTGTGGCACAGATCCCACGAGAAAATTTTAAACGTTTTGCGATTTTCCATATTGCGTGTGATCCTTGCATTATCGTAAAATATGTCATTTAATTAGCATAGATCACAAACGTTTGAATTTTTCTTGCTTTTTAAGAACATCATGGAAAATATTGAAATACATTATACATATAACCGTAACCCTCTTTTTGAAACATTCAAGAGAAATGAGTATTAAATCCTTTCAGTTGCTTTTTATATTTTTTTGTTTGTTTTTTTTTTTTTGAATGCACTTTGACGTAATCTTCGCTTGTTACAAAATGAATCGTTCCGAATTCTCATTTATAAAACGAGAAACAATCATACGACTCGATAACAATATCAAATTAAGATAATTACTACATTCTTGATACGATTAAATATTTCCAATAATCGGTTACTCGTAACAGAATTGAAAATTCATACGAAAATTCTTTCGATTAACAGCGAAACAATCCATATTGACAATTATTTCTCTTTTTTGTTTTTCAGATAAAAGAACAGATTAATGTTATGTTATGCTCCAATTATGAGCATAATACAACATGAAATAGATTACGTACAATTTACGTTGCTCACTTTTTGAATATATGATAACTTATCCGTAAGGGTTCATTTGTAGTACGTAGGCGTTATATAAATCGTATCGCTTAATGACACAACATTTACTAACAAATGAGATAACGCAATGGGACAGTTAAAAAATTACCATTGCATTACCGGAAATCGCAGTTATCAGATACCATTGCTATACTCATAATTATTTTTTAAAATACCTATAATAAAATACATTCGATAGAACTTCAATTAATATCTCGTAATATCGATCAAATAATTTTAATACAAATAAACGAAAATTAAGTAATAAAATATAATTGTACTACACGCCTATTAAAAAAAAATTAATTATTTTAATATTTTTTAAAAACTTGATCAATCTTTTACTTCTTATAATTACAAATATAGCCATAGTCCATTACCCCACACTTAGTAATTTTTATGGAAAGGATTTCTGATAAACGTATCACATAATATAACTCACATAGTACCTAATGTTCTAAAATATGATATGCAATTTATTTCATATCAATGCATACATAATTGCATTTCAGTAAGGATTCTCTGTTACTGGATTCTTTACTTATTGATTATTTTTACTCCTTTACTAATTATTTATTTCTTACTAATTATCTTTTTTCAATCCTCATATCATATACCCCCATTTTTTTCTTTGTCATTCTATCTCATTATTCTTCTCATATTTCAATAACATTCGAACTTTATTTATTTCCGTACTGGAATCGCTTACCAAAAAAGAACATCTAAGACCATACATCACTTTAGTCTTTTACCTGAACGAATCCTTTATCATTTAGGATCAAATCAATTTGATTATTCCTACGTAAAAGTTAAATACACATATCAAAATTTTATTTTTTTAAACAGCTTTTCATATAACATTATTCCGGAACAATCATTCCCATAAATTGAAAGATTATTTTATCTTTAATAAACAATTAATAATAACATAATTAAACATCTAGATCAAAATAAATTACACATTAAATAACTATAATAACTTTTGCAATTATGTGATAAATAAGAAAGAAACGTTAATAAAATAGTTTCTAACAACAATTCAGTAATATTAAATGGATTAAGTTGAACTAATCTTAACAAAGTTCAATGAAGCTCACTGAGGTATGTGGGTGTATATCCACGGCATATAACTATAACTTGGTTTCATTCGTTACGATACACAGCACACTTATTTACGAAAGCCAAGAAGATCGATGAGAGGAAAAGTCGAAGAAAGATTTTCGCTGCGTCGAGCATCGATAAGGAGCAATCCTTTACGGCGACTTTCTTTCTTTCTTCAACCAAAGCCACCGCCGCATGATCCTAGTTTATAAGCTATAAATCACGTCTCAAGCCCTTCTTCTTTCTCCTACGGGCTACGGTGTTCGTCCGAGAAGCAGAAAATAAAGCACAGCTCGTGGCAGAATTTAGCGAGCCTTTAATCGTTAATCCGTTCCTTTCTATATATATATATTGCTCGGATAGATTACAAGGATAGAAAACGTGCTCTCGACAAGTTTTGTGAAAAAAAATAAAAAAAAATAAAGAAAACTTTAGAAATCTTTTCGATAGAATTAATGATCGATTGAGAAACTGAATCTCAACAAATAATATATATTATAAACGTTATATATCAGATAAATCGGATGGGATTTATAAGACGTATCAAAATTATGTGTATATATCCTACTTAAAATTTCAATTGTTTATAAATCCGTAAAACGAGATGGGACTTAGTCTGTTAAACGCTCAACCATTCGCAAATAATTACTTCAGTTAAATATTTAGATTTAACAATTAACGAAATCCCAAATGAATGAATCTCGTAGTAGGTAAACGAAAAAATTAAATAATAAAAAGGGTTTGTGGTTGACAATTTAACCGTACAATTATGAAACTATTTTACGGTATAAATTGCGCTTGAATGCTTTTGAAAAAGAACAAAATTAATATTTTACAGTTTTTTTTTCTTTGTTCTTTTTTTGTCATTTTTTTTAATTTCTACAAACTCAAATTCGTAATATATTTATTCGTTGGGTTTTCTCGCCCGCATCATAACGTTCTGTGATTTATCTTAAAATTATTTCGTTTGTGAAAGAAATATACGATTACGAATTTGGAATATGAGAAAAAAGAAAGAAAAAAGATTGATGATTTTGATTTATCAAAAATAAAATGATGATGGGAAATCGTACGCGGAATTTTAAATGAAAATTGTCGTATCAACTTGAAGAATTAGTTCTAAATCTCATTTTTTTTCTTTTTTCTTCTTTTTACTTCTCTCGTTCTTTCAAGTCTACCTACAAAAGTCTCCACCTTGAAAACTAGGAAGAGAACTTGCGTTTTCCCGTAGAGAAAAATATCGTCTGGACGAGTTGGTGGCAATTAATTTTTAACGACCTTACTTTCGTTAACTCAAGCGTCGTTTCCCTCGTACAGAGAAAGAGAGAGAGAGAACGTTAAAGGAAATAAAAAAAGAAAAGAAAAGAAAGGAAAAGAAAAAAGAAAAAGTGAAAAAAGAAAAGGTAAGTCTTTTCTGTGTTTGCCATAGTTTCTTATCAACGATACATCGTAACGATTAAGTCGGAAACCAAGCTGCAAATTAAAGATTAAAAAACCATCGGTGAATTAAAAGAGAAAGGGAATACAAGAGAAGTTCTAAATAAACTCCAAATTATACGGTGAAGAGTAAATCTTAACGAATAAATAAATTACGTATGATTTATAAAGTAGACATTATTTATATATAACAAATATAATAACTATAAATTATACACGCGCGAATAGAGAAACCACTGTAAATATTAAACAATATATTTAACACAAATTTAAAATTAAACGCAATGTCTGTTCATCGTTGAAAAATTAAATGATATTCTAGCAATATGAGTTCTATTTCCAAATTTCATACGTGGTATAGGACCTATTCAAAATCACATATGTCAATATAAACGAAAAAATAGTTTATATTATAAAAAAAATTATCATACAATCCTGAAACATATGAACTAGTAAAAATAATCTTACGTATTCGAGTAGAATACATTTTTCCGGTATGTCAATGAAATTGACAGAACGTCATTAACGCGTTTCGTGCATCATATATCACAGATGATATATATAATCTGACGTATTTATTAAATACCTTAAAAACGTATATTTTATAATAATCTAAAAACTGTAGAATATATTTCTATCAAAATAATGAGATATTATATAAAAAATGCAGTATAGAACAAAACAAATAAGTTAATTTAATTCATATATATATATATATACACACAATAATTAATAATTACATGTAATAATTCATTTCGTTAAAGTAAAGAATGTATAACCCGATTGATAAAAACTCGAATAAAAACGGTTCGGAACTGTACGCGTTAAAGTATCACTCTCCCTTTTCCCCTTATCCAATACGATTATAAGATTAAATATTACTTTTCCAATATATTACCAAATACAGGATAGGTATCCTGTTCTTCGTCGAGATATTGAATGATATTTTCAAGTAGATTTTAGAACTCTCTCGAAGAATACTTTTTATCACTCAATGATATTTACGATCGCGATTTGAACGAATGGCTTGAGGATCCAACAAGGATCGTACGTACGATTTTGTAGCTTTACGAAAGGCGAGCACAGAATCCATAGAAACGGTAAACCCAGTAGAGAGAGTAGTCGAGAGCATTATTCGACTTATTACTTTCGGCCGATCGAACCAGCCTCCTCTCACACTTTATTTCCGTCGATGGCGATCGTAGGTTAGCCCGTAGGACGTAGTAGGATTCGTGGGGACGAGCCAATAAACTCACTGCAACTACTAAAGTTCAGGACAGGGCTACTGAATGGCGATTCGCGGATTGAGTTTTCAGGTATATCTGCTATTGGACTCTCTCTCTCTCTCTCTCTCTCTCTATCTATCTCTTACTTTAACTCTCTCTCTTTCTCTCTCTTTCTTTCCCTCTTCCTCTCTCCCACTTTCTGTGCCTTGAAACTCAGCTCGGAACTCGGTTAAAGTCGACAGCCGATAAGAGAGTTTCTCCCGTTCTCTCTCTCTCTCTCTCTTTCTCTTGCTTTCACACTAACACACACACACACGTACATATAAGAGTCAAACAAACTCTTTCGGACATTGTTAAACTTTGAAACGTGATAAATCCGAGCAAGCCACCCTCTCTTCTCTGATATACGAGCCCTGTGCTGCTGTTTCTTTCTCCTTCGTCTTCCTTTCCAAGCTAAATACGTACCCTATTACAAGTCTGCTATTTAAGAGCTTCGTTTCTTTCGAATGAAAAAACTCACTCACTCTTTTTCACCTCTCTCTCTCTCTCTCTCTCTCTCTTTCTTTTTTTCTCTTTCGAATTATCTAGAGATAAGTCTTTTATTTTTATAACAAAATTAACTAAATATCCAAAATAGATGCATGTTTCGTTTGGACAAAAAAAAATAATATCTCATATTATGTAAAGAAATGAATTATCCGGAATAATTAGAGAATTTATGTCAAGAATTTTACATTGAGAAAATTCAAATAGTATTTTTTTTTATTCATAAAGATTTAGAATCAACAATGGCAAATATCATCTTTAGGAAATTATTTAAAAAATTTCGAAGAGAAAATGGATGGTAGAGAGTGTCTTTATTATAAAACTGGAGAAAGTTTAATTCGATTTTGTAAGGGTACTGTTCAACGAACTTGAAGATTACCAATGTCATTCAATTTGCATGGCAGAGTAATTCAATGCATATCTATAAACACGAAAGTCCTTTCAATACGAATGATAGAAAGAGAATAAGAGAGAGAGAGGGAGAGAGAGAGAGAGAGAAACAGAATAGAAAAGAAAGGATGTCTACCTTTCTTCGTGTCTCAAGATATTCAAGCATTCTTGTTTACGACGTCGATCTTGCAAATAAAAGTTCATTGTTTTAGATACGATAATGCTCACTTGCATCGGAAATCGTATATTGACGTTGATAGAATTATGAATCAATAATATTAAATAAAATAAAAAGAGTATTATTATATTATTCAAACGTAATACATTTATGTTTTTAATTGTAAAATTTGTTCAATATAATATAGATTATTATTTATTTTAATTAATTAATCGAAATTATATATCAGGGATTGAAAAATCATTGTTCTGTTATATCAAATAACATAATTATAATAACAAAATTGGAAATCACGTACGCATAGACAATTTCATGGAAAGTTAATTATATAGCGTATTATATTAAATTATAATATACGTGTAAAATATAATTAAAGGATTAAGTATACGATATTTCAAATATAATATCATATCGTGATACTTATTGAGGTATTTTTAATGGGAGTTTCATATCTTTTCATTATCAATATAGATATTGCGCTCGATTTTTATTTGATTCATTCATATGTTTAATTAACGATATATAGGATTTGGTCGACTACTCGCTAATTAACTTTCTTTGTATATTCGATTCATACGTAGGAAACGAACCATTCGTTAAAAATTTGTTATCAATTGAGAAACGGTTAATGATGTGCAAATTTGAGATTACAAATAAATACGTCTAATAAAAAATCGATACATTTTGTCGAAAATATTTCATTACAATTGAATAGTAGGACGAATAGAGTGAAAAAATAAAAATTTGTTAAAACTTATCTAACACGAATAAATTTGTTTAATAATAAAATTAATTTATAGAATGATCAATTTTTCTTTATAATAGAAAAAAAAAATTAAAATTAAATTTGCGTCCAATTTACATTGTTCTTCGTAGCTACTACGGCTGTTAATTCTTTGCTTTTCGGTTAAATTCTATTTTAGTTTTTTTTTATTTTTTTTTTATTTTTTTAACCTGAATTAATTCTCGCGATCAATAATTAGATTTTCGATGAAACAAAACTTGTTTCGAAATTACGAAGTGAGAGAAAGTGTAAGAAGGAGAATGAGAAAAAAAGTAACATTTCGTTGCTGGTAGAGCTTTTACCGAGTTTATTAGTATTGGAAATTGTTTCTTTCACGTAATACGATTATATCGTAGATAAAAAACTCTTATTCCAATAAACTCGGCCGTAGTTTTGCATCAACAATTATACCGTGATATTGCATCCTTCGAAAGTAACTTCCTTTATTAGCTGTTCAACTTTTCAATCCATTTCCATGGTAAACCATCAATTTGAAAAAAAGAAAAACTTTTCATGGACAAGAAAAATTCCAATAAATTAAATTTATAAAAATAACAGGAAAATAAAAAGTAACGCAAAAAATAAAGTGCATTAAATAACAGAATCATTAAAAAAAGAAAAACGCAGAAAACGAAAACAAATCTGTTATTTTTAGCATAAAAAATATTTGCAACGTACGAACGATCTCGTATTGTTTATTGATTATTTTACTTGTATACATATATCACTAAACTTTACGTATTTTGCTTTCTCTTAATAAAATCATTTTACACGTAAAAAAAAAAAGAAAAAAGAAAATACTAGTAAAACAGAAAGGTAACGAAAGTTCCTGTTATTTCTGACGTAAAAAACATTTCCATTATTTGAACGATCTCGCGCATTTGTTTATTACTCCCCTTTATTTATTTAAGATATTGAAATAAAAAAAAATAAAAAAGAAGAACCGTGCGTATTTTTCTTTCCCTTTAAAAAATCATGTAAAAAACAAAAGAAAAGGAAATGAAAAAAATAATATATAAAATAATAAAAGAAAAAGAAAGCAAAATGAAAAAAAGAAATAATGTATTAGTAGGGAAACTAAAAGAAAATAGGAAAAGTAGAAGGAAAGGACATAAAAATCAAATAAGGAAAAAGAATAAGGGTAAAACGGGATGAAATTTATTTAACGGTTCGGTGAATCAACTGGCGTTAACGCCGAGGAACGCCGCAGGAAGCAAATTTTGACTCGTATCGCTCGATATATCTTTCAGCTCGTGCCGAGACAGTGGCTATCAGTCACGAAACCCTCGTCTATCCAATCTGAACCATCCCATAGTCGACGACCCACAACTACCCCAACGTTCCACCTCTTATCCTTTGGATACTCATCCACCTACCCCATCTGGTTCCACTACAATTTTATGGATCATCAATCACCGATGCACTGCCACCGATCCAACGTTAACGCGAAACTTTTTTCGAAAAGATATGCTCGGAGAGAAACAAAACAAAAAAGTCAAACAAATTATTGTGGAAACTGCGACCACATTGTCGGAAAATTTCTGTGCATCTGAGATTTAAAAAAAGAAGAATAGGAGAAAGAGAAACGCATAATTTATTTCCATGATGCTTAACAAGCTTGGTTCCTTGGTCATAGCGAAAGAATATAGCCGAAAACATTACCAGATAGTAGAAAGAAATACTATTATATATATGTAAATATATACTATATAACTACTATATACTATATACTATATACTATATATATAATACTATTATAAATATATATGTTGTATATATATAAATACAATAGAATGATAATTTAGTGCATAAAAATATCATATATAATATTCTTAGATAAAAAAATTCGAACAGTATAGGGAATTAATAATGTTACAATATCAGCAGTAATTTTATTATAAAGATATATGCGTAATTATCTATAATATATATACACACACACATATATATATAAAACAGTAAAAAGAAATATAAAAAGACATTTCTGATTGAAAATCGATACAACCATTTGCTTGTATGACTGTAAAAATTCCTATCCACCTTCGGGCTACGTGACGAATACAAAGTCGAATATAACATACTCGCAAGCGTAATTCAGCATCGTTACTAAGCAATATATTTCAATACTTTATATCTCATGGTTCTTTGAAGAAGATATCAGTGATCGTAGTTGTTTATCCGAGTGTATATATACGATATTCATTCTATTTCTTCCTTGTATCTTGGTCAAAGATTCTGAAATGATCTTTGCAATCGTCTACCTTTTTATCCTTTATCGATGAGAAAAGAAAAAAAACGTATCAAAAGCATCGAATGCATCGAATCCGTTCAAAGCTACTCATCAACGAACATCAAGAATGTCCAATTCTTTTACGCGCACGAACTAACAGAATTTGATGTACATATATTCAACTTCATGTATTTTTTTATTGAGATAATATAAAACACTAGTTTTCCATTTAATAACTTGTCTAACACTCTGCTCATGTCAGACACGGGCAGCCATTAAAATTTCAGAAAGATAATGAAGTAATTAGTTTTAATCTTTTTTTTTAATTCACAAGCATTTGAATAGAATGAGTAAATAAAAAAATTTTTAATTTACTGTAGGGAAAAAAAATGTTAAACCCATTAATAAGATAAGTGATCAATATATATATATAATATTGAATTGAAATTTTTGGGAAAAAATAGGGGGATAAAAACGTTGACGTTTATTGTCATAAACATGATAACGATTCTCGTTAGACCACTAACAAAATATTTATCTTAAGTGGATATCGTTGATAGTATTCCCGATCGGATATAATATTCGCATCCCAAACGACCATGGGCATGGTTTTGAAGAAATTAGAAAACATTACCATTAATACTATTATATACGAAAAAATAAACGTAAAGCTCGGTATTCATTTTTTTTTGTCGAGAAAAAAACTCGCAAGAGATGATAGTCTCTATATGCCGAGTACTACGGGGCTTATCGAACGGACACAGCTGCCATCGATGGATATATATATCAGGGCAAATTCGCCGTGATAGTAGATGAATTTCGAGTAAAATGTCCTTCCGGTTCGCCCGCAGACGATCCAAATAACGCGCGAGTACAGTTAAATTCAACAACACGACAAATCAGTTGATAAAACCTATAACAATAAGTTGACTAAAAGAACATTGCTGTTCGAATCATTGCAAATGTTGATTATATTCCTCTCCCTTCCTCCCGGTATTTATAACAATTGATTGAGTCAACAAGTTCATATTACAATTTATTTTGAAACTTAACTCATTATGATTATTAATAAAATCTTATTTCTATAATAAAAATTAACATATACGTGTAATCATGTTTATTTAAATATATTTATAGGTGTATATATTAAAAAGAAAAGTAAATTCAAAAACACATAAATCTATATACAGTTACACCTAATAGTGTTAAGAAATAGAGAGAGAGAAAGAGAGAGAGAAAGAAAAAGGAACAAAAAGAGAGAAAAGTATAAAGTCGGAGAAAATTTTGGTAGCAGGTACGTAGGTTATAGGACGTTTATAAGACAAATATCATTTTTATCGGAATTCGAGAAAATTCCTCAGTGTGGTGGTGGTGGTGGTGGGTTCGCGTGAATTATCGCGACCGTACAAAGGTGTACAGGATCGGACAGTGAAAAATGAGAGGACGTATTTGCAATATTCGATCAATAAGTTACACGGCTCATAGGTGGTGGTCGTTCAGCAGGAGGGCACCCTTTTCGGATTGAACTCGGCTAGGCCGACACTCTGCGGCCGCATCGCAGGCCACACGTAGTCCATGTCAGAATTGTAAGCTCGAATTTTATAACCCCGCAATGACCAGGCACGTTTCTCGTTCAACTTTCTTTCTTTCTTTCTTTCTTTCCTTTTTTCTTTTTCTTTTTCATTTTACCTTTTCCTTTCTTTTCATTTCTCTTTTTCTCTTTCCTTCACTAGTACCCTTCTCTCTCTCTCTCTTCTCTCTCTCTCTCTCTCTCTCTCTCTGACATACACGACATTCGAATCACTTGAACCGATAGATCGATAAAAAATTTTACTCTTTGCGGTCTTTCCTTTTTCAACGAGAGATCATTCACATCGTTCAAACTCAATTCTTTTTCTTTTTTTATTTCTTCTTCTCTTCTTCTCCTTTTAGAAAAGTATTCCAAAAATCTGGCTCTCTTTCCCATTTTATGACATAAAGGAAAAAGCATATCTCGTTCACGTCAATGACAATCGAAATGAATTTACCACGATGACATTCGATCTAGAACAAATAAAAAATTTCATCACTTTTATTTTTAATTTTAGAATAATGTATAATAAAAAATATATATAATAAAAAATATATATATATATATATATATATATATATATATATAAATGGAGAAAAACTTGGTTAACTATTCTATCTAACTTTAAGACCATTCTATCGTTATTTTATTTCGTTTTGTTACAGAAGCACGTGCCAGGATAAACGGAACATCGGATATTTACGTTAAAACTGGGAGTCTCTTGACACTGACCTGTCTGATGTCCCAAGGTCCTCACCATTTGGGAACGGTTGCTTGGTATCGTGGCAACCAAGAAGTTGTTACGTCTCCACGATCAGAAAATGACGTTAATGCGGAACCACGTATTTCCGTCGAAACGGAATGGAGTGACGCTCTTACATCAAGGTAACACGATTTTTTTTTCTACCTTTTATTTTTTCATTTTCCTATATACGTTAGTAGTCATCGGACGACAAAATGAAATATCGTATGATTGATTTCAAATAGAGAACAGATTTTAATTATACCGTAGGTTCTTTCCAATTGATACTCTCGACAAATTGCTAATTATTGCCACTGTGCGTGTGTTCGTATACTCTTGAAAGCATCGTTAAAAATTGCACGATATCAAAAAGAAAAACAACAAATAATACAACTACCCAACTCGTAGAAATTCGTTGGGTACTATTTAATAAAATATACCTAACTCATACACATACACACACATCGACACAATTTTATTTTATATATTTAAATAGCACTTCTACAATGTTAAACATAAAGTTAAATAAATATACGATATCCATCGATACCGCGTACGCGTACTCTATATCGTATATTAATAAATTTACCATTGGTTATATATATTATATATGAATATTATCAATTATTTTCATCTCGAAGAAATAAAATACAAGAACGAGATAAAATAAAGACGAGTAATAAATAAATGATTCCAAAGTGAATGACGATATTGTAGAATATTAAAATCTTTTATGTATCCCTCTATACTAACGAAAATTCGGGGGAAAAAAAATATTTTAAATAAAAAATACGACGATTGAAGATTTTTCTGTTCTGTCAGACGACAACAACAACAAATTTTCAAAATCGTGCAACATCTTTCAGAAATATCACGCATGAGTCATAACATAATATTTTTTGAAAAAAAAGGATATACCTACCTAACAGCGTGGCATAGCACACGATGTAACGGAAATGCGGGGGTGGTGGAGGAGAAGGGGAAAAAAAAAGAAGAACACAAAGGGTCTTTCAATCGCGTCGACGTGAAATCCGCGACGGTGGAACGCGGTAGGCGGTTTCTCGTATATCGTTCGACGGCTTTGCGATATGGGTTATAACTCTGCTCGTAGATATCTCTATGAGAGAGAAAGAGAGAGAGAGAGAGAACGAGGCAAAAAAATGTTCCAATTTAAGAGCTACGCCAGGTACGCAGATGAAAATCACTCACAGCACAACGATCCTGCAATACGCGCGCGCATGCTCGTTGAAACGATATTTCATTCGATTTCGAAAATCGCGGCTCCTCCAGTCAGATTAATTGCTCTCTCTATTTCTCTCTCTCTCTTTTTCTCTCATCCTCTCTTTGTACCGTGATACGCGTGACGATTTCAATGACGCTAACAACTATGCTACGGTTTAATACTCACTTCGTTTGTTCATTTCATTTTTCATAAGATCATAGATCACGTAAGTTTTCCTTTTTTTTCATTTTTTTTTTATGTATTTAGGAAAAAAAACCACTTTTCAATTTATTCCTACGCGTGTGGCTTTAATAATGATTCATATTTTAATAAATCTTTATATTATATATATATATATATATATATATATATATATATATATATATATATATATATATATATATATATATATGTATATCTATTCGATTTAAGATAAAAATATGAAATTTATTTCGAAAAGTTCATCCTTATCAAATTTGTCCTATTTTATGACAGAAAGATGAATGTATAGATGATACTTTTGTATGACACTCCCTACCTACGTAATATACTTAAAATATTGCACAACGGATATCAAACTAAAAGTAGTATGGGAGATCATTTGTGAATTAGATTTTTATAGTTCTCAAGTGAAATTCGATTTATCTTTTGACAGAAAGATAAATGTAAATACCTAAACGTAATATATATATATATGTACTTAAAATGTTACTTGTATATCCATCCAAAAGACAAAAAGAGAATAGAAAATTATGTTAAAAATTATATACATATTACATATTAATTCTCAATCTACAATTCGTCTTATTATTTATCCAAAAAAATATATTACTTAAACAAATATTTGTAAATGTATTTAAAATTTTTAGAGATATTAAATTTAACAAAAAAACTAAATATATTAGAATGATACAAGATTGTTAGAGAATGTATAGTGAGCACGTGGCAGTAAACTGCTTGATGATACAGCTTGTGTATCTCTTGTATCAGTGAGAGAACAACGATGTCCTTTGTCAGGTGCGTTGCGCTCCGTGAAGATGCATCTGGCATGCTCTGCATTTTGGGTAGCCTCTTGTTAGAGAGAGAGAGAGAGAGAGAGAGAGAGAGAGAGAGAGAGAGAGAAGGTTAGTTCTATCTTTGTATACCCTAGCTAGATACTCTCTTGCTAGTCTCTCGTCTCTCTAGCCTAGAATATCGTTGTACGCATTACAGCCAACCACGTTCCACATATATATAGTATACATATATATCTATATATAGTTGTACATCTGTTTTTGGACGTGATTGACGATTGTCACGAGGCGCGATGCCGGTTACACGTGGACGAATTTACGAGCTTTTGTTCAAGAACCAACCGAATTAATTCTCTTTCACTTCTCAGCCACCCCGCCTGAATCTCTATCTCTCTATCTCTGTCAAAATATAAACTTTGATTTATTTTATTATCATATATATACGAATACCTGTGAATTCCATTGGATTGACTATATAGTTTTTTTCTATCATATTTTTCCTATTTTCTATCCAATTGTCTTCGAATAATTTCAAACTGTTTTATATCAGATATTTAGTTTCTGATAATGTATCAATCTTGATGAATTTTTCTTTTCCATGATTTCCACACTTTATCGATTCTATTGTTCGGTTAGAACTAGATCAATCTTTGATATTAAAATTTCTTGATTGAAAATATTTGTAAAAGCTTCGTGTGGTACACTTACTGATACTTTTTTACTTCACTAATTATAATTATCTGAAAATCTCGTACGCCACACACATTTCGCATCTATCAATCTATAAAAAGTCTATAGACAAAGTCTATGTAAAAAGAGAAAAAAAAAAGAAAAACAAACGGTATAATCTGAAAAGATTGTTACTACTCTCCGGAGAATGATACATTATAACGCAATGAAATCAGCTAGCTTGATACAACAGTTTTAACGAATGATCGATCAAGCAAACCACAGAGAATACTTTTTTTTTGTAATCTCAACGATAACTAGAACGGAGCAACGATTTCTATCTTTTTTTTTCTTTTTTTTTTTAATACGCTTCAATGGAAACCTCGGAACCCATTGAAAATCATCGGAACATAAAAATACATCTCTTACATAAACTACTTTACGAAGATTATTTGATGTTGGCATTATCATCATGGTTTAATGTACAATCAAATAAAAATATGCGGTTATCTTATATGTATTTAAAATCAGATTAAATATATCTTGATATCTCGACATCGATTAGTTGTTTCCCTGTCGTCAATGTGTCGATTTGAAAAACGACAGGGTGTTGTTGGAAAGTTGATTATCCCTCTCTGAAAGGGAGGAGGAAGTTTTCTATTCAAGTACGCGCACCTCCCGTTTGTGCTCGTAGTTTTCTTCTCCTACGATCTCGGACACCCAACAGAAGTGACAGCCCAGTATCGGTTCTCGAGGCTTTTCAAATACACCGATAAAATGCAACGCCCACGGCTGCTGTTGGAAGTTTAAGATGAACCTATCGAGACTTCGGGAAAATGCACACTCCTTTTCCTCTTTCTTTTTTTTTATTTTTTCAATTTATTTTTTTTTCTTTTATTTTCTTATTTTTTGTTTTTTATTTAAAAAAAAAAAAGAAGAAAAAGAAAAGCAAGAAACATTGATAAGTGTAGCCACGAGCCATTGGCTAACACTTTTAAAATACCATAGAAAAAGTCTATCGAATAGTAATCGAAACGGTTTCTTGCAACTATAACACGTTTCTTAAAAATTCTTGTCTGTTTTTTATCTACTTTTTTTTTTATTAGACTAGTTTTTCATTTTTCCATTTTTTTTCTTTTCTTTTTATATATGTATATTATCTATCTAACGTTTTACGGTGTTTCTATCGAAATAATAATTGTTTAAATATTTTCAAACATTTATTTCCTGAAATATAGATAGATATGTTATTAGACTTGAATAACAAAATTGAGGAATACTTCAAAGAGAGTTTACATTTTACGATAGAACTGATGTTCATTTGATGTTCCCGCTTTCTCCTTTCGCCTTATGTTTCAGATTGAGGATCACTCAAGCGAAATTGAGCGACTCGGGGAACTACAGTTGCGTACCAACCTTTGCGAAAAAAGCAAGCGTTACCGTTCACGTTATCAATGGTAAGTTATCTCAATGTTATAATATTTATTTATTAAAATATGTATATTTATTTTGTTTTATTTTATTTTATTTTTCTTTTTTTTTTGAATTCACGTGATTCGAAAAAAAATCACGTTTATGAAAATAATTGAAAAATTAACATAAATCTTTATTACATTTCATGCATGAAATGTTTTTCATATAATTTGTCGTCTTGACTTGAACTATTTTATTTGGTCTACTTTTTCTTTCTCTCTCTATCTTCGTGTCGCTTACATCCCATCCCTTGTTCTTAACCATCCCTTATTCTATCCTGTCTAAAGCATGCCCCTATCTCTTATACGCCGTTTTCCCTCTGTCCTTTGCCCTATCTCACCGACGACTAAAAAGAACAAAAAAAAATGCGGCTTTATGCTTCGAAGAACATTTTTTACGAACTTTTCTAAGAAGTTCGCGTAGGATACATGACATTACTTATTTCTATTATTTCGATATTAAAAAATACGATCCTTAAAGAAACAAAGGCTTTTCATTTTAAACGGGTATACGGTACTTTCTTCCTAATTGTAATAAATTTTTCAAATTAATCCCAAGTAAAAAGAAAGAGATCTACTTTTCTTTCTTCTTTTTCTATAAACTTTAGTGTTTACGAAAATGAAAAAGAAGATAATACAAAGTAATAGTTACAACGTAGTATCGATGATATTATTAAAATAATATAAACTTTCGATTTAAAATAATAATTCATTTCTTAGCATTGAATTGAAATGAAAATGAAAATTAACAAAAACAAAATACAAAGATAAAGAACAAAAAAAAGATTTTGTAACGTATTAAAAGTTAGTAAGATTAAATTGACCTGGATTATTTTTCGTGATCCATCGACGTCGAAAAAAATTACGATGCATAAGTTCCATTCGTTTCTTTTCCGAAAAGTGGAAAAGACTTACACCGAAATAAGACTAAAAGATAAGAGATGATGAAAGTTTGAAAGGTCGAAAGAATCGAATTACGTTTGGGCAGAACGGAGTTGTAACAAAAGAGGGATAATGGTCGGTGAAAAAGCGGTACACTGTTTCGAACCTTTCGTAAGAGAGGAAAAAGGAGAAAAAGAGGAAGAGAATAAGAGAAAGGAAAGAGGAAGAAGGGGGAGGATTGACGGATAGAAGGGAATGGTCCGCAAATTACAGGCGCTATGCCGCGAGCTTTCGTCTAATTCCTCCTATTTACGGTGATCTTCCATCCGTGAACCAGTTTTGATGAGGGCTGTGCCACCATGCGTATGCTTTCAACTCTCTATATCTATATATCTGTATTCCCTCTCTTTCTGATTCAAGACCTAGGATAGGGCTTTACCTCTGTCCAAGTGAACCGAACTGGAATACCAACTTCTGAAAAGACGTCTTTCATTTAGCCCTTCGACGTCTTTTCTCCAATGATATAAAATTTCTTATTTTATTTCCGATGTTTTTTTTATTTCACTTTCTTTCTTTTTTTTTTTTTTTACTTCTTATTTTGGTTCCATACGAAAAATATGCTTAATAAAAATTTGTTATACCGTTAACTTGATTATTTATAATTCGCTATGACTTTTTAGAATTTTTTTATAATTGTTATACAATATATTTTATTTTCCTGAAAATTCGTACCGCGCAACATATATTTAAGTTTATTTATAACATATATTTTTTTATTTAAATATTTTATATTTATTATATAATTTTATTTAAAAATTTACATATATACTCAGCTAGGATCTTGTGATAGTGGTCCCAAAATATGAATAGAACAATCTTATATATAAAGTTAATATGAATAAATTATATTTAAAAAATTAGAAAATAAAAGAAAGAATAATAAATAAATATATTCATTTTATAAAATATATTTGCTTCTTTATAACTTTTGTTACGTATAAATGAATTTTGTTCAAATTTTTCGAACACATACGTATTATAAAACTATTAACACGTTGGACATTGTAATATGACGTTAGATTAACTACAAAGACTTCTTTTTTTTGTTTCGTTTTTTTATTTTTTACAAAATTAATAGCCCTTCGATCCCGTTAACGAAATCGCATGCGAAAAAACTCGACAATGAAAAATAACAACCAACGACAAAATCGAACGCGTATTCCATCGTCTTTATTGCGGTATTACGCTTTCAGCTGCAAAATGAACTTTTATGAGTTTAACCATGAAATCCTGTGTGACGTCGTTGTTAGTTTCACATTTGTTCATACGCTGCATCCGAATTTTTCCCCGTATCCTTTTATTTTTCCGTGACAACTCGTTAATATGTTTTCATCAATGCATTAAACTTTTAACGATTCTAAAGATCTTGGAAATAAATGTAAAAAGCTGTATAGGATTGATCGATTTTAATGATATTTATAGCATGTTTAATGTGAAAAAAAAATGAAAAAAAATAGCAAGTCTATCAAATGGAAGTGGAGTTTTTGTAAAAGCGCTCGATGACAAATTTGTTAAAAGCTTTTTATGTTTTGTTTTAAATTTTTTTATTTTGTGTATTTTTTAAGTACACCTTCCTAAAGAAACACTACATTTCGTTTAATTATAGAAGATATTAATTTATCTATATTTATATAGAACAATTCTCTTTTTTGTAGATTATTGTATAGGAAATGTTTAAGTACCAATCATTGCAAAGAATAAAAATGAATAAACCAATGACGATTCTTTTAATAAATTTATTAACATCGAATTTAATAATAACTAGAACTAATAATTCTAACGATATTTGAAAATGACTAGAGTCATTAGGATTCGAACGAGGTTACCGTTTTGCTTATATTATTATCTCTGATCGATCGTAAAACGATAAAATAGGTCTTCGACAAAGTGTAGAAAGGTAGATGGAAAATTTGATCGTGTTCATCGTTTATTCCGCATTGGTGCATACTCGAATCGCCTGCTGGAAGATTGGAGTACGCAAATGTTTAAAGCACTCTTCTCTTCTTGGAGAAAAGATGGTATGAGTTTTATAGAGAAATTTAAAGGAGAGTATACGAGAGACGCATAAGGTCACCCATATTTTTTCTCTCTCTCTCTCTCATTCTTCCTTTCTTTCTTCCTTTCTTTCTCCTTTCTCTCTCTCTCTCATTCTTTTCTTTTCTCTATCTAACTCAGTATTAACGCATTCACGTTTCGAAGATAATGCAGATAAATTGTTTTTGTTTAACGACAAAAAACTATCGCAACGTACATTTTTAACCTTTAATTTATTTTTTCTCCCATAATATAACTTCAACCCGTTCTACGTTGTATTCTAGGTAATAGGATATTATAAATCTTTCACAAAAAAAAAGAAGAAAAAATAGAGAAAGAATAGATTTAAAAAAATGATATGAAAATTTGAGAATTGTTGTAAGAATGATGGCGCCGAACATTGAGTATATTATCACGCCAGAAAAATAATAGACGGGAAGAGCATCCTTCAGTAGGGTTTAGAAATATGATGAGAGAATAAACCAAGACAGGATGATAAACCAGTAGCTTTGTTCGTAGCATTCTAAAGGCGAAAGACTCTTCAAGATCTATCCACGTTTCGCTCGTTTACCTTTTATATCTAACAATAAACTACGATCATGCTAATTCATCTCATTCTACGAATTTATCGATTATTTAAATGTTTAGTCAAATAATTGATATTTAGATTCATGATCTTTTCATTTTATTCCTATATACAAATATTCTTCACATTCAACATATTTCATCTCGTCTGATATAAACGCCAATTTGTTAAAATTCATCTTTTATATTCAAAAAACATTTAAACGTTGCAAGTACGTTTTCAACTTTATAAATATTTTTGCATTAAATTCTCTCGCGTAATCTTTATAAAATGTCTTTTACAAGAACATTGTTACATATTGTTTTTTCATAATAATGCAAACAAATTTTTTTTTATGTAGGTTCGTTCTCGACATATTTTTGATAAAAAGTATTAGACGAACGAATAACTTCTACCGACGCGGCGCCGATCTTCCGAATATTATTCATTCGGGCTGAGCTATATATGTATATATATATTTCATCTACAACTAAATACGATACACCAATGCATATAAAATCAATACCAATTGATGTATCGGATACACGGATACACATATTCAACCGAATATTTTTTTCCTCCCGCGCATGTAAAACGATACCAATTCGTGGTTCACATGTTTTTGTACAATTTTTTTTCTTTTTATATATTTTTTTTGTCATCCATATGCTAGAACATGTAATACCTATATTTAAAATCTGTAGTTTTTTATCATAGGAATAATGAAAAAAAGTTCTTTTGTTTGTACAAATGTTTAATTATTTGAATCTTCGAATAGAGAAAAGGAAAAAAAAATACGAATTGATTGGAAATAAAATGTATTGGTAAGGAACATCGTTAATGTTATAACACTACAGTAAAATTATACAAACGAAGAAACTATAAATAAAAAGAAAAATAAAACAGAAACGAAAAGACGAGATGAAAAATTAGCATAAGAATTCAAAGTTTAATTACCGTTTAATAACGTACAAATAAGGACAGAATCCATTTCGATTTTATTATCCAGTTGGATTTTAAGTAAAATGCATTTGTACGATTACTTTTTCTATTTTTAATAGAAGAAAGATATAAGTAATTCTTCAAATCCTCGAGATAAAACACGTCTAATCGTACGTGCCTGCCTTTAATTACTCGGAACGTATATAAAAGAGTAAATTTAATTGCCGCCGTTCTTTAAGTACCTACAAGCTCGTGAAAAATAATGCTTTTCTATTTCGAGAGAAAGAGAGAAAGAGAAAAAGAAGAAAATGAAACAAAAATTTAACCCACAGCGTTTTTTTTCTTTTTAACAAAAATTTATGAATTGATCAAAATTCGCATCAAGAAACAATTAGCTCGTACCTGTTAATTTTTTTATTATTTGATAATCATTGTAAGGGGTGTAGAACGTTTTAATGATAAAAAACAAATCATCCCGGATATTACATTCTAATTTTTTTGTTTATTTGTGTACGATTAAGACTTAGTAAGACAAATTACATGGAGTTTATATCTTTGGGATTCATTTTTTCTGTATGTTTTTTTCATGTAAATATGATTGTATTTTGGTTTGTGGTATCTCCTTACTTAAAGTTCGAATGTATAAGTACCACAAAAAAATCTTATATCTATCAAAACCAAAATCGATTCTTTGATTTACAGTATCAACAACAACAACAAATAGCCGATATGATAATGACGACGATGTTAAAAAATGAAAACCTTTCGTTTGTCAGAAAAAGATAAATAGCTGGGAGCTTATAAGCACGCGTTCGATTCTATTTGAAGTTTACAAACATGTAAACGTGCCGAGACATCTCATAAGAAGAAAAAGAGAGAGAGAAAGAGAGGAAGAAGCTTGGAAACTAACATATCGTAAGGAATAAATTTTTTCTCAAAGATATATTCTTTATTGCATAGTAATATATATACATATATAAAAACCTCCTATACGTAATCTTTAATAATTTAATACCAATCGTGTATCGAAGTGAATTGATTTGTTAGCTTGCACAAATAATATACATTAGTTGATAGTAAATATTCTACGAGCGACATATGATCATCTAAATAATTATTTAACTTAATGAAACCTGTTGATAGTTTATGCAAAGTTCTGCTACCATGTTTATACGAACTTTACGTATTAACCGATAATTATAATATCGACAAATTGAAATTTATTTGGATAAAATAATTTATTTTTAATTTATTGCATTATTTCTATATACCACCTCTCTCTCTCTCTCTCTCTCTCTCTCTTTTTTCTATTTGCCTTAATTAAAAAATCTGAAAACGTTCGTAACTCCTTCGTTTGGCTGCAACATCGACGTTGAAAAAGAAAGAATAAAATTTTTGTAAAAAAAAAAAAATATCAACTACAAACAAAACAAAATAAAATAAAAAATAAAATAATGAAACGAAAACAGAGCAAAAAGAAATTCTTTCATATTCGTGACATCAGAACGATCTACGGGCATATCGTAAAAATACATAAAATTCTCGTTAGCAAGTACAACGGGTGTTCGTGTTTTGATGAGGGCCCCGTGGCAAGTGGGTTGGTTGACAAGGGAAAAAAGGAGAAGTGATTTACGACGAAGTTATATTAGTATCGATCATACTACATTTTTGTTTTCTTGGCTAAAGCAACAAACATTTCTTCCTAACAACACAGCATGTTCTAAAATAAATCTATAGGGTTGTTGTTGTCGTCGTAACTTAAATCTATCGTTTAACGTGATCGTCTTAGCTAGCTCTTGTCTCGTTTAAGTTTTAACCGGTCGAATTTTAATCTTCTCACCGCTTTTCCCTACGAAGATTCAAGCAAAATTAAATCCTTGCCAGATCGTCATCGTCCTCATCCTCGTCCTCGTCCTTATCGTCGTCGTCGTCGTCGTCATCGTCGTCGATCTTCGATTAAAAGCTCGAACGCTTTGAAATACTCGATTAAAGTTGACACCGAAATGAAGCGTTTAATCTTCGTGGTTTACAACATCTTCACCTTCCCCCATCTTTCCCTTCTATCTCTCTCTCTCTTTTTCTCTTTCTATCCTTATCAATCTATCTATCTATTTATCTATCTATCTATCTATCTATTTCGCTCTCCAGAATAGCGTAGTAAAATTTAGCTATCTACGTTACTCGATATAAAGCAATAACTTTATAAATTGCCTGGGAAAAGGGATTTAAGTTTTTAAGACGTAAGCCCTTATACTCGTGGAAAAGGAGTTATACTACTTTATGCTGGTTCTTGGCCCATTCGTGTGCTTTTAAACAAACTTCAATCCTACAAAAAAGTTCTACCAAAAGATGGATAGTTTTCGCGTTTCGTACTATCTCAGCTTACATACGATGATCCTAAGAAATATTTGATCGTTTATTTGAAAACCATATATTTATTGGAATATGTTATTACTTAAATCGTATATTTGCAATATGTATACCGATGTAATATAAATATAACTGATCATTTTATCATTATATTTATTAGATAATTTTCATTATATTAAATGTTTTCAATAATATGGCAATATTAACTAACATGTTATGATCAGCTAACTCTCGAATACTGTGCACGTGTGCATATATTGTGTACACGAGTGGTATATATATACCACATATATTTATATACAATACATACGTGGGTTACACAGTACATAGCCATAATTAAACTAAATACAGAAAGCCAATGTAAAGAAATATTTGTATTAAATAGACGTACACTTGCTTATCTATGCATCAATAAATTGAACAATGTTTTTTGTTAACTTTACTCTCACATATAGATATTTGACGCGAATCATTAGAATATTAAAGAGAAATGTTGCTAATTATTATGCTTGTCCAATTAACATACTAGAAAATGATAAACTGACGATTAATTATGCTATAAACTAATAATGTGTAAATTACTTACGTATTATTAAAAATAATAATAATAATATACTTCTTTTTGATTATATTGTTCCTAACAAGACACCAGTTTTTTTTTCTTAACTTAAAAGTGTTCTTAATAAATTAATATTTTAATTCTATCTAGATAAAGTTTATTTAGATAAATTAAACCAAGTCAGGATACCATCCGTTGAATTGAGTTTAAACTAAACGGGTCGCGTCGAATCTCTCTCTCTCTCTCTCTCTCTTTCTTTCTTTATACTTCTCTTTCTCTTTCACCACGTTTGTTGCTAATTAATTTTACTGCCAATTAGATTTGTTTTCTGCTTTCGAACGAAACGCTTTAATTGCTCTTGTTTTCTGTCTCCCTACGTGTCTATTTTCCCCATCTCTCTCTCTCTCTCTCTCTCTTTCTGTATTTGTATCTCTATCCATCTATCTCTTTCCTTCCTACTCTTTTTCACCCTTTCCATTTCCACTCAATTCGTGTAAATCATATCAACAAACGGAAGAACGACGTATCGATCGTAACACGAAACACGTTATTAAGTCCTTTGAATTTACTGCGACAGTTTGTAATTGGATTACATAATAAATATATGTATATATATATATATATATATATTTATTTATCATAGTATATATTTTTAATAGTTTGATAAGTGTTTGAAATTATAGAGAGTTTTTAGTTAAATTTTTTTATATTAGTCATATTTTTATTCGACTTTTTTCTATAAGTAAGATATTTTTATTTAAATAATAAAACACTAATTTAATTTTTAAAACATTTTCTTTTTAAATAAATAAATTTAATTAAGAAGAGAAAAATTGGAGAAAGAACAAGAAGGGGGTGAGGTATAGGGACAGACGTTGGTCCAAATCCTACACCCTGCATCCTTCGTTTAATTTTCAAAACTTACTTAATGATGATTCTTTTGAACAAAATATATTCTATTACGTTATATTATGCATACATATTATATTTATGTTATTATTATTTAATATATAGTATAGTATTTCGATAACCTTGCTCTTTCATGATAAACCTGTTGTAAATAAGAGATTAAATTTCACATACATCGAGAAATGTCGTTAACGAATATTGTTAACAGACTATCCTTAAATAAATCCTATCAAATAAAACGTTCATTGTGAATTAAAAGAGATGGAAAGTATTAACTAAAAAGATTTAAACTGAAAAAGAAAAAATATAAAAACTGTAAAAGTTATTCGTTCTTGTCATGCACCTACCCCTGTAATTTAGACTTTTTGTTTTTTTTTATTTTTTCCTTTAGTCACACACTCGGTAAAGGCCGTACAAATAATAAAATTTAAGCTTATAGAAGTAAGTTCGGTCCTTTGTTTGAGAAACTTAGAACTTAACAACGAGTAAGACGTTTTAAACTACATAAAGGGATTATATTTGTAGAAAGTAGAGGAACGTGCGACTTATGCTTTCAAACGTGAGATAAGCGAACGTTTAGTAGCATAAGCCAAGTTACTATTAAACTCGTGAGAATTCCCGCAGATCGTTTCGTGAGATAGTACCAATACGGGATGAAGTTAATGCCGACGCACAAGCATAATTCACGAATTCGATCTCATACGCCAAAGGCACGGCGATGTGTTTCTCTTGGTAAAGATGACACACGATAGTGAGAGATATCGGAAATTTCTAATAGATCAAAACACTTATTAGAAAGCATTCACGGTCGTGAAATTATTTTTTTTTTTTAAATTGTTTGCTCAATTTATCATCTTGTACTCGTTGTTTCTTCTTCATCATCGATTTTCGTCGACATGGAAAAGAAAAAGAAAAAGAAAAATATTAAAAAAAAAAAAAAAGTAAAGAAATAAAGGAACGAGTAAAGTATTCCATTCTTTATCAACTTCTTTATAATTCAGAAGCAACGGAGTTATAATAAACGGCCAATAACTCTTTTCCGATTCTTCGACGAGCACGAACAACTTAATGTTCAAAGCGATAAATTTATTATCGATTAAAATACACACACAGACACACAAAAATAAATTTTCTTAAAAGCGCTTCTATCCATAATATTAAAAAAATTAAATCGTCTTACGATGAAACTGGCAATTTCGTGCCTTTTTGTTTAATTAATTTTATAATAAATGATCTATTTTCACTTGATAGCTAATTTATTTGTTAAATTCATTACACATTTTTATCTTATATTAACCAATAATAAAAAAATTATTAGTTTTGAAATGTACCACAATTATTGCATGTATATTAAACCTTATACATACATAAAAAATAACTCAATTGATATTTTTTTTTATTTGCAAAAGAATATTTCAAAAAATGCAAAAGCAGATGCCAATTAAATACAATTTAAAAAAATTTTCGTTTTATTTTTATTATATTTTGTACGAAAACGAATAAAATTTTTTTATCGTTCATATGAAATTATATATTTTCTAGAAATAAAATGTTCGTCTGCGATAAAATTAAATATCAATTAAAAAATTGAATAATTCTAAAAATAAATGTCTGTCTATGAGAATTTGATAACTCTTTGCATTACAAACAAACATGAATTATTTCAAATTTACAGTGGAGACCGTTATAAATACTCTTGTGACTCGTTGTATTATATTATACATAAGTGCATACATAAGAGACATTTATGTACACATATAAAAACGAATTGGATAACAAAGCCTCGTTGAAGAAGAATAACCAAAAGAAGAATGCAAACGTGCACTCCAATTCTCTATAAATCTCACTTTAGAAAAACAATGAGAAAATTCATGCGCGAATTCCAAGCATAACTTTGTAATACCGTTTATAAAAAATTCACTGAACCGTGCGTTTAAGCTTTACGAGCATTGGTTAAATTTTTATCTTCTTTTTTTTCTTTTTTGACCACATTGACATGTTCCGGACACGTGAAAATGTAGAAAGAGAAAAATTGAAAGAGAGAGAAAGAGACAGGAAGAAACAGAGGGAAGAAAGGAAAAGAAAATATAGATAAGAACACAAGAGAATGCCAAAAAAAAAAAAAAATAGAGAAAAAACCATGTCTCTATGGGTAAAGAACATTTGTATGAGCAAACCATTGTCTTCTTTCTTTCTCTCTCTCTCTTTCTATGGATATACCTATTCAAATTGAAAGCGAACAGCAAAGAGCAAAAGGGATACAGGAAAATAACGCAATAGCCACGACCGGTTGCTATTTCAAAAGCATTCCATGTGTGTTACCTGATGTACATACTCGATATAACTTTGATCAACGGTATCGGATAATCTATACCTCCTCACATTTTCTTACACATGTGCATTGATACCTAATACTTTATAATACTATATTAATTGCATAAAGAAAAATCGTACATTCGATATCTGATATGATAAACACCAAACAAACAAGTAAAAAATTCTATTTCAATTTCGACTTTAAGCAAATTTGAGATACCTTTTTTTTATTAGAACGATTCGATCTTTTTGTTTTTCAATCAAAAATTCGATAAAATGAATTAATGTGAACACAAATTTTTATTTGTTACTGATATATATCGATAATGCAAAATAAATCCAAAAAGTACGAGTTTGGATACTTTTACTAATTTTATTACTTATTAAATGTTTTTTATATAGTAAAAAAAAAAAAAAAAAAAATATTACACAATTTTTAGAACGTACAATATTACCCTAATGATATTTATTTTTTCTCCACGACAAACACGCGAGGTCTTCTCTTTTATTTGATTATACATCCCATCCAATTTCTTTATCTTTTTTCCGACTTTCATTTGGATGGAGTCTTGTCAAGTGGCATAAGCAAAATACACCAAGTCATAGCGCGCGCATCTCAACGTTACGTGCAACTTTTGCACGTGTTGCGCTTTTCCATACCCTGCACACCTATGTAAATTCAAATTAACATCGTAGACACTCAAGATTGGATTTTCGCGTATAATGGAATTTTACGTGCGCGTTAAAACGGACTCCATCCCCATTTTCACTATAATATCGTATAATTATTTCTCTTTCTCTTTCTCTCTCTCTTATATATATATTCATCTCTATTTTATTTGAAATAATTTTCAAAGTATTTTCTACTGAGGTAAGTGCGCGTTATCATTATAATGATATATAATTACTCAATGAACACAGAACGTTATGACAACATTTAACAATTTTTATTATTAAAAATGTACTATAATAATAAAGTTTCATTATATTACTATATCCCAACGAATATTTATATTTTGATTTTTAATGACTACGTTTTAATACCACTCTACGGATATTTTAAACGACGATAGACATTTTGGTTTTTTTATCAATGAATTTCTTTTTATCTTTGTTTATCGTACGAAAATTGTAACCAGTAAAACGATAATATTCACATCCATGCGTACTCTATGGAATTCGCAAAAATAGCCTCTTCCAGTGACAGGATATGTCAAGGCATACGAGTACGAGATACTGCGTAGTCATATAAAAATGTTATTTCGGTTACGCGATTTGTGAATTTACGTGCTTTGCATAAATATTCTCCGACCGTATCATGCCCTACTAAATTTCGTTATACACGGTTGGTTCTTTCATATATTTCACGGATAAATATAAAGCATCCTTTTGCTCCCTTCTCTCTCTATTTCCCTTCTCTCCTCCCCCCTCCCTATTTTCCCTATCATTTATTATTTATGTATATATAAAACAACGTAATATAAAGTAAATTAAGAAATAATCTTATACTTTTGTTCTTAAACATTCATTGAAAATAATTCATAAAAATGTAATTAAGAAAATATAATTTTAACGAGTAATATTAATAATACGTGCAAAGTAATCATTACAATTCACCGTAACAAACGTAATTATCATACAATTTATCGCTTATCTTGATCGTTTATTATTTCTTTATTACATTGAAATGGATTTAATTACAATTCTTCCAATCGATAATTTAAACGATGCATCATTAATACTCTGTTACAATGCGCTATGCGTTGTATACATATTTACAATACATACGTGATTCAAATACTCGATATGAACGACCCGTTATAAACTTGGCTTTATCTCGAACTCTAAAAAAAAATGAATCACAGGTTGTTCATTTTGGCATTAACAGAAATAAAAATAAAAAAAAAATAGTCCACTTTTTGATACTATTCCTCGTTTAATATAGATCCTATAAGAGAGAAAGAGACATAAGGTAGAACAAAAAGCATATATCAGTAAGAGAAAGGAAGAGAGAAACTAATTGTGAGAGAAGGAATCGAGTCGGCAAACGATACTCAAGGGAAAGAAAGCCCGTTACTCGGCAAAATGGCATGAGTTTGGCTCGGTCAGTCATTCAAGTGTTCCCGAGGATCTCATTCAGGTTAAGATTTTAAACTGAACAGCCAGCCAACTAGCTAACGCAAGTCGTTTCCCTTAAAATGAACCCAAAAAAAAAAACATCTGTTCAAAAGGCTCACAAATACCCTATCGAATCTTTGAATAATTTTCTAATATAGAAATAGATTTGAACAAATTTCATTTGCTAGCTGAAACATTAAGTAATATATTTGTGTTAATTAATTGATATATAAATGAAAATGTAGATGAAAATAATATATGAAAAATAAATGAAAACAATCACAAAGAGAGAACACAAGTATCAATTTTGTTAATGTATAACATTACTATGTTAATTATTACAAATTACTCTAATTAGAATACATATTATAAAAAAGAAAAAAGGGATTTGTTTGTTTTAATAAAAATATTGAAAAAAGAGAAAGTGAGTCTCGTTGGCGAGGAGAATGCACTTTAGCAAAATGTTCTTCTTTTGCTCTAACAAACAAACACAAAACAAAAAGAAGAAATAGGAAAAAGAGAAGAATTCGTTTCTCGTATTGAGGGTTAAAAGCGTTCTCCGACGTGCTACAAGCACCGAAACGGACAGTGAAATGACGCGAACCTCCACCCTGGTCAGCCGATTCGTATTTTATTCGAGTTTCCTACTCCTTCTCTATCTCCCTCTCACCCTTTTTCCTTCTTTTGTTTCACAGGTCAACCGCGAACCGTCACATACAGTACAAATACACACACGCACATACATACATACGCATACGCATAACAGGCAAGGGATAGAGACAGACACACGTTCACATATATTATACATTATACATTATACATTACATTTCCACATAGAGAAAATACACTTTTCCATAGTGAAAAAGAACTCTTTTGAAAGTTCTCCAATGGCGTTACAGTCTAACAATAAATAGATAGAGCTTACTACGCTTTATATCCACTTTCTCTTTGACATTTGCTTCCACGAATATAACATAACCGAGTCATGTGTCCTTTCGCATCAGTTATCCTCTTCTGCCGAAAGAAAAGAAAGGCAAAAATATAAAAGAAGACAGGTTGTAAAAGAGAAAGAGAAAGAGAAAGGTGACGGCTATGACTATGTCTGACTCGCGCTTGATATTTCCACTAGAAATTTCTACATTCGCATCGATGAACTTGCTACGTGAACGTGGAGGTACCATTTATGTCATAACCATCCGAACGTTTTCTAGACGAATACTTATGATAGTACACTTAAATGTTATTAGGTTAATTAGGTCGATGAAATGTCTTTCAAAATTTGTTTAACTTATTTTGATCGATCATTTGTCACAAGCTAATATTGATGAATATAAGTTTGGAAAAGTAAACAAGATCAATGAAATTTTATCACAAAGTTTAGGAAGAAAATTTATACAACAATTATCGAACAAATCCTTTGAGCCATTTATTATATCAAAACGATTCGTATAATACCGAGATTAATTAAATAATTAATAATACTTGTTAAACATATAATACAACGAATAAAACTCGTGAACTTACTTAGGCAGTGTCATTAGAAACTTTGCTTTGTCGTTTGGTAAAAAAATTATACAATATAATTTAGCTGTACGTAAAGTTTTTTCTTATATCATTTGCATAACACGTGGTCAACTAATACATTTATTTGGTATATTCAAATAATTGTATATAGTCCAATCTTCCATTTCTATTATTCGAGATCTATCGTTAAAAGCACAAAGGATTTCCGTCTTGAATTTCATGGCGAACCAAAGATTCGCCAGAATCGTTATTGCAAAATACGTCTGTTTGAACATCGATTGTATGGAAGTTCTCCTTTAGAGTTCGTAATCAAAAGGCCATAGCTATTCCACGTCAAAGACAGAAAGACAGGAATAGAGAGAGAGAGAGAATGAGAAAGAGAGATAGAGAATATACGCAGAGTTCTCATTGATCGTACATTTTCAAGCAGCAACTGACAGTAATAGCATCAGAAATGGCAATGGTTTGAGCTTGTTATAAGTGAATTCAAGAAGATATCTAGCTTGTAAAGGAATTTCTAGCACAAGATGGTAGATATGACGCGATGAACTGATAAATCAAATTGCCAGTATCGCGTACTGCTTCGTATCGTCGCACGCATTGTACAAATTAGAACGTCGTAGACATCTTCCCATCTTCGTCTTCGTCTTCTTCCTTCTTATCCTCTCTCATCCTCTTCTTCTATCTATTCTCAACTCATTTCGTATCGTATCCTATCCTATCCCATCCTATCGTCTCGTCTCGTTTAGTCTCGTTTCATTGTAGTATCGGCTGTTCTGTTCAAGTACGCTTAAGACTATGATCTACTATCACTCGAACAATTAAATTCTAATTAAAGGATTAGAAAAGAGCAACTACGATGTAGTAGCTAACTCGTGTTCTATCCACTAACGTTAAATTTCTTCCCCTTTATCGAATTAACTCGTCTTATATTTTATTTGTTAAATTGTTCAGATTCTTGATAGTGAATTTCTTCTTATTATTGTTATTCTCAAATTCATCGCTGAATGAATCTTTTTAAGAGACGTTTCTTTAACAACTATTATTTTTCTTTTTTTTATATATTTTTATATATTTTTTTTTTATATACAAATATTACCTATACTGTAACCATTTATGCAATAACGGGTTTTAAAAACACGAGTACTTGAAGCATGAATTACTCTCATTTTCCTTTTGCAACGTGCTTTCTAGAAATAAAAGAAATTTAACAAAAAAAAAAGAATAAAAAGAGAAAGAAAGGGAGAATTTTTGTTCGGTTGAACTCGATAAAGAAATAAAAAATATAATTGTATTAAGAAGAAATAAAAGAACACATCAAGAAGTAGAAAGAGGATGAAAAAAAAATAAAAAATCATGAAAAGATGGAAAAATGAATGAACCGCAGAGTAAAACAGAACAAGTGGATTTGAATACTTTGAATATTTCCCACTTGTCTCAACGATCTCTCACCTTTACATATTATTTCATTCATCGATTATAATTATTTAAAAAGAATGCTTAAAAATACGTGGGAATCAAACTCGATAATAAAATAAAATAAAATAAAATAAAACAAGTAACCTAAAAGAAAAATATATTAAAGTCAATATATTTCGTTTTTAACACATAATTTCATTAAATTGGGTGTCGTGTTTTTAACAACGGCACCTTACTTATCTCAACATCTCGCAACATTATTCGTTACATGAAACCACAAAGAGAATAAAAGAGAGAAAGTGAGTAAGATATAGTCGAGAAGGTACAATTTGTTAAGATAGGCAGGGAAAACAAAAGGGGGAGGACGTAAAGGGTGAAAGAGAACGACGGCTTGTCTATTATTATCGCACGTGTTCTAACATGCCAGCTTCGCGTTCGTGTTTGCTATCGCTAGACTTCGAGGCAGTTGTCGCATTTCCTAGAAGTTTCTCATGGGCAACGAGTTTGCCGCTTATGCGCGTCAAGTTCATGAGTTAAATAAGCATTCCTCTGACGACATAGAGTGAACGAAATCATTTCGTGAAAGAACATATTTCTCTCGTTTCGTCTTTATTTAAAATAAACTTCCAATCCAATGTTAATACATTTGTAATATATTATTTTAATTAATAGATATTTCAAATCGTGTCTATAAAATTTATCCTAATTGTAACTGAACATAGTACTTAAACACTTCACGGTTGTATCCTAATTTATATACCCAAAATTATAAAGAATTAAAGAATATGTTTAAAATTTCTTTTTATTAACTTTGTATATTCGTAACGATATCATGAAAATACTTTAATTTTACTTCTAAATTATATTTTTTCTATAATATTTCATCAAAAATTGTCATCAATATAAAACAATATATATATATATATATATATATATATTTCTCGTTATAAACTGCATAATAATACGCAAAAATAAAAATATTAAAGTTACTACCTGTATCTTCATTTTGTCTTTATTTTAAAAAGGAAGGATAGTGAGAATATAATTTGAAAAAAAGATCGAAAAGACGGAATGATCTCTCTCTCCCTTCCGTTCGTAAAATGACATAATCGAGTTGTAGATTCACAAAATTTTCTCTCGAAAAGCTCGATTAATTTTATCGCGATCGCTTTCGTGCCGTACCAAGAATTACGAGCTATTGGAACTAGTGACACACTGGAGGCGCCAAGGGTAAACTAACTAACCGAACCGACGTGCTCTCTAATCGAGACCGATACGGCGCGTTTAAACCGATCCTGTTGGACTCGCTCGGCCAAGCAGAAGTTTCCGCGAGTATTCGAAAAGCCCGCCAAATTGTTCACAGTAAAGAGAAGAACGAGAAATTCAATTTTCCGCTCTGCCAAATTACTGGATGTTATAATCGAGTGATTTTCTTTTCATACCTTCAAGAATATCTAAAGGATCTCAAAATATACTAAAAATTCTCTATTTCATTCATTCTTCCATAAATGATATTTAAATAAAATAGAATTAAAAAAAAAAATATAGAAAAAAGTTAATTAAACGGAGTAATATGATAACGAATTTTAAACGGAAATAAAAATAGGAACAAACGTATAAATGAAAAAGGAAAGAAATAAAGTGCAATGTCCGAACGTGTTTCCATCTCTCGTGTGCTTGAAACGAATATTAAAATACATACACGTACGTGTGTATATATGTATATACGTATGAACGTAACTACATACATTGGAGAGTACAAAGCAGATCTGACATAGGAACGAAATAAGCCGGACGCGCTCCTGCTTTTCATCTTAAAATAAACGGATAAACGGATCAAGGAGTTTCTGCGCGTAGGACGTGAATATCCTCCTTTTGAATCAGAATCTGCACTCCTGTTTCCAAGCTTTTACGCTTCGCGCAATGATGTCGAACTCTTTCTATTTTCAACATCTGCGTTGAACTTTAACTTTAATCCATACGTAGAAAGTTAGTCGAATGCATTAATTAATTCATTAAATCACTGTTTATTTTCCATAGTTTATATTATATTCTGTAGATTATTAAAATGAAATTTTCGTTCGAGATAATAATCCGTAATATTCATGATTATTCAATCACAAAATTTACAAAAGAATACATACATAAACGAGTTACAAAATATATTTGAAAAGTATAAATGAAAGAAAAAAAAAGAGAAAGGAAAAGTACAAAAAACATTCCTAACATCATCAACTTTTAAGGATGACGTATTTTCAAGAAGAGAGTGAAAATCTGGTATCCTTTTTTCATGTTTTAACGAGTCATATACTAGATTCGGTAGAAGTTTAAGGGTTCAAAAGCCCTTAAAAGCTTCAAACTTGTAGTGGTTAGAGAAAGAAGCGAGGGAGAATTTCACAACCATAGTAGGTCTTTAAACGAGCGAAAAATCACTCACCTTCTACGAAGACGAAGACGAAGACGACGACGACAACGACAACGACAACGATGATGATAAGAGGGTCTTTTTCTGAACGAGTCCCTATATCATTATATCGTAACGCCTGGTGGAACACGTCGATATATTTTATATATTATGTCCTACGTCGTTGAACATTAAAAATTCAATAAACGATTACCGAATTTTGATTTGTAAATTAAAGAAAATCGTTTTTGACTCTCTCTCGATCTAATTTATATTTGAATGTTAATATTGCAAACAAATTAAATGTGTGGACTATAAATCGTAAAAAACAGGAGTATTCGTATCCTCATTGACAACTTTAAACAATTAATAGTGGCTTGTAAATTAAAAACTTTTTAATTCGTATAAATTTTATTTAAAAAAAAAAAAACAATATTTTATCGTAATAGAAGTATTTATATAAAAGTATAGAGACAGAATCAATTATAAATACCTACTACTTAAAAAATGGTTATTGTATTTTTATTATATTTTATGCCTAGCACGAAAAATTTTATTATCATTTATGTTATATTATTTTCTTTTTTTAATGTTATTTTGCAATCAAAATTTATATCAATTTGAAAATTGAAATAGATAGAGTCTTATATTTACTAATATATTAATTAATATATATTTTTTAATTGTATAATAAAATATATAATACACAATACAGGGATACATACATATATATATATATATATATATATATATATATATATACTATTTTTTTTTAGAATAAATCTTAAGTATTTGATTTTATCAGAGATATGTAAAATATATAATACATATATTAAACGTTACGTCAAATTCAAACTTGATCATCGTACAAATGAATAATCGATATATGCACAAATCGATCTCTCGTAACTGTTCGTAATTAATAACGCGGATTAACAATGAAAGACTCTTATAATCGGATTAAAATACGTGCAGCCAGACATCGTTATTATACACGTTTACCTTTTCAACGCACGCATCATTAATTACTTTGAAAAAGTACACTTGCTTTGTTTTTTTTTCTTACATATTCATAATAATTGAACAAAAGGTATTAATATGTAAGAGATGAGTGTACTGCAATTAAAATACTTCGTTGCACGTTATTCTACGTTATTCAAATGATTAACACGATACTTTAAAGAATAAAATAAAAAAATTTATAAAAGGGTTATAAGGGAAGAATGGTAAGAGAGAAGGGTGAAAGAAGAATGAATAAAAGAAAAAGAGAAAGAACGAGAAAGTATATGTAGCAAAAAGGATTAACCGGATTAGCAACAATCGAAAGGGCCTGTAGGGTCGTCTACAGTCGTTTAGACACCCGTTTGGCAACCTTTAAGCCCTAGACACGATAGGTACATACCACTGCACCGTCTCTACCATCACCACAACCACTACTATACACCCTTCACACTCTATGCCCTTTCCTCATCCTACTTTACCACACGCTCATCCCTATTCACCCTTCTCTCGTTATTCTCGCTACAATGGTCCCAGTCAAACTCTACTAAAACTATATAAACGTATCTGACGAATATCATTCTACTATTAATACCAGTTACTATTTAAATAATTATAATCTATCCAATAAATTATTCTTATTTTGATTTTATTAATTTATCTCTGTACAATATTTAATTATTATTGAAATAATTTAATTGAAACTTTATCTAAAGTAAAATTTCGAAATAATTCATAATAGTTGATTATTTAATTAATTATAAAATATTTCAATGTTTAAAAAGAATATAAATATAGTATACAATAATTTAGTACACAGTGTACATTAATTTGGAAATTCTTCTTCAATGTACTTGTTAGATGCCTCGCGTGTTGTTCGTTCGTTAGTCAAATCTTCCCTCTATTCTCTTTTCTAGAAAAGAGCACACGTTGAAGTATATGTAGTACTCGACTGTACTCACAAAGCACTTCTCCGAAACACTTCTGGCTGATTTTGCACAGCCACAGACAACGTACGCCCTATCAGCGTTGAAACCAAGCTCTAAGAAAGTTAGCTCTTCCTGAAGAACCGAGACGTATCATGTACACTGTTCTATTCTCATCACCATCATCGTGTTCTTCTTTTTCTCCTTCTTTTTCTCCTTTTTTTTTTCTTCCTTCAGACAATCATTTTCTTTGTTTTTTTTTTTTTTTATTTTTAAACGGCCTTCAGCTATCATCAACCCCCGAGACAATTTAATTCTTGACAACGACTATAGAAAATCTTGGCTCGTTTAATCCATCGACTTTGTGATTTATGAGGCACAAGAACAGAGAAGTTTAATCTACCTAAGTAACGTTCAGTAATACGAGACTTCGAATTAAATGTTATAAGACAACAGTTTATATAACAATCATGGACTTGCACTTTTCAAATGAAACAACTATATTCTCATAATAAAAATTGGACAAATCAATTTACTAGAAAGATTTGATCAAAATAATATGTTTTATAAATTAAACGTTGAAATTTTCTCTATCACAATGATCAACGACTGTACAAATGCCTCGTTGAAATATTTTACAATACTTTGACACGTTTAATCGAGAAACAAAAAAATTCTACTGAAATTCCATCTCTTTCTCTTTTTTCCTTGCATTTGAGTATTACGTTCATCTAAGGTCTCACCATGCTACAATACTTTTTAGTGTCAAACTGGTTCGTTAAATGTTGAGAATTTTTTGGTGAGGTCATTTCGAATAAAATTTTATCTCTCTCTATTCCTAAAACTTCTCCGAAAAGAGTCTTATCTCTGTTTTAACAGGAAAAAGTTCGATGAAAATATCAACGAGAAAATCTTGTTGCGATATATCGATCAAATAAATATCGTTTAATTATCTTACGTAACAGAGGAAGACCGATTTTGTTGTTTTTTTTCTAAATCTTTTGATTTTTTTTCGTAATTAATCATTGTATATATACATATTCGAAACATAAACTCGTTTTCATATTTTCGCAGGCGTAAGCCAAAATTTCTCTTGGGTTTTCTCCCATAAATAGCAGCCTTCGTATGATATTGTATGATATAATACGCACCGAGCTCGTGAAACTCCAGAGTTAGCGTCTGCAAATTCAACGAACGCCATTGTGACGATTCAGCAGCGTAGTTATGAGAAGTCCTAGGATTTTGTAGTTTTGAAATGCGCCAGAGACGCGAAGAATAAGTCGAGGAAACGATAAAGTGAAGTTAGTCTAACTTCGGTCAGAATCGTTGTTAACAATTAAGGAGCAATGGAAATTTCTGAACAGTTAATCAGCCATCATCATTTTTCTCACATTCAATTCTTTTCAAAGTAATACATATATACACGAGAACTCCTCTAGTTACATTCTAGTTTGATTTAAACGAATTTAAACGGACTCAAACAATTTGTCAAGAACGTATTTTTCGTTCTGGGACGGACGAGAAAACTAAATGTAAAAGAAAAAGAAGTAATCGTACAAGCAGCAAGAATTTTCGAATAAAATGTCGCTATCTCAGCTGACATTTAGTAGAAACGATTTTCTTCCTATCAAAGTACCGTTCCAACTTGTTTTTTAACTTATTCTTAACAATCCTAGACAATTTTCCCTTTACTGTCGTCACATCACTCTAGCAAAATAGAATTCCTTTTTGTAAAAGCTTTTAGCATCAAATTCATTTGAATACAACCGGTCAAAGTAATCTGCTACGTAGATAACGAAATGGCGCGTTTAAAATTGCAATGATCGTTTTGATTCGAGATTGTTCTCGACCCTACTCTCTCTCTTTCTCGTTTTATCCTTTGTACACCTCTCTTTCTCGACAAATTTTCAACCTAGTTTCATAGTCCTCTCCCTTTCTCCCTATCCCTATCCCTCTGTATTTCTCTTTCTCTTTCTCTCTACATCTCCGATTACTACGACAAACCCACATTCGTCCTACCCTCTCATTTCGTTTTGGCGATCCCGCGGAATGTCCGCAATTAAACCGACCTTTAGCTTACCCGCTTTCCAGCTGATACTGTTTTATAACGAACTCCTTCTACGCTCGGACGTACATATTTTCGGCGAAAATGGGGAGTATATTCTACGCTTTTCGACTACGTTTTACTCCCCTTTTTTTATGGAAATTAATACGAGCAAATATAATTTATCGCGATTACAATCTGATGATTTACTTAAATTCGTATTTTCTGTTATTGAGAGAGTCTAAAAATACAAAAAAGTGAATAATATCACAGGTAAAACAAAATATTAGTATTTTCATTATGACTTATTGTTAAAATAAATATATTTAATCAATGACATTTAATTGCCGTCATTTTCATTGTTAAATAGTCTAAAATGTAAATTAAGAACCAATACTATAACCATAGAAATTGAAAGGTTTTAATGAACAAAATTTCCCAATACTTTTTATGTACACATGTATATTCAAATTTTATAATAAATTCTTCGAAATAAAATAAAAGATCCCATTTTTCATTTTATAAGAATGTTAATTGAATAACGTCCAATGTAACATTTGAACACAAAAACATAAATTTTCTATTGAAATATTATTACTTTAACAAATCGAAACTCGTAGAATATTATATTCCTTTGCCGATATAGAAACAATACATTATTTTTCACAATTGAATATTACTAATGTAAAATGATCTGAAAGAGTAATAAAATACGCATAGATTTGTACACATCTACATATACATATAAGATTTATAATGAACTTTATTTTAATGTTATTTATTTAATACTTAATATTGTTTAACGTTTAATAAGGTTTAATTTGATATAATGAAATAGGATAAAATCGTAAGTATCTGTGATCGTGTAAATTAATTATTAATACTCGTCGTGTTTTATGTTACTTTAAATGTCTTTTTTTCGTTTATACGAGTCAGAAAACACTGCCTCCCTGTTCACTCTCGTATTTTCTCTCACCCTCACTCACATACATATATACATAAAATTTCATACCTACCGATACGTATGTTCACCTACGTTTATATCGCATAAGGGTAAATTGAATTTATACGCATTCGTTCGCGAAGCCGGCGAAGTAATTTGAAAACGGGTTTACGTTTCCGTAGCGTTTTAATTCCGTCGGGGATTGAAGCAACACCGTTGTACTCGTTTCAACCTGGACAAAATTTTGGGATTACAACGAACTATATCGCGAAAGATCGTTACGCTGCTGATCGCAAATTTATTCTTCGCTCGTGGCAAACGCGACACGAAAGCGATATTTACTTTTGCAAAAAGAATATAATGCTATGACTTTTTAACAAGATCAGATTATTTTTCATTCAAACTGATTATCTTCTTACCATGGGGTAAAACACTCCTTAGGATATTTTCCCTCAAAAGAAACTAGAATCGATTTTTTCGTCATTAGGATCTATCGGTTTTATAATAACGATAATTTATTTTTTGTTTTTTTTTAAATAAATATTTGAAACATATATACACATAATGAATACTTCGAATGTTGTATCCTCAATAGGAATATATAATTAAAAGGTGTAATAACAAATTCATACTGTTTTAATAAGCTATTGGATTTGATGTTAAATTCGTTGGTAACGTTCACGATATTTCTCAACCATGAACAAGAAGTCGAATTTTCGTTAGGTCCTTACGAGGATATGGTATGGTCGATTGTCGACAACGTTGCACAGAGGTAACCGACTTGAAAATTCGATCCGAAAGAGTGGTCGGTACTAATTTTCACCAGAGAACGAAAGAAAGGAATAGAGAGAGAGAGAGAGAGAGAGAAAGAGAATAAAGATGGAGGGAAGAAAAGAGAAAGGGGAAAGATCCTAAAATTCTTGAAGTGATACTCCTGTGTTACATTGGTACGTGCTACCCTTTCTCGACCTCGTTATCCCTTCAAATCGAGATCACCACGTACAAAAAGCTGTCCGCATAATTGGCTTTGGAAGAGAAATGTCGAAGTGAAAGAAATAAATGTATGTATGTGAATGTGTGTGTGTATGTGTGTGCTACCGCGCGTAAGGGCAAACGCATATGTATAATTCTAAGAAGAAAAGAATAATAGATAAAGAGAAAAGAAAAAAGTCAGAAGTTTTATCGTTCTTTGTTAAAAAATTTAAAGCAAATGCTATGCAACGAGCATGCATTCTACTAAACGAAAGAACAATTTTAGAAAGATGCCTAGCGAAGTTTCAAAATTATTCACTCTAATCGTTTCGTCTTACGAAAAGAAAAAAAAAACGAAAACAGAAAAGGGAAAGAAAGAAGAAAAAAAAGAAGAATTTTTTATTCATTATATCTATAACAAAGAAATAGTTTTCCATCTCAAGAAATCGATTTGCTCGATTATTCCATACCGAATGTCTACCAATGTAGACATTTTTCGCTCCTCTATTCTCGAAATGCGCTCGTGACAATTTCTTTCGTCGATGTCATCGTAGCGTAAAATTTTGATGAGCCAAACCGGTCGGATTTCATACGGAATAATCGTACACCCTCTCTCTCTCGCTCTCTCTCTCTCTCTCTCTCTCTCTCTCTCTCTCTCTCTCTCTCTCTCTCTCTCTCTCTCTCTCTACCGTGCGAAGGCTTTGAATCGATAAAATTTCATAGCAATTGTTAAATCTCGTCATCGTCGTCGTGTGCAAACTTATTTATTTATTTTTTTTTTTTACTCTAAAAAAATAAGAATCCATAAGCTTTGTTATATTCTTAGAAAATCGTATTACCACCTACCCAAGAGTTGTGCAATATTTCGCAATTTTTATTCTTTTATTTTTAATTTTTATTATTTGCCTCTTCGGAATATATTAAATAATTTTTCGAACTAAATACCGAACATTCAGCCGTGAAACAGAAATATTTTCATCTAAAGAAATCCGATAAATTTCTTTTTTTTTTTTTTTCATCGAGTTGGATAACATTTTGTGCGTAAAAATCACATGAGAGTTAATTCAACGATGTGGTTAAAAATGAAATCGATAAAACGTTTCAAGCAGACGTATATAAGCTTTATCGTGGCCAATAGAGTAAGTACAGTTATTCCCAATTTCCCATAGAACAAATTGTCCTCTCGACTCGAAGAATCCTCTCTGTTATATTTTCTAAGCGGATTACTAAATGAACATTCGACCCTACTTCGCGAAAGAAGTTTAGCCCTTGTACGCTTTTTGAACGTCTTTTCTCTCCTTCCTTTTTTTTTATTTTTCCTTCTCTTTCACACACATACATACACACACTACTTCTCTTTCTCTCTTTAACGTTACCTAGCCAAGAATGAAAAAAGTTACGTCACGTCTATGCCTTAGACTTGATTCGATTTCGATATCCTCCTGATTTCCCATAGGAATTTATTGGCATGGGCGTATCCCGAAAGTCAGTAACGGAAAGGAAAAGCAACGTATGCTATGAAATCACCCTAGTAGTCCTCTTTCCGAGCTCCCCACATTTCTGCACTTAGGGATTCAATGCCGGAAACGAGTCGGAACCGCTCCGATTTACGTTAAAGTTTGAGCTAGCATCAAGAAGCTTTGCCAAACGACTAGGACAAACGAATTTGTGCGATTGTTAAAGTTAATCACGCGACGACTAGGAGGATTCAAAGCTTAAATTGTTAATTCTCCCTTTTGCTACCTTTTCTTTTATCTTCTCAAAACGAGTCGAGCATTACTCGTTTCACGTAACCATCCGCCAAATTAACCTTTGTCTATTTTCGGACTTTGTCATTCTCTTACGATTACTCCTTTCTCTGAAACTACTTTTAAACATTTTACCAAACCATTCGAACATCTCAAATTAACGATTATCAAGCTTAAAAAATTCCTTCAAATTTAAATCTATATTAAAGAAGAGAACAAAAAAAAGAAACAAAAAATAACGAAAAGAAATTGAAGAAAACGTTCGAAATTTGGTGAAAATTTGATTTAAGAAAATTAATCAATGCTCGATAACAACACGGAATCGGTTCGCGTTTGATTTGCATTAATTAAAGGTTAAAGTTTCTATTTCAATTTCAAATATCACGGATCGTCCTTTAGCGCATAGCAATGTAGAAAAGGAAAATTGTGCTCTCGGCTGAACGTAAAACGATAATACCACTTGGCTTGCCTTACCGATGATCCGTATTTCCATAATTCACTCCGCAACTTAATTTCCGCCGTCTTAACGTTCGCTGAGGGCAGACAGCAACCCGTCTCCTCCTCCTTCTCAACCCTCCTCCTCATCCTCCTCCTCTTCCTTCTCTGTCCCTTTCTTCTTCTATTCTTCCTTGTCGTACGATATTGAATACTAAATGTTCACTTGATAAAATTGTTATTAAGCCTTTACGTGTTTAATAAGTTTGTTCATTATTTAGATGTATATACTTATGTATATGTAATTAACGAGTTAGTCGTTCATCTTACAACTCTAAAACAATATAATAAGCAAGTACACAATACAAGTTAGTTTCTGAATGCAAGAAATAACTTGGAAACTTTATATGTTAAAATATGTATTTTTCATTTGAATTTCGTAGAAATAACTTGGAAACTTCGTATGTTTAAAATGTTTACGTTTTGTTTGAATTTCGTAAAAATTACTTGAACAAATTTTTACAAAATTCAAAAAATAAATTTAAAAATAAACAAATGATTAATATAAAAGCAATTATACTAATGATGGTAATAAGAAAATTATACTGATGAGAGTAATAAGAGAAAAACGGTAAAGTAACGTAAAATAGAACGTAGCAATCTATATTCCCATAATTTTAGGGAAAGAGCTATGAAAATGGTATTTTGAACCAATCTACCTGTGAAACAAAATACTGAAATATTTTATTAATGATAATAAGCATTCTCCAAATAGCATAAAGGGAACGAAGTCGACATTTTGGCGCGCTATTTGAATTCAAACACGGATTTATATCCTCTCGCTAACAAACGTTCTTTTGTATGCGATCGCATTATTAACATTCACGCTTACAACTCTCTCTCTCTCTCTCTCTCTCTCTCTCTCTTTCTCTCTATGTATTGCACATTTCATATATACATATATATATATATATATATAGCAAGACACAGACATATTTTATCAGAAACGAGAACAATCCGCAATAGTTGCAAATAGATGCTCGTCGTTCATTATAACCACTCTTCTCTCTTCTATTCTCTCTCTTTCTCTCGATAGCCGAATTCTACTGACAGTAACGAGCGAATTTTAGTGGAAAACGCTCGAAAACATATTGCTCATTCTTCAACCTTCTCTGTCTCTATTTTTTTTGTTTTCCCTATTTTTTTTATTCCTCTCTCTCTCTCTCTCTCTCTCTCTCTCTTTCAGTATTTTGAAAAAGTGCCAAAATCAACGCTTGTACTAAAAAAAAGCCTCGATTTATCATTCCGATAGAATTAACGCGGAGACCTTTTGGACGATCGAGAATCAATCGTGCTCACACTTTTACGATAACAGATTGGATGCTAGATGATAAAATAAAATTTGTCTATATCTATTGTGTACGTAAGTACTTTTCGTATGTACATACACGTTTATGCTGTTAAAAGTATGCACTTATAATGTCGTCGATTAATCACCGTATTTTAAATTCTATTAAAAAAGAAAAAAATATATTAAGAAAAATTGATTAAAAAAATTGAACCTTCGTTTATTATCAAAAATGGTTTAGATAATATCGATACATAGTTTTTATCAATAACATAATCACATAAAGAATTGAATCATTAGCATTTACTTATTTACAATTGATAGAATAAAAGATCTCAAATATATTTTACCATCAAGTAAAAATTTTCTAAGGAAGGAAATAACATTCTGTGAATTTACAAAAGAATAGAAAAGAAAAAATAATAATCGAATAGAAAAGTGCAATTGATTGTCCCTTCAGCTTCTTCTTCTTCTTCTTCTTCACCTTTTGCTATTTGCTGTATTCTTTCTCCAGGGTTCGATTTTATTCACCTCGCGTCGCGTTCTCTTTTTTAAAATCTATATATAAACATAATATATATCTCAGTACGTCAGCAAATTGCTAAACCATTATTGAATCTCATTTAGAGGAGAATCAGAATCGAGGAGACCTCCAGCTGGGTCATTAGCATAGGATATTACTTCGATACCACGAAGTAGAGTAGACTAGATAGATAGAATGAGAAAGAGAGAGAGTGAGAGAGAGAGAGAGAGGGAAAGTGGAAGAGAGAATAGAACTCGAGTGAACTTAAAGCTCACTCGAAGCAGTGGCCATTGTTCGAATGAGAAGTGATATTCGCATTACTGTACACCGAAACTAGCGGTTTCAAACTGTTTATTCCATCTTCGAAGAGAAACTGATTGCTTTTCCGATATTGATTTCAGATATTTCATTAATCACAAATAAACGTCCCACGCGTATAAATGACAATAAAGATGAAAGAATTCGGGAAAGGGAGACAGTAGAAAATAGTATAAATAGTCGTACGCGTTCTCATTTTCTTATTAAATGAATCATATGCTATAATTTTACCTGGTACACAAGTATAAAAATGATAAAAGATGTAAATACCAATGATATTGTTGTTTTATCGCATGAACCTGATGATCATCAAAAAATTACAGATTTTTCACCTTTATTTGATACAATACTATGAACAGTATAATGTGTTCTCTTTATTTTTCATTAATTTTCACACCAATCGACTCAAAAATTCATACTATCTCTCTTTCTCTTTCTTTCTTTATTTTTATATACTCATTCGATAGAAGAAATACAAAATTATAACATAGAAAATACCAACGATAATTTCGTTTCGATGTTTCATAGATATAAGTCAATTTTCATGGGAAGGGGAATGAGATAAATAAAAAAGTATTGTTGACTTACTGGGAAAAATCCAGGTAGACAAGAGAGCACCTAGTGGAGGAGAGAAAGGGTCGACACACGACGTGCGCGAGGTTACGGACAATATTGTTGCACGTTCGGCCAATATTTGCGAAAAGTGTGTTGATGTACATACATACGAATGCTTCCAGCTGCGGTGTATACGCTATTTCCATGTAAATACGAAACGACGCGTTTGCACGACGCGTTATAATATTTAATTCGTTATTACAAAGTTTACATTACGGTCCGAACGGAAGGCAGGTAGATAGGATAGGATAGAGAGAGAGGGGGAAGGGAGGAAAGGGAGCAAAAAACGCGAACATGATCAATCGAATATGCTGAGTGTCACGCACGAGAGCGTGACGTGTCGAAGAAACTTGCGTGTACTTTACTGATTGAAAAGAGCTGCTACTGCTGCTTCATGTGACGTAAATTTATCTCGGACTGTTCATCGATTTCGAAACGTTAATCGAATCACGCTTCTTGTTATCAACGATCCAAAGATAGTAAAGGATCGGTAAAAAAAAAAAGCTGCGAACGAGGATATACTCGATCGAATCGAAAATACGTTTCGATGATAATACTTCAAGCTTGTTTGTACGATCGATTCAAACGGTTACGATCTTTTATAAAATCAAAGTTTAACTCTAACGAGTCGTAAATTTTTCCTCTCCAAAAAATAATCTTTATCCGATAAACTACTCGTTAAAACTCTACTTTTCAAGGAAGAAAACTACAAATTGCACTCCTAAACGAAAAGTACACACACCATTATGGCAACGACGATAAGCCAAATTGATGCTAAATCAAGCCAAATAATTCGAAAACTACTGTACTTCTTTACTCATCCCTCCTTTCGTTTTATACATCGAGTAACGACGAGTCTCTATATAACATACTTAAAATTCAAAAATTTATAATCGATACATTTTAATAATTATGAAACAACTTTTTTGTTTACCAAGGAGCAAAATTGCGTTCCTATTACGTAAATAAATTCTAAACAAGCTTCTACAAATGTCAAGCTGTTTTCTCGTTACATGACAAAAAAAAAATGAGATGGAGTTAAAAGTAAAGAAAAATAAAATAAATATGGCAGATAAAAGTTATGTACTAAAATTTATCATGAAATTTTAATAACTCGATACACGTTTTAACTTTTACGTGCAATATAGATCTAACTTACCAACCATTTAACTGTAACTTTCACAACGAAGAATCAAACGATAAAATGAAAACAAATTTCTTTCGAAATTTGAATTGAAAGCATTTTTTTTTCTCCAACATCCGTCTTTTTCACTGTACCAATAAATATTGTACCGACCAAAAGAAAATATTATTCATTACTGAAATGTTATTCACGAAACGACTAATTATTTTAAAGAATATTCCTCAAAAAAAAATATCTCGTTCTTTCTTTTCTTCTCTCCTTTTCTGTCTCGAAAGACCACGATCGGAAAATCTAAATAAGATAGATTGATGAAAGAACACAATAGAGAATCACGCTACATTAAACTTCATTCCGATTCTTCTTCTTCATCGGACATTATATGAAATAACAAAGTTTTATTCAAATATCAAAATTGATGATAAACGTTTTAACAAGTAAAAAAAAAATTCTATCTATCCTTGTAAAAAAAACCCTTAATACCTTGCGCTTCATAACTCAATGAATAGGAATGAATCTTATTATCTATCGAAATATTTTAATATTAAATAAGAAACATAAAATAAAATATCTTATACATTGTTACCGGGCCGAAATTATTTTACCGTCTAACAAAATAATCATAAAAAGTTGATTTAATTAAATGCATACCATATCAAATTATTTCTTATTATCAATATTTGTACATAGCATCAATCGTTCGTTCCAAAAATTGTCTAATATTAAATCTGTAAGTTTTGTTTTCTTATTTTTTCGTTAGTCGTTTTTAACGAAACCTATTTAATTTCATAATTTCATTATGAAAATAAATAAAAAATCGACAATTTACTTTTCTATCATTTATTCTGAAAATTGTGAAATTTGTGTACGTTAAAAAATTATTTTGACCGATAGTATATTCAAACAAGTTTATAAAAGTAAGTTGGAAAAAAAAGGATGTAACATTTTGTTCGTTTGTTACCCTGTTTTCAAAAAAAAATGTGTCTGAAAATATCTATATACATATTGTAACATTGTTAAACTTTACGAGCATCCATCTCTCCTTCTCTCTCTTTCTCTCATTCTACTACGGAAATGTATATTGAGATTATAAAGAAACCTCAAATGGTTATTTCCGAAAGTAGATACGCGTGAAAAAGAAACGCAAATGGATATAGTAAAAAGTTCTCCTATTCTTCGCACCTTTTCGGTCCACTTTAATAACCGAAAGTACGTATTCTCCGTATTACGAGTAAAAGAAACTTTTTTCGAATGATACTACGGTATGAAAAAGTCTGTACAATGATCGCGTTATGACAGGAAATTTTACTTTAACATTTGTATTTTTAACAAAATTAATGTATAATATTATGCGCTTACTTTAACAATTTCATTAAAATAATTTAATGTATTTGATTATCAATCTTGCAAATAATATACTTTAAAAACTTATTTTATATTTTTCTGGTTATTTTTAATAATAAAATAACTTTATTCATCCGTAAGATTCTTTTATACAAAAATATTATATTTTCTTCTATTTCTACACGCTCGTATGAATGTTAATTTTAATTATTTACAACAACAAGAAACTAAATCTATCTTTTATAAATAAATACGAAAAACACAACAAAATCGTATCGGACAATATTCGATGATGAACAATTATTGACAATTAATAATCACTAATTTTACTTGTTATTCAGTTATTTGATTGATTAAATTAATAATGACTTTTAACGATTTATCCATGCCAATCAATCATATCACAGTTTTAATCAATTGCTGTCACTTAACAACGCTCATAATTTGAAATGTAAGAAAAGAGATAAAGAGAGAGAGAGAGAAGAATTATATAAAATACATAAAAAAAAAAAACAGAAAATTCATTAAAATGACAAAGAGGGTATCTATATACAAGCAATTAGTACTTTTTTTAACTATATATCAATTAGGAAATAAAGATGCATTTTCATATTCTATTGTACAAAAAAAAAAATAATAAAAAAAAAAAAAGAAAAACAAGAGACAATTATAACACATCATTGTCGAAAGACACCTTATCCGAGAGTCCATTAACTAGGTTTCATTACGCTCGGCTGAATTTGCATTCGCTTCGCTCAGCGAACAAATAACAAACGATTTCACGCTCGACATACGCACGTAAGCCACCATTGCTCTTTGACATTTGTTAATTTTGATAATTTCTATGAAAGTATTTAAATTTTTTAATTAGATACCAATGGTAAAGTGAATAATTATGAATAAGAGAGACAGATTCAATATATATATATATATATAGAAAAATGAAAGAATAACGAATGAGCGAATAAGCAAGTAAGAGAATGAAAGAGAAAGAAAGAACAAGAAAGAAAGAAAGAATGAGTTCGTGCTTTCAACGCTTACAACGAGAGCTTTCAAAAAGTAACTTTCTACCGGATGTTCAGATCACTCGTTGAACTATCTCTCTCTCTCTCTCTCTCTCTCTCTCTCTCTCTCTCTTCTTTCTTTCTATCTTTTTTTTTTCCATTGCGATCCAGGCAGGATTTTTCCTACGAATGACACAAGCATAGTCCTTTGACCCGCTTCGATTTTCAGCGATGTGATCAAAGCTAGGAGTTTTTTGGCGAATAGAACCAACCAGATGAAGCTTACCTTCCTGTCGAAACGCGTGACTGAACTTGCCTATAGAAGAAGAGAATAACTGAGAGGGTGGTAGTGATGGTGTATGGGTGAAAAGAGGGGGGAGGGGTGCGTCAGAATTGTGTCAGGTTTTCGGAGAATGAGAGGAACCAAACGAAAATGGGAAAGAGAGTGAATTCTTCCACTTGCTGCTACCAACGATCGCACGAGTTGTTAGACTGCGACCGAGCTGTTGGTTTCACGCATCGTCATCCACTAGTCAATTTTCACCTTCTCTCTCTCTATCTCTCTCTCTCACTCTTTCCCTCTTTTTTCGGAAATAATCTTTTGTTACGCAGTACAAACCAACTGTGATTAACGCATAGTCATTCTTTCTAGTATTTCTCGCTTACAAAAGCTACGGAATTTGATTCGACTTTCATTCGAACCAAACGAGATTAGTATCGTTTTGTGCAACTCGATACAGAGACACCAGATCTACGATCCGAAATTTTACGAAGATGAAAAGTATTACCTGGACAAACAAATAATATCTTTGTTTTTTTCTTCTTATAATTTATAGTTCTATGTACGTACTCGTGTACGACTTATCTCGACAATGTTGTATTTTTATCTGTCTGAATTGTAAGAATAAATCGCGTTCGATTTCTATCGAATAAAAATCAATCATTAACTTGTGAATCCATTTTTAAAAATTTATTTCTTCATAAAATATAGATACGTAAAAAATTATTACTATTACGTATCTCAATTTCGTTTCTATATAAGAAATTCGATAGAAGTTTAGACGATTTCGAGAAAACCTGCAAGTGGAAAAGCTGATCATCGTGTCATTTGCGGACGATCGGATAATAGACACACGCGCGTGAGAACGTGCTAATTCCAGACTCGAAAGCACTCGTCGAAGATTAGAGGAGAGCTTTTCGTTTACTCGCTCGGATCAAAAGCGAAACGTTGCGAATTTTGTGGTGTTGGACCTCCACTGAAACTCCTGTGTACCACTTACTCTATCTCTCTCTCTCTCTCTCTCTCTATCTATCTATTTATCTCTACCCCTGTCTATCTCTCTCGAACGTACACCTTGTCGATCTTCCAATTCTAGTTCTCTTAGAGTATATAACCACTGCTGCAGTTACCACGTAATTTTGGTAGCGGCCAACCAGAACGCATTAGACCATCGTACATACTTTCCTCACTCTCTCTCTCTCTCTCTCTCTCTCTCTCTCTCTCTGTATCTCTCTCTCTTTTTCTCACTCCTTCATCTATTCCTCTATCTCCTAACATACTCTTACAATTATATTCCAAATGACTCCGATGCAACCTTTGCGATCTCTCGGAGCAATTATTTCGACACGTACAAGTCAAACTAGTAACAACGAGACACAAGTTCGCCGAACTTCGTTAACATTGCTGCCACTTAGTCGTTGTTAAATGTTCCGTTACAAAAGCCGCACAATCACTTTGCTTGTCTTCTACCTGCATTTCTCCTTTCTCTTTATTCTGACAATATAAAATCTATGATTTAAATGATGATCAAAAGGATTCAACAATTTTCTCTTTTCTACCTTAAAGGATCTCATCAACTTTTTTCTATGGTTATCGAATTCTTTCAAAAAATAATCCTTGATAAACCCGATTAGTATCACTTGAATGATCGCCAATTAACACTCATGGATAATTTTTTAAATTATTCAAGCAGAAAAAACGCTTTTCAAAAAAATTACTATTCTCGAACATATATTACTCTCATAATTGTAAAATGTAGCTAACTACTGTATAAGTCAGATAACTGTAAATTATTGATATGAATTTAACTCGTGAAAATTTTTACATCTCTTTCTTTTCACTTTGAGAATCGTTTCCTTTCGATAAAATCTACGATTTTATTCTCCTACATTTTTCAATTATTAATAAATAACGATGATAATAATCCGAGCATGCAATCATAGAATTTAGAAATAATTAAAATTAACAAAAAATATTGTTAATTAGAAATGAATGAAAATCAAGTTGGAAAAGTGTCGATGAATTTTTATATCGTTTTTCTTTTTTCTCTTTTAATTTTTCTTTTTTTTCCTTTTCAAGTTTTTACACGTACCATGAATTTAATAAAAGCTCGCTTTAATTATATCCCGTTTCTCTCCTTTCTGTCTCGTCTCTCTATCCGCTTTGATAGTATGTAAGTGTTTTTCTCTAGTATAAACGAGCTTGACGTCTTCTGTAATTACCTTGGATGCAGTGCATGAATTTATTCTTCCTCGGTACCCGATGAATTCACTGAGGATTACGGAAAGATAAATATTCAGTTATGCATAACAGGCGGAACAGGATGAAGCCCACGGTACCACCAACGATTTCCACTCTGTCGAGATTATTTTTCGTGGAAAAACTTGTCATTCTTAACGCTTGTGCACATTACTCAAAACAGGCACGAATTTAATCGAACGACTTACATGATTTTAATCAATTTATGTCGAATTTCGAGAATAATATTTGAAATATACAACTTTCAATCACGTTTTGAACGATAAAATGTTTATTCAACAAGAATAAGAAAATATTTCAACGCTTATACAATCAGTGTCTAAAAAATAGATATGTGTTGTATGCTTTCGTTCATTTTTTATCGATCACGAAATACGAGAGATTTTTCCAGCGTCAAAAATTTCGCTGACTTTCTGGCTTTCTCAATTCAAAAACTGCCACGTCACAAATAGAAAGAAATAGAAAAATAAAGGAATACACAGCCCGTGGAAATGATTTTTTATTTTACATATCGGCTGGAAATGTAAAATAAAAGGAAAGAATAATCGGACGTTCGATGACCTATTGAAGTAGACCAGGTTACGATCCAATTAACCTGAGAGCATTTAAATAACACACACACACACACACACACATATATATATATATATAATATATATATATTACTAAATGTATATTCACATAGATTCAATATACACAACATACATGGGTTTTCGTGCTTGCATATCTCCAACCGAGTTCACATATTTATCCTCACAAATCGTTACCCGTTAAATGCGAGTTTTGCGAGTAATTCAACGTAGCATGTTACGTAATATATATATATATACGAAATAAATACAGAGAGAGAGAGAGCGAGAAAGGTGATGTTTAATGATTTTAGTAGATGAGAGTGAAATTTTTGAACAAAATTACCGGCCATACGATGTCACGTCATAGACCACCGGAAAGCTTGTCACGCCTCTCACTGTTCATCCGTACGGCATGTAAATCATATTGCGCGTGATGTGCAACTGCAAGTAAGGCACGATGAAAGAAAATCAATGCACTGGGGTTGTCCTTGTAGATTTTATAATGTATGTAGAAAAAAGAAAGGAAAATAAGAAGAAGAAAGAGAATAATTATTAGATATTAAAAGAATTAAGACAATTGATAATATGTTTGTAGAACAGAAACGAAACTTATTTCTTCATAAGTTATTTTATCTCCCATTAAAATAAACAGAAATTTTTCATCTATAAAAGAAAAATCAAAATATATAATAATTCACATTGTCCCAGAGACTTGTCGATAACCCTCGTTTGAAAAATTCAATCAACTTGTCGATAGCTCGTCCGGAAAATTCAATTGATTTCGAAGAAACGAATGTTTCATTTTGCATTTCCAAAGTCTTTTCCAGAAATCGACATTTCTTTTCGGATGAAAAAGTTAATCGAAAAAGGTGAAATGTGTTTCGTTTATCGAATAAGAATATTCTTTAAGATCTTATATACGAATAGGACTGTGTGAAATATATTCTTTGATTTTCACGAGATTACATTGAAAGCGTTACTATATCATAGAATATTCCTTTTATTAGAAAATTTTGAACAAAGCTTTGATTTCCTAGTCGTAATATATGTATTTATTTCAAATCTCAATGAATGGAACGATTATATCCGTAAAACGAACAACGCAATCGAATACATTCATCAAAGCAAGAATGTACCGAAAGCCAGGAGATTATTACATTATTGCCACGATAGCTGTAATTTCTGTTCCCTTCGCCTACGGCAGCGCAATAATTACAGGTTGCAGTTTCCTGATTGATGAGAAATCGGTCGAAATGTATTAACGTGGCTTCGTGAGGTAATTAACGATTTTCCACGGCTTTCAAATCTACTCACGTCGTTAAATCGTTACTTCTGTCCTAAGATCTTAACAAATCAAAAAAATTCCATAAAAAGTATTCATACTTCTTATACAACATCTGAAGCAAAATTGATATTAAATACTTTCTTAAGAGTCAGGTAAATTTATATATTTTATGTATATTTAAATCTATCAAATATTTTGAATTCTTTTTCTTTTTAACTAGAATGAAAAAATTGACGACATAAAATATTTTCGTCGATAAATATTTACCAATTATACGAATGTAAAAAATTGTACTTTTAATGTTAGCACTGAATGGTGATTTAAAGGATCGATATTTGTTTCAGGAGAGCATCCAGCAGCGATGCAGCACGGTAACACAGCTGCGGGTTCACCAACGTCGAAAACCGTTCTCCTTTTGCTCGCATTTTTCTTAGGCAGACTGAGATAATGTGCGGGCGCATAAATTTTGACAAGTCAGACGATAAAAGGCCTGAAGAAAATAAAACGGAATCATTGGGACTCGATGATCTTTCGTTACTTCTGCAAACAAAACCGATTTTCAAAAATTTGCTAGACGCGAGTTACGAACGATCTTCTTTCCAATTCGCACCAAATTCGTCGTTCGAGTTATTAAATCCCTATGAAGAGCTTCATAAAAAGAGAGAACTGGGAAAGAAGGTTCTTATCAATTTTAAGTGGACATAAAAATAATGCGAGGAATACGACGGATCAACAAACAAAGAAAAAAGTAAAAAATAGTGAAGGTTGGCTAGAAAATACGAGACTACCAAATGTGCCGGTTTATCTTTAATCGATTATCATCAATCGAGAGGAGGTCAAAGTTTAAAGAGAAGGAAAGAGAAAAGTTTATTCGATGAAATCGCGATAGTACTCCGTGGGACGTTAGTTTCTCAACAATAAACGCAATTTATATTCGTTCGCGTTCCTCCTCCCCCTTCTCGTCCACTTAACGACGAACTCATAAATTATTTCTCCGCGAACCAGGATTTTAATTTCGTCGGCGATGAATTGCGTACACGCTCGTTTTGCGTATATATGCGGGGATGTTATATATATGCAATATTCTCATACGTGAAAAAAAAAATACAGGAATGTAAAAACACAGACACGCACATGCATATACACCAAATATAGAAAGATATGTAGTAGAAGCAAAGAGATATACGTTTGCGAGAAAACGTGAAGATCGATCAAAAGAAAACACACATAATATTATAATGATGGCTAACGCGGGTTCTCCGTTATCGTAAGAGAGAGAGAGAGAGTGGGAGAGAGAACTCTACGCAAAACTATAAATCAGAAAAGTGCATAATATAGTGTCGCATGCGCAAACTCATAAATCAGATTAAGCCGTGCATGTAGTCCACACACCACGCAAGTAAGAAGGAAACGTTTGTTACGTAGGATTATCGATTCGCGCGTTCCTTGCTCTACTTGAAAATCGGAACGGTTTTTCTCCTTCTCTATTGTTTTCTTTTCCTTTCTTCTTTTTTTTTATCTTTTTATTTTCTTTCCATCTTCATTTTTCTTACTTTCTCTATCTTCTTTCCGTGCTTTAAGAAGAAACGTTCTCTTTTCACACGGAGAATTCGGTAAGATCGAACGATGACGAGGACGATTACGTTTTCCTTCCAAATTTAAAGGAAAAAAAAGTAGAGAAAGAAGAAGGAGAAGAAGAAGACGAAAATATACGATGGCGCAAGTTTGTAAAAAGATATCTTGAAAAATCTATTAGAAGACGAAATTCTTGACTTGATAAAGTGAACCAAACCTTTTTTTGTTCTTCTTTATTTGCGAAAAACACAACGTGTTCTGTGTAAAGGCATCGACGTTGTGAATTCCTTTCGTCTCGAATGAACAAATTCGTGTTTCGAATGGATCCAGGAAAGAAAAATAAAATAAAAATAAAATCGAGAATGAAATAGAAGAAAATAGGAAAAGGGTTAGACCGATGTAGTATATATATATATATATATATATATATATATATATATATATATATATATATATATATATATATATCGATGTAATGGCATGATATTTTTATTACGGATGAAAATTCTAGATGTGCGAGAAAACTTTCGAAATTTTAATGCGACCGAACTGAATCGCGAATCATTTCGAGGAAGAAAATTGGAACGCGACGGTTGTCAATAAATTTATAAGCATTTCGATATTGGAGAGTCGTACTCGTATATTTTCTGCGTGTGTAAGTACGTATATCTATATGAATATATGTGTATATATATATATACGTACATACATAAAACCCGATGGATTCCACCTGCATATTTTCTTCTTGCACCACCACAATTTGATCTTGGTGTTGGGTTCACGAAAGAAATGGCGATATAAACTCTGACATGAAGCGGTTTAAAATGATTTTCTGTTGGCGTACATCTGCGCAGTTACATGCTGAAGCGAATAACGAAAACGGAAAATAAATCTTTTTTTGAAAATATTTGTCGTTTGATATCTTCCGTTAGAAGAAACTAACTTACCGTACTTACATCGATTCGAAAGAAAAATCAATTGTATCTTTTTTTTTTTTTTTTGAACACGTATCAATGTTGACCCAGTTATAAAGAACACATCTTATCCTTTTTCTCGAGTATAGATATCAAATTTTTATCGATAATACAACAAAATATACAATGATATCAGAGTTATCTTTATCGAGAGAAATCATATTATATATATATGTCCTTTTTCTATAAGTTCAAATTATTAATGTGATACTCTTTGATAAATGGAATATTCGGATACGATTAAAATAATGATACGTAGAATTACGAAGACTGTAAAAGATTGTAATAAATACCCAGAAAGAATGATTGAAAATTATCTGAGTGCTTTTCGCGCCATTCAAGAAGCATTTTTTGCAAGGGTAAAAGTTTTTTATCCATTATCGTTTTCTCTCAGGAAAGCGGAAAAAGTATATTCGAACTTTCGATTAATTTTCTCCAAAGAATATGATTAACGTTCTTTCGAACTGTTTTAAAGTACGCTAAGTAATAAATCTAGTTTCACTTGGGATATCTCGGCCATATCCTCGTAACGAAAATGTGTTAAGAAAAATCATTTTCTCACGTTTGATGGAATACGATAAATATTTGAGTGTTTCACATTAAAATCCTATAACTCGTTTACTACAAACATATATTTCTTTTTCTTTTTGCACATAAAAAGAATGAAGCTTTCATTTGGCACTCGTGAAATGAAATAGACGATTCCATTTTAAAAATATAACCAATATTGTCGATTGCATATCTTAAAAAAACAAAAATAATTATAACTATCGAAAATCGATATGAATCTAAAGAACATCGTGTATATCTACGTTACATATGTACCACTTATTTATCTTTTCACAAATTTTAACTTAAATTCATACATTTTATTTTTATCAAATTATTTTCAATAAATTTCTTTATTCCATTCAATTTTATTCCTAATTTTTAAAAATTCAAGGATAATATAGAGGATTCGAGATATTCAGACCTTTGTTCACAAATTTCAATATCTCGAATAATTTCACGATAACTATTCGCCGATTTATATTGAAACGATGATATTTCTTTAAGAAAGATTGAATTTCGAAGGAAAATGATCGAGAATTTTCAGTCTCAATTTCTAAAATTTTCTCTTTAATGAATATACCTATCATATCTTTGTGAACGATTTTGTTATCCTTACTGGACATTCATATTAAATATCGAATAAAGATGAAATATAAAATAAAACTAGAAAAAAGGGAAGAAAAGATCATATCGAAAAATTCATCCGACCCAGACACGAATAAGATTTTGCTATTACTTATCGTTACGACTAATAATTACTCTTTCAAGAATGTAAACGAATAAAATTATGTTTAAGAAACGAAAATCTTTCACAGTTAGACGTACTTTTTACGATTTCGTATTTTAATAAAAAGAAGAAGAGAAACACGAGGGACGAACAAACTCGTTAATTAAGTTTACGCTCGTTAAAGCAAAAAAAAAAACTATCGTCTCCACGTCGAAACCAAAAACATAGAAATTTTAAACGATGACTGGCTAGAATATTTTTAACGAGTCATATTCTTGACTTAAACGTTTGATACCGAACACGATTCGGAGAAAATCCAAGTTCAAGGGTCGGAACGTTAAAAAATAACTAAAAAAAAAAAAACAAGAAAAAAAAAAAGAAAGGGAGAAAAAGAGAGAAAATTAATTTTCTCGTCGGTGCTTTTACATTCTCTTGGAATTGGAAAACGTATATCCTCGTCCCGTTGTCGGGTAACCATCGTTTCTGTGGATTGAACAATAAAAAGGAAACGGCACTCCTCTGTGGCTTGATCCTTGAACATTTTAATCGTATGTTTCAACGCAAACCAGAACTGTATGTTATATTTGCTTGATCGAATGAAAGACTGCGTTTATCAGGGAGAATGTGAGGGAGAAAATGAAATGAAAATAAAAAAATAAAAATAGCTGCGTCCTCTCCACACTGACCATAGAGAGAGAGAGAGAGAGAGAGAGAGAATAAGAGAAAAAGTATAAATGAATGAACAAGAATGAGAGAGAGAAAGAGAGTGAGCGAGTGAATGATTTGAGATAAACAAAAAATGTTAAGTGTAAACTGAGTGTGTCAAAAAGTATAGGCTAAGAATACCAAAAAAATAAAATAAAATAAAATAAACATAAACATAACGAACAAAAAAAACGACGACAAACGAAGATATCGACGTTGGAGTAGGTAGAATACAATTATCCCTTCAGCAGAATACTTTCTACTACGGTATAAGTGTTAAACGAAATTAACGAAGAAATGAAAAAAAAAATATTAAAAAAAAAAAATATACGAAAAAAAAAACAGAAAAAAAGAACAGGTAAAACAGTAGGAAAGTAATATCGTAACCCAAAGAAAAAAAAAAAAACACAAACTTATGTCTAGTCAAACTCTCGTATGATTTACACCATGAATAAATAACCCAACTGTGTTCCTCCTACCACAACTTTAACATCTTCTTTTCACGCGATTCTCAACGTATTATTGTACAAAAATGTTTTACTCTTGTAAATAAATTATCCGTATGAAGATGTAGAGCGGAAAGATTTTTTACTCCAACCTGAAACGAAAAATTTCATTTAAATATAATTTCTTTCATTCCCTTTTTCTCAAACAATTATGGAATCAACATACGAACAATTAATACATGAATAATTAATTTATAATAATAAATAGACGAATGGGAAATCGTTGAACGTTGAAATCCCTTGAAATTGGAAATATCAGTCACAAACCCTTATATTGAAAATCAATTATTCATATTTATTATCCATCCTTAAACTTATCCTTCCTCCCTTCCTCCCTCTTTTTAGATTTCAAGTTCATTGGGATTTGCATTTGCTGTAAGCATCTCTACTCTCTCTTTCTCTCTCAAGAGACGGATTCATCATTTTAGCTGGACCATCGTTGGCGTTGTTAGACATCGAAGGGATTATCAAAGTCGGCAAGCATACTCGAACCCTTGTTGTTCTATACTCGAAAGCACCAATCACGAACTATTCTAAATATGTACCTTTCAAGTCGTATCTTAATTCCCTTTACCTTAACTGTTTGATGGAGTATAGTAGCAATCCTTCGATGTATCCTCCTGGCTCCCCTTCACTTATGTAATTCCAAACGTCTTCTCCTAACCAGTGAAATATATTTTCGTTCAATACATGTTTTGGTCCCTTTAGGGACGATATGCGATATCAGAGAAATGCTAGATGCATTTGCATGATATAGTGTCAAGTAAGTACTTAAGTAGTATGTATATATATATACTTGCTATGTAATATAGCAATGAACTGTATATATTTATAAGGAATACAGACGTCTTTACCTAAATTCACACAACATTTAACTCGAAATAGAAACTAGAACGTTGCTTTAGTTGGCGAGGAAAAAGATCGATGACAACCTCGAGAATGACGATGACTACGACGACCTCGCTGCTGCTCTTTTCAAATCTTTCTTACTGACTGCGAGATATTTCAAAAAAATAAAATAACTGTAGTATCGTATGAAAACATGAAAACAAGCAGCTATTTTTTTAACAGTTTTAAACAAAAAATGAAATAAAAATGAAAGTCTTTTTATATACATCCAGGAACAAAATAAAAACATATATTTTTATACGATCTATGAACAAAGTAATCCTATTTTTGTTTTCTTTCTTTTTTAACTTTTTAACTGTCAGAAAGAGATCTTTTGTCGTAGAATTTCCGGTTGCTATGGACAACGTACAGAACGTATTTACTTTTCCATACGAGAAAGTTCTTTCCGTATGTTGTCATTGGTAACCCGCGGAAAGTATGACATAGAGAAAATAAATCTCTCAAATAGAAAAGAAGACGAGGAGAATTATTTGAAAAATATTTTATATCATTTAATATTTTATGTAGAGGACTAGTTGAAAAAAAATGTTTCCTTTTATGTAATTCATTAAATAGTTGATACCTATTTATATCATTTCATAAATTTTATATACAATGAACTTGCAATTACAGTATATTTTCTTATTTCTTAAAAATTTAAAATATAATGTACCAAATTTAATCTTCTAAATTATTTAACCTTTAAAATAATTTCAATGGTATTATGAAATTTGTTGATATAAGTTCAACATTCTGATTATAAAAGATAAACATTCATTTTTGATCTTTATAATATTTTTTATAAAAATTGTATCCAAATAAAATTATACTCGTTGCAATCATAAAAAAAAAAAAACAATTTTTGTACTTTGCCATTCTTTTAAAAGTCTTTTAGTTTAAATTATTCGCGTCACGTTGAGCAAAATATAACTTTCCAGTCTAGACACGTAAATAATTATTACGATTATATCCACGAATAATAATATGATGCTTTTTTACAAAGCCAAAGATCTTAATTTCTTTCAAAATAAAATAAAAAAAACAAGTAAACTTTCAAAAAATACGCGTTTGCGTTCATATCATGATTTCGATGAAAAAAATTTTGCCAAAAAAAAAGAAAAAGAAAAGAATTTAAAAAAAAAAAACAAGCAAAAATAAGAAATACTTTTAACATAATAAAAAAAAATATATATTCTCGTACATTTCGACGAACGTAACGCATAAACTCGTATTACACAAATATCTGAGGCAACTTTAAAAAAATCAAAGCATACCGTCGCAAAACGCGCATCGATACAAAACGACATTCGACACGATGTCTCGTTAAAATTTAAAAAGAGAATACTCGTATTACAGGCCGTCGCGTTATACTTGGTATGAGACTACAGGTAGAAAAAAAAATAGGAAAAAAAGGAAAAAAGATGGAAGAAAAAAACAGAATTGTAGGCAGATAGATGGATGGATAGAAGAACATTCACCCTCTCATCTTTTCCCTCCTCTCCCTCCCCCTCTCCACTCTTCACGTTCTCTCTCTTTCTATCTCTCTCATCTTCTTTTTTTTATGTATGTATAAAACAACGCAATACAGCCTCGCTATAAAAAAGTTCTACCGTACGATGAGCCTCTCTCTAATTATCTCGGCCGCGATGAATGTAAATTCAACTTTTTTTTTCCTACTCGTGAGAAAAAAGCAAAAAAGAGTAAGAGAGAGAGCGGGAGAGAGAGAGAGAGAGAGAGAGAGAAAGAGAAGAAGCCACATAGATATGGTGTGCTGATTAGCTCCTACTCGAGGCACTATCCTAATTCGACACTATAGAATGTATCATTGTTCAGCGGGTATACTTAATTAACAGCATTAATCAGTATACTTCGCTTTCACTGATAATGAAAAAAAAAAAAAGAAAAAAAATACGACAAAAGATAAAGAAAATAAAAAGCATCATTATCGTTATCTGTTTTATATGCATATGTATACGCATGTATTATTTACGCTTAGGTAACAAAATTATGGTCTATTGTTGATTAGCGCGAAAAAGAGAGCATCGTACGAATATAATTGTTTTGAAAAAAAGAAATAAAAAAAAGTAAAATTTAATCAAATAATAATAATATTATATTATATAAAATAAAATAATAAGATTAATAATAATTATTATGACGATGATAATCGTACATGTAATAAAATTCACAAAAAAAAACGCTTTTAACCGGTTCTTTTTTTATTTTTTATTTTTTTCGAAACAAAAGATTCTCTCGTTCATAAACAATAAGCTAGAATGAATGGGTATTTCTTTTTTCTATATTTTCCAACTCTCTCTCACTCTCTCTCTCTCTCTCACTCTCTCTCTCTCTCTCTCTCTCTCTCTCTCTCTTTTTCATTTATTTCATGTTAAATTGTTCAGATTTTGAAGTAAATTCTCGGATTTTATTTAAAATCAAATATGTTAAAGCGTTTTAACTACCATTATTTTAGTAAAACAAAAATAACATGTGGTTTCTCTTCATAAATAACTATACACATTTTGTAGGATATTCAAATAAGCTTTATTAATTAATTTTCCCTATTATTTTGAAGTACTTTTTACTACGTAAGTATTAAATTATATCATATTGACCAAACGTTGTAATATATTAAATTTAAAAACAATACAACAAATGTTATTCAACGAAGTAATTCGATTTCATGAGAAAAACGACACTTTATTTTCTTTTTTCTCTCGCTCTTTGTTTTAAATAAATACAACACGATTCTTGACTCGTATATCTAACCATTTGTTTATTCTATCGGTTGTAATATTCACGTTGCTAACTGGATCGTTACTACTTCTTTAAGAAATAACGATCTGTTGCAAATACTGCTCCTTTCTAATTCAAGTGCATGCCACTTGCATAACCTTTGGGATTGATTAGTCTCTACTCACTTCTCTATTCGACCCTGAAGTTATAAAATCCGCAATTGAATTCAGAATCTTGATTTTCCTCCCGTATGTATTTCAAAATACAATAAACACAAGAGTACTCGTTACATTGAATCAATTCGATGAATTCATTACCATTTTATCGATAACGTGTAATTAGATGTTGCATTTTCACGAACAAATGTGTTCCCTTAAAATTACGTTATATTTTCTTTTTTATTATTGATTTAATTCTTCCTTTGTTATCTTTCTTACATAGCAAATCGCAAGAATAAATTTGTCTTGTAAAATTAGAATGGCACGATAAATAAAACGTAAACGTGATTTACATTTTTTAGAAGAATTTACACTTTTAATAAAGTACTTCCGCAAACGAAGAGATTACTAACTTTAGCAACGATGGAATACAAAATTTTCGTAGAATTTTCTATGGAGGAAACGTTTGAGAAGCTCTGCTGCTATAGATTGATGCTGCAAAATTTCTTACGTTAAACGAACTTTCGTAAAGCTTGAAAAGAAAATGCGAAGTAATACGAAAATATAGATAATTTGTGTTAATTTCTTCTTCTCTCTTCTTTTTCTTCTGTTACTTTTCGTTTCTTTCATTTTCTTTGAATTTTCTTAACTCTCAAAAAGTAACTTTACAATAAAATAGATTAAAACTTCGATTCTTATACATACTCGTAAAAACGAAAGTGAGAAGTATTAAGAATATATCGATACGAACGTTTGAACGACACTTCGTCGATACACATTCTACGAACTTTCTCGATATTATGCAGATGTTACAACGGATGTGTAAACTTTCGCTCGGACGATACTGCAACGTGATATCCCAAGGATTGGAGAAGGTAGTTTCGTGAGTTAATTTATAGATCGAAACTCGTGTTAAACCGTAATTGTGCTACGAAGTTTAAAAGTCCACAAAGAAGAGAAAAAGAAAATTAAAAAAGAATATAAAAAATAAAATAGTCTTGATAATTTTTTGTTTGTTTGTAATATGAAGAATATCTTTTTATCTATCTATCAATATATCTCTCTATTTCCAATAAAATTTTAAAATAGTGACGAAAACAGAAACGTGAATTCGTTCGAAGAATACTAACCATCGTGTTCGTCCATCCAAATGAGAAAGAATAATTTCCATACGCGATGGTCTACGTACGTGTGTTCTCTCTCACAAATGTCCTTTTTTTCGTTCCTTTTCTATTTTTCTTTTTGTTCTGTTCCCATACCCTTACGCGTACACGAACGTCATATTTGAAATGCATTATACGGGTGCCTCTAGCTTTGTACAAGTCTGACGACGATGAGATCTCGACTAGACGCCACTACGCAAATGTCTCTTTCGAAGCGAATAATCGTAAAAGTTCGACTTTCCACGAGAAAGTTGCTGATTTTAATTTTAATGAACGTCCTAACGCTTCGGTTACGATACTCGAACATCACGAAATTTTCTGAACGTTGTGAAAGTTACAGTGCGTAATCTGTATACGTACAAACGGATCTGTCGTTATATCGGTAATGAATCTCAACAAAGTTTCTTATCTGAAATATCCCTGAGTTTTCATTATAAAAGCTTTTCTTATAAATCATCGATGAAATTTTGTAACACACGGAACTTAATTAGCTTCAAAAGTCTCTTATCTGCCATTTAAAATTACGCTAATGTTATACAAACAAAATTATATCATTTTATTTGACATTAATTCAAGCGTTACGTTTAATCTTTTTAATTCCAATACTTTCATTTTTCTATTTTTTTTTTTATCGCTGCTATAACAAAAAAAGAAAATTGTTTTATTTTTTTCTCATACTTCAAATTAATTTCTTCATATCTATTAAAAAATTCAGAGCTTTCTCTCTCTTTCTCTATCTCTCTCTGGCTAGTCGAAAAATTTCGAAATACGCCCGAATATTTTGACGTACATACATCTATCAAAGATGTCAAAAATAGAAGAAAAATATACACACTAAATTCATATAGATATAGTATGTATAGATATACATGCATACATGCATACTACATTTGATCGACGAGTAGGGAATAAACTCGAAATCGTTTATTCCATTAGAATGATCAAGGCCGGTCATCTCTATTGTTTCGTAAGTGCTTTGAAGCATATAAAGGTATTCGACTAACCGTATGAATTATCGATCGAAATCGACAGGGAAATTTCACGTATTTCAACGTAAGCCTTTGATTGATCTACCAAAACGACGAAATTAAGTTTACGACGACGTCAACCTCCAATTAGACTCGCCAATTTAATTCCATAAAAATTGTCTTTTTGCATTTAACTATCTGAAAGCGATATTTCGTTGTGTTAACAGCTTCTTTTTCTATCTATATTTATTTATTCGTGTCAACATTGATTCAACAACGTTTTACTCGACCCCTTCCACACTTTCATGCTTTACCGATCAACAGTATTTTTGTTTCTAGTTGTAACTTGTTAACGGTTCACGAGGTACACTATTGATTTCCCACTGAACATTAAAATGAATAAGAAAAATCACTGAAAAGAAAACGATGCGATATGATTACCAGGATGATGATGATAATAATAATAAAATCTGAGATTTCTTTGAATTTGTTTAAAACCAGTTTTATTCTATCGAGTGAAAAGTTATCCTTGTTAGTGGTTTCCCTATTAGTCGCCTCTTACGACAAGTAGGGACTACTGCGGTCTTATCCTTACCCCCGCCCCCCCCCCAGAACCACAGGGGGTAATAATAAAATAATAATTATAATAATATACTAGAAAAGGGAGTAAAATATTCTCATCAAATAAAAGTTAGAGAAAATTCCTTTATATAATAAAATGATCTCCATAAACAAATACGTAATGATTCCATGTAAAATTGTATGTAAGTATATTACATATATTGCAAAAGTTTTAATTAATAGCCTGTTCAAAAATCAAATTTCCCTATTACTGGTATACTTTCTCAAAAAATCTACCACATCCGTTATAGACAAAATATTAATACCAATAGATTATTAATATTGCGTAAGTCGATTAATTGAAATTCATTGAAGTAGAATTAAAAGGTACTTAGAAACTTATGTTATTATCGATTAGTAATGTAAAGTGTGGTATCGTAAATTACTTGGTTGTCGAATAAATGCGTCAGAGAAATCAATTGTTGGCAGTTAATTTAACGTATGAACTATCATCGATCAACCATTAATAAGGACTATTGTTTGCTTACCACTCGGATATCGAATTTGCCGATAGTTTAGTTTATTATTTCTGCAATGGCGCGCTCAATCTACGTCGTAATAATCGATCGAGTGACTTTAGAGTTCTGAGAAATTTATCATGCATACCGCGTCGAACTTGTTATAAATCGATCCTCGATTCAATAACCAAGCGATCTTTTGATTAATGACAATCGATCGAAAAAAGGGGAGAGAGAAGGAAAAAAACCATGGTCTTTTAGCGATTCTGAAAATTCGTTCAATCTTTCACTAAAGATTAAAGGACATCATATTCGTCGTTATATATCTGCACAGATTAGAGATTCGTTGGATATCCAGAGAATGCGCCATTATAGGTACTTTACGATACGTTTATTACGTTCTCTTGCGTGTCATGCTAATCTCCGGCATTACAGTTGGTCATTACACTAAGTCAAGCTGTCCCTTAAATTTAATCAGTAATCGCTCTTGGGGAATCTGATGCCAATATCGTGAATCAGTGAATCCACGTGTTAAACCTATATCAACATTGTTGCAATGCGAAATAACACGATTGTTACATTATAAAAATAAGTACTTCAAAGGAATATAGACATAGAAATTCATTGCAACGATTGAAACGAGTTATTTCAATAATTTTTTTTTTTTTACTCGGAGAGATAGTTCAATTCAATCGCTGAGCCAATTCGTTTGAAGAGTTCAACCGCAGGCGACGTTGTGTGTTGCATAAAATTCACCAAAAAAAGGAGGAGACACGATCGATTAACGAATATTTTCTACCATCCCAAATTTTGACTCTAAAACATAGATCGAAAAAAAAAGGAACAAGATCAAAGCTCAAGGATATTTTGATTAATTCGTAAAATAAAATTCAAATTTCGATATGTAATGATAAATAATTGTACTTACTATTAACAAGTTAGTAAGAATTTGAATAGTTAGTTATTGGTTCATGAGCTCTAAGTGATGCTCATTAAATATCACTGCTGATAGTAATGTGATACATTATTAACAAGATTGAATAGTTTATTATCGGTACATGTACCACGGAAGTGATTTGCCATTAACATCGATGAAAGTTTTGAGTGATCGACAAAAATATAACTCACGAATAGTTAATCGCACTTACATGATCAATTTCAAAATTGTAAAGTAAAAAATGAAGTAAGTTAAGGCTTTTAACTACCCTACGTTCAAAGTATGTCAGATTTCAACGAAAAGTATAGACAAAACCATGTTATTATGGATTAGAATATTGATGTTAGTAGGCTAAGCTGAAACTTGTTAATCTTTCATCAGCGCATTTGATAGGATGCAGGATCGATACAATTTTGATTGACAACAAATTTGCAAAGAAAATAGTAATTAATGTAATAACATATAATAATTACATATAAATTTGCGTAATGATGTAAAATAATAATTATAATAAATATTTATTAATTGTACAGATTTTAATAAAAATCAAAAGACCCACACACGTATGTAAATGCATTTTTACAGTGAATATATCTATACACTGTATATAATAAATAAGTAAAAAAAAATTTTTTTAATCCTTATCCTTAGAAATAACCCCAAGGATCCTACTTGAAAGTTTTACTATACAAACAGTAAAAATAAAAAGAAACAACGATAATTGTATCGTTGCACCGAGTGAAAGATCGTTTATAGATTGCAACCATAATTCGGTAGGAAATAAAGAAGTATAATAAACATATATAAAAAGTATTTTAAAACTGTACCTTATACATGTTTTAAAATATTAATCCTATTCTGAAACAAAGTAAAATGAAAATAAATTTTCAACAATTCTAGACTACATCCTGCTACTTGTAAGTATATAAAAGTTATTAAAAATATTATAAGGTAATTAGTTTCAATACATGAAATGGATAGAAGGAACAAAGGAAAGAAATAAAAAATATGATAATTTGAAAGTTCAAAAAAACTAATTACAATTATAATGTTTATGGTAAGCAGTCTTTGGCTAAATTTTACTTGCACTGGAATATATATCTTATAAAAATATGTTAAACATTATATTGAAAATAAAATACCATTGCCCGGGTCTAACCACGAGGAGGTAACCGCTTCTGAAGACCCAGAAGGGATGTGCATCCTAAAGATGCCCACATCCGAATATAATTCAAAGAAATAAACCTAACTCTTAGGCTCCACCATAATAGTACCACCATAAAAAATCCTTAGAATTATTATCGAGAATACCAGAGAAAAATTTGAATACCCAAAAAAACAAAATAATAAACGAGGAGTGCAACCCGAATAGAATTTAAGTACTATCGATGATTCTATTGAAAATTAACACACCTTAGAATAGTTTCAATATATGAATATACGAAAATTACAAATTTAGAATATTTTATACTTAATAATTTTTAATCCACCTAAAATAATAAAAATATAATAAATAAATATAATAAAGTATAATAAAAATAATTAAATTTATACGTAGTAACCTATTTATGTTTGTAATATTTAACTAAACAAATATCTTTAAAACTTGTAAAAATAAATAAAATATAAAATATATGAGACAACACATGTTATTAAAATCATTAATTATATATCATAATATATAATATATATAAGCATGAGCAGTAATTTATTAAAACATTTTTAAGGTTAAGAAACTAGTACGCATGCGCTAAAAAATAGAAGCATGCGCACTAATTTGTTACTACATTCAAGCGGGAGGGAATGAGGCACTTTTCTCCCTGGCACAGATTCAAGCGGGCGGGAATGTGGCACTTTGCTCCCTGAAAACAGGGAGCAAAATACGAACTTTCCATCCAGGTGTGAGAAAAAATAGTAAACTCAATTAGAAGATTAGGTACGTATATTTGTGATGTATTCTCTTAATGGTTGAAAATCTGAAAAAATAAAACATATCATTGCATTATTATAATATAATGTATAATACAAATTATATATATATATATATATGTATATATGCTTGTGTAAATCGTCGTATAATTTATTAATTTATTATTCATTATTTTAATTATTTATTTTATAGTAAGGGGAACGTTTTTTGTTTACGAAACCAAATTAGTAGAAACAGTTATCTAAAAAAAACATAAATTAATAACATATCAAAATAATTTTCTATTTAATGTATGTTAAAAGCTATAGAATTTTTAAACCAATGTATATGCTTAGAAACCATCTGAAATATAATTAAAGTGGTAAATTTTTCATACGAAAATTTTTACACAACAAGTTATCACTGCGCATGAACAATAAATTAATTACAATAAAATAAAAAAATCTTTTAAAATCCAAACTTTATAATCTTGAATTCTCTTTATTAGAATTATTATTATCGTTGCACACATGCTCAACATATAAAAAGTCATATAAACAACTTTCTAATCAAAGTTTTGTTTTAGAGAACAATGACTGAGTCTACAGGTGAATTTCGAAGAGGAAGGTAATCCAAAAATATATTCCGTACTTTTAAACAATAAACGACACTTCTATCAATTAATTAACAATTATTTTAACATTCTTATACACTCTACTTATATTACAAATAATATTTAGCCTCGGAATCATTACTGCGTAATATAAAGGTGTGATAAAAAGATTACATTAGAATGTAAAAAATACTAAAATTAGAACGTTATAATAGTAAATACTCTTTATTAGAATTATTAATACCAGTGCACACATGCGCAGTGTTCGGAAAGTCATATAAGCAACATTTAATATAAGAATTTTGGTAGAGGACAACCCGTCAGTCTGAAGGTGAATTTCGAGGAAGAAGGTACATCTATCATATACACAGTACTTCTAAATTACAATACGCATTCTTTTGGATTATTTAACAGTTATTTTATTATTTTAATACATTTTAATTATTTTTCAGATTGTTTCAACGCATATACATTGGTTTAAACTTTACATACCTATTGACATACTTTGAATAGAAAATAATTTTTTTCTTTATTTATAGGTTCCATAGAACAACGCATAAGTATATGATTTTTTAATTATTATACTCTATTTTATGTATATTGAAAATTATTTATATAAATATATATAGATTATGTATAGATTATATGTGTATATATTAAAATTATTCTAGGATGTGTTAATTTTCAATAAAATCATCGATGGTACTTAAATTTTATTCAGGTTGCACTCCTCATTTATCATTTTGTATTTTTTTTTTTTGGTATTCAAACTTTCCTCTGTATTCTCGATAATAACTGCAAGAATTTTTTGGATGGTACTCTTACGGCGGGGCCTAAGAGTTAGGTTCCTTCCTTTCAATTTTATTATTCGGATGTGAACATCTTCAGGATGCACATCCCTCGTGGGTCTTCAGAAGCGGTTACCTCCTCGTGGTTAGACCTGGGCAATGGATATTACTTTGCATGTAATGTTTATCATATTTTTATATGCTATAAATTCCATGGCAAGTGAAATCTAGCTAAAGACCGTTTACGATTAATATTATAATATTAATTGGTTTCTTTCATTTTCCTAATTAATATCATATTCAAATTCCTCTCATTAATTTCCCTTAAATATTCTCTTCATATTATATTTCACATAATAATACTCGATTTATTTTGTCGTAACTTTAATCGTGTACATTCTTTCAGTCGTTTTTTTGACGTGCAGTGCGGTGGGTTTAAGCACGTCCCGGTTGCGGTCTGTCATCGTCATTTTAAGGGTAGGAGACCCATCGGGCATTCATCACCAAGGACTACAAGTAACTGTAATTTTTCTATCTAACATTTCTGTAATAATTTCAATGGGTTTTTATTACGACTATGATTATTAATTGTCCGTTTTCATTTTTCTGTTTCAGAATATCATTGCAATCGTGCGTGTTGGCAATGTATGGGAGTGTTTGATCGTTTATATTATATAATTTTAAAATCATGGATTAGAAGATCGCTCGTTCATTCGTTAATTTAAATTTCGTTGCGTTATTTTTGAAATTTACATATTAAATTTACTGCGAGCAATGCAGTTAATGACAGTAGAGTGTTTGTTCGTATAAAGTTATAGTTCTTTTTATTTATAACAGTCGCACAGACTGTTCGCGAAGTAGAGTCAGTGAAGTGACCGGGAGTGAAATTTTTGTTCTTGCATTTGACTGCGTGCAATGCAATCTTTAAAGTAGTTTATAGAGTCAGTGTTTGTTCGAGTAATTGAAGTCAAATTTTTGATCGCAAAGTAGAGTCAGTGACTGGGCGGTCGTAAATTAAATTCAAATCATACGCGTATGTAGAGTCAGTGTTATTCGCCGTTTAAGAAAAATTTTGGTATCGCGACTTATATTCGTTTACCGTGTTATTAGAATCACGCGAGTGAGTGAGTGAGTGAGTGAATGCAAGGAAAAGTGCATCGAGGAATTCTTCAATGGACCTGGTGGACGAGGGATGCAGCTGGACCATTTTCTACGAAGTAGGAGTGTTTTGGAGCCACTGCAGAACTTTTAATGCCAACTGTTCATATAGCATAAATATGATATTTTATTCTAATAAAATGTCTCATCTATGTTATATAACGTTGGTAACGAGTGAGCCAAAAAATTTTAAGTCCCTCCAATGCTTAATCATGCCGAGGATGAAAGGTCCTAATCGGCACGAGTTACTGGTTGTAATTATTTCAATAAATTATTGACGAACACATGGGTAATTTCTTTTTAGGAGTTACTCATGAAATTTGTAAATTGTATTGTATGTTTTATTATTAGTTCAGAATAAGTTTTTCATGACTCATCGGTTAAATTCATTTAATTAATTATGCAATTAATTATTGTACTTTCTTTTTTATTAGGTGTTTTGTTCGTGGTTAATAATGGTGAAATCGAGCATTAATTTACTCGTTTTTGTCCAGTACAGCATGTAATAAATGTCTTACATGCATTGCTTCCTACTTAGTTTATCTAATCGTGATTAATTTTAATATATCGATACTTCGATATTTGTTTATGTTTATAAAAAATGTCAATTAATGAAAAAATCTATTTCATAAAATCTTTTTATGTGGTTTAATTTTTATACTAATAATATTAGCAAATGTAGAAAAAATTGTATTACTAACAAATAATTCTTCTACTAAAAAAACTTCTTTACGCGAATCGAGATATCGAATTAAGATTATTTATAGTATGAGGTTTAATCCTCGACAATAAATTATTTTAAAGATTTTCGATTTAGCAGCTTAGTTGCTACCCACGAGTACAAACCACCGGTTCTGCTAAATATAAGCAAGAGCATACCTTCAGATTTCTTTATTAAGTAATATCGATCGACGTTTAAATCGTAATATCCGAAGATCTAAAAGCAGAAAGATGACCTTTTGTTATTACTAAAATATCTAATCTATAAGAAATCGTTACAAACGTCATCTATTGTCCTCAAAGTTATATACTACATTAAAATATTTTATAAGTAAAAAAGAAATGAAGATTCAGTGAGTGAAATTGATCAAAAATATTCGCGAACATTTTAACAGAGAAAACAATTCCATTTCCTTCCTTAATCGATCGATCAATCGATAAAATATATTTCTAAATAATAGATAAACATTAACTTAACATTTCTCTTGCACATAATGAATATTGATTTCACTCTCTAATCAGAATGCCTTTTCGGTTAGAAGAAGCTTGGAACGGGATGGAGAAATTTTGGTCCCAGGTGAGTGTGCAGCGTCAGGCTCATCGCCTACAACATAAGTAAGATAAATGATCCCCTAATGCCTCTGTTCCGCTGTGCCTGCAGATGAGACGATATAAACGCGTGACTCCCTACGAATTCTGCCAACGGCCAGATTCCTTCGACTTTACCACCAAGTCCAGTTTTACGAACATTTCTAATCCTAGACTATGATCGAATATCCTACGTTATTCGAAAATTCGAAACTAAAATAGATAGTGTTATATTTAATAATAATTACATATAGTCATGTAATAAAATGTACATAAATTTCTTTAAGACGATGCCTAGTGCTATTGATACTGGTGCTACTTTATTTCATTCATATAGTATTAATCGATTCATCAAGTATCTTCAATCTGACAATTTTTCATTAGAAATAACGATTACTTTCTCTCTCACCCTTTATTTTTTTTGCATTCATAGAAATCTTAAACTGTTTTCTTGCCCATTTCGTCTTTTTACAATTTCTATTGTTTTTTTTTATTAATCCCCTAACCCGATGTTTACGTTATGTTTCTCAAATCGTATATTATAATCAAGCATTAATATAATAAAAAGTATTCTCTACTCCTTTTCTCTTCTACATTTACAATCATATTTTCTTCAAATTCTTTATTTACTTTCTTTCATTTTTTTGTTTGCTTTCCTCATCTAACCACTAGAAATTTATTAAGAACGAAGATATTTGTTCCGCAAAACTATACGGCTCCCAAACAAAAGGAATATTTTGAAACGTTTTCAAGAACAAATGTGAAGCTTATTTCGATTGGGTAAGAAAGAATCGTAGTACTATATACTTTGAACATATGTTCAAGGTAAATGTATGCTGCCTTTTTATTTTACTTCCCCTTTTATAGTTCTATATTTCCCGAACCTCTCGCGATTTCTGGTTTGACTTTTTACCAGAAATTTTCTCGAAATATGTTATGCTATTTTTGCTTTGATCTATCACTCTGTCTCTTTCTCTCCCTCTCACATTTTTTTGTATTTCATATTACATACGATTGTATCCAAAGTAATTGAAAAAGATATTACTTTTAGATATTCGACTTCACATTTTCAAAATCAATAAAAATAAAAGCGTATAATATAAATTATAAGAGCTACACACACACACACACACATATACGTTAGGGTTGCGTCAGACTATCTCTCATGTGGCCGCTATAGAAACATGCCACTCTCTTGAGTGAACATATGTAAAATAGTTAGTGACTTTCAGCTACTTTTCACCGTGCTGAATATGATTGCATAATGCAAGTTACTCTGTGGTATACAAGATAAACCAAGGTTGTATATACGTATATACTTATACATATACAAATACGTGTTAACCAAATCTCTTCTCGAACGCATAATTTCAAAACGCGAATGCTTTAGAAAAATGATCGTGTACTTTTTTTTTATCGAATGTATGCATACGGGAAAAGCAGTTCTATTCAAAATTGTCTGGGGAAACCTGCAGATATTTTCTCGTTAAAATCGAAAATTCCGCTGTGGCCACTCTACGTCTGGCAATGAGAGAACTGTACGCGCCAATAAACACTCCTATGAAAGCGTGTGAATGAGAGTAAAAGAGAGAGAAAGAAATAGAGAGAGAAAGAGAGAGAGAAAGAGAGAAAGCAAGTAAACCGAGCAGACCGTCACGGAAAACTAGAGAATTTAGGAGAAATTGATGGTGTGGGCGTCTGACCGCTAATCCAGAGAATCACTACTACGCTCACAGTTTCGGGATTTTTGCGGTGACCTCGTACTTGGTAATCATGCGCATAAAATACACATGCTGTTCCACATTGAGCCAACGATACGTCGGTGGAGGTACCTAACATGATTTTACAGGGTAGAAAGGATGCATACAACGGATCCAACATTCCTCTGAGAGACCTCACTAATTGTAAGAGTAGTTAGAGTACAATAACGATGATGAGTAAAATAGAAATAAAAGAATCGAGAAAAGAAAATTGTCTCGAGTACACTATTGTATACTATCGTTAATGAAAACTGTAGTAGACTTTCACTCTCTCTCTCTCTCTCTCTTCCTTTTTTTCTTTGTTACAACGCAACCCAAACGTATTTTGCAAATAGAGTAAATGGTACTTTGTACAATAACGCCGTAAATCTCTTATTACCACGTTATACTTCCTTCCACGTCGAATTATCGTGTTGCGACGCACGACACTGCTAATTAATTAATCCGCATATGGAAATGAATATAATCGGGCGGATTTATTCATGAGCCTGGATGGTCCATAATTTATAACGTATTTGGGTAATAACCATTAAACGCGTCTACTTCAACGACGCACCGTTGTAATTACCTACATACATACCTTTCGTTCTCTTAAAAAATCAACATGGTCGATTCGTATTTTTAAATCAGTCCAAACAAATGGTTGCAATATCAACGAATTTTCCTTTTTTCATTTCTCTGTTCTATAGTCTTACAAATAAAGATAAGCAAATATATTAATTTTGTTTATGGCTTAAAGTACCTACTTACAATCACTCTCCCTTACGAAATGATAAATAAATTTGGTAATATTTTACGATGACGCGTGAAAAAATTTATAATAGTTACATGAAATTATGGTATTCATACGAAAAAAAGAACTTCACGTAATTGCCGCTATGTTGCTACAGTTTAATATTAAATTTCTTTATAGTGTATCTGTTCGTGAAATTTAAGAGAATGTATCTAAATATATCAATACATATATATACATATACAACGTTACGATCTGTCATTGAACGAGATAACGACGTCTACAATGGTTTTAATGCAACCTAACGAACCGAAAAAATTATACGTAGGTCGATACGTAACGAAAGAATGAAAAGCAAGAAGAGAAGTTAACAACTTCACAGTATTATTAGTTTAACGAGCTTTTACTCTTCTTACTGATCTAAGAGGGTCCTTTTTTATACCATTAATTTATATCTTACTGAAATATCTTAAAATCAATATTCTTTAGCCTTAGATTTTAATTTTGTATAACGAAAAATGAATGTATGAATATCTAATAGATTATCATAAGAGATAAGATGTTCTAATTTTTATCGTTGTTGAGATATAAATAACAACTAATCGAAAAGATAAAAAGACAAGAAGAAGGTATCACAGACTTGTGCGTATCTAGTGTATTCCTAATACTTTCAAGCTATCCTATCAGTCGACGTTAAAAATTGGTGGCGCTTTACAGCTTAACTCGTAGCAAGCTGTAGTCAGCAAAGGAACAGCAACAACACTAAACCCTCGACTGTGGTAAACGTAGTCAAGATTTCTCGCCACAACTCGGCTAATGGAAGGCGCGTGTGGCAAAATTAGTTGTCATTCGTCGTCTACGGCATAGTAAATGGAAAGCGCTCGTAGCTTGTTGAAAGCCGTTAATCCCGTTGAAAATGTCTCTACTTTACCTCACCCACTCTTAAGACGTGTATACGCGGAAAATTCAATAGCAGTTACCTATCTCTCACTCTAATCCGACTTTACAGTTTTTCAAAATAAGAACATAAGTTTCAAGGCTTCTCATTGTGATAAAAGATCGATTGTAATACATTTCTAATGTTTCTGTTATCAGTCTTAATGAAGAATAAAAGATTCAACGTCATTAAAATAGGAAGATCTATAATAGAATACATTTGACGGAAATGATATTGCAATGATTTATATTATAAACTCCAGAGAGTAGAGAACAACGCGCCTGATACTTCGGCAACACGTATTACATAGTAGCCTAGCACGTTGTCTAACTCACTAAGCGAATAACAATTTATCGAGCAACATATAGGCGTGTATAATCACGTTAGAGAGGAATGCGAGAAAGCGTACATATACACAACTTGTGTAAGTACATATATCGGAAATCTCAATGGACCTGAAGTCGTTTGACCAGCCACCGTACGAGCAACATGCTTGGGTGAAAAGACTACGTGCTTTGGAAAACCGACGAGAGTCTCCGTACAAATTCAAATTTATATTATCGATAATTTAGAAATGTAAAAATCAAACTAAACGTTAAATCTATTTCATAATTTTGTATTGAAAGAAAAAAACAAAACAATCACAAGGATACAATATCGTGCGCATGGGTAACATACACTCTATTTTGAACGTTCCCTTCGAGTAATTTGAAATTTTCGTTATTTTACATGAAACGTATACGACCGATGCCATATAAATGTAAAGTCATCGAAAATCAATCCGAACGTGTTATAATATCTTTTTACAATGAAAATTCTAGTATTTCACATGTAATTCTATAAAACAAAGAAAACTTGTGTATTACATTCGCATATTTGAGTTTCCAAAATTCGTTAGATACTCGTGGAAAGTTGTTACAATCTACGATTAGATGTCTTACGCGGGAAAGTTCGCCCTTCTCAGGCCGTTAACGTTAAGAGAAGGCAAGATATTCGTAAGACTGTCGCAACTTTCATAGAAAGGGAATGGCGAACTTTTCGCCGGCGAACACGTTATACTCCGAATAAACTTTCCTATCGTTTTCAAGAGCTAATCGAAACGATCGTATCTGTAAATCAATGCAATTCTATTTGCGAATATCAAATATGTATCCTTTGTTAATACTAATAACCAACGATCCTTTCATGTTTCGTTCTTTGAACTCTCAAAAAATCAATTTGTTTTATATTACACATACAAATTACATAGAAATACGTAAATATGCATATATGTACCTTTATCTCACATGTGTGATAAAAATAAATGAACGGTAGTAGATCGAAGTTTTATGTAGAGATGCTATCCGTGGTCAATACTTTTTGTGTCAATTTACTTGCAATTAGCATTTAGATGACAGTTATAATATAAATAGAGCATGCGAACACGAGCAAATGAAAACCAAAAAATATAATATAGGAATAGATAACCGATCCGAAAACAATAATAAAAACGACATGAATGTTACAATGCACAAGCATAAAAAATAAAAGCATTGGATTTACGCTAAAGAAATCATTCTTGAAATAGCTATAAAAAACGCGTTATTAAACATAAAAAAAATACATATATTCGTCTAGAAAAAAATTTTTGATTACACAAGAAACTATTTTTATAAAAATAAAAGAATTAAGATGATAATATTCGATTTCCATATCTCGTTAAAAATAGCATGATTTCTTAGACGAAAATTTCTACTTCAAAAAATACAGAAAACTCGGAACGATCGTTTTCAAAATTTCTTAATTTTATTTGTTGAAGTATCGTTGAAAAAAAAATAATCTACCTTTAAGTAACTGAATCGAAGTTGACTTTAAATGCTAAAGAACATTAAGTGGATCCTTAAAACAAAATAGCTCATTTTAAGGCTTAATAGATTTAAATTATTCATACTTACTTAAACCATTTGATTTTTAATAAGTACGATAAAATCTATTTTCTTCTTTTTACATAATCTCAAGAAAATTACAAAAAAGTATACATTTAGAATGATAAAAACGAGTAGATTTGATGTCAATGGTTTCAATGAATCGTTATCGTATCGGCATGGCATTCACGTAGCAACGATCATTCATTTAATCCATAACACACATCCACTTCGCAAGGACTTCATTTTTCCTGTGGAAAAAAAGGCGTGTAGTGAAAAGCATTTCCACTTGATTAAAAGCATCGGGAAACGTGTCGTAGCGGTCAATATAGCGTACGGTGATGTTTTACATGAAGCACGTAGTATCAACGTTTGTATACGTACTTATACACGTATATATATATATATATATATTTATTCGTGTGTAAATAGGAAACGTGCATCCAGACACGATATACAAGATTCCTATCTCCTTGATTGTATCTCAAAACATTCGATAGCATCTCAAACGCGTTCTCTCTCGAAATACATAAGCTACCTGCAAAAGGGAGACGTTTATTGAATTAACTAATTACTTCTCTAAATACACTCGAGTGAATCTCCAACGTACAAAAAGGTATGCCGACATTGAAACCGATTTTAATTCAATGTAGATAGGAGGGGAAGATAAAAAAAAAGAGATAGAAGACGGAAACGCGTTAGATGTTTCTGCCAGAGATTTTCTACCAATGAGAGAAGCAATCGAATCAACGAAACGTCCTCTTTCTTATCAATTAAAACATTGCACTTGCGAGTCAGAAACGAAGCATAAATTTTCCAACTATCTCATCGTCTTGTTATCAGTGAACGTGAGCGAATGAATGGAAGCACGAAAAGTCGATCATCGCGAAGAAAAGTTAGGTGGGAGAAGGTGGGAGGAAAAAAAGATGAAAAGAAAGAAGAGAAGTACAAAAAAAAAAAGAATGAATGGAAAAAATGGTAGAAAGTTTGCTGCGAGCGCGTATCGTAATATTAAGCACGAGAAGTTTGTATGTACTAAAAATATATTTAAAAAAAAGGAAAGACGAAAGATACACACACGTGTTCACGCATATATATATATATACATAAGTACGTATACGTGACAAGGAGAGGAAAAGAGGGAGAAAAAAACAAGTCAACGTCGAATCCATCCTAACAGCCCGTACATCTTTCGTCCTCGATACGATAAGACAAAGTTGTGGCCACATAGAAGAATAATACGGTCGAGACAAACGTCTAAAGGAGTCTCTCTCTTATTTTCATTTCTCTTCACACAGCTTACAGCAAAGCCGATTTTTTCCACGCGAAGTGTCGTCTACGTGCCTCTGTTCTTTTTTTTCTGCCGAAGATCCTCTTCTCTTAAAACAACGATCCTTCGTGAACTTAAAGATATTCGTCTAAAGTTGTGGTTAAATCTACCAACTTTTTGAACCAATACGAGAATTAGGATTAACCTGGGGTACGTAACACTATCATTATCTTTCTTTCATCTTTTCTTTTTCTTTATTTTGAGTGAACATCAACGCCATATTGAAAAACGTCAATAATAAATATATATATACATATAACTTAATTTACTTAACAGACTAATTTGATATGTTAAATATTTTTAAGCATAACTGTTATTTGTTAGTAATTTATCCGATTTTTTTTAACAATAAGTGAAATTTGACGATTACACTCGATGATCGGTGTTTACATATTATACAAAGATAATGTTTCTCAATTCAAAGATATTAGATACGAAGTATAGAATTATTCTTGATATCGATAAAATACGTAAAAGAAAGCACAAAGATTGTGTTGTACATTATCAGTAGAATGGAAAATTTGTAATACATAAGATATTTTGAAAATCGAAATCCTATCGTATCGCAAAGGTGGAAGGAAAATGTGGCACAACGTAAAGAAGTATATTTTTTGTGTCAGTAAAAATAAAGGATTCTTACTTTCCAGAATTCTTCCGCCTTCCTTCGTTTATTCGTCTCTAACTCGTCGAATTTCCAGTCCCGTGCTTTTGGATTATCTCGGTCAAACCAGTTGTTCTCTTTCGGATTTTCTACTGCAGCTTGCAGACATAAATAAATACACTCATACAGTACATACTTGGAACATTTAGAGGTAGAAAAGTAGCAACCCTTAACCAACCCTATCGATCGACACGTATTTCCCAAGAGTATTGATTTGTATAATTTATCAATAAACTTGTGGGTACGATCGCAACACATGCGAGAAATAAAATCGTACGAAAAGTTATCTAAACTACGATGTAGAAAAATTAACCGATCGGTCGATCGATCAATCAAAATGTTTCGTATTACTTTTAAATACTATCCTGCCTTTTGATTAGTTACATCGATCAAGAAAACTCATCGTTCATCCTTCTCTCAGCTCGTTTATTTCTATCCTATATGATTTTCTATTGCTTTTACTAAATAATTCGATAAAAAGGGAAACGTTAAGAGCAATAAATGATATGCACTAAATGTATACACGCGTACTTTAACATTACAAAGCGAAGCAAACATTTACTTGACGCTTGCTAATATACAGCGAGAAACGAGCTTTCTCGAAGCATGACTCTTGATAATCAGTAGTGATATTTTGTGTATGTCGCAGAGCAAATGCTCGTTTCTGTAGTTAATATAAACTGGTTCAAGCAAAAAGAACAAGAAATAATAAGTAACGGGGAAACGGTACACACGGTAGCATTTACGCTTACTAAAAGATTCTAATATGCAGAAAGTAAGAACATAATATAAAAGTAACATAAAAACACACATACGTTTAATCTCTATGCTCTTTTGAAAAATACACTACTACGATCTAAACATTATTATTTAATTGATTTTTAAATTTTCTATTGATTATTGATAACAAATTTCTTATCAATATTAAATTTCTTTTTGTGGAAAACAAAAATATCGATTTAGATTGTTCAAATAGCTATTTGTTATAATGTGTAATGAAAACGTGTCTTAACTATGATGATTCACGTTAGTTGTGTAATTCCCGATTACATCCTATCGCAAGTATATAAATATATTACCAACTGTTTTCATCGTAGAAAGTCATCTAGAAAATATTTGAAAATTTCTCTAACACTTAAATATCTCGACTATATATGGGAAATCTGTTGCTGACATTTTACATTTTCTATATTAATGTATAAATGTAAGAAACACACAAAAGAGAGAAAATAAGATATTTTCCTCGATATTGATTCTTTTCCGTTGGAAACAGTATTTTTATGGAAAGGAACCATTCGTTTAGCTATTATCTAATGCAAACACGTGCAAAATTTGTGTCGAAAGAAAAATGGTTTTTCTAAAATGTATATATTTCCGCCATTCGATTAAATTATCCTTGATTATTCGTATTATATTTTCTAACGTTTTTAAATGCTTATTTGAAATGAGTAATACATATACAAATCCTTCCTTTGTGATGAGACACAAAGATATCGTTTCGAATAAACAGAGAATTTTATTTTGGTAGGAATAAGAAAACAGTTTACAAAAAAAAAAATAAAGTACAAATAAGATACAATTGGTGGTAACATGAGTTCAAGTTTACACATCTGTAATTTAATGCTAGGAATTTTTATCGAAATACTTTGTTTCGTAGGAAAAAATCTTATAAATTATAACAGTTACCTACTAGTCGCTGAAACAAATCAAATTAGACAAATACTCATATTACTTTCCGTTATCAGACTTCAGTCTTACGACAAAGTAAATTAAATTTTATGCAAAAATATAAGATAACCGGTATCTTTTACTTGTGTACACTATTATCAATGCTTTTCCCTTTTTTTTTGGTTACTTTCGAAAACCTGTTACAAAAGTTCAAGATTTCATTTGAATAAATTCAATATCATATAATATATACATTATACCATATGTATTTGCTGAAAATATAATATTTACATTACATATAAGATCATCGTTTATGAAAAATTCTATTAGATTGTTTTGAAACAATGAACACGATAGATTTTTCTACTAGTTATCATAAATAGATAACATATCGATACTCGTATCTATCTACCTATTGGAGAAAGTTAATGAAAAATCGATAAAGAAAGTATGATGAAAAATCACATTAAAAGATATTCGAAGTAAAGTCATACAAAACTAGATTCTTGACTGTCGTTGCGAGTAATTTTGTATCGGTAAAATCGACTGACGTCATATAGGGCACGTGATCGAAAGATTTACCGCGCATGCTTAGATCGATGGGCGGTTCGCTTGCTAATCTTACACGTGCGTTCAATTCTGTTCACCCCTCAGTAACGTTCATGAAACTGATAAGTGACAGTAGACATTATACAAGCCACATTATACCTGTATCTTGGAAAGAAGAAAAAAAATAGCAGTATACATAGTATAATTGAGACGCCAGAGAAATCAAACGTTCTATTATTGTAAGTAAAATCGTTTTACGATATCTTTAAATCTCTCGTATAGTAGAAGTATAGAGAATTTACTTTTCGCGTAGGCGGAAATTGCCAGGTACAAATACGGAAAATACGTTTCACTTTCCTCCTAACGACACGACCACGTGGAACGATGACGGCATTCCTATTTTCTACAATATGATTTACAAAGAATTTCATTTTTATGCTACTCGCGAATATCTCGTCATTCTTTTTCTTCTCGTCGTCGTGTTGTTTTTCTCATTGTCCTTGTGTCGCCAATAATATCAAGCATCCGCCATCCAGATTGAAACGCAAGGAGTTTCTTTCTTTTTCTTTCTTGTTTTCTTTTATTTTTATCATCGATACGTGTGCACGCAAAAGTATTTACGAGAGATAACACGAACCACAGTTAAATATCATTTTTCTTTTCGTAATCGGAAAGGACGTGGCTTCTATTTTTTTTTTTTTTTTTTTTCATTTCTTCATTACTTTCCTCTTTTGTTGCTTTTATTCTTTTTTTTTTTTTTGGTAATATTTGGTATATTTCTCGGCCAGAAAACATAGTTATTATTCTAATAATAAGTGTAAGAGATTGGTGGAATTAGAAAATTTCATCGTTTAATTTATTTGTACGTTGTAAGTAATAAGTTGTTTTGTTCTTGTAACGGTTACAAAAAAAATAGCTCGTTAGAAATCGAACGACCTTATCGACATGTATTTGTTGACGATTTTCGTTGTATTGTGCCAAATGTCATGCCCTTGTAGAAATACCTAATAATTCCTTGTTTCACGTCGTATCAGTTACACATATCGTTCTTACTCATCGCGTGATATACGTTATATTAATTTTTCTTAAATTTCTGTTTACATATTGTTTTATCTCTTACGTATGTTAAGTATATTATTAAATTATTTCGTCATATATATATAGAAATATACGCTCTTTTTTATTACTTGTTTTGAAATGTTACTTTTATTTTTGTTCTTCTTTGTTCAAATAAAAACATTTATATTTGTTTCTATTACAATATATTTGTACAATAATACATAAGAAAATAATAGGAATAAAATTTGAATTTTATTTAGTTCAGAAAATTAGAAAATATGGTGGTTTCAACTATACAAGAAAACGGAACAACAGATGAAACAACAAATGGTACAATACATGGAACAATAAATGGATCGGCAAATGGAGATTGTCCTTCCTCACCGATAGGTATTGGTCCTGGAAATTATCATTTAGTTGGATGGGATATGGATACAACTGGAAAAAAGTTGACCGATGAAATTTGTCAAATTGCTGGATACACGCCGAATTCTAATTATTCCCAATATGTAATGCCTTACAAGGATCTCAATCCACCTGCTATCAAGCGACATAACATGAGAGTTGTAACCGTTGGGAAATACCGTATGCTTAAAAATAGTAAAACTAATAAGGTACATTCTTATAATCACAATAGATGAAATATTTATTTTATTCTCTTTTAATAGTAAACTTGAAAACTTGTTTGCAGGTATTGAAAACTAAGAGCGAAGTGTCAGCGTTAACAGATTTTTTGACTTGGTTAGAATCCGTCAAAGGAGACTCCGATGATGGAATTATATTACTTTATCATGAACCGCGTAAAGTCATCCCTGCTATGCTGCTTGAATCTTTACAAAGGTATAATCTTGTGGAAAGATTTAAACAAACGGTTAAAGGCTTTGCCAATGGTTTTAATATTGCCGAAGCTAAATTAGTAAGCTCTGTACGTACTTTTTCTCTACGTACACTTTCACGTACATTACTTAAAAAGGTAAGACGGTTTATAATGATAAAATATTTGCTTATTTTAAAAAACATAATTAAATTAAAGATAAATTAAGGCTTACTTTATTCTTAATAGACAGAAGAATTAGACAATGCAAAGGATAGAGCATATCTAGCCTTACAAGTTTTACAGTATATAAGTCAACAAGATAATGCAAAGGTAGACGAATCAACTGGAAGTGGGGACAGTAGTAATACATCTATGAAAAGCACAATAGATTTTATTCTACCATTTGTTCAACCCATCCAAGTTGAAGAAGAAGAACGTGCAAGTAAGTATTTAAAAATACAATGATATGTTTAGTAGATTAATAAATTAAAACCAAAATTGTCCAGAACTGAAAGTAGTATTTGAGCGACAAAATAGTTTGAGACCAATTTTTGGTCCGTTATTCAAAGCAAGTCGTAAGGAACGCCAACATGCAAGTCCTCTACGTCGACTATTAGCAGAAGCTGGTATAGAATATATGCAATTACAGGTCAGTACAAATATATTGGTAAAATATTACTATATTCTTTATATATTATAATATTTTATATTTATTTCTTGAATTATATAATATCAGGAAGCTTGGTCTGATGCTCAGAAGGATGGTCTAGAAAAATTAATAAAAGAAAAGCTAATAGCAGCAGAAGACAAAAAAGTAGATGATTTGATCAAAGTTTTGGAAAGTTACTTTGATCCTGAGAAAAATCCAAAGGCTAAGACAAGGCATGAAAAGAAAGAAATTAAATCAGAATCTTCAAAGATCGTAGATGATAGAGTAAATAATAATATGTTGGACAATAATAATGAAACTCCTGATACTAAATCTAATTCTCCTAATAATATAAAGTTAGAACTACCAGAAAATGATAAAGTTATACAGTTAGTAGAAGGCAATTAGCTTGACATGTTAAAATATTTCGGTTAATTGAATCTATCACTTTGAAAATAGTTTCGGTCAAATCATTAAATGATTGGTTGTAACTATTCGAAATATTAGATTCAAAAATAAGATAGATCCATTACCTTTAATATTCAAAACATATATCTTATGAAAAGTGAAAGTTACAATTTCATATTGTTATTATCATTATTTTTTTTATTTGTTGTGATGAAAAAGAGTTATGTCCCTGAGGGATATATATCGTTTCAGTCGACTAACATACGTACGTGATCAACATATTAATTATTTTTAGTTTACTTTGCCATAATTATTATTACCTTAACTTCGTTGAAGTTTATCCCTGAATTTTATATAATTTTTTTTACTTAATTATAAGATTGATTGAAATTCTAATAAGAATGTAATCGTTCAGAGACTGATCAACGTGTTAAAATGAACGACATTCGAACGATAACGAATTGTTAAACAAATTAGTATAGAACGACATTTTTGTTTTGTTTTTCAACTTTTTTTTCTTTTTTTTTATACATATATGCATATATTACAAAATATTTCAGAGAAAATAGAATTAGAAAATTTATGTTTGTTATTGGATTGAAAAATTACCGAAAGTATTGTTATACTTTTTTTTTTCGTAAGATAATGGAAACAATTTTTTTTATCTTAATACGATTCACGATTGTTCTTACCTATATGTTAAGATATATCTCATTGTATTATTATTGCATAATAAAGATTTAGATTTAAGACTTGTATTAATAAAAGGCGTCGTTTTAATAAATACTTTTACTCGAACGGGACCTTCCCATTTTTTATCGTAATGTGTATACGGAAAAATACAAAGTTATTTCTTAGAACGATATGGTACACGCGAGATAAGCTTCCGGATAACGGCGACTATAAAAGGGGATGCGGAGAAAAGAAGGGGATAATTCGATCATTTCCACTGTGATTTTCAAGTAAGAAGTTTAACATTAATTCCCTCTTGGTAAGCTACAAAAATGAACAGAGAAGTAAAATTAAATATGCGAATACCTCTGGCAACGAAGCGTTGTATCCGCTATTGTAACTTTCCATAAAGTATGCGGATATGCTTCGAAGCGTAAACAAGACGAATTATTTTTATTATTTGTGTAATTACATAATTTTTTTTTATTAATTGAAAACTCTCGAATAAAACGTTTAGTATTAAACGTATCAAATTCATAGTACTTCTATGTATCTTACATAGGTGTTACAATATAAACAACTGATATCTTATAAATAGATATCAATACAAAACTTGAATCATAGTTTCTACAAGAAAGCTTAATAATATTACTTAAATAATAAAAATTTATTTACTCTTCGTTATATTATAATTATGCTGTGTGATAAAAAATGAAGCATAAATTTTGTATGGACGATTTTGAAAGAAAATTTCATTAATCTAAATATATTAATAACAAAGAGAGAAGAAAACTATAGTAATAAGAAAAAAAAATAAAATTAATCTATTGGAATGTAACACCCACGCGATCTGAGTAAAGGTTTTCATAAGAGATTACGTTTTGCATAACTATACGCATGTGCAAGTGTAGAAAGTCGTGGCGCTACTTTTGAAAAGGAACAAACAAAAGTCACGAGACTCGCGTAATATTAAATACATGGGATAGACACGAATGGTTAGAAGAAAACTCGCTTCGTTATCGTCTCAAAGCACTCGTCGGTCTCATTTCTGTCATTATCGTCCGCTATGGTCTGTGACGCAAAAGAGCGAATCGCTGCGTAACGTGCGGCCAACGGCAATAATTATATCATTAATCTTGAACACTTGTAACGTCGGCTTGTATGCAGTTCCTGCGAAGTGGCATCCGGATTATATATATATTTATATATATACATCCTTTTATATAATAAATATGTGTAAGGGAAAACACCGAATGTCACTGTTTAAAATCAAAATATAAATAATTTAGCTATGATTAAGTTGGTAGTGTATTTATCAAAAGAAAATATAGCATAAAAACATAGTTTTGTTTGTTTCAGAGAATAATGCAATTCAATTGAAATCTGATAAAAATGATTAATGTTCACGTGGTTTTATTTTACAACACTATATTCTTGAAAGTGAAAATACGTGGCACGCGACGTTTTTCCTAAGAAACACGACGGAGGATATATAAATGCGCGATAATGAAGATTCGCGAATGAATTCTGAGGAGGATGATAGAAATAACGAATAATAGAATCGAGACTCGAGAAAAAGTCTAGAATTTATTATAAAAAGACTTTATATTAACTGACCGCACCCTGTTAACGTTGAGAATTGTTTTCGTCTCGTGCAAATCGTTTCGCGGAAACGAACGCTTCCGAGCGGACGAATTTGAGAGGAAAGAAAAAAAAATTACGAGCCAAGGTCTTCTTTAGTTATCTTTTAATAAGATGAACTTCTTCTCAAAAGAGAACTAGCTTCTCTGGAATGGAATTAACGTGTTCGTTCATTTTTCTTTGTTGTCTTTTCCTCTCGGCCGTATTTTGTCGAGCATTCTTAACGAAAATCGCATAATAAACGGTAAAAATTGTGAAAAAGTTTTCTCCAGAGTAGAAAGTTTATATCCCGAAACTGACGTATTATAAAAAATATTCATTTTGATATTTCGATTAAAAAACCAGAAAAAAAGTACGTAAATGTAATTAATGGTTGACAAAGACCTGATTGTACATTTCATTTTTATACTAGAGAAACATTTTTATTATTATATCCGTCGATGATTTATCCTTACGAAACATATTCCATTCTATTATCGATTTCATTTAAAACTTTGTTAGACACATACATATTTCTTTTGTCAGATACTTCCTTTCGGATAAAACGTGAATTCTATTTCCGCCGTATCGATATGCAAAGTCTAGAAGCGGCTATGAAATAAATGTTGTTTCTTTCTATTCTTCTGTAACGTTAAATCAAAAAAAGAAAAACTAAAAAAAGTCGTAAACGTAGTAGTATTCGCCAATAACATCGTATATTCTTACATATAATTGGAAAGATACTCGTGTCAGTATAAAATCAATTCTTGCCGCGACGAGCGATTTTATGTTGGTATTTTTATCTTACTCATACGTATAAATGTCGCTTTAAATTATTATTTCGTAATATCGCGCGAGATAAAAAATAGAATCTTGGATACACGTATGACGCAGGTGTGTAATTATTAAATGATAGACGCCAGTAATAGAATGAAGCGTGCAATGCGTTTCAAATTCTCATGAAATATTTATACGATTTACAAACGACACTTTTCTCATGAAATAATATAACGCAACGTCGTAAAGTGATTGTTTATAAACTGACTAAAAATATATGATTGCACGATATACATGTTTTATTAGTGGTTTACGAAAGAAAAAGGAGATACATATTATCTTCGAAAGTATGACAAAGAAGACAAAATAATAAAGAATGTTTTAAAAGAAAAAGAAGACCGATCGATTAATTTCGCTTTTATCTCTCAGTTGCATTTTTGTACTTGATAAATATATATGCATATAAGGTAGCGTATAAACGTAGACATAAAAAGGAACAAAATAATGAAGATGAAAAAGCGAGATTAATAGAACGTTCTACCTCAATTACATTCCTAATAATGACGGATAAACCACTATCTATCTCGTAATATTTTTCATAACGGGACGTCTCATTATTTTCCTTCGAGAGAAACAAGGAGGAAAAAAACAACGCGTTTTCTCTAAATGCATATTCGTAGACATATCGTAGACATCGTAGTCATATTATATATACACACACATACACTCATATGTATATATATATATATATATACATACTGGTCGTCCTTTCCATCTCTAAAGTAACATGGCTAAGGTAGAACGACCTAGTTGCGTCATTCAACCCTCTGCATCGAAGATTATGCAACGCGTTAATCCATAACGACGAATCTCCTCTCTACTCGGATTACTAACACCCTTGTGTGATTCGATGTATGCGAGGATATGTAAATATACATGCATATACGTACTTACCTATATATACCTAATGCGCACGTATATGCACGAGAACATTTATGTTTGTATGTGCTTACATGTGTTATACGTTAGTATAAGTTATACCTATTACATAAGGCAATATAAGCGGCACGTGCGCCACAGCAGACGTTACAGAAAATAACGGAAAAGTAATCCAGCGTAACGTTTTGCGGATTAGAGTGCGTGACATCGTAGAGCGTGTTTAAGCGCGCGAGTTCCTATCAGTCACTCAGTCAGTGACAAGTACAGCAAGAGACCGGGACAAATCTCAAATTATTCTTCCTCTTTTCAACGAGAGGACCGAGTCTCTTCCTATCTATTTTTTTGGTCTTCCTCCTTTTTGTCACAGCATCTGGCGCCATTGAAAAGAGTCGAAACGATCTCGGTTTTGTTTCTACTTCCCTTTCCTTCTCTCTTTCACTCTTTATATTTTTCTTTTCGTTTTATATATTACTTTTATCTCGAATTAAAAAAGATGCCGCTTTAAAAAAATAAAAGAAACAAAGTTTTGAAATCATCATTTATTTCTCACCACGCGGTGAAAAGTAACATTACTTTTATTGCTTAAATTCCTCGACAATTCAATTAACTTTGGAGATAGTCTAACAAGTGACTCTTTTCAAAAGGCACCTTGTGTTTATTCTTACACGAACACTTATAAATGTTTAGAATTTACTTTGTAAACGTGAAAGCGTTGAAAAAAATATTTTTTTCGTTATAACGATGATGACGACGAATGATTCAAGTAACGCGTGCAAAGATATATAGCTTACACGAAAATCGTTCGAAGGGAACCGAAAGAGAAGTGCACGCATAAATACATAAAACTTGAATGATTATTTTTCCGGTAGGTATTTTTCTTTAATCGAGGTGGCCACGACTCTGACCTAAAATTTACGCTGCAGAGAAGTCAGTAACCGGTTAAGCAATTCCTATATTATGCATAACATCAGATTCACGTTATGTTCCTTGATCCGTTGAGTTCGCGGCACCTCCCAGAACGGAAGCGTTTTCTACCATTGATCATCGTTATTTTATTTTTCTAGAATTGAACTGACATGGAATCTTATTTCTTCGTAATAAATTATCGTTGATTATTATAGTATACTATCCCATCGTTACAATAAAATTAAAATTACGAATAATAACGTAGGAAAAGAAGTATAGATATTTTTTTTTGTTCACGAGTACTATTACTTCCTTTACACTTTATTATTTATGTGATATTCTTTCTTCTAATCTTTTACTCCGAATATATAAATATTTAATAGTAGAATTTTGCAAATATATAAAGTTGTCAATTTAGACGTACCGTTAAAGTAGGATCAATGAGGTTTTCTGAGGTGAAAATTTTTGAAGTACGTTTGTAAACTTAAATCACGTCCTTGAGGATACCATTTGCAGCCCTTATAGAAATCGGTTTGTTAGATAGGACACAATGGCGACTTTGAAGGCATCGCATGGCTCAAAGAGAAGGAGAACGAAGAGGAGGCAAAGGATGGTCGTTAGTGGAGGCACCGGGCATGCATTAACAGTACTCCGGATGGTCCGGTGATTCTCCGGTTCCTTGGTTTTCTCTCCCGCCTACCTACGAAGGAAGACAAGGTAGAAACAGAAGAAGAAGAAGAATCAGATGAAGAAAAGAAAGAGGTGGAGAATCCATAGTGCTGGCGTTACTGGAGACGCCTCGGGGGAGAATTCTTGCGCGTCCTCAACGTCGAGCTAAGACTTCAGTCCGTCGTGAACCTTCTGCTAAATTGCGTCATCCCAAAAGGGCCGACGACATCGGTTTTTCTTTTTCTTTTCCTTCTTCTTCTTCTTCTTTCGGTTATATCGCGAACGAGGTTGGATAATTTATATTTACCGCAAAACGAGATTAGTGGACAAGGATTTAACGAACTACACGTCAGATATTTACGAGTAAACGAGAAGATCAATTTGACGAATACAAGATCATCACATTATCATTATCTTCACCATTATGTGCCGAATCCTTGGAATCCTTGCATTATTTTCCACGGTGGGTGAAAAGATATGAAAAATTAAAAATTCGTCGCAAATATTAAGTATTAAGATCAATTTTTGCTATCAAAATTAACGTTCAACGTTTACGTTTTATTTTTCTACGTTTATACAAAAAGCGTCAAAAGTTTGTTCAAAAATCTGATTATTAAAAAAAAAAAAAAGAATAAATATATAAAAAAGGAGGTACGCGTTCGTGTATGTATGCACGTTGATATACGCAAACGAAATGCATGAAATAGGCGGATAACTCGTCGTACACGATTCTTGCAAACGAACTCTACTTCGTTCGAGGGATTGATAAAAAATGCATTTTAAATGAAAAAATAGCGCAGTACACTAGAAATATTTCTATTAAATATATTCCTTGTTTGATTTATAACTCATAGATATGAAATATTTGAGAAAATAATTTTCTTCTTTATCCAATTGTATCTTTCTCACGGGAGGAAATATCTTATTAATTGAACATAAGAATGTTCTTCTGTTTAATTGTTTAATAATTTCCTCATAACACTTTTAATGGAGATCATTAAATTGTATTTCACGTCCGATGTACGGTATTCTTATTTAAAAAGTTATCAAAGAGATACTTATAATCAAAATAAAAAGTCGTCCGACATTATTTTTATTCTGCGCTGCAAACTTTTATATATCTATTTATATAAATAAATACATAATAGATAGAATATCTGCTAAATGAATTATAAACCTTTTTTTCGTTCATAAAGTCGAACAAGAAGCTGATGGTTCTTTTTGATACAATCACTCAACAAATACGGGAAATACACTTTACATTACACTACTATCATCATTACCATCATTATAGTTAAATTACCACCGAAGCGTGCCGGTGAAGATATGCTGTCAAGTATGATATCCCGCATCGATTCACTTTAATCTACCAATGGAAGCATGGTCTATTTACTTATTGTATATTTATAAATTTTGCTTGTTTAAAAATATGAAATAAAATTGAAAAAATAGAAGAAAGTATTTAAACAAAAAGTAAAAAAAAAAGAAAAGAAAAGAACATTCCACGACAGAAAAAAAGAAACAACATTTATATATTTCTTAGGGGGAGGGGGGAAATATATATATATATATTTATGATGAAGCATAAAGTTTCATACAAAAATAATCTCCTAGATTTTGGAAGAATAGAGGGAAAAACAGTTTTTATACACCACCACGTTAAAAGATAGGATGAAAAGAATATTTTTGTCGTGAAGATAAAGCAAAGAAAGGATGTTCGATGACAGGATAGAGAGAAAAAAGAATAGGAAAGGATATAAGGATGTTCCTCGTGAGTGACATTGTACCTGAATGCTTTTACGTTTATTCCTCAAAACGAATCGCATACCACGTGGACATTAATAGACGAGAGACACGAATGGAAACGTAGAACTATTGGTGAGAAGGAAGACAGAAATGAAAGAATGTGAAAGATAGGACATAGTAGATACAGCGTATGAAATGTTTTTTTTGATACACGCGTTTCTTGGTGTGAAAAATGACAAAGCGAGGAAAAAAAAATTGACGATGTCGTAAAAGAGTAGGTCACAGTTGTTTCGAACGAAGAAAATAAAATCCATTTGCCCCAGAGGCAATTTCGGTGACCAGTCCTCAGCCGTTTCGCGTGGTGAATTTCGAACGTTTCTTCTTTCCCGTTACTTTTATATTTGATCGAACGAACACGCGACTACGTTTGTATCGTTGATACGTAAAAGAGAAAAAAAATAATATACATATATTTCGTATTAGGTATCCTCCGTATATATATATGTATGTGTGTATCAGAAAAATTTTTAGATTTTCGAAAATCAATTTGGAAAAAGTTTTAGGAATCAACATTTTCGTTTCCAATCAAGATAAAAACAAAAATGACGTCTCTCTCTCTCTTCGGTCGTCGTTCAAACAATAATGTCACTTTGACTTTGTCACTTTCTACCTTGCAAACGATATTTGCATCGATAATAAAATGCGAGACTAACCTGGTGTGTCCTCTGTTTTATTTATTTAATTCTTTTTTTTTGTGTTTGTGTGTACTTTTTCTTTTTTCTTTTTCTGGCTCTTTCAAAAAAGAACGAAGCTCTTTTTTTTCTATTCTAATTTATTTATGTTTTACGTATAGCAATTAAATATAATTCGTTTCTATTACATAATTACATTCATACTATATATTAACGTCGCACGTCGCTTGACCCGTTAGATACGATATATCGATTTTCTGTAAACTCTCAGCGATATACACATTTTGTGTTACAACAAACGGCTTTAATACGTCGTCGACTAAATTTGTTCATCTAACTAAATACAATTCAATTAACCAAGCGCTAAATTGAATAGCACGTTCATATATATACCAAAATCATCTACCGTCTATTTCATATTATATTTTACTTCCGTTTACCGTTAGATAATAGAATCTGATCGCTCGAATGGATCGGATACTAAGTAAGCATTAAACGGTATAGTAATTTTTTCTTATCTTCCGCTTGTGAATTTGTATCATCGATCAAAGGCTTGCGTGCGTTTATATGTACACGTATGTTCGTTATATTCCCGAGGAAATTGTCTTCATATTTTGCAAACGTTAGCCGATACCCAAAGTCGATCGCAGCAACACCTGCGTCTCGATAAGCGTTCACTTAAAGGACTAAGTTGTTTGTCGCTCGATTAACGATGTCGGCCAACTAAACTTCGATTTAACACCACAAATTTGTGCTAAGTATATATATGTTGGTATGTATGTATATATGTAAATACATTGGTAGTACTTGTAGATATATACGCGGACCATATTTCTCTTTTGATATAATCACCGATTAACGATCGTTCCTAAAGTACTATTTTAAAAATTAGTCTTTAAATAATGTTACGTTAAAAAGAGATAAATAAGATAATAAGTAAATATTTAAACGACATCTGCTTACAAAAATATAAGCAAATTTAAAGATTTGGAGATAAGACGACTCATACCATTCTTATTTTACAATAATTTCTACATTAATATAGGATCCTTGTCGTATTGCGAAAAGGTGTTAATTTTATTTCAAATTTATTCCAAAAATGATGGATCATTTCATACATCATTCATTCATTAAATATTCATATATAAATAACTTAACTCTCTTAATGTACATCTAATGAAATACCTAAACGTTAATGTAACTTCTTGACCCAAATTCGATACTTGCTTTAGAAGGAATGATGGAACCATGAATACTCTACATTCATAAGATCGTAATAATCCATGTGCCAATTCCTACTAATATGTCGTACTTAAAATTAACGTTATCCTATATCATAGATAAAATGAAATTATGAAATTATCTTACAACACACATAACAACTTATCTTCTAAAAAACTTATTTCTTATTTTAAAGAAACATAACTTACAAATATATATCTGAAAATCCAAATAAATATAAACAAATATTCAGACCAGATAAGGAATCAAATAGTACAAAAAACAAAGTGTTAATTATTAGTATGGAAAATAATATTTGAACGATAAAAGTGCATGCAGTGTGAAGGCGCAAAAAATACAAAAAAAAAAAAACAGAAGTATACGAGTTAAATGTTATAGTACAGTACAGTATAGTATAGCACATATCTATACCAATGTACATTAAATACACGCAACGAATAGTTTTACACGTGCAACAGAGCGTCTCCTCCTCTTACAACCGTTACTCAAAACGAAGTAAGTATATACAAATGCGTGCACGGTTCTTGTTCACCTTGTCCCGTCTACCGGTAGCACCCAATAGCGCCATAATAACCTATCATGTCGTACACCACGCGTAAAGAAAAAGAGAAAGAAAATCCAGGAAAGTAGGGAGAATGAGCCAAGCTAGGAGGAATCCATAAGCGGGGATAAACTCCCTATAGTGGAGTGCACTCGTCCTAGTGATTGTGAGATTGAAATTATCGGCAGACCATTAAAGAAATTACCATAACTCAAACGGCACGTGCTTAATTACTTATAGACTTGCATATTATCCTAGAGATTAATAATATCTATCACTTATTCTTCGTTAGATAATCTCACTATCATTTAATATATCATCGAATTCGAATCTTGGTAGAGGAAGATCTCGACAAATTTTCATATATTGACGCCAAAATTCTGCATATTTTAAATCGATTTCAAATTTTACCATAAAGATCAATTGAAATTCATTGAAAATTATTGTGTTAAATTAGAATCGATCTCTTTTTTTAATCGTAACGTTTAAATACTAAAATAAGGAAAGCGGAAGAGGAAAAAAATATCCTAAATGCGAATAATTGGAGATGGTATAAAAGAGAGAAAAAAATAAATAAACAAACCTAAATATGTATTGTAACGTGAAATAAAGCCAATAACGTCGAAACATTTTTGTGGGTCGAACGTAAAAGCTTTCGAGATTCGATTGAAAGTTCAAAAAGAATTTTACCATCAAATATACAATTTGGAAGTAGAACGAGAATGTTCCCGAGAGAGCCGAGTTAAAGGAAAATTACATAAATATTCATAAGGTGGTTTACGAAACAAAGCCTGGGAAATAATTTGTCTGTCTTATTTACTTTATTTTCTTTCCTCGATCGTCGTAGGTTAAAGTAATCGTTGCTCAAGATTACGAGATTTCCGAGATTCAATGCAGTGGGGCTGGTTCAGCAGCCGATCTTCTCACTGCAAAAATCAGAAGACCGATCGGCTTCAGAGGAGCTCCGCTATTTGCCGACGATAGATCGGCCAATCCTCTCATCGACATTCATTGCCAGATTAGACCGGATCCTAACGATCCTCAAGAAGACAACTACTTTCTCAAAGTAACGGATTTTTCACGATGCGGTGTCCTAAAAAGAAACGTAAGTCGACTTGAAAAAAATTCAAAGAAGAATAAAGATTTCAAAAAATATTCGTGTTTATTGGAATTGAATAAACTAACGTTTAAAAATACTTTTAAGCTGTAACACACACGAACAAACATAAAGAAATTTAATTCATTAGATCCGAATACTTCTTTAAATTAAAAATCTAACAGACAGAAAGAATATTTTATATGTAATATAAATATACTAGGGATATTTTGATTGATTACAAGCATAGAAAACAAATAAATTTTAAATTCGAGAACGCAGTAATAACTACAAATATATATGTATCTCACGTCATCCGAAAAAAAATATATAATACTTCTAATTCTATTTCAGAAAAATTGTAAAATTAAAATTTTGTAAATATCAACGATTTTAAATATAGAAAGAAATTTAATAAAATACTATTAATTTTTCACGTTGAAAAATATCAAATTATAGATAGAAAAATATAAGATAATCGTAATTAATCCCGCCAAAGTACGTTTTTATCTATCTTTCTTCCTCTCTCTCTTTCAAAGGATTAATTTCTTGTGCTTTGATGTGAAATGTCGACTGAAAAAATTTCTTCGTTTTATCTTAACATTTAACGTCAAAATATATTATGATTTTTATTAAAGTTATACGTGAAGTATTATAATTAAACATATGTAATGGTTAAAAAGATCAAATACTTCATACTTATGAGAAAGAATATTTTATGCATAAATTAATTAATATCAACTTACTATAATATATATTATCGTAAATATTAGTATTTTGGTTGTTTTGTTATTTTTTTCATAGGGATTTATTCACTTACGGATATGGTTTCCGGCATTCCCTGGGGTCGTAATGCTAGCCGATCAAGAATTGATCCTCATGTGTCGTCCACCTGAGCCCACATTGCTTAGACACAAAGCTGCCGGTTTTGCTGGTACCTTGTAAGTTAGCAACGTCAATTGATGACATCCTCTTCTCTATTGTTGAATTATTAATTATGCTCTATCCGTTAATGTTGCGGCTATCTATAATTGATTCATAGAGTGTAAATAAAAACAGAATGATACAATTCAAATCAATAATAATAAAGATATCGTAATATCGAGAAGAATAAAAAACATTATGAAAAAGAGATGAAATATCTTTGTATAACTGCTTATAAATAATCAAAATGTTAGTATTATGAAGCAACCTGATTATGAAACATGCTCTAAAAAAGAAATTATGAATACAATTGCTAATACGTACGAATATAAACTTAAAAGTATACATATATTATAAGGAAGAGCATAAAGCTTTATTAACTTGGTAATTAAACACGAATGCTTGACGTTATTAAATTGCATATTATAACGAACTCTTGCAACAAATACATAGTTACGATTGTTGGCACGAAACACGATAAATAAAATATTGAATTTCTCAGTGAAAATAATTCTTGAATATAATGCCTCAATATCTTGTTAATCGTAATTAATCGACGATACATTATGGAATTACTCGAATTTACCGCGGTAATGATTCGTTAACAATGGTATTACTATTTTAGGATAATTTACCGAAATGCTTTAGTCCAATAAATTGATGAAATCTATTAACGACGTTCAAATGGATTAAGTTGAAAAAATAATAAATCAAGTAAATAATTCGGTGCATGAAAATTTCATTAGAAAAATAATGTTTGTTTTAGTCCACATGGTGCTAGAGTATCCGGTGTAGTAGAAGAGACACCAGGTCGTCTAGAATACGAAGTCGCTCTTTATCGCGAAGCTACAGGTAATCTATCAGAATCTAGCGGATCCCAAACTGTCGATCAGGCAGTACCAATAGGCACAAAACTTCAGTTAAGAGCTCGTATCAGCCCTGACAGTGCTTGGGGTTACATCAAACTTTTGGAAGTAACAGTCAGTCCTGATCCCGATCAACCGCATGCTTCAGGAAGCGTTATCCTTGTTAAGGATGGATGTAGAAATCGAGATTTTGCCTCGATCATTCCTCATCAACCAGCAAGATATCGTGAAAGAAAGAACGAGGTATTTTTGGATTTTGAAGCATTTTTGCTTAGTTCTATGAGAGAACGTTCTACATTATGGATACATTCGCAAATAAAAGCTTGTATGGAACCACAAGATTGTCAACCGGTGAGAATATTTCTTTTTTTTATTTATTTATAATTCTTTAAGTATAGATCATCAACATTGTTTATTAAGTTGTTTATGCAAACGAATTATATGAACACAAAACGTGTCTGATATTTCAATTGAGCATTGAGTAAATTGACAAAATGTAAAAAATATTTAAAAAGACATATCTAACAAAATAAACGTTTAATATATATGTTAAGTATCGTATTAAGAAAGTAAAAGTAGTGAAAAGACTTCAATATTTTTCGTAGGATTTCTGTCTGGACCTCTTCGAGCCGTCGGGTCATGGTAAACGAAGAAAACGAAATTTCAACGAAGAAATCAACGGAGAGCTCTTGCCTAAAGTTGAACGCCTTATCAAAAATTACAATGACTCAACACCTTTTACAAAATTCAAGGAGAACATTGAATATACCGTTATGATGCCAGATGGTATAAAAACGCTTAATATCGTGTACCAAAACAATTATATAAAAGAATTTAATGATCAATTAACTTTTGCTAATATAATTAATGAAGTTATTTATCTGCAGATATTTACAATAAGGTTGCAGCCGGTCTGGAAGGTAGTTGCGGTGGTTTTCTTTACGTGGCAACTGGTTTAGGTGCATTATTAGTCCTATCGGCCTTCATTATGTGTTATTTGGCCTCTCGTCTGCATAATTTATCATCATCTATCTCGCAAAATAAGTCCATCGACGAGTTAGTACGAGATAGAGCGAGAAAATATTGTGACACAACGTCAGGATACACTGGACGATCTACAGTACAATAATATGTATCAATCGATTTATTTGCATTCAATAACGTTTAAAAAAAGAAAAAAGGAAAAAAGAACAGAAAAAAAATAAGCATGACGTAAGAATATTTAAAATCGAACGATGAACACTTAACATTTAATTAGTATCTATATATGTATTTATGCTCGATATATGTATATTTACGATCCAATTTATTTATTCATTCTATAGATTATATATTTTTCACATATAGTTGATATTTATTATAATATTTTATAAATATTAAATGTTCATCACACAGTAGTTAGATACGATTGATACTTTATTTACCGACGAGATAACAGTTTTTTAAAACACATTGTAAATGTGTTAATACGATACGACTGATAATACTTTATATGATTTTATTAAGTATTATTTTAATGTGTAATATTTAATACCAAGGATCTTAGGAATTCTTAGATTTAAGTTAAATTGTAAACAGCGCTTGTTTCGAATCGAAAAGAACTTAGAAAGATATTTTATATCTATTATAAAGCGCTCTATCTATTCTCTTCTTCTTGCATATATTCTGAATATTCCTAAATATGCCCTTGTGCAATGCTATCACGTGACCTGATAATGCGAACGCAATTGTCGATCGCTCATACTTACATTACGATCGTAGTATTTAAGTATTCGCAAAAGTGCATCTCTTGAGCAAAATGCATACAAATATTGGGTTGGTTAAAGGTTGAAATAAAATACTTTACACTTTGTACATAAATCTGCACGATTAATGTATTAGTTTTGAGTTAAATTAATTTGATAAAAAAACAGAAAACAAAAAAGTTAAAATATAAAGCGGCCGTGTTGTATGAACGTGTAAATTTCTAAGCAATACGAAAGATCATACAAACGTTTAAAAATTTAATGAAGATAATATTAAAATAATTGTACGTACGGTCGCATATGTTTGATATATTTATTATAAAATAAAACAAGGTTAATCAAATATCCTTGCATTACATTTCGTTTAGTGGTAACGACGTTTTTCCCATAAAATTACGCTGTACAATATGACGATATCGTTACAATGTTGTAAATTACGACAATTCGACACGATACCTCTTACAATACCTCGTAGTAACGAACAGCTGTGAAAGTTAATTTCTTTTCTTTCTTTCTTTTTTTTAATTTTATTTTATATTATGTTATTTCTTTTTATTTTTCTATATTTCTGATATATTTGCTTTTTTTTATAACTAAATGATTGTTCAAGTTCAACAATTGTTTCGTGCGCTATTTTATGCTAATTGAATCTACACAATCTTTGCAACGACGAGACGAGATATGTATTTTCGGCCCTGTATATCTTTGGTTTACATAATTTCTCGAACGGACCCACAAAGCATAATATATTGAACCAACATAGGTTCAAAGCTTTATCTTAAGTAGGAAATCAATACAATAATGTATCATTACATACAGTATTTGATATCCATACTTTATAAAGAAAAATAATATTCGAAGGCACACATGTCGTGCAAAAATTCTAACTAAATGTTATTATTCGTTCTTTATTTTTAAATACATTATTAGATGTTTTCCTGTTTCCGTAATAAATATAATTATCACAGGAAGTACTCGTGATGCATACTATCTTTTCTTTTTCTTTTTTACATACACAACTACATGCCCTTATACATCATGTGAAGCCTTTTCTATTATAATAAAAATTTTAATTGATAATTAATCCAATGATTAATACTAATCAACCTATTTCATTATATACATAAATATATATAATGAAAAATATAAATATAGTTATAAATATTAAATAAAATAGTGTAAAAAATTAAATTGAAAATGTGCTCATATTATTATATGTATACGAAATAGAGAAATTATAAGCGTATTGCACTCTCCCTAAAGATACAATATTTTTTTCTCTTTGCTTTATCGATGTATAGAGACACATTTAGCGATTCTATAAATTTGCATCATTATGATTTATAATATTAACAATTGTCACACACTTATTTCACATCCTTTGGCTTAATATCATTGTTCTATCTTTGTATAGGCCTGTGAAGCTTAACTTGATAACCTTCTAATTTAATTAGACTGCAAGAAAGTAAAAGTAAAAAATACGTCCACAACTAAAATGAATAGTTATTTCACGCGGATTGTAAATCAGACGAATTTATATACATTATATATTTATAGTTCCTTTTATAAATATCAACTCATAATTTCTTATTTCAACATGTATTGAATAGAATGAAAAATTTGGGACATTCTCTTAACTGCATACTCGTTTTGCACTAACAAAATATGAACTAGAATTTTAGTAATCACAAATGAATTTGCATGTATCTTACTACATGTATTTATACTAAAATCATTGTGCCATTAATAGTAAAATTATACATAATATTAATGATAAAGTATTTTACACTTAATTGTAAGACTCTACTTACATATGGCAACTGTACATGACATTAAATTTTCTATATACTTTTCTTTAAATCATGTGATAAATTAACGTAAAATTAATATCATATCGTAACTTTCGTCGATTTTGACGAATTTTCGTTTTGTTTAAGAGAAAATGTAATTCTAGTTCTTTTCGCAGTATGTCTTTAAAAATGATCAAATTACACTTCTATGTTCTATATCTTCTATTAGATCATTAAGCATGAAATGTCTAATTTCGAACTGAAAGTAGTAGGAACAATCGGACGTTTCATACTCAATGACCTAATTAGATTGAATAAATTAATATAATCCGAGAATTATATGTATATACAAATTAATTCTATAAAATTGGTTATATCACATATAGTAATTATGCAAAAATTTATTATGCAGTCCTTCCATTTTTTTGAGACTTCATAAAAGCTTCATAAGCTGCAAGCTCTTTCTTTTCCTTTTTTAAGTTTCTATCTTCAAATTCCAACCTGTAATTCATCACTTAATCAACGCGTATACAATTTTCTTTAAATGTTGGGATATGCAAATATAATAATCAATTAAATTCAATAATCAGTTAAAATTCTTTGACACATAGGTAATTACATTTTTCTTAACATTCTCTAAAAAACTTTACCAGATTAAAGAACTGTAAATAATATTATTGTATACAAAAAGGCGTATTATAAATAAAAAAGTGGAATAAATGCTTGCATGAGATTGCATATCCCAATATAAAAAGCATGAATGCATGAATGACATTGAAGAAAACAATAAAGTATAATTAAAATTACAAAACATTCATTAGCAATCAAAAGATGTTATGAAATTTTTTTATACAAATTATATGTTTTGCATTATGCATAAGAAAATATTTCGTAATGTTTGATCTTTGTAAAAATTATCAAAGAGACACGTCATATAACTATTAATTATCATTATTTACAACATCTTATCTAAGCAATTATTTTTAATAGATTTACTTTTGTTTACTTATATCTAAAAACAACTAAGAATTAAAGCAGTTTGCTTATCATTTGCAAGTTCATGTTATTAAAATGTCTTTTTTTTCCAATATTGTTAGTTTTAAACTATGTTTTTATATATATTAGCAACATCTTATATATTTAACGTATAAGTTACAATAAAAGAAAAACATACCTATGTAGAATTATTCTTTCTACAATCTTTTCGGTGGTCATATCATTGCCACTATCCAATAACTTAAATTTATTTTGTCTTTTTGGTTCTTCATAAGGATCCGAGCCATCTTCACATGACATTATTGATGTCTGTCCATGACACACAATAGAAACATTAAAGTGTTCCATAAGATCTTTGGTAACCTCATATGGAGCACCAATTACAACTTCATTCACATACTAGATATGTAACAAAATTTAATTTCTTCATTTAAAATATATACAATAAAGTATTTATATGGCTTTAAAAAAAATATCCTTCACATTTATCCAACAAATTATAATAAGGATTTAGGGAAAATTTTACTTCATTTTATCTTTCTCCAAGTACTTAAGTGAATATATTTCCAATCAGAATGATCTTATGAAAAACAAATATAACTTTGATTTTAAATAAATAACTCACCTTACATGCTAGTACACTGAGAACACGTTCATGTAGATTCATAATTGGATGATTACCACATTTGTAACGGTTAACAGCAGGATCTGTATGAAGACCAACAATTAGATAGTCACCTTCTTTCTTTGCAACTTCTAAGAAATCTAAGTGTCCAACATGAAATAAATCAAATGCTCCAGCAACATAAACAATTTTATCATCAGGCTGGGGACTTTTTCCATCGCTAAATTGTATAATTTTTTGAGTAGTGGGAAGAAATTGAGAACAACCAGTCCATGGACTTTTTGCTGTACGGTCTTGGCCCATACTTTTGCTAGGTTCTCTGTCAACTGTATATTCGCTATCTCCTTGTTTAAAATGTTGACGTGTCATTAAGAGCATACGACCTACAAGATCAGTAGTTGAAACACCTGCTGTTCTTTGAACTTCCCTGTAATAATTATATTCTTTATTAATATAAAAAACATATCTTTTTAATAGAAAATACTTTTCTTTGTTAGATATTGTCATACCTATAACGACCAGCTGCTTTAACTAAATGATAAGTATCTATTCCATCTGCAGTCATTGTTATGTCATCACCATGTACACAGAAATCACAATTGTATTTATCTAACGTTTCTAATGTAGTAACATAAGGAGCACCTTCAACAACTTCATCTACCCATTTTATACCACGAACCATTTTATATCTGAAATAAAGCAAACAGAAATGTTGTTCAAATCATACCTATATTTCACATAGAAACAAAGTAGAATTAGAATACACACAGAATATGTATGAATAATATTTCATATTATTTTAATAAGGTAACAAATATAAAAACTACCTTTCTTCTTGTGTAAAAACTGGAGGACCTTTATGCTTAGTAATTTCTTCATCTGTATGAACACCAACCACTAAATAATTTCCTAATGCTTTAGCCTGCCTCAATGAATTAGCGTGTCCAAAATGTACCATATCATAACTAAAATATAAAATAACATATTTCAATAATCATAAAATTATAAAATGTGAAAGATCAATGTTAAGAATATAGCACATAGGAGTAAACGGAATAGTTCTAAACTTGAACATTTCCAAGGATCGTGAATTTACTCCAAAACATACACGTATATTCCATTCAAATGATTAATTAATCAAGTGTAGTATTGATCGGCAGTCTTTCTTACAATCACAGAGAGACAGCTAGTCTCTTATCTTTTGACATAACATTTTCTAGACCACGTATTGAATCATGATATGTAGGAAAATTGATCCTTTTCCAACACGAACAAAAAGAAGGAAGGAACAGTACGATATAAGTTTAATAGGACACGAGTGGAAGATATATATATATATATATGTGTGTGTGTATATATATATATGTATATACGTATTATATGTATATATATGCATGTATATGTTTTTCACAGCACCAACTTATCTTTCTTTTTTTTTTCTATGTTACCTGTCAAGTTCGCACGTTAAACACGTGAAAATCGAAAGGTAAATGATATCGCACTAATACATTTCATTCATAAACTCACCACCCATCGCACCAAACTCGAACTTCTTTTCGAGATTCTGTCATATTAACCAAAAGAAAAAAATACGACACACGTGTGCACAAGCCTACAAATGTTCTTTCTTTTTGATTGTTTTTTGTCCAATCACTTTATTTAATATATTTTACGCGAAAAAATGATAAAGATAGTACGAAACATATAGAAGAACTCTTTAAAGCGTACTGCGCGCGACACCGGCGTTGCACATCTTTTTATTAATCGAGCACCACTCGTTCCTCCCCACTATTTTACCCTTCGCTCGTTCACAGTCATCCAAATGACGCCATCGAGTTAAAACTTAAAGTTACTCACGTGAGTAAGACATATTTTATAACCGATACTCTCTATAATGATTATTTTTTATCAAAGACATTTTATTAAAACCACCAACTTTATCGGAAACAATATTCACATTCTGATTGATTTGTAATTCTGATCGCTTAAAAGGACATTAACCAAGCGTGAGTTGCAATACTAATCGTCAGAAGATATTGATCGTCTTGTTATTCGATGTGACTGAAATAAATGAATTAATAGAATAAATTTATTCTTGTATTTATTTTTTTGTTTTTCTTTTAATTACAAGAAAAAGTAAAATATTCAATTTATTAAATATAAAATCGATTTAATTATCAATTAATCAGACAAATTAAAAAGTTAAAAATATATAAATGTTTTTTATAAAAAAAGTACGAGTAAATCTTTAATACATTGATCCTATTTTATTATAAAATCTTTTGCTAATCGCTTAACATAATCTACTCACACAAAATTATAGAATTCTACTCTACTATGTTTATTCCAGTTTTTCTACCAAACGAAATATTTATAAAAATGTAAAAAGACTTTTTAAAAATTTTATTTTATTTCGAGTATCTATCCCCCTTCTAAACAAATACCCTTCGCCTTAAAAACATAAGTTCCTTCTATGATACTTATTTCCAAGGCTAATTGATAAAGACCAATTAAATAATCTTTTATACAATTATCTTCTTTATATACCAAACTGATTGGTACAAAATTTCCGCTTATATCTCTTGATAAGTTCACATATTTATCATACAACAGTTATTTATACGTACTGAATCTTACGTACTGAATTATATTCATGACAATCATTTAAAAAAATGATGATAAAAATTAATTTAAAAAATCGCTTAGTGGATTGATATTAAATAATAAAAAATATACTTGTTTGAAAATATTCCTCATATTAATTTTACTAACATCTATCGTACATATCTGTTAATTATAAAACTTCTATTGATACATGAAAAGTTAAAACGAAAGTTTTCTATTATGCTATCTTCATTAACGATCAATGTATTAATGCGATACAATGTAAGATTATTGTCCAAGTAACGAAATAAACTCTGACCTAAACACATGATGTTTGATCGATCAATGAATGACCAGAGAATCTTATTCTACAGATCTGTCAGACAAAAATTATATAAATTCTTATCTTAAATCATAATAAAGATAATCGTAAAAATAGCAAGAGATAACGTAGATGTCTCCTGCTTATAACTTTATAAATCAACGTTTCATAACTTATTTCTATGTGATTATTTAATTACTTTCATAATGTATCATTGTCATCAACGATTTTAGCAAATATACCATCATTTTACTTTTATATTTATGTATTACATACAAAATTAGAATGTATTATACTTAATATAAAAATTATTAATATTTGAAGACTATACTGCGTGTTATTTAAGATTGATATTATTAATTTCTATAAAATATTGTATATTGTGTACAGATTTTAAACAAAGCATGACGTCATACAATTGTGTGTATTTACGTACTACATTTGTTTCCTCATTCACAATGAGAAGCGCGTATGGAAAATATTATTTTCTATATTAGAAAGTGTAGTTCTCTTTTTATTCTCTTTCCTTCCTATATTACATAAATAAAATTTTATTCTGGAATAATCTATATCGATGTTAATAACCATTCTGTTGTCTGTAACTGCTTCCACCACCACCACCTCCTCCATATGAACCACCATTTTGACTATAACTTGAGCCACTACCACTGGAAGCTCCACCAAAATTACTCTGAGAAAATGATTTATTGCCATAACCACCTCCTCCCATACCACCTAAACAAAATATTAATATTTCGCTAATAAATAAACAAATTAAAAATTTATACGTTATATTCTTATCTTATAAAATTGTATATTAAAGAATAACATGTAATATTGGTGGTAAAACACATAAACTTTAGATCTAATTTTTTAATATAGTATTCATAATTAGTGTAAAATGAAATAAATATATAGAAATTATGTGAAATCACTTACCGCTATTACTTCCACCCCATTTATTTCCACGATCGCTTCCACCGCCACTGCCACTACCACCACTACGATCAAATCTCCCACTTCTGTCACCTCCATCACGCCCACCACCACGTGATCCTCGTGAACCACCACCACGGCCACCAGATCCTCGGCTACCATTTCCACTATTACGACCACTGTAACGACCTCCTAAATAGAAATATAAAATTAAATTCTGAAATGATAAAAATCAAAATAATAAATATCAAATAATATAATTACGTTTATAAATGCCTGGATTTCTCGAAAGTTCATAAAGTTTAGGATTAACAACTTGTTTTGCTTCTTCTAACACTTGAATTAGGTCGCTAGCTTTATGCGCATTTCCAGGTGTAAAAAAAGCATATGCAGTTCCTGTTCGTTGCGATCGTCCCGTACGTCCAATACGATGAACATAGTCTTCAGAGTTGGATGGATAATCCAAGTTTATCACAAATTTGACATCTTCTACATCTATACAACAGTTATCATTATTATCAGGGAAAATAAAAAATACTTGATTCTTTGTGGTGGGTAATTAACTTAGAAAGCGAACTAATTAAAGCTGCGATAAATTTCCTTGCAAATGGAATTGAAATTGAAGTTTATCTTAATGGAAGTAGGACAATTTTTGGTAAGAATTGTGGTAGGAAATCTTATTATTATGAATTATACTAAACACAAAATGTATGTAATGTAATGTCTTCTTAGATTCAGACAGCAAGAAAAGTCAATGTTGATTGATCGATAATATAAATCCCATTTGCAAAGCACACTAGTAACATAAATAAATAGACCACAAAGAGCAAGTGTACATATTATTTACCTGTTTGCGTCTAAAGCTGGAAATGTAAATACGTTTTTGGAAATGTAGAGGAATCAGAGCTCAGATGGTTCTCATAGAATTCTCGCTTAATGAGTGAGCGAGCTCTACATTTATTCTTAGTAACTTCACACCCTTCTCTCCCGCACCAAAGTATGGATCTGTGCTGGTCTTTGAAAATTTGGTCCTTGTGCATTGCTTCGGTAAAGTTTGAACATTGGATGAGCACCATATGCGCACTCCACTTAATCCCATGTATGCTCCATTGCATGTTTAGCATCAAGGATTTCTTTTTGTTATTTGCTGAAGTTTTATAAAACTATTACCAACTGCACGGAGGATCATAATTTATCGATTTACCTACGACTGATTTTCTTCAATCTAACTAATCATTTGTCTAACTTATTTACTAACAAATTCTAACACTGCTTCAAACTCGTTAAGTATTTTAAGCAGTCTTGAATACTACAACTGAAATAGACCTTAGGAAACGAAATACATTATAAATGACTATTTTTGAATTAATATCAAAGAATTAATTCTGCAAATATTAAGACATAACTCAATACTATATTTCACTACTCTAGCCTAACATGTCAATATCTATCCAGTTGAATTTCTATGTATATATATATATATTTATAATAGATTCCCTAATATTATTACTTCCATACTTTGGACCATCGCAGGTACAGAGTGAGAGTGTGTTTTTTCAAGTGGCACGGCCGAGGCACAGCGTTAGTTTAGCTTGTTGCGAGGGGGCGAAGACCAGCAGTCACGCCCCATTCAATTTTATATTCCAAAGCAAACTCTCCAGAGTTCTTATCATTGATAAAACTCCGTCGCATGTGCCTCTGAAAACACATAGAGCAGCACGTTAATACCAGACTGACAAGACTTGTCTCAATCATAGCAAAATCGAAAAACAAACGTTTCTATCTTTTCTTACCTGCTTATTTTCAACCTTGCCTAAAATATTTTAACATACTTTTCACTTTGATAAACTCTTAAACTTTACAAATATAGCAAATCATTTTATAATATAAGATTTGATCAAAAATGATAAAGTATGTCAAAATCCACCTAAACTAATAATTAAACCGAAGAAACAAGTTAAAAATGATTACTCCTTTCTCACAGCCTTATTTCTAAAAATATCATATTGGTAACATCTATTTGTACTAATAAAAATTTTTAAATGTATCACTGAACCTTTTGAATGCGTGAGAGAAATTAAATATAAAATTGGCTAAATAAATATAAATTTTAAATTATTAAATACCCTGCTTTGTGATATGCCTAAACAATCTTAAAGTTATCTCCATCCACACTGCTTAAGGACTAACGTCGATCAGTCTGGCACATGCCGTTATCCGTTGCCACATCACAATATTATTACTCTCACAACCTTGAAATAACCATCGCAGCCTGACCCTTACATCATACCCACACTTGCTAAAACAGAATCTTACCTAAACCTCTTGCTGCAACGTCCGTAGCAACTAGTATTGCAGATCTGCTATTCCGGAATTCTGAAATAAATCATTTTTCAATAAAATATGATATATTCCTAATATGTTTAAATATAACTTAATTTATTTACAAATTTATATTATAATTAACAGTTATATCTTACGATTTAATACATAATCTCTTTCTTGTTGACTCTTATCTCCATGGATGCCAATTGCTTGCCATCCATATCTATTAATAGCTCGTGTAATGTCATCCACTTTTCTTTTTGTTTCAACAAAAATTATAGTTTTATTTTCTGGTTCATTAGAAATTTCTTCCAAGAGTTTCATTAATTTATTTTCCTTTTCATATTCTTCACATACATCTACTATTTGAAGGATATTATGATTAGCTGCTAATTGTAAGGAGCCAATATTAATTTGTATATAATCAGTTAAAAATTCTTCAGCCAAATTACGAACTTCCTTTGGCCATGTTGCTGACCACATAAGTGTTTGCCTATCTGGTCGTATTTGTTCCACAATTTTTCTAATTTGGGGTTCAAAGCCCATATCAAGCATTCTATCAGCTTCATCAAGTACCAAATATGTACATCTACGAAGATTTGTTGTACCCCGTTCCAAAAAATCTATGAGACGACCAGGGGTTGCTATACAAATTTCAACTCCTCTTTCCAGATCTCGTGCCTGTGGACCTTTAGGAGCCCCACCAAAAATGCAAGTATTCCTAACCTGTGAAGAAACCCCAAAGTCTGATGCTACTTGTTGTATTTGCTGTGCAAGTTCTCTTGTAGGTGCCAGGATAAGAGCTATAGGACCATCGTTTCTATTTAATCTAGGTTGATGATTGATATGTACAATAGCTGGTAAAATATAAGCTAGCGTTTTCCCAGATCCTGTTTGCGCTATTCCAACCATATCACGTCCAGACAAAGCAATAGGCCAACCTTGAGCTTGTATAGCTGTTGGTTCTCCAAAACCTTGTCTGCGTATTTCATTTAAAACATAATCTGGAAAACCACCTTCTTCAAAATAAATATTGGGCCCAGGGATATTAGATCCTTTAACTGTGATTTCTTTGTCTGAACGATAAGCTTCTACTGTATGAAGACTTCTTGTCGTAACATTAGGATGAGGTTGATAAAAGTCTTTCCTAAATGGTTGCAAAGTGCTCATATCCCATCTAGGTTTACGTAACCGTTCTCCAGGTTGACGATTTTTAAAATTATTATTTCCAAAACTGTTACTATCTCTGTTCGTGCTATTTCCAAATCTTCCACCACTACTACTACTGCCTCCATCTCGTCCACCAAAACGTCCTCCCCGAGAACCACCTCCGCCTCTCCTATCACCACGTTCACGATCGCGAAATGGCCTGTAATATCATTATAAACTTTAATATAGAAAAGAAGGTATTAGTTAAAAAAAATATTCTATTTAGAACAATCAAGAAAAATGCATAAAATATAAAGAATTAATTTTTCTACTAAAAACAAATTCAATTTATTTACAAAAATATTTTATTTAATTACATAACTTCTTATAGAAACAAAAACAATAAAACTAATTATAGTTGTATTTATATTGACTTATTAAGCAATATATTAAGTAATAATATTCCAATGGAATATTGATTATTGCAATATAATAACTATAAACTAACTTTATGAAAAATTAATAAATAAATTTAATTATAGTTTTATTATTATTTTTGTTATACAAATAAAAAAATTTTTTTATGTCAAGGTTGCGTTAGAGTTTATTTGTATAAATTGGAGTATGAGTGATACGAATAAGGTAACTCTTTGTTAGAATCAATTAACGTCATATGCAAGATATTTTGTAATGATGCTATATTAACAAAAAGTATTGTTACATATTGTAAACTAATTAAGTAAACATATGTATAGGTAAACTCTTTATTTTTGCAATAACATATTTATATAAAATTTATAAAAAAGTTTTTATGAAAATATAAAGTAAATATAATAATCACGATGTTTAATTCATAAAAAAGAGAAAAAAACTTTGACGTACAGCCAACATGGAGAATAACCAAAACGTAAAATAATTGGCTAGTGAAAATGGAATTTTCTACATTTTCCGAGAATTCCTAAAAATTTATTTTGTAATATGATATAACTTACATCGTTATAAAGAAGCTTGCTGGTCCTAAAGCAGATATTCCAAAAATTCTTTGAAAAAGATAACGTATTAGTTAGGATTAAGCCGTTTTCCTTAATGTTCGACCATAAAGGAACTTACGAATGATCATCATGATGACGTAGTACGCAGCAAGAAATAGTTCCTGTTTTATTCAGCACATTATAAAAAGTAAAAATAAATTGATATTTTATATCGCTTTTATATTTATTATAATTTATAACTTTTTTCTTTATTCGCTTATTAATACATTTTATTAAAATTCTTAAATATACGGTTAAATAATGTACGAACATGATACACCGGAAGTCTCCATCGATAATAAAGGAAAGAAAATCTAACTATCAAGCAGTGTGATTTGTTATTTTAACTTTCCCGCGTATGCGCGGGTATTTCCGCTGCTTTTCAAATTTAACATGTTTTAACAATAAGCGGCGTTATGAGCAATCAACATGTAACTTTTGCTAATTACAATAGGTAGCAGAATTAGAATAGATATTATAGAGACCCTTTAGGAGGGACGCGCCATACATATTGCTGGGCTGAAAATTTGGGGGGACAGCTTCCGATGCAACGCGCAGCCATGTTTATCTTTAGTATGTATTAACGGCTGTGGTTAGTTTAAGTTTGGAATACTTATAGTTTTTATTGTGATATTTATATTTAATTGTTTTTTTTTTTTTTAGTAGTTTTCTATAAGTGTAAGTTTAATTTACTCATTTAATAATTACAAGTATAAATGTACAAACCTAACCTATAACTTATCGTTTGTTTACAGACTAAAATATTTGAATCATTCGCGCGCAATCACGTGACTACACGAGTTCCTGTCCCCCAAAAATGCTTTGGCGCGTCCCTCCTATAGAGTCTCTAAGATATTAGTCTCGTCACTTATATTCCATTTGCTGAACCAATCAGTCAACTCTCCCTTTTACCAATCAAACATAGTCGCGCGTCTTTATACTGACTATTGCAATTTCAAATGTATTTTCTTTATGTGATTAAAGTAGATTAAAAATAAATAATAAAATTTTATGCCAAGTCTTTCGACCTTCTGAAAGCACTCGAAATCCTTCGCTAAATATAATTGTATATTACAAATCAGATGTTCTATATAATCGTAGCATATATAATATTTATATTACAATTTGCTTACATATGTATAAAACAAAACATAATTCACTGTTATAATAAATAAAAAATAACTTTTTCTTCCCTCCGGGCGAAAAGCGTCAACTTTTTTCTTTTAAATCCTAATAAAATTTTGTATTAATAATAATTATAAATGATAAACGTAGAAATGAATATTCAATAATTTATTAAGAAAAGAACTAAAACTATGTTATCACAGTTACAATGACATTAACAAATTGCATTGTATAAAACAACAAATGTTGAATAATATTCAAATTTATCACGACATGACTTTTCAATAATAACAAAAATGTGTCTTTTATATTTAAAAGTTAAAAATATTAAATTATCTATTAATTTTTATTATTTATCGCATAAATATATGTTTATAATACTCATTGTTATATATAATATCCATAATTATCTATGTATCATCATAGTCAATAAAAAGATTCTTTATATAAGCAAATCTTTGTCATAAAGTAATTAATTTATACAATTTATAAACTCAAACAACAAAATCTTAAATTCAATAGCAACAAAATAATAAAATCTCAGTTTACAATATAATAACATTTAGAATTCTTCTAAATTTGTTATACTAGGTTTAAATTTAAACTATTAACAGAATAAACATTAGGCATTTACAATTTTGTAAAGGACTTTTAACAGTAGGCTGTTCTCAATATATCCGCTGAAGTAGGGCTTGCATCATTTCCTTTGCAAAATGTAAAGATACTAAAGTTTTCTAACTTATACTATTATATCCGTTAATTCATCATTTTACAATACCAACTATATCCTTCTTCCTTGCTTTTTTTTATATTTCCGACATATGGTATCATTTGTAATTAAAAAGTCACACAATAGGAGAATATAATAAAATATTTGACTTAGAAACATACTGTTAATTCTAGATAAATGTTTTACACATATCACATTTATCAATACCTTGCTTCCGTGCAATCAATTTTGTCTTGCTGCAAAGTATGTTTTTTTCTTTTTTTTTTTTTACATAAATCGAACCACATGTGCTATAGAAATATACTTTACACTTTTAATAGCATGCTATCATTAATGAATTTAAATTGGAATTAATATGTAGTTCCTCTATATTGATAATTATTTCCATAATTATCGCTATCTCCATAAACTTGAGACATATTATTTTGACTATAGCTTCTCTGTGTAGTATATCCATAACCAGTATTTGGACTAATTGAATTGTTTTGCTTTAAATTATTATAATTAGTATAGTCTGATCCTGAATAACCGCTTGATCCAGATGGGTAAGAATTGCTAGAACGAATACTTCCTCGTCCTCTAAGGGTACCACTACCCCGTCCTCCTCTACAATCAATATTTCCACGTCTTCCGCCAGTTCTGTCAATACTTCCGGATGAACTAGAGAAACGTTTAGCACCTAAAATTTGAATATGCATACACTAATGTTATTTTAATTCAATATTTTTATATAATTAGCCTTGGAATAAGTACTACAAGGTATATGTACATAAAAACACACTTCTGTTTCCAAAATTTCCTGATTTGGCCATTTCTGCCATTTCACTCAATCTTGGATTAATATTTTGCCCAGCTTCTCGTAATACTTCTATTAGATCTCCTGCATGTTTCATGTTATGACTTGTAAAAAATGCATAAGCTGTTCCTGTTTGTCGTCTACGACCAGTACGACCAATTCGGTGGATATAGTCTTCTGATGATGATGGGTAGTCAAAATTTATCACATATTTGACATCATCCACATCTGTGAAGTAGGATTAATTAAAAATAATAAAGGTATGATGACATTCATAATGAATACATATAAATATCTTCTCGTATATAATGTATAATTATAATTACAACATACGTATTATTTTTGTTTTCGTTTATTATTAGGAAAGTATAATAAAATAATAAGTCATCAGAGTAATAAAAATATGCAATGATTACAACACTTATTACTTTACCTGCTCTTAATTGTATATTTAATTTTTAAGACATATTTTATTACATGTCAGTAGTAGTAGTAGTAGTGATTTTGTAAGACTTCTTTATTTGAACTGATCATATTATAACATATTTTTTCAATACATATCATTCAGATATTAAATTATTATGTAATTTTATTTATTAGTGTAATTATTTATATGTAATTATTAGTATTATATTAGAAATAGATTACATTTTTATAAAGTAATATGGAAAAACTTTTAAATAATCAGTCAATAAAAGAAGTTTGAGAATCACCCACCTTTTATCAGGCATTTCCGACGTAAAATCAGCAAGCGTAGTGCTGCTTTCTTTTTAAGTAGACCAATTTTTGTTGTTTCATTATGGAAATATATCGTTGGCCTAGAGATTAGACAGACACAGCGGTGGTGTCTGGTTTTGGGATAGAGGCAGCATTTTACGGTTTAAGCCTGAGTGCATTGAATTTATAACTTCTACGTCTTAAATAATGAGAGGCACTAAGTACAAAATTTAGAAAATGTACTTGAAAATAAATTATGAAAATTATAATAATCAAAGATAGTGGATATGAATGTTATTTCAAAAAAAGATTAATTACAATTCTATGATAGAAAAATGTAATTTATATATTAATTCTCATAATATAAGATACTATTATGTTATAGAACATATAATACTGTTATAAAATATCGACATATAAACTATACCCTAAAGTATTAATCATGGAAAATAATAATATTTTTAGCACAAGAGTTAATGAATATATTCTAACATAATAAAAAATAAAATTTAGATAATCACTGTGTCTGCCCAATACTGGCAGTACACCACATTGTGTTAGGGAACTCTGTGCCTCTGAAAAAGAAAAGCAGACAGACTTAGTGGTAGCTTGTGTGTATTTTAGAGCCCCACATTTTAAAGAAATTGTTCCTTCAATTTTATTAATGAGAAAAGAAAAAAGCATAATTTTAATATTTTTTTATTTTTATTTTATTTAATTAAATTGAAAAAAATCTACTATTAATGAAATAATATATGGTTTTTAAATATATAGGGCTCTAAAATGTAGCTTAGAACAATAATCATAATGGTTCCAATGCATCACACATTGCTACACTCACAGCTGTCGGCCGGCCTTACTGCAATAACGCATCACTGGCTAATCCAATAAGTGTTGCCTATTCCCAGATGTATGCTACTTTACTATACCTATAAATGGATGATAAATTAAACTGTACACACCTAAACCTCTTGCAGCTACATCTGTTGCAACCAAAATCGGTGCTCGCCCGCTACGAAATTCTTGCAACACATGATCTCTTTCTTGTTGATTTTTATCACCATGAATGCTCAAAGCTTGCCATCCATCTCTTCTAATATTTCTTGTTATATCGTCAACTTTTCGTTTAGTTTCTACGAATATTATTGTTTTGTTTTCTTTTTCAGTTCCAATTTCTTGAAGTAGCCTATATAATTTAATGTCTTTCTCAAATTCTTGACAAACATCTACAATTTGTACAATGTTATGATTGGCTGATAAAGTTAACGATCCTATATTAAGATGGGTGTAATCAGTCAAAAAATATTCAGCCAAAGCTCGAACTTCCTTAGGCCATGTTGCAGACCACATTAACACCTGCCTGTCAGGTCGTATTTGTTCAATAATTTTACGAATTTGAGGTTCGAAACCCATGTCTAGCATTCTATCAGCTTCATCAAGCACTAAATAAGTGCACCTGGTAAAATATCATCAGAGAAAAAATAATGTTTACTTTTTAAAAAAAAACAACATGAAAAATTAAAATTGCATAGGTGGTTTACCTGCGCAAATTTGTAGTTTCTCTTTCCAAAAAGTCAATAAGTCTACCTGGTGTAGCAATGCATATTTCGACGCCTCTTTCTAAATCATGAGCTTGTGGTCCTTTAGGCGCACCACCAAAAATACATGTATTTCTTACAGCTGCTGATTCACCAAAACAGTTAGCTACTTCTTGAATCTGTTGTGCAAGTTCTCTTGTCGGAGCCAATATCAATGCAATTGGACCATCTCCTTTACTTAAGTGTGGTTGATGTATAATATGCACAATTGCAGGTAAAATATACTATGAATAAAATAAATTATATATATATATATTTAGTTTCTTTTATAACATAGAATTTTTTTCTTTATATTTGTAGTTAATTTAAATATTGTTTAATATTTCACATCTGTAATGAACTAAAATATTCTTTGTTTAGCTTACTCCAAGTGTTTTCCCAGAGCCAGTTTGTGCAATGGCAACAAGATCTCTTCCACTAAGTGCTATTGGCCATCCTTGTGCTTGAATTGCTGTAGGTTGTGAATATCCTTGCCTGCGAATTCCTTCCATTACATAAGGTGGAAAATTACCTTCCTCAAAATACTGAATAGGATTAGGAACATTAACTCCTTTTACAGTTATTTCAGCATTTTCACGGAATTGTGCAACTTCTTCTTTAGACCTATTATCACAGATATTTTAATATCAGAAATCAACTAAAATAATAATCTTGTAGTGTAATAGAACTTACCTATTTCTGACAGCAGGATGTTCAACATAAAAATCCTTACGCAGTGGTTCTAAAGAGCGAGAATCCCAATTTACTTTTCTTAAACTTCCTCCAGGTTGTTTACCCTTTAGCCCACCCCGTCCAGTACTAACACTATTTCCTCTTCCTCTGCTATTGTATCGACTATTAAGATTTCCTCGACCATTGTCACTACTTCCTCTGTTACTTCCTCTACCACCACCTCCTCTACGACTTCTGCCTTGATCTCTGTCTCTGTTATACCTACATTGTATATAAATATGAAATTAAATAAGATTTAAAGTCTTATCGATATTTACATTTATTTTCAACAACTTCAAATATATTATAAGCACAGATCTTATTAAATAAGAGATGAGAGATTAAGATAATAAATTAGTGGTCATGATATGAAATTACGATTATAATAATTATAATACTGTCAATAGTCTGTAATTCAAGCTGTTCTAATTACTTTGAAGAATTGTAAAAGTAACGTGATTCTAGACAAATTGATCAAAACTGGGAGGTTTCCTTGCTCTTTATAAAAAAAATTTGAAAACAAATCAAGTATCTTTGAATTATAATAAACTTGTGTTTCAAAATGTCAGTATCAGTGGAAAAAAATATTCTAATTTTTATTTTAACACATACAAAAACAAATGATCTCTTTATTTTTAATTTTATATCTGAATTTTTTCACATTCGACAATCCTAAATATTTATTAAATAATTCATAAAATAAAAATGTGAGATAAAAATAGTTGTTAAAAATACAATAAAAAATAATCAATTTATAACGAATTAATAAAATAAAGAATAAATGATTAAAAAAGATTAATCTGTTTTCAAAATAAAAAATAAATAAATTGCATAGAGTTTACTAGACATTAATTATTCGATATATAAAGTCGGCATTTCAATTATTGATTACTGATGGCTGCATTACGGTTCTGCGACAGATTCTAGATATAACAAAAAGTGACGCAAGTCAAATATAATTCAAACATTTTATGTAAATCAAATAAAAGCTATTTTTCGAAAAATCATTTTTTAACAAAAATTTTAATTGACATATTGTACTTACATATAGAAATCTAAAAATTTCAACCGCGGCAAGCAACAGATTAATTCACCTTTGCGAAAAGTCCCGTACAAAAGGAATCGATAAATCGCTACTACTGAATAAAGATGAAAATGAACACTTTAATGGACCTCACAAAGTATAAACTGTCAAAATGACCTTTTAAAAAAAACCTTTCGTTGATTTTTCAAATTGAGCAAATTAATTAACGAAAAACGGAGATTAGTTTTGTATTAGCCGGTGAATCAGTCAGATCAAATTGACAAGTGAACTTCCGAAAGTAGTTCCGTGTAAACTGTTGCCATGACACCGTGGCGGAGTAATACACCGACTTACATTCGTGAGTCTTCTCGAAATCCATATTTCCCAATGTTTGTCAGTGATCAAAGATGGCGCTCAGGTATAGAAAACGATTAGGGCTAGAAAACGATCACTTGTTTCAATTTACATTAATTAATAATATTACTTTTCATTGTTTCTTACTGTTTATTTTCAATTTCACATAAATATATATAACTATTGTAATAATATATTTTTCACTTATTATAAATTGAAAATCTAATTTGTATAGTCTGTCAAACAATTCAAAATTGGCGCCAGTAATTAAATTATACTTATGCATTTGTTCAGCTATATTCACATTAGTCTATGGGTGAAGTTAGCTATGTATATCCATTGGATATATAATAGTTGTATTTTTATAATTTCACGTATGAATATTATGAATCTTTAAAAATCTTACTTTATAGTTTTATAGATGTCTCCAGAAAAAGAACCTGTCAGTTTCTAATTATGATTAATATTATAATTTAATATTTTATAATTAATTATAAACCCCTAATCTTTCTTATATTTAACTTGTAATAAAAGATACAATAAATATCTAATAAATCATTGTTAATAAATATTTCTATTTTCAGGTAGCGCTCAGAGTTCTTCATTTACCACCTGAACTTTCTGATCAAAGACGAGATGAGTTATTTAAAAAATATGGTGCTATCAAGACATATACTATACGATTTCCTTGCAAAGCTACTAAAACTTATGTGTTCTTTCCATCTTATACTGCAGCATATGAAACAATGTTACGTTTACATCAAATCAAAATTAGAGGAAGATATTTGTCAGTTGAATTTGCTAAAATGCCTATACCAATAGTATACACTGAAAGTGAACCTCGAGAATTTAAAGATATACAAAAAGAAACAGAAAGTCATCAGTCTCATTACGAAACATTCTTAAAACATTTGTATGGAACCACAATGAATCAAATTTTTACACAACCACCACCACCATACATTAAATACTGGTATCCACCACCAACAAAAACCACTTTGTTGAGAATAATTATACAATTATTGAAAGAACCAGCTTTCTATACTCAGGTATTATAACTCTTAAAATTTTAATTTTATTATGTTATCAATTTTTTATCGTCAATACCTTTATTATATGTTTAAAGGTATTACATTTAATGAATAGAATGCATTTACCTCCACCATTTGAAGAACTGGATACGGAATATCCCAAATTAAAAGAAATTTATGATATTAAAAAGTATAAAGATATTTTAGACGAAGATATACTTGAACCAATAACAAGAAAAAGTAAGAAGTTTGAAATTAAAAATATTTAATTTTTAATTTAATTTTATCTTTTTTAATGTTTTAGATGTTTCGCAAAATGATAAAAAAGAACAGAAAGAAATAGATGAAGAAGAATCTGAAATAGAATCTGATGAAGATGCCAATGTCCAGTTCTTACAAAATATACCTGTAAAAAGAAAACGTTCAGATTTTAAAAAACGAATGAAAATTCCTAAATTTGTTAATCCTGCTAAACAACTAACAACATCAACTTCTATTCAAAAATCAATCAAACCAGAAGATATGTTTGAGCCTGTACAACTTGGTGAATCTAAAAGTTTGAAAATTGAATTGAAAAATATTGATAAATTATTTGAAGCAACGGTTACTTCATCTGAAGATGAATTTGATAATGAAATTGATAATGAAATTGATAATGAATTGACTAATGAACTTAAAAGTGGATTTGGGTTAATGTTTCCTCCCCAAAATATTGAACAAATGAAAAAAAATCTAGAAAATTCTACTGAAAAATCTCCTGAAAAAGCTTCTGAAGAATATTCTAAAAAAACTTCACAGTTTATTACAACAGAAGAATTAGAATTGAATAGAATATCAGTTAATGGTAAGAATATAATTTTAATCCCATCTACAATAATAAAAATATTGAAAAAATTATTTATTTTATACTATATTCTTTATAGATCAGAGACTTCTTCCTGTTTTCAAAAATTACCATGCCGGGAAACCAACACATCGATTGTACATAAAAAATCTTGCAAAACAAGTTGAAGCTAATGATTTACATTATATTTATAAGAGATATGTAGTATCAGGATTAAAAAATGCTGAGTATGAGTAAGTAGTACAATATATGCTTGATTGAATATAATTATATACCAGATATACATTTTAATCATAAAATATTTTATTATAGATATAATGTTCGTCTTATGCAAGAAGGTAGAATGAAAGGGCAAGCATTTATCACATTACAAAATGTAACTCTAGCACAGTTGGCTCTGACAGAAACTAATGGTTATATTTTAAGAGAGAAGCCTATGGTTGTACAGTATGCTAAAGTATCAAATAGCTAATATTTTATTTGAAATGAAAAATTGTTATCTTGACCTGAAAATCCTATAGATTATAAATACATATTATTAACACATTGCGTACGGGAAACGAGAGATCTCGTCTTTATCGGTTCGATCGTTGAGGCCAGGAGACGAAATATCTCGTTTTAAGGTTACTTCGACCCAATCGACGATTTAAGGAAATAAAAATAGACTTTCTTGTTACGTTACCAGTAATTGTTGTTTGATGATTTATCAGATGAATCTAATAATACTGCAGACAAAAATGAACTCAATGATAATTGGGAAATTCTTGAATTGAGTAATGTTAGACATAGAACTAACCCCAAAAATGTGCGGTCCCTGGAAGCGTGTTGCGCGAAAAGTATGCCATACGCAATGTGTTAAATATCTAATAAAATATTATTACATAATTTATTAATAATAATATTATATATTATAAATATCATTTCACAGGATGTTATTTTTTATCTGTAATAACTTTTATGTGTATTTCATTATATTTATTTTTTTATTTGAGAACTACAAAAAATATACTATTACAGACAAAAATTATGAATCAACATTATTTTTCAACAAGGATGACTGAGATCAATAAACTTATTCTAATTTTTCCATAGCGCGATTTTTAAAATTGTGCGGAGAAACAATCAAGTTAAAGATTTATTATAGGTACAATAAACAAATCAACAGATATTATCTAGACATTAATAAATTAAATAAAAACATTAAGAATATAAATTTATCACATGAAAATAATTACGAGAAAAACTCTTAAAAACTTAAGGTAAATAAAATAAAGTCTCTTAAATGACTAAATAGTGATACGTTAGAGCCGCGTCAGCGCAAGTCGGCGCCCGCCTGGCACAACGGCATCAAGTAATCATATAATAGGCCGCTAGAATGCGCTGATGTTAGGTTTCTTTGCTCGATCAGCATTTATAAGAAATCGTAAATGTATGCGCGCGCGTCCAATGTCCGGTTCACCGACCATCATCGCGTCTCAAACCGTATACGGAACCCATAGACATAATTCGCTCCGTTGCCGTCCTACACCTTTTCTTCCTTTCATTACTTTCGTGTAGACGTTAACAATCCTGAAAATACAATGGACGTCTCCCTTTTGCTTCACCATACGCAGTACGCGATACCAATTGGATTAGTTCTAATTTGTGCCATTCTTGTCTTTGCTTTTGGTTTTAAGAAGGCTGAGCAACCACCGTTCGCTCAATTGTCCGACGTGGACCGGAAACTTAACAACAAGAAGCGCGGCAAAACCAAAGATAAGGTTCGTGAAAAATTTCATTTCTTCATATCGTTGAAGGTTTTATGAAATATTTGAACTTTTTTGATCTACGTATCATCTATTCTTTCAATGATTTTGAGTAACCATATGGTTCATTGTGGCGGCGAGTAAACGCGTGCGCACACATCTATGATAATCAGCTGGTTTTCGTTGAAACAGTTTTTTGTATATACGTGTACGATGTTCTTCCGAGTGTATGACGTAACAAGGTGTCTTTGAAACGTGGTTTAATCTATTTTTGTTTTACTATGTTCTCTGATCTTTACTATCTATTATTTTTTCGATAGCTTCTGTTTCTTTTGGTATCTTGAATAATTATCTTCAATAATATTTTATTTCTTTATTTTTTTATTTGACACTATAAAATAATTTTTGAGATTTTAAATTAATATTTTAGAAAGCTAGCAATGGTCATGTAGCAAGTGAAAAGGCCAGTCCACTTAAGAAAACTGTGACATCAAAAACAGAAATTTCGTCAAAGAAATCTACATCAAAGGCAGATGAGATAGAAACTAAATCTAAAGAAAAGAAACAAGAGGATAACAAAATCTCTTCCAAAAAGGAAAAAAATCTAATTGATGCAAAAGATGCTAAAGAAAATAAAATTGAACAAACAAAGAACAAGAAGAATTTGAAAAATTTAGTTCAAGAGAAACCAGTTGATTTTGATGATGGTAAGTATTGCGATATTACTTCTTATAGTTAAATTTATAAGTCAAGCGATCATTATAGTTTTCTTTTTTTTATTCTTTTGATATAAATTAATATGTTTGAATATAAATATAGGTGATTGGGAACAAGCATACTCTAGAAAAGATAAGAAAAATAAGAAAAAAGAAGAAGAAAGCCCCTCAAAGAAAGGTAAAAAAGCAACAAAGAAGGCTGATATAATTAATGAAGCTGTTGCCAAACAAAAAGAACAAGATAAAGGTGAAGTTAAAGATAAAGTTGCTAAAGAAACAGAAAATAAAGAATTGAAGGAAAAGGAGAAAAAAGAAGTAATACTTACTCCGATTACTGCTGACAAGGCAATAAAGGAGAAAGAATCAGAAAAAGAAGAAGAACAAAATAAGGTATGTTATTGATTAAATATTTTTACTATCATAATAAAGATTTGTCAATTATTGAAATTTATATAAATAATACATATATATAAAAATTGTATGAAAAATATTAGTAATCCACATATTTACATCTTACCATATAGACTGAGAAATCAGAGAAAGAAGAAAAGAAAAGTAGCAAATCAAAAAAAAATAAAAAAAATTCTGAAAAAGAAAGTACGCAAGTATCAATAACAACCTCTGCAATAGAAATAGACACTAAACCTGTTGAAACTTCTGTACAAAAAATAAAAGATGATAAAGAGAAAAAAATTGATAATTTTGATTCTAAAGGCGAGCCAATACGGGAAAAAATTAACTCTGCATCAGACGAAACAGGAGGTAATACAATTTTATTGATTAGATATTATGTAATTATGGATGTATTTCAAATTGAATGCCAAAGGAAATTTTATTAATGCACTTCATCATGTATGTTTGAACAGATGCAAAGTCACAGAAAAAGAATAAAAAGAAGGCTCGGAAAGATAATTAAGGAAAGTTAAAAGTAATGATAAAGTTTTCCTACCAGAAGGAAATATAAAGTGAGAAACCTACTTGATTCAAAAAAACAAATATGCGTTACTTTGAACAAGATGGGTGCTTTTAAAGTGACTTACCAATCAACCGCCTGACCAAATCGTTCCTCATCTTTGTATATAATGCAAATTGGATTAAGTTCTGTAAGCGAATAATGTTACATATAGGATTCATGACATCAGGTGCGTACATAGCATTCATAAAAAGACTTCTTATATATTCCCAATATATTTCGACATGTCCATTGTAGCCACGCTGCCTTGCATTTAATAAAAGGGGCATAAGTCATAGTTTTTGACATAGTGTAATCAACGAAAAACAAGATAAATTATTTTAACATGATATTATATGTTTATAATAGCATATTTGTAGATACTCTCTCAATCTATAGACATATATCATGTCTTTAGAAGCAAAACAGTTTAAATAGTTAGAATCTAGTACTTATGCCATTTTGTTTTCTAAGATTAACCTATAACGAATACTTTATATAAAAGAAACTTGGTTTGTAGTACTATATAAATATATTCAGTAATTTTTCTTTTCTTATAGTTTAATACTATTTCTACTCATTTATTTATACTTCAGATATTGTAAGTCAAAACATAGAAAGTATGAAGTATACTTCAAATTGTCATTGTATAGGACAATCTCTTAAAAGAAAAACATTAATACTTTATCAAAACGTATAGAGATCTATTAAATACATATTTTCTTACATAAAGGATTAAAAATTACCTTTGTTAAAGTGATATTTTAATGCTTTAAAGAAATTTATCAATTTTTGAAGCATTGAAATATATCAAATTAAATTCAGACTTAATAAAAGTTTATTAAGATTTGACTATGTTAAACAAATATTTTTTTGTACTATAATGTGATGTTGATTACAAATAAATTTATAGTAATAAGTTTGCCCAAGCACTAAAAAATGTATACAATCAAGTTACAGTAAAATCCATATGAAAACACTCCAGATAGTGTCAATAGATTTGATGTACTATTGGAAAATACTTGAAAAATTAATCATTATATTATATTATAAAAATTAAATCCATGAAGCAAAAGTGATTTATAAAAATTAAAAACATATATATATTATTGAAGAATATATAATTGTAAATATACACATTATTATTATATTAATATTCTGGACAAAAAGCTTAAATAAGCAATATGGGCCTAGCAAACTTTGATTTTCGAAGTACATACTTCAGAGTTTATACTTGCATATCTCATTTTATATTACATTTAAGTAGATACAATATATTTTTTCAATACGAGCTCTACATCTAAAAAAGATTTTCTCTAAATAAAATATAAAAATAAAACAAATTATTAATTGCTAACAATACTTTGCAGTCCAAACACAAAGTTAAATTTTATCTATATGTGGTATATACATTGCAATACCAAGATATAGACTTGAATCGAGGTTTCATTTTCGAACCATTATTTGTAATTATAATAGATTTCAAATTATTATTTTATTTAAGTATTTTGATAGAATGATAATAATGACGACGAATATTTTTGCTAAGTCCAAATGCGCGTGTATCACGGTGCTATAAATTATGTATAAAAAACATAGAAATTGTTCTTGTATATGTACTTGTGCATGTGCAAACTAAATTAATTAATAATCATGTTTTATACTATTGTATTACAACATATTTAAACATACCTAATCAATTGGTACAAATCTGGAGCAACAGATTACTAATGAGTATGATTAAAGTTTTATCAAATATATATTTTTTTTCATTACTATCCATATAAGTCATTTCAATGAGTCTTTTTTATTATTATTATGGCTCATGTACAAATGGATAGATAAGTATTTTAAACATATATCAACGTACATCGTTAAAAATGATTTTGTGCAAAATGTAATTAATAATTGTTTTATTAATACATTAAACAGTACGTTCTATATAAATGCGGAAATGCTGATAGTATAGATGTATAAAGATAAATGTGTTTATATAAAGATAGATGGATTAGAAGCATACATATTATAAGTCTTATTTTACATAAGGTGCTCCAGCTTATATTTTATTAGAAAAAAATCTAAAATATAAAAAAAATATTATTTGCAGTTATCAATTAAGAAAATATTAATTATTGTAATTATTATAGACATTAATTGCAATATTGCATTAATCTTATATCTCATTTAAGCGTCATTTAATAATGTTCGTGTTTATTTCGTATATAAATGAAAAGAGTAAGATAGAAAGAATATTTGAAGAATATGCCTGACGAAGCCTTGTGATAAGCATTTTATATACCTGAGCTTTATGGTTTGAATATGCATAATGGGGCCACTAATGGTTCTTCATATTAAAAAAAAGCAGAAGATACCTTATTATATACTTTTTTTGATAAATATAAGAATAGATTACAAAAAAAAAAATTTTATATTTTATGTCTTTTTAAATATCAATAATTACAAGATTTATTTTGTAGTATAATGAGAATTATTATTTCATTATAATATTCGTTATACTTCATACAAACAAAATTGTAATAGGTTTCTCTTGATATAAAATTGACAAATGTTAAATCTATCATATCGTATAATCAGTATATAACCCATTAATGTGCCAAACAGAAAATATATAGCTATACGTTATATTTTTCTAAGAGTAAATCTCATAAAAGAACTGCTATTATATATGTCACGACGTATATTTTTTGATCTTCAGTAGCTACATTTTTGTATTATTTGATATAGTTTATACACTATTAAAAATATTGTTTCTTCTTTTTTAAATTGTTCCTGTAATTTTCTATTTCTTTTGACAGATTATATTTATCATAAATGGAAATTTTCTTAAAATGACATCTTTTATTAATTTTGTTTTAACAAAAACATTATTATTGTACTTAAATATATCTGATAATTTATTCGTATTGATGATTTTATGTGCTACAGTAAGCATATCTTTAGAAATATAATTTTTTAAAGGAATAATTGTGTAACACACTGTGTCAAGAAGTTTGAATGTTTAATTGGATAATTACTAAAAAAATGTTATATTCATAGAAGCTTATTACCCATTACATGATTTTTATTTTTTATATTGTGAGGTAATTATATAATGAAATAATACAGGCAAAATTATACATGAAAAATAAATGCTCTTCGTGCACATATGAATATGCATTTTTTATAATATTTTTGTAGTAAAATGAAAACATTTAAAAAGCTTAATTTAAAAAAATATATAATTATTGTAAATAAAAAGATAATATTGAAATTGTACATATGTATATTAAAAAATACTTCTCTGATAATAATTATTATATGTGCAATTATTATTAAAAATAGTAGTGATAGTTTTTAATATCTACATCTGAATGTTTGCATCAATGTAATATGAAACATAACAGAAAAATTGAATCAATTTCTGTCTATGCACATTCCAGGATAAATTTTATTTATGACCAATTGTTTGAAATATGTTTGATTATGAATATGTGTGACTGTAGATATGTTTCATGATTTTATTATATACAAAAAAAAACCAGTGAATAAATTTAAAAAAGAAAATTATTTGGAAAATAAAAATGTTCTAAGTATTTTCATAGCATTTTTGCTACTTTCAGTTAATATAAAAAAGTTAAAATATAAATAATAATTTAAATATTTAATTATGTTTATCTCTAAGGTATAAAGAGAAAAGTTGTAAGATATGATATGATTTTATTGACAACATAATAGATGTTACAATAATAATAGTTACAGCTATTTTTATTATTATTATAGCGTTTATATATATATATAAATATGTCATGTAAAGTGCGTGTGTTTTACTTAGATCTTATTGTTAGATGAATAATCATTAGTTTCTGAGTTAGTATTAAGATTAATCAAATGAAATAATAAGTAACAATGAAATTTTATTATAAGAAATCTATGGAAAATTATAATTCAAGAGAGATATTCTGCTCCCTGATTCTGTATTTTATTTATGATTTGAAAAAAAAAAAAATATTAGTTTACTCTATCTCTTTTAAAGAAAAAAATATATAACTATATGATAAAGGTATTATTAACATTTGAAGATAAACTTGTATTTCTATGATAATAAAAAGGGAATCTTATTGAATGCCCTTCATTTTGGCAGCAGAAAGTTTCTCTAACGTGATTGTGGTTTTGGTTGTGATACTTCGGTAAAGCGTGCAAGAAATATGAGCTAATGTGAATTAGAACAAAGAGGAAGATACAAATAAATGAATAAAAATTATATTTTTCCAGCATATATAATTGGTTTTTTATTATGTCTGTATGTAGTATAATTGTGCGATATTGTGCGCATTTATATATTTGTTTATGTACTGACAAAGTATATATATAATAATTTTCAATATATTTATAATTTATAATTCATATATTTTTGTTTTTAAACAGATATGTTACTGGTGTATGAATGAAAATTCTAAGATCATTAAAACTACTCTCAATACGAACCTTATACTAAATACCTAGAAGTTTAATTTTTTTAATTATTAATGTTTAAACAAAATGTTAAAGTAATTATATATAAAAGTTATTATACATATATTGAATATAATAGTAGCACATTTATAGCATTAAATGTGAAAATGTATATAGATACAAGGCTCATAAACGTTATATAATGATCGCTTATAATCCTTACTAAAAGTACGATTTATATTAGTGTATATTTTTATAAAGTTTCTATATTTAATTATTATTGTTAAAGATATTAAGTCCATTTTTATAATTTAATTACGTTTATGTCAATATTTCAACGTAATTATAGAAAAAGTATATGACAAGGAAAATCTCATAAAACTTGGAAGAATTTTAATATGGGAAATTTGTTTTTGTGTCCATAATTCGTTTCATTATTTTTTCAATTGACCTTTTTTCCTATATTTAGTGCACTTTCTTTTAAATTGTTTAACGGGTTTTGTGGATTCTTCGATATCACTTTCGCGCTTATTTTTATTACTTTCCCGATTTTTACTAGCCGATTTTCTCGTTTCATGTTGAATCAATAAATGTGTACTTTTTCTGGGAGTTTTACTTTTCGCTTTAAGTTTCTTCTTCTTCTTCTTCTTCTGCTTTTTTAGGGCGATTCATGTTAGCGATAATAGCCTCGGTATCGGCAGAGATTTTTGTTTTAGATTGTTGAGTTAAAACAGTTACTCGAAGGTACGAGTCATACAAAATATCGCCACAACTTTCACCGAAACAATATTCTTCGCCGCACTCTCCGCAGATTTTAACACTACTTTCAATAACACCTGCTCGATTTTTGTTACGTCTTATTGGACTTACAAAAGAGCGTCGTTCTTTCATACGGGTTTTTGCTTCTAATTTGCCCATTTCTACCTACAGATAATAAACATACTTTGTTTAATAAACTATTAAGATTTTGTGGATTTATATTACAGTGTGCCATAGCTGTTAAAATATAAAAATTACCAATCTTGAAAACAACTCTTCATCTTGGCGAAGTTTCGGTCTGATCGGCGTAAGCATTCTCCAATCTATTGCAACTTGCTGTAATTCTCGAAGACTTAAATTTTTCATATCAGGTGGTATAGGATCTCCGTATGCCCATTCTCTCTCTATAGCTTTTAATTCTTTTTTAGTTGTTTTCCAAGAAAATTCCTTATCGCGTACTTTGGTATCTTCTCTTTTTACCTTAGTGTGACAATAAAAATCATAGTAATAATGAAAAAGAAAAGACATTGTTATAAATATTTTTAGGAATTGTCAGGTGCATATATTTTTTCTAAAAATAAAAAGATTCATAGATAAATAGTCACGATTAACTTAAAACGTTATAAACAAACCTTGTCTGGTTTGATTTTAAATTCTGGACAATGTTCTAATAATTGTCTGAATTCCTCTTGAGAATTACACGTTGCTTTACTCAGATCTGGTATTAAATTAGCATCTTTTTTATCGTCCTTCAAAAGATCATCTAACTCGAACGCCATTACAATTTAATATCTGTAATGCGAGAAAGAAGCCTCGTATCTTAATATTTTCATTTTTGTTTTCTTTTCTCATCTCATTCTCTCATATTTTCTATAATCTACACAATCGCTCTCTACAAAAATGGAAAGAAAAATAAAAGAAAATTTTATTATGCGTATGATTTTGATTATATTAAAAAATTTCCGATGCAGTTGGTGATACCAAACTTCTATTGGGATCCCATTCTATTTGTTTCATTAATAGACCCTGTAAAAATAATATATCTTTAAATGTTTTAAAAATATTGAACAGTTTTTTAAAAAACACGAATGAATTATATTTTATATATAATTAATATGTAAAACCGTATGTACATTTCTTAAAGAATTTAATTTTTCCAAAATCTCATGTCCGCACCAAATATTAGACTGCTTATTTTCTGGCTTTCCTTCGATTTCATTCATATGATTAATATCGAGTAAACGTTTATGATTTCTATTATTTGAGTTACTTTCAATATTAATTTTTCCATTTCGATCAATACGCAATGGTACAACAGAATTGAGACTATCCATTGATAGATCAGCATCGTAACTATCAACCTTTAGTTTCCTTCTAATCGAATTTCGCAATTTTAATTTTGTATTTATCGGTTTTCTTCTATCGGGAGACGGTGATCTATAGAAAGATTTAAATAGAGAAAAATGTAAACAAACAAACACATCATCTATGAATTAATAAAGGAATTGTTATTTGTATACCTCGACCCTTCATCGCTAGATTCAACTTGATGCTTTCTCAAACGCAATCGTCTCTGATAATGCGGATCTTTCTCACTTTGCGTTCTATACCGTGTACCTGGTCTATAAATTTGAACGTTGATCATACATTTGTATCTATATTGATTTTCTGTGATGGTATATGAAAATTATGTTAATTGAATTATTAAATGCTCCAATTATTAGACTTATACCTGTTGGCATTCCAACGTGGTCTAGATTCAATACTTTGTCGAGGCTGAGATTTAGACCTTGCAAATGACTTAGCTGGAAGTTCTTCTGCTTGACATAGATTGGTTGACCTTTCCATAACAAGATGAGTGTAAATTAATATTCTGTTAAAATTGAGTTTCGCACACGTATGTAATAACGCGTATGAAAAATAAAAAAAAAGAAGAGTTATGGGTGGTCACTTTCATTTCTTCCGTAAAATATTAAAAAAGTTCAGCAAAATATTTTACAAAAAATGATCGTCTTGAAAGAAAATAAGAATAGTAGTTACCGCCTTGTTATTATTCATTATAGACGAATAGCTTCCACGAATTTATTGTTGAAGCATTTCGCGATGTCGAACTTGGATCGACTCACTTTTCTACGTCCCTTCTGTTAGCATTGGTTGTGTCCTTCCGTTCCTTAATCGATCCATCCTTTGTTGAGAATTCTTGAATCTTCTCGCGAAGATCCTGAAGATCACTTTCAATATCGGTCTGCGTACCAAAATCTCGACCTGAGGTCACTCTGTATTTGCTGGGTGTGAGTAGGCGATTTTCAGTAATTGTCGATGAGATTTTCGATAAATTTTTAGCCAGAATAGGGCTTCCTAGATTCTTCATTAAAACATCTAATCCCAAAGATAAACTTGATTCGTTTTCTGATTTTCTTGGGCTTGGAGTCACGACCAAGTTTACTAATTGTAAATTAGCTTTTTTAAGTAATTCTGAATCCTCCAATCTTCCACTTAAAACAATTGCCACATCCTTACTAATTGGAACTTGAACAGAATTGACTTCTTCTGTCGTACCTTCCGATTTCTCCAAATGAATGATTTTTTCTTTTTCATGATCAATTTTAGTCTCAATAATTTCTTTTGCATCTTTTGAGATTTGGGGTTCATGGCAACAATTATATAAATGCTCTTGAGATTTATTATCCGAGCAATTTTTTAATGGATATTGTTTTATTTTTAAATCGTAACTTTCGGTAGAAGAATTTAACATCGATTGCTCTATTTCGATACGTTTCCGACGATTCTTTTTTTCTTCTTTGGCTGAATTCTCCGCTGCTTGAAGAATTTCACGCATCGCTTCAGCTTTCTTTACTTTGGCTTCTTCTTTCTCTTTTAATTTCCTTTGTTCTTCCTCGAATCTTTTGAAATACAATACATAATTTTATCAAAATAAAATGAAAACATAATTATAATAATAATTAATATATTTAATATAATACCTTTCTTTTTCTCTATCTCTTTCTCGCCTAATTCTTTCCTCTTCTAATTGTTCTTCCCTTATCCTTCTCGCTTTTTCTTCTTTCCTTTGTCTATCTTTTTCTTCAAGTTGCTGCTTTATAGCATTTTGAAGTTCAAGAGCTTTCTGTCTTCTTACTTCTCGTTCTTGAAGAATGTTTGCATCAACTGGTATATTTTGTCCACGAAGATAAGTTTTGGTAATATCAGAACCGGTTGATCCAGTAGTTGAACTATCTGGACTACTTGCACTATCGTGATTAATTACTAATACCTATATAATAACAAAAAATAATTGTATCGATAAAAAGAAAAATGAAGAAAACATGTCGTTGAGAAAATTCATATATTTATTACTTGACTCGATTGGCCTAATCTCGAAAGCCAAGATGGGGGCGGTGGTGGATCTCCTCTCACACTCTCCTGTCCCCAAACGCTACCCCATCTGGGTCTATTTATTAATTCTCCAGCTCTTCCATCCGAAAGTCTTCTCGATGGTGGTAACGAGCTGTCTGGTGTTGTGTAATAAGGATTTTGCCAAGTTCTTTCCATTGTATCCGTTTCAGAACCCTTACATCCCGGTATGAGTCCTTAACAGATAAATATAATATTAATATTGAAATAAATAAAGATAATTAGTAATAAGTTGTTGATATTAAAAATAAATCTTCCTTACGCCGAGATTCGGGCAAGGGTACATCGATGGAATCGCTGGCGTAACCCGAAGTTTCACCCTCTCGTTCTTCGCCTAACGAGCCGTAATGGTGTGACGGTTCGTTCTGGTTTTCGTGACGATCGTTCGATCGATGCTGCTGATGCGGCTGTTTTTGTGGCTTATGAATCTGCTGGCAACGCGACCCTTCGTCTTCGAAGTCACGTCGTTGTTCCTACAAAACAAACGCAAATATTGTAACCTTAATATTTTATACACATGAAAAATGATCTATTATTTCGCGTGATTTACTTAAACTTATTTTCATAGGATTTATAATCTTACATAAATTCTCTTGTATCGATTATACAAGATTATAACCACAATCGCGTGTAATAGAAAAACGGATATTGCGTGACGGACAGGTTCGTCCATCATGCTCTTTATGGATATTGTTATATACCATTCAAATAAACCTACACGTTAACGTACCACTATATGACAGGAACACACGACTTTTCGAGGATTCTTCAATTTGTATTGATATACACGATTTGTTACATCGATAACAATTGAATATTTTAATGCATTAAAATACATTTAAGATTATTCATTGAATCTACTTAAAAATATAAAAACATTCTTTTTTTTCAAATAATATCAATAAATTATTCAATTTATTGTAAGCATATGGAAGAAAAAATAAGGAATAAGGGATTAGGAATAAGAGGAAGTTCTTTGCACGAAGTAAACTTAAATTATATCGTGACATTATTCAGGTCAGTGAACCTTAATTATACGATAAAGATCGATTTACTAGAGTGTCTTACTTCTACTTTTTCTTTGTAGAGACTTAACGATCGAGTGTCGTGGTTATTGACCCAGTATAATGTAATGATTATAAACCTAATTCGTCTCTTAAGTAATACTTCTGGTTATTTTGCTTTCCGACTTTACATGGAAGTGTATAGACTGGATAGTTTCCTCTTAGAGTTAACAGTTCACACACATATTCCCTTAAAATATTAAATGTTACTCCAATCGAAAAGACGAGACTTTTAACAAGGCTTGTATATTCTAACAATTGGATTCTATGTTATATCTACTTTAATAAGTTATTATAATATTTTTGTGAACTTTTAATTAGGGCGTAACTGCTTTAGTATTTAAATAAGGGATCTTGTATACCCATTATCATTAAATAACAATTCGATAATCTCTCGTGAATTAGTTACTTAAGGGTTTTTTGAGGGTACTTGCCGGTAATGTATACAAAGTCCAATAGGTCTGAGCTTTTTTTTCCATGCCTGTATTTTTATTGTTAATTCTACGATAAATATTTTAACAACGTCTATGGGTTTCTACTTATTGTACCTAATATTTATATATAAATAAACTTTTAGAAAACCTAAGTTATCCTATATTCACCTTTCGACTTATTTGAGTCATACTTGCTCGTTTCTATCTAGACTTATACCTCCTAAAACTAACAATAAAATTGCTATTCAATTTCAAATTCCTATGCTATATTAAATTTAAGCTTCGTGATGTTCGATAGTTAGTTAACCAGAATTCAACCTTCAACGGATTAGAAATAGTAATAATAAATGAGAAGATATTTTCACAGTAATACGTTCGTGCAAATTTAATGGTCGTTATGTTTGATCGACAGTACCTGCATAAATGATTAACTATCTAAACGCTGCGTTTAAGATCAATAAAATATCAAAATACTGACCTGATATAGATATTGCTGCTGATCTTTATTATAAATTGGCGGCAAACTCGGACTTCTACGTCGAATACGCGATATTTCTGTGTGGTCATTAAGATTAATTAAACTACCATTAGAGTAATCGAAATTCTTCAAATTTGTTGTAACATTTCCAGTATTATCCGTTGATAAGGTCTTTAAGCTCACGTTGCTTCCGTAATGAGCAGTTGCACGGAAAGGTTGCGATAATATCTGTTTGTCTTTAGTGTCAATTAAAGACAATCTTGAGCCAGATGCATATGTGCTGTATTTTAATAGATATTTAATAAATTATTTCATTTATTATTTGATTGATATACGCGATCCATTATTATTCAATATTTACCGAACAGTCGTGCGGATAGTATCATTGTGCTTTAGCGTACCCCAATTTCCACCAAGATGTGCCATTTCTTCTACAATATGTAAATACAGAGATTAATGAAAGTTACGAAAGCATAAAGTTCACATTAATTAATGATAAAATATTTCAAAAAACTTATCAAAGTGTTACGTCATAAAATAATGTTTTCCGAGCACTAAATACAGATAGTTCCCTATTTTACGAATAAATGTATTCCGATCTTTCTTTCAAAAAATGAAAATTACCATGTCCCACATACACAGATAATAATCTTATAAAGAAAAATTCGTAAAGCAGGAACTACCTCCCGCCCCCTCTTCCTGTAATTGTCAAATAAAACTGTAAGCCATTAATAATTAAAATAAAAAATCGATTATAATCATCATCTCCCTCTTTGGTAGTCAAGGATAGACATACCTCTCTCCTTCGCCCACTGAATCCTCTTCTGTTCTACCAGAGTCGTCCTCGCGTTCATCATCAACGCGTAACATCGATTTCACGATTGACATCGAAGAAGAAACGCACGGGTTTTTGGTGAAATAACGATATAAATGGAGCAAGAAATGATGAAAAATGTCCTAATAACATCCAAACTTCTAAAGAGATTTGGATAGTTGGAAATATATCCTACCTAAAGTATGTTCCTACGAAGACAAAAGCAGAGTATGTTATTTGGTAGCTGATGAGTAACTTCCGGTGGGAACTTCGAGGACGAACTCGCGAGTTCATCCCAGGTCGAGTCAATATTTGTGACTGCGGTAGACCTGTAAGACTGAACTGGGTTTACCTGCCATTAATTCATATATACCTTGTGCTCACATACTATCGGGTGAACTTACACAGGTAAAATTCGATCGTTCTCCGTTTCCATAGGAACTGTAGTGGAACCAACCGCGTGATATCAGGCATGTTACCACTTCTCAGGGTCGATAATATTGATTCTCAGGATATGATAACGGATAATGACCTCTACAGTTACATTTGACGGTCAAAGATTAGCATTTATAGAGGAATGCAACAGCTTCAATACCCTCAAGATCGAATATTAAGATTAACCGATTTCCGTATCTTAATTTCTTTTTTTACAGTTTCAAATTGTGTTCCTTTAATTCCTTTTCTTTCTTTTTTCTCTAATAAAATTGATTGTTATTCAAACATTTTATTATACTTTATTTGTTTAAAAAATGGTAAAAGTATCAAGGAATATATTCGATTAAGGCCGGCGATACATGTAAACGCCTAAATTTTGACCGTTTTTCAGAGGCTTATTTAAAATGGAAGGAATAAATGAATCATTTTGAAACTCAGCATGTTTATTCATTACATATTAAAATATAAGAATCCGATTTTAAAAAAAATTTTTTTTTCAAAATGGCCGCTGTAGTAACCAATCTCCTGAGGCCCTCGCGGCGAAACTCATCAAGCTTGGTGATTTTTAGTTTTAGTTACAGCAATCGAAAATTTAAAAAAATGGTCGGAGCGTGTTCATAAAACATGTATCTTCTAGTTGAACTAAGGAAAAACTAAAAAGTCAAAAAATGGTAAATTGGCACGACTCAGATCAAAAAGTCTGATTTTTGACCCTTTTTTTAACGGTTTTTGGGTCAAAAATAGCAATTTTTGATAATTTTTGTGGCATTTTTGAAGTTCAACTAGAAGCTCATACTATAAAGAAAATGTGTGCTGAATTTCATAAGAATCGGTTGAGAACTTTTTGAGTTATCTGTCACCACAGTTTGAAAAAAGTCGTTTCGAGAAAAACGCGTTCTAAGTTTAGCGTTCGCGTCTAGCGACGAGTTGAGGCGGAGCACTTAAATGAATTTTTAATCGATAAATAATGCGAATTTCATTCTAAAAATTTACAGGCATATTTTTAAGATGGTAAACTAACTATTTATGAAAAAAAAAATTTTTGAATTTTTTTTTTTACATGTATCGCCGGCCTTAAATTGATTAACTAAAATATAGAATTCAAAATGAGATTTCACGAAGAATAAATATTATTATAATGTGATAAAGGATAAAAATAAAATAATAAAATAAATATATATTGAATTTTGTGTACATAAATACACGAAAATTTAAATTTTGTTCTTTTACATCTACATTTTATATGATTTGAAATAAATGTGTTAAATTTCGTATAGTATTGTAAGAAATTATAGAGAATAAAAAATGTATTACAAACCTAAAATGATAAATATATTAAGATTTTATATTTTATATTTAAGGTGTTATAAGATTAAATGTTACGGTGTAATATATTAAAAGAATATAAAATCATTCAAATATTTAATTTAAATTCGAGCAGAATCCATCTTGAAAAAAAGTATCGATTATTTTTAGTCAGTGAAGCTAGTATCGATAAGAGATATTGCACCATCTAGCGGTTAAGTTTGAAACAACTACGTTATTTCATTAAGTTCTATAATATAGCTCTCAATTTGTTATGTTATGATTAAAAATAATTACACTATTAAAAACTATATTGTAAAAATCGACGCATAGGATCGTGCGTATAAGAATTCAGAGTGTATTTTAGATGATACAACAAAAACGACACTAGCGCACCTACAAACAGATAATAAAAGAAGTTTAGTTGATGATTTTATATAGTTTGTGATTACTTCTCTTGGTTAAATCTACTCTAAACAAAGTGGCGGTTTAGTGATTTCGGGTTGGATAGAATTAAAATAAGTGATTACTACGATAATTCTTCAAAATGGTAGATGTTTTAGACATCGATAATGCTGAAGATTTCGAGGTTGATGATGAAGGCGATCGTAAGTTATATTGTCATATACTTGTCATATACTATAAAATAAGATGCCATCAATACACCTAACCTATGTTTACTTCCATTAAACATTTGATTGTTTCTAGTTTGAAGTATATTTTGTAGAGAAAAATGATTTTATTTTGATCAGACTTCTTGCTCAATAATTAATATTTATATTACAGAAGGAATAGCTCGATTAAAGGAAAAAGCAAAAAGAAGAAAAGGTAGAGGACATGGTGCTGAATTGGTGTCAACGCGTGATGATGTTGGGCATTATGAATCTATGCACGTTGTAGAAGAAGATGATGATGAACCTGGTCCACAAAGATGTAATTAAAATTATTAATGAATACATTAAAAATTTCGAATATATACAATGTTAAAAATACTTATTTAAATTTCTAGCTGTGGAAGGATGGATTTTGTTTATTAATTCAGTGCACGAGGAAGCTCAAGAGGACGATATACAAGATAAATTTTCGGAATTCGGACAAATAAAAAATTTGCATTTAAATTTAGATAGAAGAACAGGTTTTTTGAAGGGTTACGCTTTAGTAGAATATGAAACGTTTAAAGAAGCGCAAGCTGCGAAAGAGGCATTAAATGGTACAGATATTTTGGGTCAAGCAATTTCTGTTGATTGGTGTTTTGTCAAAGGACCTAAAAAGTAAGTTATATCTTTTTATATTTATTTATATTATTATATATATTTCATTTGTGTTACTTGTATTTTATTTGCTTATGTCTGCTTTCAGAATTAGAAAGAGAAGTCATAGAAGACGGTGAAAATAAACACAAGGATATAAATATATATATATATATATATATATATGATTATATATTTACAAAAAATGTTTTTTCACTTTTTCTTTTTAAAATTAATGAATATTACATATATACATTTAAGAGTTATAACAATAAAATAGAAGATGATGAACAATAATTCTGGTCAGAAAATCTATGTTCTTTTTTACTTTTGAAATGTGTTACAATAATATTACTCTATTTTATTTTATCTATTGGATTTGTCATATTCATTATAAAAATAAAATACTTTAAAAACTCACTTTTTTCTTATTTCATACGCTTTAAATGATCATATCAATAACATTTCATTTTGTAGAGAAAAAGCAAATGATACTTTTCTTTTATTATTTTTAATATAATCTTACAGAAGATAAGATTTAGTTTTTTATTAATTCTTTTGTTAGGTACAAGTTTCAGGAGACTAAATGCATTTGCTTATTGCACAAGCATATTTTCATTTCCATTTAAAAATAGCATAAGATTAACTATTTTCTTTTTTATTTGTTATATAAAGTATATTGTGATAAATGTGTCGGTAATTGGCAGTGGGTTGAGTTAAAAATTTTTTTTTAGATGTAGTTTATTATTTATTTTATAATATAAACAATCTTATCATTAGATAAATAATAAAAACCATTCTTTCCATTTTTTGATAATACACTTACAATTACCGTCACAAATAAGAACATAAAATATGATTAAGCATAATAATTAAGATTTGCTTTCTTCTTTGCTTGAACTTCATTGATAGCTTCCATCAAGTCTTCATGAGTAACTGCATTTGCATTACGTCTTAAAGCAATCATGCCCTATAAAAAGGAAAAAAACGTTAAATTGTAATAAATAATATAATATAAAATTATATATTATGAAGAGATACAAAAATGTTACATACTGCTTCAACACACACAGCTTTACATTGTGCTCCATTAAAATCATCAGTTGATCTAGACAATTCTTCAAAATTAACATCTGGTGACATATTCATTTTACGTGAATGAATTTGCATAATTCGTGCTCTGGCTTCTTCATTAGGATGAGGAAATTCGATTTTTCTATCCAAACGTCCTGATCTTAGCAGTGCAGGATCTAAAATATCAACTCTATTCGTCGCAGCTATTACTTTGATGTCAGCTGTTGAACTGAAACCGTCTAATTGATTGAGAAGCTCTAACATAGTACGTTGCACTTCCCTATCACCAGCTTTTTCTGAATCAAATCTCTTAGTACCAATAGCATCTAATTCGTCTATGAATATAATTGCAGGTGCTTTTTCTTTAGCTAAAGAAAATGCATCTCTAACCAATTTTGCACCATCACCAATAAACATTTGCACAAGTTGTGGTCCAGCCAATTTTAAAAACGTTGATTTAGTTTGTGCTGCGCAAGCTCGGGCTAATAAAGTTTTTCCTGTTCCTGGTGGGCCATACAAGAGTACACCTTTTGGGGGTTGTATTCCTAAATTTTCGAACTTTTCTTTATGAGTCATAGGTAAAACTACAGCTTCTATCAATTCTTGAATTTGTTTATCCAACCCTCCAATGTCAGAATATTGTTCAGTTGGTCTTTCATCTACTTCCATTGCTTTAACTCGAGCATCATATTCAGCAGGTAATGTTTCAAGAACAAGATAACTATCTTTATTAACTCCTACTAAATCTCCAGGTTTTAAAGATTCTGCATCTACCAAGCCTATTACTGGAAGGAAATATGTTTGGCGAGTTGATGTTTTTATAACAGCACATTTGCCTTTTCTTTGTGCATCTAAATCGACAACAGCACCATCCTCTTCTCCCATGTCCTGTGGATCTACATCCAGTAATTCGATAACATTAGAAACTAAGTAAGGTAATGTTTTGTTAACTTTGATCTTTTCTGTGTTTTCTTTGATCTTATCATTTTGTGCTTGCAGTTCATGTGAAATTCGCATAACTTCACTTTTCATTATTTTTATTTCATTATCTAATAGCCTGGTGCGCGATACTATTTCGTCAGTAGACATTCGAAGTACATCTTCACCCAAAATTTCCTAAAAATTAAATATGACACATTAGACATTACGATAATATATGTTGCTAGATAAAAACTAAGACGAAGATTATTTTATAGATTATCAAAAGTATTTAGCATATTGGATACATATATTAATTATACAGTTTGTATGTTAGAATCAATTTATCAGATTTTCTATCTATTACAAATTATGTTCCACAATTGACAATATTTTCTATTCGTTTAGATTTGCTTGTCATTGTCAATCACATTCATAACCTTTGATCAAATATTTTATTTCTTATACCTCTACGTCTTCCCAGATTGATTTATCTTCGAGAGTAGCCATTTAACCTTAATATGCGTATTATCAAATGTATATAATATAGAAAAGTTTATGTAGAACAATACTTAAATATTTATTTTCAGCTTAAAACCTAGCTCGTTGATTTTAATAATGTCCCTAAACTATTTTTAAAATAGATGGAAATATGTGTTGAATTTTTAAAAAACAATACGCCACCATACGTTGAGAATCGAAAATTACTTATCTTCTATCGGTAAAAAAGATTTCGTCAATAATGACTTATAAAAAAATAAAATTGCATTTCATTAATTTTTTGATCATAAATATAATATTTACTGATCCGTTTATTATAAAAATCTCGATTTTAGAGACATATTTTATAAAGATGATGATGAATAGTGCAAAAAGTATTAACTAATAAATAAAAAATATACTATTTGCAAATGCAAAATTTATATCATTATTTATATATATATTTAAAGTTTATACCAAAAAATATAGCAGAACAAAATACAGAAATAATATAAATTATATAAATAAAAATATATAAATCAATTTGCACTATTAATAAATATTTAGAGAATAGTATTATGCTTGAAGATAACATTACCAATAATATCAAAGCATTTATTAAAATTAGTATAATTTAGGCAATACAGTTAAAAGATTCGTCTGGCACGAGATGGTTTTTTAAATTGATCTATATTATATATTGTATTATAGATAATCAAAATATGAGTGTGTGTACGTGTGTGTTGCATAATTAATTGTTTTAGTTATATAAATAATTTTGTTTCAAGTTTTATCAACGTAGAAAATGCAATTAATGATACATAAATTTCTATGTTTTACTGTAAAGCAAAAATAAATGTAGTACAATACGTCTGAGCAGAATTTGATTTTTGTACTTTATATAGTTATATCATAGTTAAAGTACTGTACATTATATTGTGGCATTTTAATAACATTATAAGAACTTTATTGTTAAATATTCCTGATAAAGGACTAGATTTATTTATTTTACAGAGTCATAGTTCAATAAAGTTATCTTTCTAGGTAAACCGATTAAAATATCTAAATTCATAGCTAGAATTCATTTTTTTTCTCACAATTCCATCTTTTAGGCACACCTGTTTAGTAGAATTACAATAGATCTCCATTCTAAAATAATTTTTAAATAATATATAAGATATTATAAGATAAATTAATTATACTTAAATTGATTTTATAAGAAATAATAATCTAATATAAAGTACTATATGAAATAAATGTCTGATATCGATTTTACTCAAAGTTAAGTGAATATAAAATAATTTTTTGTGTAAAGAGAAAATTCATAGCTTTACAGATTTCCATATCTATTTAACTTAAATTAATGGTAAATACAGTACCATTGTTTATAAAGCACCTGTACTATTGTAAAAACAAATACTTTCACCATGCTGTCTTTTCATAGCACTTATGCATTTCATTGTTATCGTGATAGTAATCAATGAAAATTTCATCAAATGAAACTGCACATTTTTAAAAATATAAATTGACATTATTATTATATTCCAATATATATGTACTAAAAAGATTTTATTTTATTTTCTAAGTAACTATAATAGAGAGTTACTTTTGTTTTTTAATAACATATTTATGTATATACAATGCGCTCTTTATTTAATTTACTTAATGACGTGAAAAATGTAACCCATGAGTATTTTATTATTATGATCACAATCTTTTTCTGCTTTGTTATATACCTTCCAATATATAGATGTTTTTTTATTAATATTTTAATATCCGACAATGCTTGTACTTACATAGCAATATTAAAGACGGTAGTAACATTTAATTTTTTTTTAGATTTCACATGTTTCTTTTTAAATAAAAGACAGTCCTTCCAAATAGTTTTCATTAAATTATTATTCGAAAGTCTAGCTATTATTATTTATTAAAAAAATCTGGCAGCACTTTGTTCGATGTATGTTAATATAATTATTTATATAATATTAATTTACAAATAATAATTATACTTGAAAAGACTTTTTTCGCATGATTTGAATATCTTTTCATATTTATTACTTTATAATATACGTATTCAGAGTCATCCGTCGTTAAAATCACATACATTAATTACCGTTTATTTCGTATCCAAAAAATTACTTGTAAACTATTTCGGTAATATTTTGTTATAGAATGAATAGAACATCATGATTGAAATAACTATTGCTGTTTAGTTACAATATAGAAATATTACGTTCTCAATTAGATTCAATACAGAATACACACACGTCACACACAATGCATTTATACACACAGAAAAGCTGTACTTTAATCATCATCTTTTGACAGATTTCATGTAAATATAAAATATTTTGTGGAAATAATTATTTAATTATTTACTTTCTTATTTAAGTGCAATAAATCTTGTAAATAACTAATTAAAATTGGAAGTTACAAATTAAGTAATTATCTGTCATTTACATACTTCTAAAATTAGGCCTTTGAACACACAAAGTTAATTTAATTGTAATTTTTATAGTATAAAATTAATTCATATTATTAGGTCATCACATTTACGAATTGTAGCACAACCAATCTGTGTTGTATAATTGCTACTAATTTTTTTCATATATTTCTTGAAAAATATGTTATTTGTTACTTGTTTGTAGTTATTAAATATATGTCTGTGACTAATATATCCCAATCATTTTTTTTTATAAAAGAATAAGATATTTTTATAGTGAATTATTCGAAGATATTTTATGTATACACCAAACTTTGTTTTCTATGAAGTATGCCCTGAGACTTGTATACAGAGCTTTCTGTTTATATTTATACATACACACTTCTTGGTACGCATTATGATCTCTTTCATTGAGTAACGCTTTATAATTCTAATTTCAAGTGTGCCGAATTATATTTAATATATTTCAGAGAATCATTTATATTTCATTGCACTTGTGTATTATTTGTAACATACAACATTTCGTTTGTTTTTATTTTCTATATCGAAGAGGAGATGAGCCAAACCTTAATCTTAAAAAATTTCAATTATTTGATATCATTATGTACTAATTGCATATTAAGCGTATCATTAGTGTAAAATACTATATTGTATGAATACTTGAAGAATATGCAATGCGTTTAAAGAGTATCTGCATTGAATTTAAAATGAAAAATATTGAAGCAAAAATAAAATAATATTTGACTGTCCATATTTATAAGTTACCTACAATTTTATAATACATTTTTCAATTAAATTTAATTTATAGAAAAAGTAAAGCGGAATTTGTATACAGAGTGCAATTCCTATATTAAACTGAATATTTAGAACCCACTTTTTTCATTGGTATTAATCTGAGGCCCTTAGCCAACATCTGAGCTTCAAGATCACGATCTTCATCCTGATACCTGAAAAAAAAGATATACGTACATACATATATTTAATGTTAATAAAAATTTATATATATTTAACAAAAAAGATTATTCTTTTAAAAAATCAATCACAATGGAATATAATTTACAATACCTCTGTCGTTCTTCTTCTAATAGAGCTATAAGTGTATCTCGTTTTTCAACAATCTCTAACATTTCGGTCAATATTTCTCCTTCCTTTTCAACATCAGCGCTAGTCTTTTTTTCATCTAACAACAAAATATAAGTTTTATACAATATAAAAAAATGATTTTAATTAAATACTTAAAAAATGTTTACCATCATCAGCTAAACGTTCACGTAACTCTTGCTGCAATCTTTCGTGACGATCTTCCAATTGTACTTCTTGTGCACGTACCAGAAGTTCTTTTTCATATCTGCGTAGTTCTGTACGTTCTTTCATCAAGTCAAACCATTCCCTTAACAAATCTGCTTCTTCTCTATCTGAACAATCTAAATACATCATATAATTAAAAGATTTCTTTAAGATGTATACAAATTATTTTTCAAATAATGACGAGTGAAGATTAATCAAATCAATTTTATGAAAGTATATTTTTACTTATCAAAAAATAAATAAATACACACCTCCTTCTCCACGAAGTGCTTTTTCAACACTAACACCCCGACTTTCCAATTCTCTTTGCTTTACTTCTGTTTCCTCTAATTTTCTTTGTATTTCCTGTGCCATTCTCAATCTACAAGCCAGAAATATTAAATTTATTTTCAGATAAAATCATATTCATAAAATGTCTCTCCATTTACATACCGTTTCAATTGTGCCTGTCGCGTTAATTTTCTCATTGTTTTTGTTTTACGTGAAATACTATTACAAGATCCTTCCGTAACAGTAGCTTTTTGCACTTGGGACGTAGATAAAGCTGTAGTCTTTGTATCATCTTCTGATAAACTATCATCTGATATAAAAATAGATATTTTTATATATTCTAATAAATCATAATATCTCACAATATTTTAAAATTAAAAATGTATTAACTAGTTTACCTGAAATATGTGTTGTAACATTGGTATAATCTTGAGGTGGTGGAGGAATAGCTGGAGGATTTTCATTGAGGTAGTTTCCTATAAGCATACTTTCACAAACACTCTTGGGCCGTGTCTTTAATTTTGTAGAATCCACTTTATCAATCTGAAAAAAATATATGTAAATGATTTATTTGAATTTGATAAGATATTGATTTTAACTTCATATAAATGTCAGAGTATATTTAATACACACTATATACATAGTTTAAAAGCAGATACTGAAATAAAATCACTCTCCAAAAAAAGCATGATTTTTTCAAATAAAATGCTAATACAACTATTGTCATTTGCTTAAAAAGTCATTACTACAGTGCAAGGGCACAACACTTACTAAAAACTACAATTGGACATGGCGTACATATAAAATTTGTTAAGCATTCAAAAAAGTATACAGCAAACGAAAATAAAATCGTGGTACCTGCATGATATGCAATAGCTAATACAAATACTGGCACAAGTAAACTAATATGGCAAAAGTTAATATCAATGACTTAGTTGCTTACATCTGACCCATCCGAATATGATTTATATAACTGAAACATTTTAAGACGAACCAGTTAGAAATGAATAACGAAACGTACGCGTCACTTTCAACGTAAGCTGACATCAAAATTTGCCTTCACTTACTTTGCCTTTAGATTTTGATGAAAGGCGGAACATCGATAGCTTGTCCTTTTGTGGAGAGACCGACGGTTCCTTTTTGAAGAAGAAGTCAGAAACTGCCTGAATAATACTTTTTCGTCTTTCTGGATCCTTCGTTTTTTTCGCATCTTCTTTTATTCCACTGGTTACGTTATCAGAATTTGACGAATTCGTTTGTTTTGATAATTCGTCCATTGATTTTGCACTTATGGTAGATACATCTTTAAGATTCATTTTTTTTGTTATTGCTTTCATATTATCAGTACTTTTACTTGTTTGAAGCTTCAATCCTGGTTTATTTATAGTGAAGCTAAAAGACCTGCTTTTAATTTCAGGTGATGCCATATCTTCTGTTTTTCTTCTTTCTTCGACCGAATGTTGTCGACGTGCAAACTTCATTTTTAATTCCTTGATTTTATCCTCAGGACTTAATCCTAGATCTTCATCACTTTTCAATCTAGCCCTTTCTCTCGCATCTTGTCGTGCTTTTTCAGTTGTTCTTTTGGCCTCTTCATGTTTGAATCTAGGTGGTGCAATAGGAGTTTTAAAATCTTTATCCACTTCAGATTCTTCGGTTTGATTTGTTGTTTTTGCATAAGAAGTACTTTCATTATTTTCTGTTTGCTGAGATACACTAGAATCGAGAGGTAGTGACTGCTCTGCCTGCAATAGTTTTTTTGCATCAGCAAACGTCATATTATGAGTGGTATTACAAATTTGTGTTTCTAAAGATGTTGGCACGAATTTAGTTGCAGATGTATTATCAGCTATAGCAGCAGTGGTAGTAATAGTAGAAGCAATGTTAGTAGAAAGTTTCGCTGGAGATAGTATAGAACTAAAAGAAGAAGCCCTTGCTGCTCTTCTGGCTTTCTTTTCTGCAGACTTTTGTTTATGTGCAACCAATTTGTCCATTAACAAATCTTCAATGACATTTTTTTGCTTAGATCTTTCTCTTGTAATTTCTTCTAATTTACGAGAAGTGGCCGGAGAATTAAGATTATTATTATTATTAAATGACTCTTGATTTCTAATCTCTTCTGCTATTAATTCCGCTGTTCGAGTTTGTGCTACCAAGTTTTTAGAATTCTTTCTTTTAGATTTTCGGACATCTATCGAATCTTTAGCATTACTAAATTCGGCAATTCTTGATTGGAGACGTTTTACATATTCTAAATAATCTGGGTTACTCGAGTCTGCGAGAGCTTTTCCTTGTTGTATTTGCTCATGTACTTCTTCTTTAGGCACAATAGATTTTTGTGGATTAACAGGGCTAGCGAGAATTGTAATAACCTCACTGGTAGTTGTATCTTCAGCAGGTTCAACTATTAACAGACTATCTTCATCCATAGATTGCAATGAATCATTGTTAATTGTTTCTGAAATAGTTGGTGCCTCTTGGATAGTTTTTGACTCTGCATTATTAAATATTGAACTTTCTTGAATTTTAGTATCCACAGAATTTGTAGCACCATTTAATTTATTCATAACATCATCCATAGTTACAGGGTTGATTTCAATGATATTCTCATTATTAAGGATTTCCTCTTCTGAACAAATATCGTTTTCACATTCTAATGTTGCTATTGGCGCATCGTTTGTCATATTACTTCTTAAGGAAGTAATGGTTTTAATATTTACAAATTCAACATATCCTCTGTTCTTAAGTAATGCCATATTAGTTGCATCTTGCAGACTATCATCTAAGAGAGATTCATTGTCTGTATCCATATAATCAATGTTCTCTCCATTAGCAAGAAGTTCAGAAGTATTATTAGATGGAAATTCTGTTCTTCTTTCTGATCTGTAAGTATACGCTTGTGTATCATCTGGATTTTCTTTTTTCATCATTGAATTATACACAGATGATTTTCCAGGAAATAGATTTGAGGTTTTTCTTTTAGTTATAAATTCAGGATTTATATCAAAATCAGTATCTTGCAAATCGTAAGAAACTAAATCTTGACCATCACGAGCCCATTCTGAAAATTCTGTTTCAGTAAGAGCAGCTGTCGTAGTTACATCGTTTTCCTCTGAATCATCTTGTTTATTAGATATAGCAGATGCTACTGATGCGGAACTACTACAACTGCTTATACTCCTTTGTTTATTATTATCATGTAGATCACATTCCTCTATTTTATTATTTAAAACTTCAATTAATTTTTCATTATTTAAAGATGATTGTACTAAGTGTGCAGCAATTTGTTCATTATTTGGTTGCTCATCTCGTAAGAATGAACATTCAATAGAATCTGGTTCAAATGTTGAACAAATATCTAATACTTTATTCTTATCATTACCTTCATCCAACAAAAGATCTCCATCAGTGCTATGAATTTGAAGCCTTGGCGGAGATAAGTTTGTAGTAAGTAATTGTTCTCGCTTTTTATCTTCCTCTATTTCAACATCACTTAAAGATAAAGAATCGCTATCGATTTCTGAATCTTCCGAACTGTCCGCTTCTTTCAACTCTTCTTTGTTTTTAGCCCAATGTACTTCAGGAACAATAATTGATGTTTCATGCAATGGACTACGAGGCCGGCAACTAATATTTTCATCTAAACTCGTATGAACAGTTTTCTCTGTATTTTGGATATTAACATTTTCTGATATCAAAGATTTGGTATTAGTATCATTAGTTTTATTAAGAGAAATTTTTTCTTCAGTTTGTTTTTTCTCAATATCTTTCATAGATTCACTAACGTTCGGAGCAGTTCTGGATTTTAAAATACTTGTTTCTGTTACCAAATCTGGAAGATGTATCTTAGATTCATCTGATATTCCACTAGTAGCTTTATTTTCGTTAGTAGTATTATTTGGATTACTTTTTGAAACTAGATTAACAGATAGTGGCTTGACAGATTGACCGGAAAATAACATAGTAGGTGATAATGGAGAAAGTTGAGTATTACTTAAGTGCAATTTGCTTGTGCCTTGTAAAAATGCTTGCATTGTTGGACTTGGTTCAGGAGCTGGATTTAAAAGTTTCTGATGCTGAGAAATAGCATCTGTGAGACTTCTTAATTTCGTATCTACATTTGAAGTAGAACCTGACTTCATAACGGAGCCAGCAAGAGCTGGTCCACCTAGCAAATATCTTTTTTTGAGTTCTAAAGACAATTTAGATGCAATTCCCTCTGTAGAATGAGTGCGATTTAATAGGTAGTCACCTTTCCGTGGATTAATTAATGGTGACAGATTGTTTGTGTTGAAACTAGATCCAAGCATTGGAGATTTTGATTCAGTTTTAATTTCTTGTTGTATTGTTTTTTTAGTAGGAGTTAAATCTTTCAATTCAACTTTACCTTCTGTTTCGTTTTCTTGTTTAAACTTCCCATTAATCGATGATATTATTTTACTTTTCACTTGTACTTTCTTAGGTTCCACATAATTACCCCTAGTCTTTCGAACGTATGCATCATTAATTGTAATTTCTGGAATTTCATGTTGTGTTGGTGTAACTCCGTCGTGTTCGAATTCAGAATCTGTAGATATTTCTGTGGCTGAATTTTCTTCACTTTCTTCTGTCGATCCATCGTCGGAAGCAACCTGCAAATTAATAAATTTATATAAAAAAGCTGTATCATAGAATAATATCTAAAAATCATTTAGCATATTAGTATAACAGAATAAAACTACTATTACTTATTAAAAGTAACCACAAAGGGAAAAAAATATATGACCCTGTATTTTTTTTATCTATGTAATAACTTTAGTATTTTTAATTTTAATGTATTAGAACTATTATTTAAAATAAAGCAGTGAGATTTTTAATAAAGTAATGGCTGGTGGTAATTATAAATATATCAATAACCTGGCGAGCAAAATCTTTGGTTTTAGTTATATTGCACAAGCACAAACGATTAATTAGTTTAAATATCTGTTAATTTACATTAGTTTAATGCCACGCCATTCACATATATAGAAATTTGTTACCTTACTTTCAAAGGCTTCAGGTCTTATGATATGTATCACCATCAGCCAAGTATTATCTTGTTTTCATGTACTTTATTAACACATCTCACAATACGCTTTAATAATTATTATAAGTTGCAAAATATATGTCCTTGACACAGTCAAGTGTCAAAATTATTTTTTATCACACACAACTCACTCATATCTTCTATATACTTAAGAACTAATTACTTAATATACTTTACGAAATTATACATTTATCTTTTTTAGTTTTATCACTTTTTGAGGAACAAACAGACTTTGTAGACTCGTGTAAGAGAGTTCTTTTTAACAAGGATTGACTATCAGAAGGATAACTCCTTTCTTTTAAATGTACATTGGATACTGGCACAGGAATTTGTTCTGTTTTATTAATACTTTTTTGGGCATTACTTTTTTTCATATCAGAATTACCGCGTTGTATGGTTATTTCTTTATTATTGGAAGATGAAATCGGATTATCTAATTTAAAAGATTTTTCTTCTATGTTCGGTAGTGTTGTAGTTTCTTTTACAATTGATATTTTGGCTTTAATATTTTTATTTCTTATTGGAACTTCTGGAGTGTAAGTAGATTCAGTTTTAAGGATATTATTATTTGATAAATTATTATTTGAATAACTTGAGTATTTTCGTTCTGGTCGTTTCGGTATTTCATTTAAATGGCTAGACATTTCTGTATTATTGGATATTTTAATATTATTTAATTTTAAAAGTGGATCAATTTCATTATTACATATTTCTGTACTCAAACGTTCTGTAGTACTTTTATTTTCAGATGCAGGAAGACTATTACTATGACAATTAGAATTTATAATAAAAACATCATCTTTTTTTACATTTTGATCTATGGATTTATTTAATATAGGAGTATTTTCTATATTTATAGATTCAGACAAATTTGTAGAAGATTTGGGGGAATCATTATTAGTAGGTATTTTTTCTATCTCTTCTATAATTGTTGATTGCAAGTTTTTATCATTGAAAAGATAATCTTCTAAAGCACTACTTTCAATTTGTTCATCAACTAAAGAAAGTTCTTTAACACTAGTATTAATATTAAAATTATCTTCCTCTTTAATGACTTTAATATTCACGTCATTATCTATTTTTGTATTTACTATAACAGAATTATTTATTTGGTTTCCATTACTGTTATTAGTACTATTTTTTGTTATCTGAAAATATTTCATTATATTCTTTGTATCAACTTTATCAGATATTTTAGGTTTAATGTCCAACATTTGATCATTTATATCAGCAATATTTTCATTGTGAGCTGCTTGTTCTGTAATTTTTTCGTCGAATTTCGTATTAGTATTTATATTGCCCTGAAAATATTTATTCATTTGAAATCGCGCATTTTCAACAGATAATGGTCGAAGTTCTGGTAATTTTGTTGCATGTTTCATTCTTCTTTGTCTTAAATCATGCTTTAAATTATCAAAAGCAGTATTTTTTTGTTCAGATGTTGGACGTTCGATTCCTTCTTTGGGTATTGTTAATTTTGTTGAATCAGCGGAGAGCTTTTCAAGTGATATTTCATTTGTAGGAGAAGGTGACGTTACGGTGACTATTGGACATGTGACATCTTCAGTTTTATTTATAGATAATTTTAATGAATTTAATTTATTACTATTATTATCACTTATTTCTGTTGGAATTAAATCTTGTTTTGGTAATTCAGATTTATTATCATTGTAATCTTTCATAATAAGATTATCATCATCAATATCCATCAATGCATCTTTAAATATTTCTTTAGTTGATTCGCCAATTTCAGATAATGAACATGATGATGATTGCCTACTTAATTTAGGGGAAGAAGCAATTAAATCTGGTAAATTTTCATTACTACTTACAGAACGTTTGTGAGTCGATTCTGTTGTATTCAAAGATTGACTAGTCAGAGATTCGTTCGAAAGATCTATAATTTTTGATTTATTTGTAATAATAAGATCTGTAATTGTATTTTTCTCATTTATATTAGTGTTATTACTATTACTATATAATACATCATTATCATTAGTGAGATCTTTATCAATAGTCATATAAGAATATATTGTCGGATTAGTTATATTTATGTCATTATCACTTATATTTTCTTCAATTGATCCATCTATTATTGTCATAGAAGGTTCTACTGTATTAATTATACTGTGCTCAATTTTGTCAATATTACTTCCAATAATATCATTTTTAAGAAATTCTATTTGATTACTTTGTATATTTGTTATAGAGGGCGATGTGATATTAGGGTCATGTATAAAAGTGGATTCAGGAAATATAGACAAATCTTGATTTACTGTACTTATAGAGTCTTGACAAATTTTCACCTCTGTTTCTGAACCGGTATCTGTGTCAGAACTCATTGGAGGAACTGGCAACCAGACCTCCTGCTTTCGTAATTCTCGAGCACGTGCATCATCTTCATCTTCTTCTGTCGCAGTACTGCTTTCGTCTTCTGTACAATTTAATTAAAATATACAATATATAAAATTAAATAAAATCTACATTATTACATACGATTAAATAAAAAATTTTTTCTAAAATTTTAAAGAATATAATTAACTAATTAAAGTTTTTTACGTATAATTATTTTATATAATTATAATACCTTCACTAGTATATTCATCACTAGAATCTTCATATTCGTTACTTCCTGTATCAGATTGTCCAGTTGCATTTTGAGAATTGGAATAACGAAGTGTCCAATTTTTAGCTAATTCTAAAGTCCCCTCTGTAGTCAATGGCTGGTCTATTGCTTCTTCAAAAACTTCATTATCGTCATCCGAATCACTGAGAACATAGATTAAATGATAAAAACAATATAATTGAAAGAGTACATTTTAAATGAAAAGAAAAAATTATTTAATATTTATAAATTTTCTCTTAAGCTTATATAAATTTACCTCATATCAGAAATATCATCACTGGAACCCATCTCTGCGGCAGAAGCACCAAAATTTCTATCCGTCCATTCGTCTTCGTCCATTTGACTGTGTGCTTCTTCTGTATCTGATACTCTAGCTAAATTTTCAAATTCAATTCTTTCTGGCGTTTGACCGCGATCAAGCAAGTCAAGTCCTACGACTCCTTCCGTTTGTATATTAATCTAATTATAAAGCAATTTGAAATATGAATATAAAATGTATACATCATTATCTGAATCATAATTATAATTTGAATAATAGAAAATTTACCTTTTCTGGAACTACTGCATCAGCAGACGTATGTGCTATATTTTCTTTATTTACTGTAGATTTCTTCTTTTCAATTCTACCTTTCATAGTACCTGGAAGACCAAAATGTTGTGTGCAATAGAATCGTCCACCATTCTTTAGTCTATCATATGTATGATTTCCTATAATTTAAAAATGTTATACTTTAATATTTTCTTTTCTATTCATAACATTCAGAAGAGCTGCTTAACAATATTAACCTATTCTTAATGAAGTTGAACAATATTCACAACGGAAACAACCTCTATGAAAATATTTGCCTTCTGCACTCAACCTTTCCATCAAATAAACCCTTTTATTGCAAAAATGACACATTTCTGAACCTCCTTGGGCAGGTAACGTCAGAGGCGTTTTATTATTCTGAAAAATACATTCAAATTATTAAACACAAACAAATAGTTTTAATATACAAAATTATGTATTTTCTAAACACAAAGTGTCTACAAGTCTCTTATCCATGATATTAAATATACATAAATTATTTACACATATAAAAGAGGCTATAAACTAACAACATATAATATTTACCGATTTCTGCACTTTGAGTTCTGTATCCTGTGTTTTACTTGAAAATTGCTCAGCCATAGCTGAGACTTTATTGTGTCCTAGTACATTACCCTCTTTAATCTTCTTGTCAATATTTTTAAGGGTATTGTCAATTTCCGCATACTTACTATCTGCGTCTTTTGCATCATGCCCCTTCTTCTCCATTTTAATTTGTCGAGCTAAAAACTGAATAAAGCATATAGAGATCTGAAAGATATTAATTTATCAATAATGTAATATTATTTCTAGCCAACCTGTTCTCGACTCCATTTCGGTACTCGTTCTACTTTGTCATGTCGTACTCCATGGCCCATTTTGTTTTCTTCTATTTTTCTTTCTATTTCCTTAATATTCCAATCGGTTTTTTCAATCTTACCTGAATATATTATACATAAATATATATAGTTATTTTTATATTATATTATTTTTTAAATGTAAAATGTATATAATTTATAAAATTATAAAATAACCAACCAATAGCACGTAAAAGATCTCTCGGTTTTTTTTCTGGCAATCCAGAACCCTTCAATTTGTGTTCAATATTTTTTATTCGTCCAGAAAATTCTTCATCTATTCCATACCTATGATGACTGGCATGTAACTTAGATTCTCTGTCCTGTGAAAAATGTAAAATACATAATTTTAAATTAATAATACTAACATATTAAAAACAAATAAAACAAAATACTAAAAACAAAACAAAACATAACAAATAAGTAGAAAAAAATATAAAGAATAGAAATTATACATGCAACATAAACAGAAATCTTGAGCCTCTCAAGCAGTGATAAAGAGCAATGGCTATACATTATTGTAAATATTATATAAATTGAAAATTTAGAAGCCAATTATTAAAAATCGCGCGTACATATATCATAACAATAATAATAATATTTTTTTATTTGTTTTGTAAAAAAATAAAGATTAAATTTACAACATTCCATGAGTAGTTGTTATACAAGTAACGTTGTCATTTTTAATAGTTTTCAAGTACTGTATTGGTTTCTAAATGTTACCATCGTGATTCCTAACAAAGCTCACACATACGTAATATCAGTAAATGTTTTTATATGTAATAATTATTTTGTAGCCTGCATTCATCTTTTATTTTCAAAGCAATTGTTAAATACTTGTTTCATGGCATAGTATCATTCCATATTTACTTTTATAAGAAAGTTTGCATCATTGATAGTGGTTAGAAATTGATAGTAAAATTTTATGATAAAGCAATTGTAAGACAACACTTTAGAGCCAAACACCAGACAATTAACGTTTCTTTCAAAAACGTAAGTAATTGTCTCACATAACACAGTATCTAGCTTACTGGATGCAAGATTTTCTGCTCCAGATCTTTCACTCTATCCTTGAAATCTGGAGCAGTCTGACGATATAAGAATATCGAGTAATCCTCAAAAGGCTCATCTCTTTCTCGTTTTGCATTTGCTTGCAGCATCTGCATACTTTTGTAGAATTGTTGTGTTGCCATTTTTCGTAAGAATTGCCGCCTCTTCATATGTTCGACACGATTCTTTTCTATTTCATCGAGTCTTTTCAGCCTTTCCTCCTTCACATTAGTTTTTAAAGTGTATAGTATGTGTTAACTTAATCAAAATAATCTACTTATTTTTGACAAATTCAATCTGTCTTCAATATTTTGCATTGTGTTTTGCATATTATGTAATAATATGTTACAAATATATTCATGTGTTGTTAATATATATATATATATATATATATAAAAAAAAAGACCATCTTTTTTGCAGTAAAGCTTACTAAGATTTAAATATATTAAGCATATTTATCTCTCTCTGTCTTTTACATGCAAAGAAGCATATTTTACTATTGTCAACAATTACGAATTTTTTTTTCGTAATATTTTCTACGCGCATTTTATAAATAAATTAAAATATTTCAGAAGATAGCATTTGTATTGTTTCAATATATATACAAATATATATAAAAAGTTTGTATTTAACCGATAATCTTCAAACGTTCCATTCATATTTGGCAGATCATGCATGACAGTCAGAACGCAATAACCTCTTCCCGTAGCACAGTGACCGTAAGTCCAAGAATTATAAATAAAGATATGAATAGCCCATGAAGTATTATATCTTCGAATTTCTGCCACCGTGACTATAAGAGCGTATAATAACTGTTTATAATAATAGCTCGCGTATTCTAATGTTATAACTAAAATTTTAAACATTGTAGAAGCATAGCGTTATTTGAATAATATATATTTATCTCTTACCACTGTTGCACCAATCTTCTCCATACTTCGTCTTTTCCTAGACCGTCGGCTGATAGTGTCACCTTTTTTATCTCCATGCTGCTGTATATTTTCAGTTGATTGCCGTATACGCGAATGTCTTGCTCTCGATGCACTTTCTTGTTTGACAATATGTCCAAGTAAGTGTGCTTTCTGTTCGGCCGTCAAATGGCTCAGTATTAGATGCGATGATATTTCTTCATTGTCTAATTCCTAATAATCGTCGTAAATCGTAGATGAGAATAACAAATAAAAACTTAACGATAATTTAATAATAATAATAATAATAATAATAATATTTTTTTTAATTTTATATTTACCAATTTAGGATGTTTTATATGTGGTATCTCTCTACGGAAAGTTTCGTATATTTGAGTTAAATAAGAAAACATAGCTAATTTATCAGGAACATCGCACTGAGACATTTCTTCTCCTGTCATTATCTAAAAATTATATTAATATAACATGAATATTATTCAAACAAATTATTCATCTTCAATTACTGAATTATTACTTACCGGAGGTATGCCTAGTTCCTTTTCTAAAATATCAAAAGCAAGCTGATTATTTGTTGTTGCTTCCGCTGTTTGTAAACTATAAAAATCGATTAAGTCAGGTCGATATCTGTGTATAATGGCACAGATAGCTAAACCACTTTTAAAAGAAGCACCCATATCTTCTATATGTATGCCTTCATAAAGAGCAACCTGCTTTTGTAACCAACGAAGCAATACGTCCGGATGCACTTGAGAATCTGCTCTAAGATCTATAACAAGTGAAAATGCTCATCCAATAGCTGTATGAATGAAAGAACAACGTTATTTTATTATCACGGATATTTTAAAGGTAATCTTTAAATTATATTTTACCACGACGTCGCCGTTTCTTAGGTATGTCAATTTCAGGTTGTACGGCTGGTTGTTTAATTATTTCTGGATCATCTGTATCGACCAAACTTAGCACTTGTGCAGGAGTAACCGAATGAGAATTCAAATTTGGGTACCTATATAAAAAAAAAAAAGAATAACATTAAAATAACATAATGTAGATAGAAACAAACATCTCTACCTTGTATGAGGATCTAAAGTGTATGCGGCATAATCCCTATTTAAATTCTCTGGAGTAGTTTGACCAAGAAGTCTATATATCGATTCTCGTTCAGCTATTACTTCTAATGGTGTCAAGGAAGTACCCCATCCTTTTATAGCCCAACAAGCATCGAGTGAACTAAGAAATCCTCTTGCACAACCAGATCCGGTTGGCCAAAATGGCTAAAACGATTGTAAATTTTGTTTTAATTGTAAGATTTATAAATGATGCGACAAATATAAACTACTTTAATTTGAAATTTGGAAAAGTTAAAAATGAAAGAGAATAAAGCAAACAATCAATGAAGTTTCTAATGGAATAACTAATCGTTTCTAGATTTTGTTTAACATATAGCATACCTCAAGAAGACTGTCCCCGACTAGAATCATGAGTAACCTATGTCCATTACGATTTAAAACACGGCTTGCGTTTTCTGCAGCGTACATTGACGTAAAATCGAACATGGCCACGTCCGGTTGACCGTAATGATTAACGGCGAATTCCATGTCCATCATTTGATACTCGGTCGAAAATTCTGCAGCTTCCCTGGCATATAACATCAATGCTTCTCGGTCTACATTTTCCTTAGCCAAGAGCTTAGCAGTATCGGCATGATCCTGAAAATGAACCACATTTCAATTTTAAAATAAGTATCGCTTCATTTCCATAATATCATAATTTCAACGAACAAACGTAATTATACAGTAAAGCCTTTAATCGACAATAATTTTGCTACAGATACCATGTGATTTTCACCTGAAGAATAACACCTTTATCGATCAAGCTGTGTTTCTTGGCGGTCATTACGAAGTAATGCGTATCGTCCTTGTAATAGACAATGTTCTCTAAATCGATACCCGTTTCTTGATACAATTCCTTGAAAAACTTTTGATTAAATATAAAGGCGACACCGCTGATTTCTTCAACTCGTGCTTCGGCTTCAGTTCTCTTATTTATGAAATTAGCTGTTATCGCAATAGCGAGTTTCCCACGAAACTCCTTGCGTTTAAAACCTTCAAGAGTATTTCTTTTTCCATCGGCACCGATAAGCACGTCGAATTCGTATTGCGATACAGGATGATCGGCAGGTGAGGTCTTGGCTCTCCATCCAATCTCTATAAATCAAATGAACGCAAAAACAAATTGAACTTTACTAAAATAAATCCAAAGAATTATCAAATTAATTATAGAATGCACATGACTCGTTCATCGACTTCGCATTAAATAAACATGTTATTCCGATTGCATTCAGGCTTTCTTATTTACTCTCTACATATAATACATGCACCTTCATATGATGTTATAGCCGAGGCTAACAGACATCTTTGAATAACAAATGCACTTTGATAACTTATAATCCTACGTCGGCTTGATAATTTCAATGAACTTATTAATTGTTACGAGTAGAAACATGCTTTATTATCTCGAACGAGTCATACTTTGAAAAATACAATGTTTTTAAATGAAAATTAAAATAGTATCATTATATCTCTAGTGAAAGGAAGTACTTACTGGCTTCCTCTTGATTATCGGGTGGTGGTATCAACGATTCGAAGCTGACGCTCTCATGGAACTCAACGCCGAGAATAAGAGCGACCTTGAGTAAGATGCACTGCAGCTGTCTTATGCTGATATGATCGATCGAGCCAGCACAAAATTTTCCAAAGAATTTCTTTGCACCTAATCCACGAAGATCTTGAATAACGAAGGGCCAAAGGTGTAGAACATTATTTCTAGACATTCGATCTCTTTTCTCAACGACCACGACCTTTGCACCTAACAACTGTGCCTCTATAGCGGATCGAAGCCCGCAAGGACCACCTCCTATGATCAAAACCTAGAAAAAAGAAAATATAATTCTATTTAATCATTTCCCTTTGAAGAGAACAAATATAATCTATATCTGATGTTAGAAAAGATTTGAACTTACCCTCGTATTGGGACATGCCTTTCCGCGATTGTAGCACTTGTGATTGGCCCTTTGATCGAATTTCTTCCACAAGGCTTGCGCCTTCCACGATCGCAGTTTCGATTTCAATTTCGGATAAAATTGACTTATCGTATTCGGCTTGATCTTGAGCAACTCGCAAAGATTTCGATAATGGCCGAGTATAGATTTTAGGGTAGTGGCATTGCAGAATTGATCGAAGACATCGCCAGCTATAGCCGCCTCCGGTGAATTCGCTGTTGCTTGATGTTTCTTACCCAATTGCTGTTGTTGCTGATCCATTGTGTTACACCTGGACTCTTACCGATAACGTAGTCGATGTATCATTACCTATGGTTAAGCGAACGTTCGCGGTTATGTAACTTCCACCTTCTAAGAGATCCGATCGCGTGAAATTGAGAAGAATAAGTGGGAAGAACTAGCTATACGATCGGCTTGGCAAAATGCTATCCGTAAAACAGAATGTATGTTACCAAGTTGTTATTCACATACGTATTCCGTATACATTGTAACCGCATGAGAATTACATACAGTCAGTTAAAGAAATATTCCAAGACTTTTTGAAATCGAATATAAATAATATAATACATAAGTAATAGAATACGGTAAATATATGATAAAACGATAACGATTATAAGATAAAGATGATAAATACAATGCGTAGAAATGAAAAAAATAGTTATTTATCGTTAAAGTATAACAAAGTCTTCTCTTATTTCGTATGCAAATCACTGATCTCTTCTAGAAAATTCTATGTATTCTAATGCGCATAAAACCGCAAAGAATGCAATTATTCGTACCACACTGTACAACCCTAACGTAATAATATTGCATTTGCTACCGTTACGAGTCCCAATAATTTTCTATAATATCAAAAACGACCAATAAATTTAGAATTATTTTATGATTTACCAGCACGTAACGAGGATAATCAGAAAATACGGGATCAGCAACCTAGATTCAAGTTTTGCTTTGGTCTCCTCCTTTTAGCATGTGAATAGCATAGAAATGTAAGTATATAGAATGTATGTAAAATATGATGTTATATACAAAAGGAGAGTGCAAATGTTTATTAACACACTGCTGAACGTTAATATATTCTATATTCGTAACACGCCGAAACGACTTCCGTGTTTGATAGAAAGAATCGAATAAAATAAAAACTAGGAGTAATATTTATAAGGATTATAAACAGCCAAGCGAATTGTGAAATCTGTTAAAACAAGCAAAAGCATGCATTAAACATTCGAGCTTTAATTAGTTTTAATCGCGATATCGTGTATAATACAAACCCGTAACAACTATTCCACGATCGCATCATAACCATCGATCTTATTTCTTCTCTTTTCTTTTTTTCCTCTGCTTGATTTTTATGTTAAAGGAAGTAAGAGGAAGCACTCTCCATGCTTCTGCATTCCGAATAAAGTTACGAAACACGAAGAAGGCACACGTGACTGCGACTAACGCACACGAAACTATGAAATACTAGGGCCTATTGATTTTTCATTACCTAAGATAGAACAGTCACGAGTGTTGTGAGACTCAAGTAGGTACTAGTAAATAAATTCTGACTTCTATTTCTCGGCAACCATACTACGACGATCATTCTAAGCAAATGTCACGATCTCTGATAATGTCTTAAAGACAATCACTTTAATCTTGAATCATTGACTTGATCGCGTTTTTTCTTTTTCAATGTCTTTTTATCAACTCGTATTAGCGATAAAAGCTTACATAAATAAATTAATATATATATATTAAAAATGTACTTATTATACACAGTATTGCTCTATATTAGGTCATGTTAAAAAACATTAGCATCACTTTGATATGCATATCTACATGGACGTAAATTGTTGTCTTTCATTGTAAACTTATATCCGATGAATGTTCTCTTGAAAATATAACCAATAGATTTAATTCCGATTAGATATAAATCTTATTAGTAACAACAATCGTTTGAAGTCCATTGACATTGAATTTACTGTAAGTTTTTATTATTTATCTGCTATGTTCACGAAACAATCGTCCCGAATACTAAATATACTAAACGTAACTGAGAATTATTTGAAGTGGGTAATCAGTTCACTGGGTTATCTATTAGAAGCTATACCAAACGAATGAAAATTGAGCAATCAACGTGTCGTTGTAGTGCCCTTTCGTTAAATGTTATTTTGGTCCTGTAGTTAACGTAATAGTATCGCAGTAGTAATCGAGCTTTGATTCGTATTAATGAACGTAGTAGAATGGATCTGGCTCTCGTAAAATAGTATCTACCTGTAGAAAAGAAGTTTATGTTCGATGATGTTATAGAAGTAATAACAACATGTTTTATCTACTTCCATTTAAGGTAATTTCTATTAAATCGAACGTTATCGATAATAGATCGATATCGGTACAAGCAGATGATGTAAATATATATATATAATGAGTGAGTTTTATATCAAACAAAACTTATCTATTAATGATAGTAAGACAAGAAAAACGCCGATCCCAAGGGAAAGAAACCCTCTTTACTTTGTATACTTGTATGTTTCCCGTTTGCTCGTTCAAACCCTTCGGTTCTGAAGCGTCGCGAGTGAGAGAGAGAAGCGAGAACTTATCTGTTTTATCTGAAATAAAGGCGATCATAGAAAATACGATCTCCGAAGAGGGTAGCTTAGCCGTTGTATGTCTCTATAAATACGGTGGTCGAGGAGATGGGCGAATGAACGGTCGAGATGCAATTCCACGAGGAGAGAACTAGGGCGGTCGGTTCTTGGCGACCAATTTTATAACGATCGTGGGCGTTGAGAGGGAAGATAAAAAAGAAAAAAAAGAAAGAAAAAAGAATGAAAACGTTGGCTGAGATGGACACGCTCGCTTGCGGATTCTTTCTCAACGAACAAAGAAAGAGAATTGGCTTTCCGACAAATCTACATTTTCCACCGATTTTCTTTAACCCTATACGTGTGCCACCATCTTTGTGTTACCACTTTCACGGAAGATTTAACTAACATAAGGGTAAATCGTGAATTTATTAACATTCAAGTTACGGTACGTAAGTAAGTACTTACGTATATACATACCTCGATCGTGTGAAACTTTTATTTTGGATCGAAAGAGGTAAAAGTAAATAGATTTCTTTATACATGTAGGTCAGAATTTACGATTAAAATTAGCCCTTTTCTCACATTTTTCACGTTAGACGATAAAAGCTTTTCGTGGGCGAATGAAAAAGTTCGTGGTTGAAACTGTTACAATGCGGGCACCGAGTAAAATCAATGTGATAAGAATAGCAAAGCGCGTTTGATCGAGTGAACACGCGCTCACGTGCTCGGCAACGAGAATGTGCAGGTCCACGTCGGAGAATGCACCTAAGTAGTGTGTTGTTGAACGTGCTTCGTTGTTGTGTATGCAAGCTATGAGAAGAGAAAGAGGGAGGATGCAAAGGTCTTCAACCTACGCGTTGTCTGCTAGTCGTCTTCCGTTAATATCGTTAATGAGCGTATGCACAGCCGCCGTTGAGTTCATAAAGGTTCCTGCTGCATGTAAAAGAAAATATGCCAGCTCTCACTCTCTCTTTCTTTCTTTCCTTCCTTCTCTTTCTTTCTTTCCTTCCTTCTCTTTCTTTCTTTCCTTCCTTCTTTTTCTTTCTTTTTCTTTTTTTCCTACCGTCAAAGAAAGTCAACTTATGCGATATAAAGATCAAAGAGTGTAGTGCAAAATTTTGCAACCACTTAAAACAGTAACTTTACAAATTTTGAAGTACTCTGTGAGCGTAATTTTTCAAAAAGTTGATTATCCTCCAAACAACTCGATCGTCTAACATGACTCCATCTCTGTTCAAATTTTCTAACAGATTAGACTGTAAAAGAGATTTTCATTACGGTTCGTTACGACCGAAAAAAAGAAGGAAGAAAAAGGCGAAATAAACTCCCACCGGACGTGTAGTCAGGCTTCGGGTACTATCAATTCAAATGCGGGACGAAAATGAAGCGTACCCCTCCTACTGTTTCGATTTAAGTACCTTGAAAAAAGTTAAATCATTAATTAAGTCTGCTTAATTAAGTCGATAATACCTACGTCATTCACTTCATTCCAGTGTTTGCATTTTAATAAGAAATGTATCGTTATTTATCATCAATCGACGAACAGGTTTTCACAATTATCAAAATTGTAAGATGAGAAATAGTATTTTCACGGCGTAGATAAAAACTACATCTCCTATTTCTTAAACTAATGTAAGATGTATATATTTTTAGATTTTGCGCGAGGAAGTAGTCGTTCGACTCGTTCATACAACTCAATAATAATATTAAAAGGAGGTCCAAGAACTCCTAACGCGTTTTAAGATGAAAACAGAATGTTCGATGTAAAAATAGAAGTCAGTATTAACAAAAACCATAAAGTGTATTTAAATAAAGATATTAAATATTCTCTTCGCTAATGAAATATTGTGAGTTATATATCATACAAATCGACGACTTCGTTGCCAAGAAAAGATGACGAATGAAGACGTAGGCGAAATCACTGATGCAAGATTGATTAAATTAACTGGTACGCGCATCCTTCGATACTTGATAACTGATACGAGTTCATTTATCTATTCTCACTATCTTTTCTGCCTATTTATGGTAACACAAGATCGACTAATGCGACATAATGTATCGTACACAAAATATTTGTTTACTATCTTTCATCTATCGAATATAATTATTTCTATTTATGAAAATTTATCGCTTTTACTCGAATATCTCTTTTCCTAACTAGAACAAAAAAAACAAAGGATTCTTATCAATGAGTATAATTGCATTTGTTTGTCATACCATCTAGTGATTCAGTTTTCTTTAAGATTTTCAGAATAAATGTTAGTGGAATAAATTCTTTTGACTCATCCAATGACGCAAAAAAGAGAAAGAGAAAAAAATAGATCTACACGAGTCACAATGCCGATTGCAATCAAAATGGTTGAAAAGAGCAAAGATGATAATAATAAAGGAAATACATAAAAATAAGAAAGAGATTTCTATTTCTCTCTCTTTCTCTCTCTCTTCATCTTTCTTTGTCATTTCTCAATGTGACGTTATCAAGCAGACCTTGACTTTACTCCCGGGAAATCTACACATACATGCTATTTTCATAGTAAGAAAAACGATTCTAAAAGCTACACCAGAGTCTTCCATTTCCTTTCTTTTTTAAGTCCATCGACGCAATTTGACGAAGAAATCAAATAATAATAATAAAAAAAGCATGAAACTACCGACGTAGCTCGGCTCGTTACATTCACCGCAAAGTTTTTTCATTGGATTCCAGTGGTGTTCTTTGATGGCAAAGTTCCATCGTGTCGGACAAGCCAGTCACGGTGAAAAGAATGAAAGAAGCACGTATTCTAAGTGCCTTCCTTCTCTGTCTGATACTACTCGTACACAGTGTTTCAAGTAGAGCACTAAGGAAATTCTATTCGTCGCGACACCGAGTAATTACGACAATCCACCGTTTCTTATCTCTCCGCCTAACATATTCGTTAGGCATCGCAATCGTCCGACGCAATTAGAACAGCACGATCGTGGTGCAAATGAAGTATGAGCATACGTGCACTTGAAGGGTGAACATCGTTCCAACATAGTTACGAAAGTGACTATATTTTAAATGAAAATCAAGGATGGAGAACATCAAAAGAGAATATAGTACGCACTAACGAGCTATATTAAAAATGAAATGCATGTCTTTCTCAACTCGGCCTTTAATGCTTCGATTATTAAGGTCGAATATTAATGTAAAACGTCGTGAGCCAATCAAATTCTCACGCTATTTTCCGTCTTTTATTCATCAAGATTAAACGAACAAGCACCTACTCAAGACACATATATTCGTCATTATCGATAACAAACTAGCTACCAAAAAAAAAAAATTGATTAAAACTTAGCAATAAATACGTTGTCGTTATCACTCACAATGTATCTTTGAAATTTTACCTTCTAAGGAAGAATATGATATGAAATTTGCTCACGAAAGAATCTTTAAATTATCTCGAGGTATTCGCGATCACGTTTGCAAAGTATTCTACATCAAAAAGGACGCGAACCAGATGTCACTGCTGGTAAGAAGAAGGCAGACACCCTATTCTGATCGTCGTTATTCATTGCACCCACTGCAAAGGATAAGCAGGGTGCAGCAGGCAGCACCCTTTATATGATATATAGCTGGCCCTTCCTGCTGCATTACAGTTTCTTGATTTTTGTAGGTACTTCGCATCGTCGACAGCCACTATTGGTGTTCCCTTCTCTTTTACTTGAACGAGGGGCGAATACAAATGGATCTCTTCTCTCGTTCATAGCGAGACGCTGTGCATCCGACATCAAACTACAACGCGTAAAAAAGATATAAAGAGAGAAAGAGAAAGAGAGAGAGGAAGGCAAAAACTGTATATTACACGATTTCGCATAAAAAAAAAAACATAATCTTAACGCGCAATGAAAACGGTAGAAGAAATATAAGGAAGAAAATATAAATACAACAAAAGAAAGATCGTAAAAATAAAGTAAAAGAGAAATAATCATCAATCGGAAATTTAAAGACATATTTGCTAAGAAGGTAGGACAAGTTATAATGGTGGAAACTTACGGGCGTATTCGTAGGAGTGTTGTATAGGACGTTGTATCGACGAAGGAAGAGAAGGAACGATTTGCATATAATCGGAAATATGTGGGAGCATGAGAAAGAGAAAGACATGGCAAAGAATAATGCTGACGGAAGAGAAGACAGACTATACTATCATCGGCAGACCGATTCATAGCGAACGATAACATCTGCTCGAGCACAATATGGGAACCGTGATAACACTTATCACTTAGAACTGTTTCATGTATCGTATCTTTTAACAGGTATATTGCATCGAGATAAACGTACCACAACAAAGGATCATCTTACAGTAACAAGACGCGTTTTATCGTCCACAAGGAAGAAAGAAAAAGAGAGGAAAAAAGATAAAGAGTCCTTTGTTAAATCTTATCTCTTTATTTTTGAATTCCTAATGAAAAGGAAAGCTCAAAAGAGAGAAAGAAAGATTCTATGATGGTGGCTACACAAACGCCAGATCAAATGTCTCCTGGCTAACTCTTGTTTTCTTTATAGAGACATTATCGTCTGCAATATCATGAGTTTAATCAAAACAGTTGACCAAGAGAAAGGAAAAGAGAAAGAGAGGGGGACAGAAATCACTTTAATTATTCTTCGAAAGGCCTTAAATTATACTTAAAGACGATTTCTTCGGTTACCAACGTGTGACAGTTCTAACTTTGGAATGATTCGTCATAGCCCTAACGCGAAGACCTACGCTAAAAATACGCTCGATGTATTGCGAGATTGAGTTAGAAAGAAAGAGAGAAAGAAAGAGAGAAAGAAAGAGAGGAAGAAAGAGAAAGAAAGAGAGAAAAAGAGAGAAAGAGAAAGATAAAGAGAGCTGTACGTAGATATAATCTTTTTTCTTTCTTTTTTTTTTTTGAAATTTTGATAAATGTAAAAAAAAGGTGAATTCAAAATTTCTCTCGAGTCTGCCATGAGTCCAACTATCTCCTTAGCAACGCAAACGATAGAAAGTGGGAGGTTGTTACTGCTGCTGCATCGTTCAAATTAGGCATATCGCCACCCCACGCAGTTTAAAACCCGAAGGTGGGATTGTCAGACACGCGGGATCACCGATGACGCGTTTCGAAAACCATCTACTTTAAAGGAAAGATCGAGTTTATGAACGATCTTTGATACTACGTATTCTCGTTATCTTTAACAACGATCATGCCTGGGGAAGGGATTCTAATTTTTATTTACGATTTAATAAAATAAATTTTACTTGAAAGAAAGGAAAAGAGAAAACCTTGAAAACGGCTTAGAAACTAAATTACATTTCATTGTTATTGTGGAAAATAGAAAGACTTGCGTGCGATTTTACACACATTTGAACGTGAACACAGGGAATTATAAATGGAGGTCGAATTATCGTAATGCTGATTCCAGCGATATATAAACGACCATTGTGATAATGTCTAATGCACATGGGATTAACGCTATGTAAAAAATTAGTCGCAGCTGCAAAATAATGTCCTTGGAAACGGAAGATTCGTTTTAACTATTTATTTCTCAAAGATCTAAACGACGATCTTTGTACTGATCTTGTACTTGATCGTTAACATCGCTCATTGTTCCAAGTTGTGATTAATCAAATTGGATAATTGAACGAAAATTTTACAAGAATGCGCAGAATTCTAGTTACCTTTTGATTTATATATAAAGAAAAAAATATATTGTATATCCAAAAATAGAATAACCTGTTGCACATTTAATAATAAAACATTAATGGATATTTTAAAAATCTACTTTAATAGCACTTTTTAACGATAATAAAACAACGTTCATCACGCGTACAAATTTCTTTTTTATACAATACGTATAAGCTTACATCTATGTATATAAATACATAGATGTAGATACAATTGGAAAATGCAAAAATGAAAATTTTTTACTAAAAGTTGACGAAGAATGACAATAAAAAAGAAACGAGAAGTTGCAAACGATTTCTAAAAGGTATCGCAGTTATACGAAAAGAAAATGGCGACAAACAGTAAGAAGACAAATACGGAAGTTAGAACGAAAGAAGGAACGAACCCTATCGGTGACTCTAATAGCAATTAGAAACACGAGACAATTGAAAGAGTAAAAATAGTAGACAAATCTATTCGCCTCCTCCTGCACTCTAAACTATGCTTTAACCAGCGTTCCCTTGTGACACGTGGTTATTGCGAAGAATCTCTCTCCTAACATTTTACTACGATCGATTAAATGCGGAACATGATTCACTAAATATTTTCCTAAGTGTGACGTAATGAATCTTTTTTCTATCTAACGATTTCTTTCCGAGATAAACTTTGCTTTGAAAAAAACAAGAAAAGATCATGATATACGATGGAAACAAATATCCTATAAAATTGTTAGATGGTAAATGTAGTAGTAATAATAATAATAATAAATTACTAATTATTAATAAATAATAAAACGTAATATTATTTCTAATAAATATAAGCCAACACTCTATGACTAATTCATATAACAATACGACAATATCCTAGTTATTTATTTAATCATTTCTAATCTAACTCCAATAGTCATCTTCCTACTGCATAGCTTATTTATATATATATAATTGTTATATATATTTAATGTATCACAGAAAGCCTCTTTGTATTGGATTCATCCCCATAAATATCTTAAAGGGGCGGACATCTTGACATCCGAGAAAACATTCATGAAATATTATAGTAATAATAATAAGACTAAGAAGAACGAGAAATACGTATATCTTGATCTTTTTTCTTATAAAAAAGAAAGAAAAAAAGAGAAAGAAAAAAACAAATAAAGAAAAAATAAAAAAAATCACGAAGAATATAAACGTGACGAAGAAAAAAGATCTACTCACGCGAAACGTCGACTGACTCTTCGTAGCATCAATACTAACTTGCCACGGATGCTACCGCCGATTCACGGTATGCATTTCAATCGTGTATCTAAATTCGTTGCCTCCGCTCAAGAATCCCAATCGATTTATAAAGAGACGAACGAAGCTTGTACAAAATTACGTATATATCTATGTAACGTCTTTTAATACTCAACGAGCGAAGTGCAAGGATGCGAAAATATTTACATCTACTTGAGTTCAATAAAATCAAGTAGTAATACATAACAGAAACTTGTAATAAGAAAGATAATGCTTTCATGCATATATCCAATTTATTTCGTGAAAAATTGAATATCATATATTAATTAATATATATACTTAATATAAAAGAACATTCTCTTAATTTCGAATTAGATAATCAAACAAATATAAAATGTTAACGAATGACAAAAAGAAATGATGCGAGATGAATGCTCGAAGGTAAAATGCGTCAACGGTCGGTGCAATTAGATCTTTTATTTCTTTGTCCGACTCGCGCTAAGCGTAAGCGGTGCACCACATACGAACGAGCTTGAACAAGTGTGACGTATAACATACCTAGTCGCCGTTGCAATTATTATTGCTATCATCCCGAATACCATCATATTCAGCTTCCTCTAACAGACGGAATGAGTTTAAAACGGATGCATGAGAGTGGTGCATCAACAGAAGAAGACAAAAAAAAATGAGAGCAAGCGGGCAAATAATAGGCGTGAAACGGAAAGATTAAAAATGTTAGATCTTATTAAATTATTTCAACATGTTATGTATAAATCGCGAGTATTATTAAAATAAGATAGAAAAATAAAAAGGAAAAAATTTGTATTTAATTATAATATTGTTCGTTATGGAACAGTAGAAATGCCACACGAATACGATATAGAATTCTTACCACTGTTCCAGATTTATATATCTTTTTGATGTGTTCCCATCTCACAATCAGTGAAGAGAAGATGAAAGGATTCTACATTTCAGGTATTATATGAAAGCGTTCGCATGAAATACTGAGCACGAATTTAACCACTGCACATTTCACGTCTTATCCAAATCTAGGTTATTAAGAATGAAGATTATAAAAACTATACGTGGTTGAATGATTTCGATTTCTTCTTTCTATTTAGATAAAAAAGAAAAAAGATATTAAAGATTATTAATAATATTCCAAAAAACAACGTCCTTTGTCAACTATGTTAGAAGATATGAACAAAGCGTTTGAAAATATCTTACACCCTTAAAAAGTCATCGAGTATTGAAACTTATCCTACAATAGACTACACATAAAATATATTTATTGAAAAAAATACAGGTCCGCAGTATTTGAAACTGAATTGTCATCGAGGATGCATAATACATGCACCTGAACGAAAAACGTGCTAAACTCGTAATGATATGCTTGACAATATCTCGTCAGCTGACGACGGATGAAGATCATTTGTGATACGATGGTAAAGAACTAGAGTCAACGACACCATCCGTTCGATTATTCGCAAACCATAACCACCATTTGGTGGACTTTAAAATTTATTTTCGTAACGCATCATTCTTTCACGACAGGCCCCAATGAATTCACAATGTGTTATCGGCCGTGACATTGACGCACTGATGATACCTTTGTGTATCACGAATTCAGTTTTGACCATAGAAAAGCGAGCAAGAGGTAAACAAACCTTGTAATGCTATCCAGGAAAACAAGAGTATGTATTTATATACATGCATATAGAAAAAAAAATGACTACTATCTTGGCAGAGTCGATTTTGACAACCTTTTCTTTTCTTCTCCAATCTGATTTTAAGGCGCTCACATGCAAATATATTTCGCAGAGAAAGATGGGGCTCGGCGATCTCGTAAATCGTGTCGACCGATAGAAAAGCTGCTTGTTTCCTCTATATTTATAATTCGCGATATAAAGTGTTTTTATCGAGATCTCGATGAAGATTCGATGCAACGGTATGAATGAAGTATAAATTGCGATATGTAAGGCACAAACGGGTAGGGCCAATAATTCGTCGTGCAGCAAGTAACACTATAAAAAAGAAGCTAGATAACAGATTGTATATACGTGTGGAGAAACGTTCGAGAAGAGAAAGGAAAAAAATAGAAAGAAAAAAGATAAATAGAAAAAAATGTAGAGAACTAGATAAAAGAATAAAGAACCAAGTGAGAAATGACAAAGAAAAAAATGCGATAGAAGAACGGAAGGAAGCAAGAAAGTAAAGAAAAAATGGAAAGAAAGAAAGTGTTCGAAAGATGCATATAAATACGTACATGTCAAACGAAAGGCCGCAACATGCACTTCCAATTAAATATACGAGGGCCACACCAAGAGCGCGCGTGCCGTTTCTCGTTCTCATTACGTCAAACACACGCGTGTATACATTCGTGGCGTAAACCGGGTTAGCATTCATCACATACCGCAATCAAAATCCTTTCTTTCTTTTCCTACCACTCACATGACAGTTCATTAGTTCTCTACCTTTTTTTACGACTAGCGAAGAGGTAACTTCCACCGTCCATCCACCATTAACATCCCGCGGTTTCTCTCAGTTTCTCCGAACTGTGGCCTCCTTCCACCACACGGCTGCGCCACACTACGACGACACGACTTCGAATGTCGTCTAGTTTAATGGTGGGGGAAAAAGAGAAAGCACCCACAATTTTGACTTGCGTAGCAAGAGAAATCACCTCTCGCGATTGGTGACTTGCTTAATTGTTGCTTTCCAACGTCTTTCATTGGTTGAAAAGTCGGATACGTTGAAAATCGTAATACAATTACTATAAGTTTTCATTTATTTATTCCCGCGAAAATTTAAAACACTTTTCAATTTGATTAACAATTTTTTGAATCTTTATACAAATTTTGAAAAACAAAAAACAAATTCAATTATACTTTTATCATTTTAATTCGTATATAACTTATAAAAATACGAAGTATAGACAGTATAATTTTAATTATTATATGTCATGTCATTTATTGTAAGAAATCAATTAAAGAATTATTGAATATTATTTTTCAAACAATATATTGATATTTATTTATTGTATATGATAACGGATAATATATACAATATCTACCATGATTTATTATTTAGAATGAAAAACTTGATTTATAATGAAAGTGATAAATATTGGAAGGTAACATATATTCAGTTTAATCCAATATAAAGAATCACTAACGAATGGCAGAACCTTAACAAATTAAACGATCAAAATTGAATGTACGAGAACGATTGTAGAAAATCGCAATATTTGTGATCATTTTACAAATTTCACTTATCTTACCTGTTTTATCTTATCCTTTATGCAAGGTTTATATTCTTTGTTTTGTCTGTTCTCCCTCCTCTTTTATAACACATGACACATACATATGTAATTGCCATACTTGTCACGCAGTTATAATAAAGGTAACTTCAAAATTTATAAAATATTTTTGATCATATAACTATTTTTAAACGATGACAGCGCTATATTTATTAATTTAGTGTAAATAAATGCAATAATATAAATCTCATGTCGTTCGTATGGGCCCATTAATTGGTCACCTAAGTCCCCAGATCAAACCCCCTAGATTATTTATTATCTACAGGAGTGGATACCTACCGGGATGAAGGACCCATATAATTTACCAAAAAAGGTAAAAATAAGAGATGCATTAATCAAACATATTTTAAATGCCATAAACGGAAAAATCACGATGAACTTGTGTACCTTTAAAAATGATCAAAAACACTAGATATGTACACCTCTTAGGTGTAAACTGTAAGTTTGCCGATTATCTTTCTCAAAATGTAAATTATTGTAATGTAATCTTAGCTATTTGTTGAATTTAACAACTATTGTTGTATAAATATTCAAAATCGGACCATCTCTATATAAACATTCAAAATTATTTCAGAAATCATATACCGCATTTATGACATTTTTTCATGAATCACCCTATATATGAGATTTGCAATGTGTAGTATAGTACGTATACTATATGTGTACATATATGTTTATGTATGATTGTATGTAATTATAGAGTGGTATGTATATGTATATGTGTATATTAGGTGAAAACAGCTGATGCTTTCATTTTGACGTTATAAAGAAATAAGTGTCTAACTATATAAGAAATAATTGTCATATTAAATTAATCTTATATTAATATGACTAACATATGATAGGTCCAACGTGAATGTTAATCAACATTGATCTTCGGTACATATGTACGTGTGATATCATCTTTTAACGGTATTAGTTATTTGAAACTATGGCCAGTTCAATTAGTAATACTGGAAATGGATATAATTTCAAAGTTGTGTTACTTGGTGAAGGATGTGTGGGAAAAACATCAGTAGCATTACGATACGTCGAAGACAAATTTAATGACAAACATATTACTACGGTACAAGTAAGTGATGTAACTGTTGCATATAACATGATATTTCTATAATATTAGTTAATTATTTGTCTTGTTTTTTTACCTAAGTAAATTGTACAACAATATTTTATAAACATTAATAAATATATATTTATATATATTGTACAATATATTCTAATATCATGTGTCAACTGTTATAATATACAACTAATTGGATCTTTTACTTTATTATAATTTATTAAGGCATCTTTTTTAAATAAGAAGTTAAATATAAATGGCAAAAGAGTCAACTTAGCAATATGGGATACCGCAGGGCAGGAAAAATTTCATGCACTAGGACCAATTTATTATAGAATGTCTAACGGTGCTATTTTAGTTTACGACATTACAGATGAAGATACTTTTCAAAAGGTATGCATAAGAATTTTTTCAATATTTTTATTGCAATCAATTTCCCTGTAACATCATTTTTATTTATTTAGGTTAAAAATTGGGTGAAAGAACTTAAGAAAATGTTGGGCAGTGAAATTTCTTTAGCAATTGCTGGCAATAAAATAGACCTTGAAAAAGATCGAAATGTTTCAATAGAAGAAGCAGAGAAGTGAGTAATTTTTAAATTGTTTTGAGAAATAAATGGATTTACAAAATGAATATTTTTTCGCTAGATATGCGCAGCAAGTTGGTGCCATGCATTTTCATACATCTGCAAAATTAAATCAAAACATTGAGCAAATGTTCTTGGATTTGACATGTAGAATGATAGAACATGCAGATGAAGTAGAACAAAAGTCTTGTTTGGAAAGGACTAGCAGTACACGTCGTAATGTTGTGGTAGTTGAAGATGAAGCTCAAGAAACTCGGCCAACAAAAAGTTCTTGTTGTGGCAGTTCTTCCCAAAACTCATAAATTAATATTCTTATTTTTGGAAAAGCTTTAATTTCAAAAATAATTATAAATAATATATATATATATATATAATGTATATAAAAAATATTAGCTTTTTGCCATATTATGTCAAACATTGTTGTATTTATCTTTTAAAAGATGGTATCTTTTTAACTAGATATTGTGTGCAAAATATAAAATGTGCAAATCTTGAATGATCGAATCTAAGAACAAATACACAAATGTCATAAAATGTTGTAAGTTTCATATAATGTTGTAATATTGTGGTATGTATGCAAATATACATTATGCATTTGATGTTTTAAAAATATTATGAAATGTACATTGCTATATTTACATAAATTTTTTATTACAGTGCCTGTTGGTATCATTTTATTCTTTTTTTTTCATAATTATATAATAACACTACTAAAAATGGTAGTTCGTCTATGTTATTATACTTTAATAAGTATAAATATATATATATTACTAATTTGTAAACGACACATAAAATATCCTAGATTTTACAATTTTGCAGTATATTAACAGAGTAAATTTTTCTTATTAGTATATTTTATTTGAAAATAATAAAGAATAATATATATAACATAGACCTATCATTAAAATTAGAAAATACTAAACACTCAAGTATAATATAAAAAATAAGATTAATTATAATTATTTCTCATCATCATGTACATCAATTAATGTCGTATAAGTCAATGTATATTTAAATATAGTCAAATATGAATAAAGGGACATATAAGAAAATAAACCAAGTATATAATATACATTTATATGTAATACTTTTTTGCTAGAATTTATATTTATTTAATGATATATAACATTTGCATTGACAACAACATGGACTTAAAAAAAATTATATAAGGGTTAAATGTTCCGCTTAATTGCAGTTACATACATGGATTGTGCATGTTTTTATTTATTTGAGCAATAAATAACTTTATAATGAAGATATATTTGTTAATACACAATTTCATTTTAGTAAATATTAAATATTTCATAAGTATTTATGTTTAAACTAGTATTATATATTATGTGTATATATAATACAAATGATTATATAATACATAAAATGCCACAAGGAATGACAGAGTAAATTGCTGAATATTAATAGTGTTATTAACTAACTATGTTATGTTTATACAATTATGCTTGATTACACTATCAGTGATCTAAATACAATAACAAGGAATGTAATCGCATTAGTTCTATACAAATATTGTATTAGTCTTTTAAATAAAAGAGAACGTGTCAATTGATCAGCTCTTATGTAAATACTTTCTAATGACCCATGGCAGGATTGTTGCAAGAAATGTACTCAACGATATATTTAAAAATCCTAATTAGTACATTTTTATACAATAAGAAGAAAATCAATGAAATTCTGTACTGTTAGAAAAATATTATAATACTTTTACACGAAAGAATATTTGATGACATGATCAAATTTACAATAAGAAACACAACATAATAATTCACGATCGTTTATAAGCATTCCTTTTTTTTGTGTATATACCTTCTATTGAATTCCTAAAATTTTCTTATAGATCAGTACTGTGCAATAAGATAAAAAATTTACACGATTAATTTATTCAATTTGTACATATGCAATCATGATAACAGGATGCTTGATATTATTAAAGATTTACTTTATCATTTATACTTTGTGACATTGATTAGGAAGAAATTGATGAATATATAAATACATGTAATGTTTAATAATTTTTATAAAACTAAGTAAACTTTTTTATAAATCTAGATCTTATTATGATTGTAGAGAAAATTGTAAAAATAAATATATATATAGTATTCCTTTAAAAAAAAAAGAAACGAAAAAAAATTAAATATACAAGAAACGGAAAAGTGAATATATTAACTGACTTGTACACTAGATTTATGAAAAGCACCATATTATAAGATAATTTAACTATAGTTGTGAAATTAGATTTTACAAATCAAAAAATGATATCCTAAAATTAGATAATCAATGCATCCTGTACGTTATAAACGTATTACTCTTTCATAAATCACACACGCATATTTATTATATTATACTTAATTTAAATATAGACAATGTTATAATATTATACAATGTAGATAATATTATGCCTATATTTTATATATAATACCTAACATTTTCTTGAATCTTTGGTTTACGATAATGAAGTCATATAATTATATACACTATCTTGACTGACAATTTAACATTATATATAAACGATATTAATTTATTGTAAATGATAAATCTATTCCTTTGGAGATTGTGTTGCTAGTATAGATAAGAGATTATTGTGCTAATTATACTTCATAATTTATGAAGTTTCCTATGTTTTATAATCATGTCATGTTTGTAAATATAAATCTGTGATATAAAATTTTAATGAATCAATAAATGTTAATTATCATTGTAGTAATAATTATAGTATTATTTTGTTAATATAACTAGATTAATGATTTTAATATGTTTTAAATTAATTTAGTAATATATAAAAGTGTTATACTTCTTGTGCTAACATTTCTAAAAAAAATTTCATAGAATTGTAGTACAAAGTATTCTGAATATCATCTTGCTTAATAATATTAAATTGAACAGCCATACTTTTAAATCTCACTAAAAACACGCATGTACAGGCACGCAGTTCACATACATGCGCAAATTTACACAATCGCTACTAATTTGGTTTGGTTATCAGACCTTTGGCTATCACCTATAATTTCAATTTAGATGATGAATATTTTATCCTGAAATGTGAATAGAAAATCTATGAACTGATTAATAGGTCCTATTGCAGAAAGAGACATTCCACGTGACGAAGGTGCTCTAACAAGATTTGGGCCAAATACCACTGCTAAATTACTTGATGTCATTTTATTTAAATCACTTCTATCTATTACCTGTTAATAAATATCAATTAAATAATAATAAAAAATAAAAATAAATAATCATATATACATATAATTAATTGCTATATTACCTTTGATAAAAATTGTACTATATATTTTAGAAGATGATAATTATCTTCGGGAAGTTTTTCGAGTACTAATATTTTTACTCTACGTGGTCTCTCATCTTTCGATAATGCTATAAATAAACTAATTTTAGTATTTATAATGGAATAACACGATTGCTTAATACTAAGAATTTAATGTTTCTTACTTTGAAATTGTGTAATTTCATCATATAATTCATACGTCATAAGGGGTTCATCTAATTCGTGAAGAAATGTTTTTAAAAGGACTGCTGCTATATGAGGATCTCCTTTAAAGTCTACCTGCAAACCTTGATTACAGTCATGTTGTAATTTTCTAATCACTCCTACATTAGCAGATCTTCTAAATATTCCTTCTGTTTCTAGGGCTGTGAACAAACTTACTCTCTTAGGAATAAAGAATTCATTTTCATAATATATACTGAAAGAATTCTTGGATAATAAATAATAATAATAAACATACCATCTGGACAATTTAGAAACTCAATACATTGTTTTACTATTGGTGGTATCGGGTCACCATTATTATTTTCTTTAATAAAACTTAAACTTGCACCAAATTGTGTTGTACCGACTGGTGTAGCTACTGTACTTTGAGGTGGACTAGTTGGTAAACTTTTTTTATTTTTGCTTATAAGTTGTTCATTATGTCTAAAAATATTGAAATAATACCTTAAGATACATTAAATGATATTCTTACAAAAAAATATTAACTACTCAGACTAGTTAAAAAAGTTTAAGAAGAGAGAGAAGAAAGAAAAGAAAAAAGTTTTTATTTTTTTATCTATTAAACATAATGATACTTACTGTAATACTTGTGGAGGTATAATGAGTTGATCGAGATTAATGTACTGTGCTAGTTCTTCTAAATAATTAACATACATCATTTTACGACCAAACTTTGCACTACAGTAAAATAAATGTAATGTTATTTAAATGTATAGATAAGAAATTATTGAATATTTCAAATTTGATTACCTAATAGCTGGTTTAAAGATCTGCCATACAATTCTAATAAAATTAGTTGGATGTACTAAGTAGAGTGCTTTGAGATTCTTTTTGTACTTCCTGTCGAAAGCTTTATACGCCTGCCATAACCAAGAGAGTGGTGGTTTATTTTTGGAAGTTAGGCCATAATGGAAATAAACAAGACTATAATCTTGTTCTACAAATTTGTCTAATGTATGCATTAGATACCTATAAAATAAAATATATATTAAAAGATTTTTTCTTATGATAAAATAGGAATTTCAAATCTGCCTTAGTACTTTAGTTCCTACCAGGAAAGGAGAAGAGGTATGCTTAACCCTTAAACCGCAAGGCCTTTAATCAATGCATACTCTTGATTGATATAAAACAGCGACGTCTCAATGTTCAATAATATAACTTGATTTTACAATATTGATATAAAAATACAAATGCGTGAAGTATAAAAACTTTACTTACTTTGGATGACATGTGTTTTCACAAGAAATAACAATGCCAACTAGCGCGATCCACGGTTGTGTTCTGACAAATACCGTACAGTTAAATCCGCGGTTCAAGGGTTAAAAAATGGTTGCAAAGGTACTTGTACCTGTAATTTAGTCTTAATTTAGTGTTTAAAAGCAGCATTTTAGTTTGCAATTAATTAATTTGGAAGTGTGGCAGATGCGACTTCTTGTGTAAATATAATCCATTATGGAAATAAATGAATTAAAGCAGATTCCTTTAAATAATAACGCTTACAATGGCTATGCGAATTTTACTTAATTATTTCACTATAAGTAATATTATGTGGTTTAAATGTGTAATATTAATTAATAAAAATATAAAGCTTTAAGATGCACTACGTTGCTCCATTTAATATTACAATGCCATAACAAATATTCAACTTTTTCTACTAACCTAAGAAGTTTGGCATGATTGAAAGCTTCTTTTCCAATAGGAGGCAATTTACAGGCTGATACTACTATTATTTTACGACCAGCACTGTCATCTCCCACAACTTCTACAATTCCATGCCTCGATATATCAAGGTAATCTTCTTCATCGGCTAATTCACCTTCTAGTGCTGCTAAGTCATCAGCTGCTCATTAAAAACAAATCATTATTTAAAAAAATATGAAACTATGTAATTATTTGTAGCAATTGTCATAAACTCTAAGGCAATTTAGTAATCACATTTAGGCACAATATATAGAATCAAGAAAATTGAATCCAATTTGTTATTAATGCGTATCTTTCTCCATCATTACACCATGCAGTAACAAACTATACAGCAATCTTCATGATTCACCTGCTATGTTCCACCAAATGCCATGACATTTAGTGGCTACTAACAGTAGATAAAAGGTCACACACCAGATTCTATAACTGGAGCATCTACTAGAGCTTCTTCAAAATTTTCTTCAATTGTTCCATCGCTTACTGGACTCTCCAAATAATCTATGCCTGTCACTACTGTCCCACTGTTAATCAAATCTAGCTTTGCTTCTAAAAGCTGCACAGCTGAAAATGTATTAAATTATACATATATTTAATAATAAATATTGATAATTAGAAAGAATTCTACTAGCTTATAAAATATATATATACATATATATATATATATATATATATTACCATTATTCGAAGATGTCTGCAGTTCTGTGTCATCAAACTCCAAATTTGGTTCGTAATCATGATAATCGGATAAACTTGGATATGGATCTTCGGTTTCATTATTCATTCCTATTGCATAAATAATCTTGGATTATTATTAATTTAATTGAAAATAGTATCAATTATTAGAAAAATAGTATAATACTATTTATTTATTAAACATTCTGGCAATGACAACGATTTTCAATGAAACTCGATAAACAGTTCAATATTTAAAATACATTGTATACATACAATAAAAAAACTATGTATATATTGTTAACAATTACTATACTATTACTATATTACTATTGTTTTTATTATATATACAAGCTAGAAAATATTTGATCATTATACGAATTTGTTATATATATATGTAAAGTTGTAATTTTTTCCAAAAATGATTACTAACTGATATTTATAAAAAGTGACATTCGCTTTGACATCTACGAATAGAATAGTAGTTGTATTTACCTGTCAAAGTTCGTGCTGGACTTAGCGTCGCTTGATAATTTGCTTCCATTTTTATCAATCACTTATTCGTTAATATCGTAAAAGGAAAGCTTTGCTATAGAATGTATGTTTAAGTTTTTTATTTTAGTATTATTATTATTATTATATTTTTTTTTCAAAAACACAGATTGCTTTGTCCTTCCAACGACATTATTCTTCTTGCGCTGTTGAAACGCAACGTATGTACTGCAACGTACTCACCGTCACGCTTTCATTTGTATTCCGTTAGTTAGTTCCTAGCTTAGTATCGACGCTCCCTCTCTGTAATAGTTAATTTTATATATACATTTGCATTTCATCACTGGACCATTTCAAATCTATTTTAATAAAAATAAACAAGAAACATTCGCATATAACGAGCCGGTTAAACGATATATAGAATTGAAATATTAGCTAATCGGAAAAATACTTGTTAAAGATAACATTTCCGTTAAGATCTTACATCGATTGGATATCGTATTTTTGAAGTTATCCAATGAAAAATAATATTGCAAATTTTCCTTTAATGAAGTGATTTTTAAAATGTGTATTGGGAAACTGCGACTTTCCACAATGTTTCGAAATATTATATAATTTTCATAATTTTATTTCTATTTTTAATACTAGATATTAGATTTTAACATAGAAAGCCTTGAGAATGCAAAAAGTTTGAGAACTACTGCTTTAATACATTTCGCGCAAAAAGTTATGTCATGTACACGTACATATAAAAGTAATTTTTCTTAACGTATATAAAATGGATAACAATTTTATGTCGACGATATTTGTAATATCTATACATTATCAAGAAATTGATAACATATATACCACTTGTAACAACTTGTCATTAAACAATGTAGTGTATTTATTCAATAAATTGAAATTTTTATAAAATATAATATATCTAAAAAGTTTTCATTATAAACCATATCAAATTCAATTCCTATTACTCATATCGGCAAGCCTATTGGAAGAAGTAGCAATGATTATCAGTGCAACATGATATATATACATAAAACTACGTAAGTAAAGTTCAGACATTGTTTGAATTTGGATCTGTGTATAACATATTACTTTTACAGTGTATCTACATTTATATAAAAAATAAAAAATAAATTAATGCAATACTACTACTCTTTACTGTAACATTTGCACTATAAAAAAACATTTCAAAAATTATTTATATTAATAAGTAATAATAAGTAATATTAATAATCGTAATCATCATGATGGAGGTTTGTATTATCTATTTATTAGTATACATTAGTATATATAAATATATACTATATAAAATTTTCTGTATAATACATACTTCTTTTTTGTTTCCTTTTTATGTAGTTCCTTGATACATCAAATAAGCAGAAATATTTTAAAAATGATAAAGTATTTCATACTATAAATAAACAGTTTTTGTCTTTGAAAGAAAATGATACTAAAAGGATTAATTCTCATTTACACCCGGTATGTTATTTCATATAAGCGTAATATATATATATATATATATATATATATATATATATATATATATATATATATTTTTTTATTTATATTTATATATAATTTTTAATATAGATCATTGATGAAATACTTGAAAAAATGAAACAAGATGATTTCTTTAAAAAAGTATTTCAAAGAAAATTATTCGGCGGTAGTTATTATAAGGGTACGAAAATTGGAGCAGCTATAGAATTTGACATAGATATAATAATAAGATTACCTATTGACTATAAGCTTATAAAAGTAAGACAATTTTTAATTTATAATTATTATTTGTTCTGAAAATAATAATTTTTTTTGTTTTAATATTTTGTTATGTTGTAGATATATATGGGATATGTTTACTTTAGAATAATCATTTAAATTTGTATAAATTTGTCTATTATTTATTCTTCGTATCATTTAAGTGTTTAAAGATGTTTTAAATATTTCATTTATATAAATGTTTTTATTTTATATGGTTGTTATTTAACTTTTCAAAGAGTTTTGATGAATATTCATCAGATGAAAGAGTAAAGTAACAACAAATGTATATCCAATTTTAAGATATACATGTTTAATCTAATCTTAGGTACAAAAAAGTAATCATCCAGGTTTTGTTAACATACATTCTGGGTTAGAATTAGATAAATTAACTAATGATACACAAATAAATAGGTAAGATAAGTTATAAAATAAAATAAATTAGACATTTTTAATTTTCTATGTAATATTATGTATAATATTATATTTTATTTATATTTGTTATTAAAGTAATTCGTAATAAAATTATAGCTCATGAGAAAAAATTATTTAAGTAAATTATTTTATTATTTTATTAGGTCATTAAGGAAATTACTTGATGAAAATATGTATCTTCACCAAGGAAAGTTTCATAACTGGATGGAAAGCATATTAATTAAAGCCATACAAACTTTACCAAAAAGGGAAAATAAATATATATTAAAATTAAATGACAATGAATATATAGTATGTAAATAGTTTTTAAATAATTTAAATATCCGAAAAGTTAACTAAACTACAAATATTTTATATGTTACAGATAACAATAAAAAAGTCCGGTCCGGCATTTACATTTACAATACTTTTTTCTGATAATGAAAATATAGACATTGATTTAGTACCAGTGCTAGAATTTTCCAAAAGTCCACCAGGAATAGATCATTTAAATTCGTACCAAGTATATACATGATGTTGACAATGTTTAATAAACAATTAGTTACATTTTATATTTGTAATGTAGTTAATATTATTTTAAATTTTCAGAAACAAAACTGGTTTGCTGTACCTAAGCCTTTATATAATTATAAAGGATTTAATGGAAAAACACAGATCTCTTGGAGAACATGTTTTTATGAACAAGAAAAAGAAATTTTATCTAAAAACGGATATATTAAACAAGTGATAAAGCTTATAAAAGTATTCGAACTATATATACATATAATTATATTTTATAAATATAATATATGTAAATATGATATATGAGAATATTAATGAGTTGATATTATATTTTCAGAAATTAAGAGATACCCAAAACTGGGTAAACCTTGCCAGTTATTATATAGAAACATTAGCATTAGATGAAGTTCAATCTAATAAAAATTTAGAAACAAAATCATGTACAATTTTATTTATGGAGGTATTTATATAGTTACGCGTTTTTTCAAATAATTAATTTGCAATTAATTATTATTTAATTATTTAATTTTATTAATTATTTCAAGCTTATTTTTACTAAACATAACTTTAATAAAAATATGAAATAGAATTATATTTTTAGATGCTACACAAATTGCATAAGTCTCTACAAAATAAGCGCATAACTTATTACTGGGATTCCAAGTTTAATCTATTAAGTAAACTCCGTGATGAAGAAATAGTAAATATTAAAAATCGATTGGATAGAATCCTTAAAAAAATTTATAATTCTATAGAAGATGATAAATATATCATTGCTTCTTATATCTGTAAGCTAAACATATCCAAATTTATAAATAATATTATTTTAGTTTCCTTTATTATTATAATTAATAATTTTTTTGATAAATGAATTAAATTAAAGTTAAATTTCAATTAATTTTTTATATTTTTAGTAAATCCCAAGGAATTACAGATATTAAAGTTCAAAGACTCTGAAGAATGTGAGCAACCTGAACAAACAGAGAGCAGATGCACGATTTTTTAATGATCATATTTACTGTGAATTCCGAAGTTTTTAAACTATTTTAATTTCTCTAAATACAATTTGATAACAATTTAGTAAACAAATGTTCTATATATACATATTATTATAATATATACAAACACATATCATATATATATATATATATATATATATATATATATATATATATATATATATGTACATAATGTAATTAAGATAGCAAAAAATATTTTAAAATTTGATAATTTTAAAGTTTAATTATTGAATTAATACTAGATAAATATATATTTTATTATCACTTCAAGAATAATTAAGTATTTTTTTTCACTTTCAATAATGGTTCCGCATTACTATCACACCATTCTACAAAATATTCTTTGATACAAGAAGCGCATTTTAACATATTAATACAATCACTTTGTGCATCATGACTATTGGTTACTGGCTCTTTTAACAAGTGTTCATATATTGTTATTAATTTAAAATTACATGGTTTTTGATTTATATTAATATTTTTGCCATGTTCGTCCAATATTAAGACATCGGCTTCTTGGTTATGATTGCCTTTCGTAAAGTAATCTTTGAATAAATGTAACGTGTCTACACATAGAATGTCTTCTGCTAAATACTTAAATGAAAATAAAATCTATTTCAATATCTCTCTTAATATATATATATATATACAGGGTATTTTGTAACTAGTGTTACAAACGAGTAGAGGTTATCTTACACGAAAAACTAACAATAAGTCGAAAATGTAGAATAAAATTTTTCTATATAAGGTTATGTTTTAAAGAAAAACAAGTTGAAAAATTTATTAAGTACAAATAACACTTAATTTAGTCTCAGTTCGACGAATTTTACTATTTTACTCTTGAATATTTTGAAGAACATTTTTACGCTTTTTCTTGTATTGGTTCTTTTTTTCTGCTCGCTTTTACTACCAATTACAGAACACCATGCATACATATAACATAAAATTATAGATACAACTATTTTTCTAATGTAGAAAGATAAAAACAAATATATACCTTATCAATGCACTTCAATTCAGACATCAAAATTGGGTAATCAAATGCCTTTCCATTATGTGCCACAAAACATATTGGTTTCATTAATGTATCAAGAAAACTAGTGATCAAATTATATATGTTGTGATCGAATAAAGATACATTTTGTAGACACTTGTTATTTAAATCTATTCAAAAGTATAAAGTTAGTTTTATGTTTTTAAATAAGATTTTTATAGAACTTACCTGTTAAAGTTTCTACTTTATGAGGTATTAATCGATTAGGATTAATCGGTACAGTAAGAGTTTGTAAAACTCTTGGAACTTCATTTTGAACAAGAGATATATTATCTCGAGTTACAGCTACAAATGAAAATTCTGTTATTTTAGGAAATTCATTCCCTTGAATAAGACCGGTTGTCTCAATGTCAAAAAATATAAATGTTTTTATCATTGTAAAATGTTAAATTACTTGATTTTAAATATAATTTCTTTTTTATATCAGTTAAAATAGTTATAATTTGTTCATTGCACGCATGCACTTACAATAAATTTATATCTACATTGATATATATATATTCTTGATGTATAACTCGTATTTATCATTAGTCATTGTTATTTTCCATTAAAGTGATTCATTCAATTACTTTATGTCTTATTATAAAAAAGACATCAAGATAATGGAAAGTTTTATATTAGTTTTTAAAAAGTTATTATCTAAATTTTATCTTGTTTAATTTGTAACTATTACACGTTAAGCGTTATGCGAATTCATACGGAAATCTTCGTCGGGCCACGTGTGTTACTTTGTATTAAAAAAACAGTTATACGTCAGTCATTGGCGATTGACGTGGCTTGAATTAAAAGTTTTTAGTCAGTTAGCGATGCTTGAAAACAATAAAACTAAACAAAGTAACGCGCGTGGTACTCACATGTTAAATAGCACGAATACAAAACACATATTTAACAAATTGTTAATATATAATATAAATTAATATAACTACTAGTAGATTACATCGTTATCGACTGGACATAGTTTAACGAAACTTCGACTTAACACCTATAGATGGATATCACAAAAAATAAACATTTCGTTATTTTAAAATTATTTTGCAATTGAATAAATGTTATAGTTAAATGATAGTTTTAAAACAAAAAATTAAAATTTTTTATGTAACTTTATAGCATGAATATAACACAAAAACTAGAAGTACACACATATTTATATATATGTTTTTTGGAACAAGTTGGATCCTTGGGCGGTCTAAATCATTTTTTCATGTCCTTCCTCATGGAATCGAAATCAAAATTGTAATGATCAGACACGTATATGTCCTCACAAAATTATTAATCAAAATTATTAAATGCAGCAGAGACGAGTGGTCGAGATAACTAGTTCTTTATTCTGGCCCTTAGTCCAACCTTTCCACTAATGTCTGCTTTTAAAAAAATGAAGGAGCTCGTTTTCACATACATGTCATGAAATAAATGAAATAAATACAAGTTATAAAATCTAATAATTAAAATTTGTTTGTTTTGTTTAATTTTTAGTATCATAACATTTTTTTTTCTCTTAATATATTATTTGGATTAAATTCATATATGTTGTCGTAGAAAAACTGTATTCTTTATGCATTTATTGATTTATTATAAAATTTATCCTATTTCATAAATTTATTATACCTAAGATATATTTGTAATACCTAAAATAAATTGTATATCTATGTAGAAAATTAAAATAGCAACAAAAATTATTTACAGTCAACCTTTTTATTTAGGAATATACTCTTTTTCAAAACCAACTTTTAATTAATTGAAGTATGCATATGCTTATGTATGTATGTATGTATGTATAGATGTGTAAGACATGTTATATAAAATTTCCATAATACAGTTACATAATAGCTGTGCACTGCAGCTATTTAAGCATATTGAAGACATTTTAAACAGTTAAAGATGTATTAAAAAAAATAAAAATTCTTCCAATATTATGCTTATAGATATAATAGAACAATTATCTAATAATAAAATCCGAGAACTATATATTTTTCAATTATATTATATCCAATTATCAAGGAATTGCCTGCATAATTAGTATGGAATATCCATACAATGTTTATGTAATAACAAATATAATATACATTAGATTAAAAAGATTACTTATAAAATATTGTACTTGTTATCATATTACGTTTGAATTACATCTATAGTAATCATTTTAAGTTCAATAAGTATTATTAAAGGTAAACTGAAAAATATTTATTCGTTGAATTTTAAATTAAAAGTAAAAAGCCGTGATATAAAACATATTTATTTTTACTTATCTATACTAATAATAAATAATGATGTAATTAAAAAGCAGTTTGATATTAAATTAAAAATACTTCTGTTGCACTAGGATTAATACAAAATTAGGATTATCATTATTCTGTGTAACTGCTTATAACTCAACTATATTAATATTTGTTAATCATATTGATATGCAGACAAATTCCTTTTATGTATTAGAATACAAGAAATATTTGATATTAACTTAATGGTGCAAGTAAATGTAATTATACAAAAAAAAATTCATTTCAACAGATTAAAGATATAGCAATGTAACTCTAACACTCTCTCCTGATTTCTGTTAAGTCGTATGCAGATAATGTTAAGAATGCAGATCAATCTGCATATACATTTTGCATATAGTTGTTATATGCAAAAAGTATAATTATAAATTTTTTGTATAAATCTGCAAGTTAATATCTTCCAATATGTATTTAGGCGACTAGAATACTTATTTATATGAAAAGTCGCTACATAAAGTCATCATAATCATCATAAACGTAGTCGCCATACTCGCTTAACATGGTATTTTCTCCTTCAATTTTAAGTTTTGCTTTGCCCTTTCCTTTTTGTTTCTTTGCTTTTTCTCCTTTTTCTATTTTTTGTTTCTCTATTAATAAATTATCCACCATAGTTTTTACCTTCTTCAAAGCATGTGACGATACTAGAAAAGAATTATAATATTAAATTTATTGTTTAAGGTAATATATATTTAATAGTATTAATATACTAACAGTTTAAGGCAATTGACTTTATAAGTTCCTCTGCGAATGGTGGGAATTCAGAATGTTTTTTATATTCGCTAATTTTGTGTGAAAGTGCTGCAGCAAATTGGTCAAATTCTTCTTTCGTATTAGGATTCATAGCATCAAGGCCTGTTGATGCTTCTTCAGTTACACCTATAAAATACAATGTAATATAGAATATAATATTTAAAAAATATATATATAATTCTTTTAAAGAACATAATTATATATATTTCAATTATATATAAGCTTGTGATATGTGTGACTATTTCATAAATTTACTTTTTATCTTATAAAACAAAAAGTTTTTCTAATAAGAAAAAGTCCATTTAAATTTACATTGGTTTATGAAATTAGGCTCATAATAGTTATATATGATAACCAATGATACTCAGGTGCAATCGTGTAATGTTTACAACTAAAAAGAATTCATAGAATCTTATAACTTATTTGGAAGTAATTATTTCGAATACTTTAAATAAAGTTCTTATGATATATACCCATTCGTACGATTTTACGCGCACACATTACATATACGCGCTTGCGCGTAATTGTACGCGGGTGTGTACACACATAACTAATCAGGAACAGTACAGGAAACTAACAACAAGATAAAAGGTTGCAAACTAACATGAACACCATCATTTGAATAGAATAGCAACTTTTATTAAAATACATAACAGTATTTATTCAGTACCATAAAATTTGTAATAAACTTGAGTTGTATACGTTTGTTGTATATATATATATATAATTGTCCCTAGTACAGTTCCTGACAATTATACATAAATTTGTATGAGTCTATTCTGTTATATTCTTATGTTAACAGTATTTAGAATATCATATTCTAATATTTTACTCACGTTTGTGCTACTTCTTTTTTCTTTTTATTATTATTATTAATTCGAAATACTTTGTTTTTATACTTACATCATATCTATATAATACTGTACAATTTTATGTATAATAGAATAGTATATACTTTCTTGTGTGTACACGATACCAGAAAAAGATATAAATAAACATGCACATTTATGTACATGCATTTATAAAATTTTAGTTTCATAATAAATGATCAAATAAATTAAAGGTAAAAATATTTTTCAAATTGTTCTCCTCATTCTCTCATTTTCTTTCTCTCTTGGTTTCTATTTCTCTCTCATTAGTTTTATATCTTAAATTTATTAGAATATATTATCTATTGTCATCGTGTAAAGCAGAACATCTTTATGTACCTTAATATAGTTTTAGAAAATTTAGATTTTTTAAATATCTACTATATTATCTCATAAAGATGTGTTATATTATCATGGAAATGCATGACACAGTGGTTGAGAAAAAAATTAATTTTTACTATAAATTATGTGATTTATGTTTATATATATATAAATATATAAACATATATATAAATTAAAAAAAATCATGCATAAGTTGATTTAGAGAATGATTTTACATAAGGCCTGAGATATGTAAAAAAAGAATTACACTTTAAACGTTCAAATGACACGTTATTTTTTCTCTCCCTTATGTGGTTTACGTGGACTAAAATCTACAAGGTTTAACAAACCAAATGTTTCCATTGCCAATCGTAGGTCTGCCTCTTCCTGCAACCTTTGTCTCCTTAATAGCTCCTCTCTCTTTTCTTCCGGAGTCAAAGTTTCTTCCTTTTCCTTAGCTTTTCTTTCAGCTTCTTCTTTCGCTTTTTTCTAAAGAAAAAAATAAATGTTTTATGTGAATACGTAAGTTAATTGATCATTTAATATATATCTATATGATATGTATAATTATAACAATTGATAGGTTCACTAACCTCGCGTTCTTCAATCATTTCAGCTAGAGCTTTCTTGGGTTTTGGTTTTGCTTTAGGTTTGGTGATTTCTGCAGGTTTTTCTACATCCTTCTTCTCTTCTTCAATATCTTCCCAGCTATCCTGTTTATTCATTATTTATGAAGACTAAAATAACTATAAATCTTACAAGAATATTTATCATATTTTATTTTCCATTTAACGTTATAAAAAAAAGAAAATCATTATTTAAATATATAAAAATATATGCAGTAAATAAAATGACTAAAAAATACAAAAAATATTCTAAGTATGATTTGACTACTATGTATTAACATATTTTAATCTATACTTCCAGTAATTTATAATATAAAGATAAGTTAGTAGACAATATCAAGATAATCTTTGATAAAGTAAACAATTATTTTCAAATAATAAATAAAGGCAAAGTTGAGTTGTAAGAGTCAGCATGTGTTTGCTGTAGGTTAAGTTCAGAATGACACACATAATCACAAAAATACATCTAATAATGTATATCAATTAGATAAAAATGATTATACCTTAACATCTTCATCTTCGTCCTCCCCTTCCCATTTGTTTGATCTCATTGCGAGATCAAATTTCGGTTCGACATTGTCCACATCTGTAAAGTGCACGAGGTTAAAATTAATACTTCATCTGATCACTCATCTGTTATTAAGGCTATCGAAATTTTTAATGAAAATAAACTATTAACTATCACAGATACACACCCCACTCATCATCCATGATTAAAACTGATTATTTTCTAACTATCGTTCCTATTAATAAATTTGAAACTCTTCTACGTAACGCAAAAGAACCAAGAGCGGCCAAAATCAAGGCAGTCATACTAAAATTCCTGTGGATACAAGAAGACGAAGCTTATATAGGATAGAAAGTTTCGCCATGAACGAAATGTCATATAGATCTAACAGGTAATGAAAATTTTCATTGCGGTAACTTTTGTCAGAATTATTTTCAAAAATGAGATCATAGCGTTAATATTGATAATTAATAGCTATTAAGTAAAACATGTTGCAGGTATTAGATAACTTATTTCTGACATTGTTGGTTATGTAGAAAATAACTAAGATTATTAAGGTGTGCCATTTGTAGAACACAAATGACCTGACTTAAACCTATGTTCGATTAGCGCTAGTGTTGTTGTCTGCTGTGTAGAGGATAGAGAGGTACACGTGGTGTGTAACAAAATTTGGTCTATATCATCTACATTTTAAAGTTATTAGATTTTTAATGGTGACGCAACAATGATGCTGAAATTAAAAGTAAATTCTAACAATCCACCAACAGGTATGAACTTTATTTTGTTTTTCACTTTTTTGTTTAACTTAGTTTATTGTTTTATTATTCATACCCGAATAAACATATGCCAATTAACAATATTTCATTGCATATAAAATGAAATAATAATTTTCTTTATATACATTTTGCATAATTTTATTTTTTTTTTTGTTTTAGATGCATTGATAATAGCAGAATTAATTAATTGTGAAAAAAAGAAATCGATGTAGTATGGTGTAATGACTGGAAAGAAGATGGAAATCTTGAATTATTAGATTCTAATGATCGATTGTTAGCAAAAAGTGGCAATGAAGTTGCTCGCTATATTGGTAGAACTATTGCTAAGGATCTATATGGTATGTTTAAATATAAAACATATTTTTTGGAAAGTATTCAATATATATTCATTATATATCTTTTTTTTTTTTAAAGGTAATTTAGATGCTCGTGGCAGAACAGAAATAGATCATTGGTTGTCATTTGCTGTAGGACCATTACGTCAAACACCGGCTAAACATGAAGCTTTTTCTTTTTTAAATAAAATTTTAATGACAAATACATGGTTGGCAGATAAGAAGTTTACAATAGCTGACATTTCTATTTTTTGCGCTCTTTTAAGTTTATCATACTTGGAGGAGTTTAAAAAATTATACCCTTGTGTTACTAGATGGTATAAACAATTGCTTTCTTTCCCTGCTGTTACTCAAGCGTTGTCCTCCATTGAAAATAATAAAATGACAATAGAGAATAATATTCAAGTTGATGGTACAATGAATAAGAAAGTAGGTGTAAGGAAACAAGAGGGTAAATTTATTGATTTACCAGGGGCAGAAATGGGAAAAGTAAGCTAAACGTTTTAATTAATTTCAACTTTTTCAATGTTGCTTATCTTGAAGATTATATAGTGCATATATTCACTTTAATTTTTAATATTTAAATAGGTTGTTGTACGTTTTCCACCAGAAGCAAGTGGTTATCTTCACATTGGTCATGCTAAGGCAGCACTTTTGAATCAGTATTATGCGGAAACTTTTAAAGGCCAATTAATTATGAGATTTGATGATACGAATCCTGCTAAAGAAAATTTAGAGTTCGAAGAGGCTATACTAGAAGATATAAGATTATTAAATATTAAGCCTGATCGATTTACTTATTCATCAGATTATTTTGATTTAATGCTTGATTATTGTACAAAGTTAATTAAAGATGGTAAAGCTTTTGTAGATGATACACCTGCTTTACTTATGAAAGAACAACGTGATCAAAAGTTGAAGTCATCAAATAGAGATAATTGTGAGTAACATTAGTTTCATTATATTTTGTATTTTATATCATTGTATGCTTAAAATCTAAATAAAACTTTGTAGCTGTTGAGAAGAATTTAGAGTTATGGAATGAAATGCAAAAAGGTAGCAAGAAGGGTCAAGAATGCTGTGTACGAGCCAAAATAGATTATGAATCAGTAAATGGATGTTTACGAGATCCAACAATATATAGATGCAAACCAGAGCCGCATCCCCGTACTGGAACAAAATACAAGTACTAAATAATTATTTTATTTCCTTAACTATATTTCTCCTATATAATTTTATATAATATTATTTAATATATTTAATATATTATAATATATTATTTTTACAGAGTATATCCAATATATGATTTTGCTTGTCCAATTGTGGATGCCGTTGAAAATGTTACACATACATTGCGTACAACTGAATATCATGATAGAGATGTTCAATATTATTGGATAATCGAAGCATTGGGATTAAATCGACCGTATATATGGGAATATTCGCGTTTAAATATGACCAATACTGTTTTATCTAAACGTAAATTAACATGGTTTGTTGAAAATGGTTTAGTGGATGGTTGGGATGATCCACGATTTCCTACTGTAAGAGGTATCTTAAGAAGAGGTATGACTGTAGAAGGTTTGAAACAATTTATTATTGCACAAGGCAGTTCTAGATCAGTTGTTTTTATGGAATGGGATAAGATATGGTCTTTTAACAAGAAAGTAATTGATCCAATTGCAATTAGGTATGTAGATAGTATTATATTATTAATATAAAAATAAATTAATAAGTATTTTATGAATTCCACATTTCTAAGTGATTTTTCTTATACTATTAGGTACACTGCACTGGATTATGATAATACTGTTCCAGTTAATGTTTTGGATTCCAAAGAAGAATGGTTAACGGTTCAAAATCATCCTAAAGATCCATCGTTAGGTACTAAACGTGTACGAGTAGGCTCAAAATTATTAATAGAAAAAGATGATGCAGAAGCACTAATTGAAGGACAAAATGCAACATTCGTTAATTGGGGTAATTTAAAAATTGAAGCAATACATAAAAAGAATGGTAGTATTGAGAGCGTAGACGCTAGGCTTAATTTAAGTGACGAAAACTACAAAAATACATTAAAGATTACTTGGCTTCCTGCACCACAAAACTCGAAGGATTTAATACCATGTTATGCTGTTTATTTTGATCATATTATAAGAAAGCCAATTTTGGGAAAAGATGATGATTTTAAAAACTTTGTTGCCAAAGATACAAGAGTGAGTTGTTTATTATTTTTGATAAATTATTATTAATATATTTAACGAAAAAATGGAAACATATTATTGTAAACTTATAGGTAGAAATACGAATGTTGGGCGAGTCAGAATTAAATAGAGTCAAAAAAGGGGAAATAATTCAATTGCAAAGAAAAGGATTTTTCAGATGCGATGTACCCTATGCAGACAGAAGTACTATCTGTTGCAAAGAGCAACCTTTAATTCTATTTCATATACCAGATGGTCATACTGCTTCAAAATCTGTGAAAACTAGTGCTGTTGATAGTAAAGGAAGTACTGTTGATAATAAAACAAGTGTTTCAAAGGTTGATAGTAAAGAAAATACTGTTTGTAATAAACCAAGTCTTCCAAAAGTAAAAATTTATTCCCACCAAATTAAATATATTTATGATTAACTAAATGCATATTTCTTAATTCTAAATATTTGTGTGTTTATTTTTTTATAGATTAAACAAGAAGATGTGAATATAATAAATGATAAAATTATTGCTCAAGGTCACATAGTACGTCATTTTAAAGCTGAGAAAGCAGATAAATTTATTATAGATGCAGAAGTAAAAACTTTACTAAAATTAAAAGCTGATTTTAAAGCTGCCACTGGCAAAGAGTGGAAACCAAAATCATCTTCAAATGAAACACCAGCAAAGATTGAATTTGAAAATACGATGAAACAGTTACTCACGTTTATGCTTAATACTAAAATGGCACAAGTTGCACAAAAGAAGACTGCAAATATAAAAGAAACCAATATAAGTAATACGGCAAATAATGTGGAAATTCTTAAAAATAAATCAGATATTGTATCTGAAAATAAAATTAATGATAAGTTATCTGAAGAAATACAGAAACAAGGTGACAAAGTAAGACAATTAAAATCAGAAAAAGCAAGTAAGGATGTCATTGATAAAGAAGTAAAAGTTCTATTAAATTTGAAATCTGATTATAAAACTGCAACAGGACAAGAATGGAAACCAATACAAGCAGAGAAAATTAATGCAACTGCAAAATCAACTGAGACTAAATCCAACGATAAGTTATCTGAAGAAATACAGAAACAAGGTGACAAAGTAAGACAATTAAAATCAGAAAAAGCAAGTAAGGATGTCATTGATAAAGAAGTAAAAGTTCTATTAAATTTAAAATCTGATTATAAAACTGCAACAGGACAAGAATGGAAACCAATACAAGCAGAGAAAATTAATGCAACTGCAAAATCAACTGAGAATAAATCCAACGATAAGTTATCTGAAGAAATACAGAAACAAGGTGACAAAGTAAGACAATTAAAATCAGAAAAAGCAAGTAAGGAAGTCATTGATCAAGAAGTAAAAGTTCTATTAAATTTGAAATCTGATTATAAAACTGCAACAGGACAAGAATGGAAACCAATACAAGCAGAGAAAATTAATGCAACTGCAAAATCAACTGAGAATAAATCTAACGATAAGTTATCTGAAGAAATACAGAAACAAGGTGACAAAGTAAGACAATTAAAATCAGAAAAAGCAAGTAAGGAAGTCATTGATCAAGAAGTAAAAGTTCTATTAAATTTAAAATCTGATTATAAAACTGCAACAGGACAAGAATGGAAACCAATACAAGCAGAGAAAATTAATGCAACTGCAAAATCAACTGAGAATAAATCCAACGATAAGTTATCTGAAGAAATACAGAAACAAGGTGACAAAGTAAGACAATTAAAATCAGAAAAAGCAAGTAAGGAAGTCATTGATCAAGAAGTAAAAGTTCTATTAAATTTAAAATCTGATTATAAAACTGCAACAGGACAAGAATGGAAACCAATACAAGCAGAGAAAATTAATGCAACTGCAAAATCAACTGAGAATAAAATAACCGATAAGTTATTTGAAGAAATACAGAAACAGGATGACAAAGTAAGGCAATTAAAAAGTACAGAAACAGAAAAATCTATCATTGACAAGGAAGTGAAAATTCTTTTAAGTTTGAAGAATGATTATAAAATAATTACTGGTATTGATTGGAAGTCAAAAAGTGAGACGACACCTAAAAAGAAAAAGAAAGATGAATCTGCAAAAAGTGGAAAGAAAGCTGATAAAAATGTAACAAATAATGAAGCTAAGAGTAAAGATATAGATAGTATTAAAACTGGGACAAGATTAGGATTAGAAGCACAGAAAGAAGAAAATTTTGCTGATTGGTACTCTCAAGTTATTACAAAGAGTGGATTGATTGAATATTATGATATATCAGGTTGTTATATTCTGCGTCCATGGAGTTTCATGATTTGGAAGGTAATCAAGGAATATTTTGATAAAAAAATAACAAAATTAGGAGTACAAGAATGTTACTTTCCAATGTTTGTAACACGAGCAGCACTTGAAAAAGAAAAAGCGCATATTACAGATTTTGCCCCAGAAGTCGCATGGGTTACTAAATGTGGAGATTCTGATATGGCAGAACATATTGCTATTCGACCTACTTCAGAAACAGTCATGTATCCGGCATTTTCTAAATGGATAAGATCAGATACAGAACTTCCACTCAGACTCAATCAATGGAGTAACGTTGTGGTAATTATAGATTTATAATCATAAATATGTCTAAATTTCAGTTAATTTATTGTATTCTTATTCTATAAATGATATTAAATAATTTATTTTATAGAGGTGGGAATTTAAAGATCCTAAACCATTTCTACGTACAAGGGAATTTTTATGGCAAGAAGGACATACAGTATTTGCTAATAAAAAAGATGCCGAGGAAGAAGTTTTAGTAATTTTAGATATGTATGCTAAAATATATGAAGACTTATTAGCTGTACCAGTAATTAAAGGCCGTAAAACTGAAAAAGAAAAATTTGCTGGTAGTGATTATACAACTACTGTAGAAGCATTTATTTCAACTAATGGAAGAGCTATACAAGGTGCCACTAGTCATCACCTTGGACAAAACTTTTCAAAAATGTTTAATATTCAAATTGAAGGAGCTGTTGAGGGAGAGGAAAAAACTTACGTTTATCAAAATTCCTGGGGTATAACCACTCGTACTATTGGAGTTATGATAATGGTAATATTATGATATATATTCGTAAATATTCATTATAATTAATATTATACATCATATGATAATATAATATAAGTATAATTCCTTTGGTAATTAGAATATTATCAAAATTTATTGTGTAAGAAAATCGATATTGCTAATATGAACAGCGTAATTATATTTACATTTTTAAATCAATGAAATGTATTTATTTTTAGGTACATGGAGATGACAAAGGTTTAGTGTTGCCTCCAAATGTAGCTTCAGTTCAAGCTGTAATTGTACCATGTGGTATTACTGCAACAACTACTGTACAACAGAAAGAACAATTAATGTCAGAATGTCTTAAACTTGAAAATGATTTAAGCAAAGACGAGTCTCTTAGAATTACATCTGATTATAGAAATAATCGTACACCAGGATGGAAATTTAATCATTGGGAATTGAAAGGTGTACCTGTGAGGATTGAATTAGGTCCCAAAGATCTCGAAAAAAATCAAGTGACATTTGTACGTAGGGACAATTGTCAGAAAGTGACAGCAAGTAGAGAGGAAGCTGTAGTTTTCTTACGCAATTTACTTAATGAGATACAATCTAGCATGTTTAATAAGTACGTTCATATATTATTATTTATTCTTATATTATTATAATAGAAGGTTGCTAAATTTGAAAAAATTGCTGACTTAAATAGTACAATGTTAAACAAATATTAATAATATAAATAAATGATTAATTATTATAGAGCAAAGAAAACCTTAGATGATCATACTAAGAAAGTAGAAGACTGGTCACAATTTATTGTGGAATTAAATAAAAAAATTTATTACTATCGCCATTCTGTGGAGAGATATCATGTGAGGATAATATTAAAGCAGACAGTGCGAGGTAACTTATGTTATTTATATACATATTTATATACATATAATATTTATCTACATAGAAGGGGATAGAAAATTTGGAATAGAATATTACATGAGTGATATTATTATTTTCCTATAATTACAGAGACGACGGGGGTGAAGAAGCAGGAACATTATCAATGGGTGCAAAAAGTCTGTGCATACCTTTTGAACAGCCACAAACTTCTGTACCATTATCTCATTTAAAGTGTATTTATCCAAGTTGTAAAAACAAACCCAAATTTTACACTCTTTTCGGTCGTAGCTATTAAAGTAATAATAAGATATTTATCGATTAATATACTGAAACATTTTCATAATTAGTTTTTTCAAAAATTGATTTTATATACAAATATTGCGCATAAAACAGTTTTATTACATAAAGCATTTATGTCCAGATTTTGTTTAAATTTAACTAAAAAAACATGTTCTGATATTATTACGATATTATAATTTTCACATAATTTTTGTTTGTGTAATGCTTCTGACATTAAAAGGTTGTATTTTCTAATACTTATTCATTGCTAAGTCAGATATAGTGTTTGTTATTTACTGTAAACTCAGAAATGCTCATACTTTTATAAAATGTAATGAATTTGAAGTTAATTTTTAATATTCATTCAGATAATTGCTTAAAAAGAATTGGTTTTGAACGTTGTTTGCTAAAAAAAATATCAGTAAATTTTGTTCACATCCATGTGGGCGTAATCTATACAATATTTATATAAATATATTTAATAAAATATTAGTCTGTTTGTTTTTGTTTTAACAAATTCAAAAAATTAAATGGTATAGTAATTGTTTCTTTAGAAATTTACAGATATACCAAAGAATACAGAAGTCCATTTTCCTATATAATAATTATAATTTAATTTATAATTATTTATATCCAATATATTATTTTCAATATATTTATACTATCAAAGAATACTGTATTCTTTGATAGTATTGTATTGTCATCGTGTTAAGTATTTGTTATCATTTATTGATGTTACTAGTGCCAACTAAGGTAAAGTGAATTTGTTATACGAATAGTGGACTTCTAATTTCTTACATTCTATATTCTTTGGTTATTACCGACGCAACTCTGTAACGTGAGTCGATAATATAGAACATGAATCGATAATATAAAACGTATGTCGGTAATGTAGAATATTAGTCGATAACATAGAATGTGATACAGTTAATAGTAGTTAATATCAAAAATATTTTTAGCTGAATATATTTTTAATTGGTTTTTTAGTATTTTAAAATAATGTTGCATACATGTATGTATTTGTAAAACTAATCAACCATATAGAGAGAATAACGTATTTAAAATTAAATATTAATTTCTTTAAAAAACTAAAAGAATTTGAATAACAAGTAGAATTTGACAAGCTTCGAGAAGATGCCACCTGATTTCGCTTTGACCACTCTTCGAGTGGTTAAACATGAGAATCATTAAGGTTCTATATGGAAAATGTATATCTCTTATCGTTCACATGTATTTGTAACACAGTGTCAGCAAAAGTAATCGTATAAAATTTATAACTTTTTATCGATGATACAAAGAATGTAGAAATATTACTTATCTCTTATATAACGCATTTCAATTTATTCGTTTAAAAGTAATATTACGTATACTCAATTAAAACGTATATAATACTTAAGCTAATGTTCTATAATATAATTAACTTTTATCTTTCGGCGTACGTAATAGAATCGATAAACAAATTTAGAAATTGTTAAGAATTATTAAATCATGGGAGTTTTCTTTCGATTATCGATACTCGTGAAAGTAGTTTATTAAATTATATTGCAAACATATGTGTAGAACTTTAGCCTGAGAATATTCACATGGATTAAATGTACGCGTTTGATTTAACATTTCTCTCGTAAATTTATTCGAATATTTTAAATGTATAAATTCTTTCATAACATACATAATTAAGAAGAAATTTTTATCACAATTTTTGTGAACGAATCATCGTCAAGTGCGGTATGAATCAAAATATTTTAATTAATCAATTTCTTCTTAAAGTTGCCTCTTTTTCTTTTTTTTTTCTTTGCTATCATTAAACAGTACTATATTCATTCTCGTGATGACTACATCGCGACATATTACGACGAATATACGAATGAAAGATTTCTTTCATTCTTTTTTTTTATCAAGCTAGCATATCTACAAAGGCAACTTGGTTACCATCGTATGGTAATGACGATTCGTTTGAAAATACGCGTAATGCACCGAGTACTCGATGGAATTCTATTTGAAGGGAGACTTCTCGCGCATCTCGTAGAATTTTAACATAATTCCAATTGAAAGATCCGTCCTCCTCGTCCTCTTCGTCGTTCTCGTCGTGGTAGTCGTCGTCGTTGGTTTGAGAGCGCTCGTGCGATGTGATTAAAGTTAACGTCGTTGATAAACGGAAGAGGTTGAAACGGTTTAGAAGACTCGCAGAATTTTCTCTCTTTCTCTCTTTCTCTTTGTCATTATATCTCCATAATTACTTCATTAATATACGTTGAATATTAGACGGTATTTCTTCTTCTTTTTCTTCTTGAAGAGAGAAAGAGGAAGAATGAGAGGGTAGAAGGGTTCAAGGGTTAAAAGGGTCTAACTCTGGAGAACTAACACGAACTTCTCTTACTTCGAGTTAGTTAACGAATCTTTTTTTTTTACTTTTACATCACAAATTTAATTTTTAGGCAAGAAAGTAAAAAAAAAAAGAAATAAAAAAGAAAATTGAATAATCTAAAATTTTAAATAGATCGATAAATCTATCGATGACCTATCGATACATATCAAGATTTCGAGTTTTATCGATGGCGCATTGATTGTCGATTAATTTCCAGGATCGCATTCGTCTTGATCGAAAACGATAAACTTATTTATGTTATACAAATGTAAATAAACGTATATGTATATATGTCCCGAGTGATGTATAAAGAAGAACGAATAGGCAGAGTGTGGTGTGACAACGAAACATCTCTTTCGTAGAACGAACGAATGGACAAATAAATGTACGAACGAACGAACGAACGAACGAACGAACACATAAATATATGTACATGTGTTGGCTTCCCTCCTCCATAAAGGCCTATTTGTAGACGACCTCGATATTTGGCTTTGTCGAATTCGCACCTACGTTAAATTTTAATCATACTATTATTCTACCAAATTACATCTACTCAAATATCTATAATTGAAAATGTTTAAAAAACCTTTATAATTATTTTATTTTATTCATCGAAATATAATTTTGTTTGTATAAAAAAAAAGAAAAGAGTCGAATTATTTCACAAATATTACTAGCACCAAAAATACAAGTATACAGTAATTATATTAATATTAATATATTTGTATTTTTTTTAATATATATATATATATATTATTTCACTTAAGTCCATTTTTGTCTACTATAGGGTCTGAAGGTTGTTGCGCATAAACGATGCAACAACGATATATCGAATCGTCTTCAACTTTTATCCGTCAATCGCGCTTTTTTTGATTTCTCGTACTCCACGAGGTTTTTGCTGTTTCGTTTTTTTTTTTTTTTTTTTTTAATATCTTTTTATTTTTCTCTCTCTCTCTTTTTTCGCACGCGCTTTGCTACGTTGAGAGAGAGAGAGAGAGAGAGAGAGAGAGAGAAAGAGAGAGAGAAAAAGAGAGAGAGAGAGAAGGTTGTCTGCAGGATTGGCCGACCTCTGACGTCATTGCGTGGACCGACGTATCTCGTCGACGATCGTCGAAAGCCCGTCGTACTCTCGCCCACGCCTACTTCATTTCTATCTCTTTCTCTCTTTCTTTCTGTTTCTATCTTCGTCTCTCTTTCTTTCTGTTTCTATCTTCGTCTCTCTTTCTTTCTGTTTCTATCTTCGTCTCTCTTTCTGTCTGTCTTTCTCTCTCTCTCTCTCTCTTTCTTTGCTTCTCTCTGCTTCTCTCTCTTTACGGCAATCAGCGGTAAATTCAAACGCTGTTCGAACTCGAAGGGATTCGTTTTGCCCGTATGTATGTATATATGCATGTATACCATGGAAACTCCCTTTATTTTTCTTTTTTCCTTTTTTATTTCGAAGCACTGACTGTTTTTAGAGATCGTCAATTTCAGGCTCCTCTATGTTGTTCTGAAAATATGTTATAAAATAATTTCTCTTTGTCGTTGTTGTTGTCGTTTTCGTAGTCGTCGTTCTCGTCGATTTTGGCGTTGTCGTCGTAAATGTTCAGAGTAGGATCTTTGAATTTAAAAAAATGGGGTTTTAATAAAAATCATCGCGGAAAATTTTAACGCATTGAAAATGAACAAACAATTCTACGATCTCTATTTCTATTTCTATTTCTATTTTTCTCTTTCTCTCTCTGTCTGTCTGTCCGTCCGTCTTTCTCTCTCTCTCTCTCCCTCTCTCTCTTTCTATTTCGATATCGACCGTCGCTTTAAAATATGGATCGACGCGCTTCCGAGGCCTCCGATGTATATACGCTCGTTATACTCTGTGTCCCGTTTAACTATATCAACAAAAATATATCGATCTCTGTTTTCCTCTCATTCTCTTTCTTTTTATTGGAATCGGAAAAAAAATAAATATTCTATTTCGAAAATATGTGAATTTTGAAAGAAAAGTTTTGAAATATTTGCTTTTTTACAAAAATCAATCATCATTTTTATGTTGCGTTAATTTTTGTGTATAGTTTTAGAAAAAAAAGAAAAGTAAAGAGAAACTGAAAGAGAAGGAAAATGCGAGATCATTGTAAGGATCAAATTAAATCGGAACGTCTCATGTAGGAACTTTGAACTTTGTTACCAACAACCTCTTGAAACGCCATCGCAAGCCCTTTCCTTTTACACGACCCGTCGTAGGTTTTTCATTTGCGTGGGTAGATTCTTTACGAAAGAAAAAAAAAAAGAGAGAGAGAGAGAGAGAGAGAGAGAAAAAGAGACGAGGTATTAATAATTCTTCATCGTATATTATCGAGAGAGTTCGGATTCGGATCGGATCGGATCATTTATTCCAAAGTTGAAAGTCTCCGGAGTTCTTATGTTTCTCAAAGAAAAATCGGATAATGGACGCGTCGATTTTTTGAGGGAGTACCTGCTATATACGTCCGACGCGCTTCTCCTTAATCGTGTCGGGGTTGGGGGGAAAAAAAGGGTGCAAGGTGGGGGTGGAGGGTCAAAGTTCGCGAAGGACGAGGAACGTCATCGTCGAAGACGTGCGAGTAGAACACCAGTCGCGGAAAATGTTTGAGAGAAAAGTACGCGAGGAGCTATGAAGGAAGATAAAGAGAAGAGTAAAAGAGAAAAACAGCAGAAGCAGAAGTAGCAGCATCACCAGCAGCATCAGTAATAGTAGTAGTGTAGTAGAAGCAGAAGCAGAAGTAATAGTAGTAGTAGTAGTAGTATTAGTAGAAGAAGAAGAAGAAGAAGAAGAACCAAAGAGGAAGAAGAGGCAAAGATGGTAGAAGAGAAGAAAAGTACGTAGTGGCAGTAAAGAGCGAATAAGAGAGAAAGATAGAGAAAAGAGAGAAAGAGAGAAAAAGAGAGAGGAAGGTAGATAGATAGACGGCGGGTGGTATAGGTAGAGGAGTATACGTGGGTAGGTATACACGTCGTTTCTAAGAGAGCGCAGAGCGGAGCAGAGCAGAGCGTAGTAGAGAGCAGAGGTAGAGGCAGACGAGAAGAGACGACCGCTTGAAATCCCTCTCTCCTTCCCGCCTTTCCTGCCTGCTTCTCTCTGCCGCCCGTCCGCCATGCCACTACGAGCGAGCGAACGTACGTACAGCTAGGCCGGCACGGTCCTGTAGCCCATTTGGCATTTCCCCAGCTATAGCGGCGGTCCTGTAGCCCATCGTTGTTATCGTCCCGCAGCTGCATAAAGTCGGCTCTCTCCCTCCTGCCCTCACCCCATCCCGCGTCATCACTCCGTTCTCTCTCTCTCCGTTCTCTCTCTCTCTCACCCTTTCTCACTCTCTCTGAGTCTCTCGCTCTTTCTCTCTCCTTCTCTCTCGCACTCACCGCGATCCGATCGCGCCAGCCTCTCCCACCTCTACAGCAGTCGCATCGTCGCCACCGCCTCGACCAATCTCCTTCCTCGTCGAGCCTCGTGCGCGCGCGTTATCTCTCTCTCTCTCTCTCTGTTTCTGGTTGTCTTGCTTGCTCGTTCCCTCGTTTCCTCTCCTCTCTCTTTCCCACGAGTCCGTCAGTCTGACGTTATCCCCACCCAAGCAGTATTGCTGCCGCTGTGCCCCGATGATACTACATATACTACTACTACTACTAGACCATGCCATCCCGCTACTCTACACTACCACTATTACCTACTACCACCAGTAATCTTAACACCCACACCAACAGCGCTAGTTTCATCGCATGTATCTATACATTAGGGTCGACGGTGGTGCCGCCATCCAGGGACGCCTCGAAATGCTTCCAGGCTCCCCTCTCTCCTCTCCTTTCACCCTCTTCCTGCCCTTCTTTCCTCCTTGCCGTCATTCGACGACAGCCGATGCTGCCGTAGCATGCTATCTGTATAACTATATACCCGTACGCCGTCCTTGTCGTTCTATCGATCCCCTCGCCTTTCTCCTCCTCTCGTCCAGCTTTCATCCTCCTCCTTCTCTTTCATATCTTTTTCTCTCTCTTCTCCTCGTCGGCGCCTCTCCATCAGCCACAGCCAGCCAGCCAACCAGCCAGCTTGCTTGCCTGCTTACTTGCTTGCTTTCCTACCTGTGTCTGCCAACTCTCTTGCCTGCCTGCCTGCCTGCTTGCCTGCTTGCCTGCTTGCCTGCTTGCCTGCCTGCCTGCTACTTGCCTGCCTGTTCGCCTGCCTGTTCGCCTGCCTCTGTCCATCCTCCTTGTTGGTAACCTTGGTGGAGAATAAACCGCCGTTCAATTCAAGGAATTATGACGGCCCCTCCTCGGCCCTCTCCTATCTTTCTTTCTTTCTTTCTTTCTTACCTTCTTTCTTTCTTTCTTTCTTGCTTGCTTACTTGCTCTTAGCTCCGTTGCGTTAGACTCCTTCGACTCCGTCTTTTTCTTTTCCTTCAAGAACGCAAGGCAAGAACATATGGAGACGAGAGAGAAAAAGTGAGAGAGAAAGAACAGACAGCAAGACCGGTCCGCTCATTTCTTCTTTCCATTCCTACGTTCTGTGGCTCTTCGTCCGCGTTGATATTTACGCGCTTATGCCTTCACACAGGGAATGTTCTCTCTCTTTTTTGCTCTCTCATAGGAGAGAGATACCATTTTCTTTTCGTACGAACAAGGAGGTTCGTTTCTTCCCTTTCTTCAATATTTTTGGCCCTCGGAACATTTTGCGAAGGGTGAAAGAAAGATCCGTCCTGCAAAATCGCATGGAAATGGCGTCGTACAACGAGATGGCGCGCGGGAGACTAACGTCGTTCACATTTCGAGGTTAGGTTCTTTCATATATTATGTATTACCCTCAACTTTTATGACTGTAGCGAGTTTACTTTTGACGATGATATTTTTATCATATAAACATGATATCCTTAAAATGTAATCTTCTTTATATATTTAACAATATTTTCAAGATTAATCTGGTCGGATGATCAAAAGATGAAGAATAAAATGGCGTTGTGGTAATATTTATATGTTTAACTATGTGTAAAGATTTTTCTTATACTACGTATAGAAAACTTTTTCTCAGAGGGAAATCGTTATACGTGCCCAGGAGCTTTCCGATACTCGGCTCGGCCGATGCTGGCAATAATGCTACCCCTCGCTGCATCCCACTTTCACCCTTGCAGGGCAAAGGACGTAGGATATCGTTCGGGCGACATCAGTGTCAGTCACTTGTTGAATGTCGACCAACACGTATGGATGAGAGTATCCGGCACATTTACTTGCCTTTTTCGTCACCCACCTCACCTCCGCACTATCGCACCATTACCACCTACCTCCTTCCCCTCTTCCTCCTCCTTCTCTTCTTCCTCTGTCACCGACATCACGTGTCTTCGTTCGTATTGCGCGCGAAAAACCTTACAATTTTTATCCTTTACTCGTTCTACAATCACGAGCACGAATCTCTCTTTTTTTCTTACATTTTTTATCTTTCTATTTTTCTTTCTTCGTCTATTGAATTTCGACTTCTTTCCTTTTTCTTTCGTTTGCTTTTCTTTTCTTTTTTTGAAAAAGCAAGCTTTACCGAATGTTACTTTGTAATAGAGAATCATCCCCCGTCGTCTTGTCAGCGTACGTGAGTGACCCACCACAAGCAAGATTAAAACAAATCCGTCGTTAATTTCGCGATTACGTTAATGATCTTCCCGCTAGAATTGAATTTCAATGTAGTGCTTGCACTTACAATTAGACTTCTCTTTCCTTCTACCATTCGCACGATCGCTAGATTTGGTTCTATAGTAGCGCGAAAAACTTATGTTTCGTTCCTATGAAATATATGGACTTTTATCTGTTAATTTATTTTAACTTTTTGTGAAATTACATAAAATAAAAACACGGAGAACGTTTTGAAAAAATGTATGATTTTTATTGACTCATATTTCTTTTTCTCTTTCTTTCATTTTTGTATTTTATATTCACTTAGAAAAACTTGTTAATTCATTTAGATTTTTATTTACTTTTTATTATTTTATAATGCAAATCATTACAATGAACTATTTATATTATGTTATATTAATTTGTTTGTACGTTGGTAATAATTGAATATTTTTACCATTTATCGGATATGTTTTAGTTTACAATAAAATTTCAGATTACTTTATTACGCCATTCAAATATTATAAATAGTAACTAGAAAATAATTCACTAAAGTTAGAAATTTTGTAAATATTCTCATAAAATTGAAAATTAATTTTTTGAAGAACAAATGAATAGAGGAATAGTTTAAAATTAATCTTTAAAACTTACTTTATTTGTGCCCATAATTATGAAAGTGGTTTAAGTCATGTATCTCTTGTTTCGAGATATTTAAAGATTTCTATTTGAACACTATATGAATTCTATGTAATATTGAAAAAACAAACATTATCTAACGACTCATTTTTGACAATATCGTGAAAATTACGTTGAATTTCTTCAGTTTAAAATAATGTGGTGCGTAATAACTAATAAACTCATTTTTTTTAATTTTGACTTAGACCACTTTCATAACTATGGGCACATTTGTTTTTAAAGATCTTAAGTTCTAGTCAGTCATAAGAAATTTGCGTAGATCTTTAAAGATCCTAAAAGGTTCTCTGGGATTTCTAACGGCTACCTGAATTCTGTTATATTCTAAGAAATATAGATATTCCCTTAAATTTCGAACTCTCTAAGTTTGAATAGATGCTATTCTTGGAAAATCTGGAATTTCTTTTGTCCATGGGACTAGGCAAACTCTTCGGAAACCTTTTCTTTTCTTTCGTTGTTGCATTGATTGAAATATTTTTCTTAAACAGGTTATTTAAATCTTTTAAATGACCTGCGAGTATTTTTGACCAATTTTTTTAGCCTTCGAAATGGATATTGTATCGTCTAAGAAGTTTAAAGTTTATTTAGCTCAAAGACTTCCTTAAGCAACTAACAAAAGGTCGTTTACTCGAGGAGATAGAAAAAGACATTTGTGTACGTATTTTGGAGAATATACATTTTTATTCGCATTGAAACATATATTATAATCAATACGATTAAAATGAAATAATAAATTTCAACAAATTACATTATTTTGATCAATTAGTTGTCTAAAAAATTATAAATTTAGATTTTATTGTTAAATATACACTCAAATCGTATGTCAATTATTTATCTTGTAAGTAAAGTTGTCTAAATTATTTATAAATTATTTACTTTTATTTGAAAAAATAGAATGAAATTTTTAAATTACTTTTGTTCTGATCGATTAGAAATTTGGTCTCTCAATTTTCAATTTAAAATCTCTCGTCAGAATCGAGTTCTATTTCGGTCCCATTCGGATGATGCATTCCTTGACTTTTTTATTTTTCATTTAATTCCATAACAACTCTTCCATGCTTCGCGGTAATCGTAATATCAGCGTGAAACGTAAGAATCAGAAGGCGATTGTTAGGGATTGAAAAAAAGAGTCCTTCGCGTTAGCCTATTACGCAGTAACTACCTGTTCTTTACGTAATACCTTCTATATACGCAGTTACGTTACTTCACGTGTCTTTCCTCACACACAGCTATAGACACTCGTACACAAACACAGACACACATAGACAAAAAAGAGAGATCATGCTTTTAAAAAGTACTAGAGAAAAAGGAGTATGTTATGACACGAGTCAGCCCAATTAAATGACCTCCATATTTTTTCTCTTATTAACGATAATATTAACATTTTCTTAAATATTTTAATTCTAACTCTTTTTTTTTTCTCTATATTTGATAACGGAGGAAAAGAAAATTCTTTGTATTTTTAACGCCAAAGTGAAAAAACTTCTTTTTCATATTTTTTATATCCAACTTTCTTCAAATTTTTTCAAATTGTTTAATAGTAGCGTTTTTAGTTTCTTACCGAGCTCCGTTCATTTTCAAGACGCCATAACTTTTGATCGGGGATAAAAACCAAATACCACGATTTTATTTTTTAATTGTTCCATGAAATATTTTGCATTTTAGTCAATGGTCTAGGTACCTAGGATTATTATTTCCTTTCTAATCATTAAAGTTAAACAACGTAGGTATGATTAGTAAAATAGATAGATGATTTTTTTGGACAAAAGTAACTAGAAAGTAAAGAAATAACTAGAACCCATAAAAGGGAGAGTAAAAAGACAAGAAAATATTTTAAACTGCATGTAACATGCAAGTAGTGGCAGATCCGATTAATGGTAGCAAAGTTATGTGCTATTCTGAAATCATTTATCTTCTTTTAAAAAACAGAAAAATAAGAAAAGAAACATTTTATTTATATTAAATAAATAATTGAAAATATTTATTTTATTTTATATTTCTATATTTAAAAATTTGTGTACGTGGATGTAGCGCAACATGATTTTATGGTAAGTTAGATGTAGGTATATTCTCGTAAGGCTAGGATATTTACGATAGGACTAACCCCATCTCTGTTGGTTGACCTTATCATACGCATATCAGGGTCAGGAGTGTGTACAAACCGAGGGCGTACACCACCATCCCCTACATGTGCGATATGCCTCGTTAGCTAAGAATTCTTTTATTCGCGTGTTCTATTCTCTCTCTCTCTCTCTCTCTCTTTCTATATATATATATGTATATATGGCATAGTACTTGATAAATTGTACGGTCCTCCGTATTCGCGATGATTAATTGACTCTTCGTATTCCATCGATATCGTATTCGTGTTTTCGTTTAAAGATATTACTTGGAGAAAATTAAAAAAAAAAAAAAGAAAGAAAAAAAAGACAAAATAAAATAAAACGAATTAACCCTTAGAGTGCTATGGACGCATATATACGTTTGGTAAAAATTACTCGAGTTGTCTATCAATGCATATACGTGTTTGTTAATATTGATGTAAAATAATGTAATATTTATATTAATTAATTAAATCATATTCAACTTTAATTATTAAATATAATTTATTATTAGAATCTGGTTAATAATAAATTATTCCGTTCCTACAAAACATTTTAGTTAAAAGTATTTAGCACTGAAAGGGTTAAGAGAAAATTTGACTCTAGGAATGTAAAAAGAAGAAAAGAAATACGTAAAAATTGATTCGACGAATTATAAGAATGTTGTCATTTTGATCCTATTTTATTATTACAATTAGTAATACCGTTTAATCGTGACAAGAAGAAATTTTCAATGAAAAGTATTTTTTTCTTATTTTTAGTTAATACTTGAATAATACTTTGAATCTTCAAAGGTGTATGCACTCTCGAAGGATGCAAAAGGTGGTCAAGTAGAGAGAATTATTCTCTCTGATGGAATGATTTCCTTTAGTATTTCTCCTTCTCTCTCTCTCTCTCTTTCTCTTTCGTTTGTGTTTCATCCCCTAATAGTGTCAGTAAAGCTGCAACAGCAGCAGCAGTAACAGTAGCAACAGTAGCAATAGCAACAACAACAACAGCAATAGCAACAGCAGTGATAGTAGCGTGCAGAAAGCAAGCAACCAACGTGGAAAGCAAAAGGGTGGAGAGAGAATAAGAGAATAAGAGATTGAGAGAATAAGAGATTGAGAGAATAAGAGAGAGAGAGAGAGAGAGAGAGAGAGAGAGAAAGATATATTCTCTTTTTAGGGGGTTCAGTTTTAGGACGACCACCGAGAGTCTCGAGAGTCGACATAGGGGGAGAGTTTTTGTCGCGTCTGTATTCTCGTGCGACTCTTAGGGGGCGCTTTTTCGAGGACGCACCAATGACTCCTTTCTCCCTCTTTCTCTCTCCCTTTTTCACTATATTTCTGTGTATGTGTGTGTGTGTGTTTGTGTATGATTGAGTGTGCAGCTAGAAACTAGAAATAATTTTTCTCTCGAATTTTACCTGTTTCAATAAAAAACATCAAATAATCTATCTTAATTATTTTTTTAAACAAATATTATTATTTTTAGAAAAAAATTATTATATTTACCATTAAGTTCATAAACATCTTCAATATATATATATATAAGCTATTATTTAATGCATAATATAAAAAAAATTGTATTTTGGTATATTCGATGAAAGAGAATCATTAAAGTTATATCTTTTTGGAAAAAAGTATTTAATATAAAAATTATATTAATACAGTGATAGGAAAGACAGATATATAAAATATGTTTAACTTTTCGATAAGTCTTGCACACATGATGGACGTTAGTGTGCTGCCGGAAGAAGAAGAAGATGAGAAAGAAGCAGAAGAAGAAGAAGAAGAAGAAGAAGAATCGACGTTGCATAATTAATTTTTCTATAAATCTCTTGCGAGGAATATCGCGAAATTTCCTCTCGGAGTAATATCGGCGAGAGCTTGGGATGGTGGTGGGCTACGAATGGGAAAAGCAAGAGAGAAAGAGAGAGGGGAAGATTCGAGGAGAGAAAATTTCCCCTTCGTGAATCGGGAGAGAGCAAGAGAAAGAGAAAGATAGAAGAGAGGAAAAGAGGGGTGGAGAGAGAAGTAGGGTGTCGAGGAAAGTAGGGAAGCTAGAGAGAGAGAGAGAGAGAGAGAGAGAGAGAAAGAGAGAAAGAGAAAAACAGAGAGAGAGAGACTGAGAGACGAGGATAGGGTAGAAGGGGTGGTAGAAAGGGGGGAGAGATTCAAGAGAGGCAACCGAAGGGTAGAGAAGAAACGTACGGTAGAGGAGAGGTGGGAAGGGAAGATCGGGGTAGATTCTGAGCCCTGAGTGCGAGAAAGAGCGAGAGAGAGAGAGAGAGAATGAGAGAGAAAAGGGAAGGAAAAGGGAGAAAAAGAGAAAGAGAAAAACAGAGAGAGAGTGCTCTTCGAAGCGGGTCGAAGGATGCTTCTTCTTTTTCTCTGCTCTTTACTATCCTTGGATACTGCGGAGGGCGATTCTGTGGAAGAAATAATACTTTTAATAGAACATCAAAATATGTCTTTTTTTCTCTCTCTTTCTCTTTCTCTCTCAATTTTTTGATTTTATTTTTTCTCTCTTTTTTTATAGATTTTAAATTTTGTATTGTAGTTTGGTACTCTTTTTGTTGTTCTTCTTTTTTTCTTTTTTTTTTCGAATTTTGGATACATCGTAGACTGAAAGTATACAACGTGTTTGTATTTAGAAAAACATATCGATAAATTGATTCGATGGTAGATATTGTTAGGTATCTTATTTTTTCGTAGATATCGAGATATCGATTCGTTTCTTAATATTTTATCGTTTTTGTATACGCGTGAATTATGTGTTTTAAATGTAATCGTAATTTTTGGCGAAATGTGCTCTTTTTTCATAACATTGTATTTAAATGATTGAAAATGAAAAATTCTCGGATGTGTTTGAATGTTTATTTTTATTGATTTGAAATAATTACATTTTATTTTGTAATTATCACAATTTTATAAATTGTGTTAAATTGAAAAAAAAAAAGAAAAAACCATTTATCAATTAATGTCTCATGTAAAAATCTTTCGGGATGGTCTTTTATAAAAATAAAAATAAAAGACAAAAAAGAATAAGAGAATCAAGTCAAAGAGTAACGCGTGAGAAGTAATTAATCATCGAATAAAAATCTTTCCTCCTTCGATGGAATCTCTTTAAATAGCAACTACCTACCTACTTACTTACGTAGTGCTCGTTAACTTTTCGCGATCCTTCTTGAGGTCGTAGAACGAACGGGAGTCGACTTCCGGTGTCGTCGATCGCACGCACGGTCCATTGCCCGCGAATACAAGGTGCAAAACGCTTCAACGATTTGATCCAACGCTAAGAAAAATAACTTGGATTTTTTTTTTCAACTGAAACAATCCCGGAAGATAGTTTATTTATCTTCAAAAGTATCCGCTAATGTGGATTCTTTTTTTACAATCAAGTTGATCAAATAATTATCATAATTATTGTTCCAACATACTCGAAAAAAAACAAGTTACTGTTAATTGGTAAATAATTTTCAACATTTCTTTTACTTTGCTTTACAAATAAATTTATTATTTTTTTTTACCATTATATATATTTTTTCTCTTTAAAATATTCATTTAAATATGAACGACGAGTATTGTGTGGATAGATATATTTTGAAATATTTTTGTCTTGGGAGCTCGGTGGATTAATTTATTTATATGAAATATTAACAACAAAATATACACAATAATATTAATAATAATGATAATAATAATAACAACAACAATAAAAACATATTTTTAATGCATAAATTTTTACACACATTAATTATATATATATAAATAAATGTCAAAAAATCGTATTTATTTGTATTTCTTTTTCATGAAAAAAAAAAAAACGGCAGAATCCTAAATAAAAATTTGATAGAAAAATGTGTACTCGAACAAAAATGTAGGATACGTATAGATCGTGAGCGCGTACATTTTTCATCCCTTCGCTCGTAAAAGAAAAAAGAAAAAAGAAAAAGGAAAGAAAAAAAAAGGGAAAAAGAAAAGAGAGAGAGACGGACTTTATCTGCGACGGGAATTCGCGCGAAACTCGGGCGATGCATTTCAAGGTCGAGTATGCATATAATCGCAGACCTCTTCCCACGGTCCTTTCCCTCGCACACGCCCTTTCGCGCGTTCCTCGAAGTGACGCGGCCCCTCAACTTCCGGCGTGCCAGTTTCGAGAGCGCCTCTCGGATAGGCCGTTAAACGAGATAGAAAGAGACAGAATGTGTGAGAGAGAGAAAGAAAGAAGTATGCTCGACGTGTCCACCGATCGTTCCTGACCTTCCAGTCGACCTTACTTATCACATTCAATACCACCAAGGTCATTGATCACCAATACTTTATTCAAATTATTTTACTTTACATATTTATTCATACGATTAATTCAATATTTTTATTCAATATTATAATAATTATTTTAAAGTATAATATAAAAAAGAACGGAAAGAGAGAGAAAGAGGAAAAGAAAGAAAGAGATTGTATCTATTTTATTCTATACATTACATTATGTTATATTATATTAGTATGACAGAAGCTATAGCTAATATAAAAGAAAAAAACAATTTCTATCAACCGAAAAAAATCTAATATTCTATTTATATATGATACCGTTATAGTTTATGACCAATGAACAACCACCAAATCAAATTTCTTTTCTTCTTTTATAAATTCCATAACATCTTTACAATGTGTAATTACGATTTAATATATCAATTAAAATATTTATTTATTTTTATTAATTATTATACAGGGATTAAATATAAAATAATCAGATTAATAAATATTCAACGAATCTTTCTCTTTTTCTTTTTTCTTTGTCTTTCTTTCTGTTGGTACTCGATCGAGGTCGTCTCGAGTCTCCATCGAGCAACGTGGCCGTGCAAGAAGCACGAAGAGTTAGCTGGCCGGTGTGGGCGTCACGGATCAGCTACCAGCAGGAAGCCATGCCTACTTGCACCCGAGAGTTCGAGTTGCACAGTTTTCCTTCTACCTCTCTATCTCTATCTCTTTCCCTCTCATATTTTATATATGTATATATCTCTCTCTCTCTTTCTGATTTTTTTTTCTGTCTCTCTTTTTCTCACTACCCATCATACACAGCATTGCACTGCAACAGCCTGTACGTATACGTGTACATTTACGTGTACGTATACGTGTATATGGTGCATTCGCATTCGCACTCGCGCGCGAACGCGTTTAAAGAACGATTTAAAAAGTTAAACCGACCACTTTGCGACTCGACCGTGAACCAGGAACGTCTTCGAGGAGTGTCCGTTCTTTGCTGCTACTACCCCTTCTCTGAATTAAGAAACGAGAGAGGAAGAACGCTTTTTGCGGTCAATGTACAACAAAATGCAACTTTCTTATCCGTTTCCTCGATCTCTATTAGCCTACTTTTACCAGCTCAACGGCTAACCTCGAATTTTCTACCCTTGTCCTCTATTTAGATCATTTGCTTGTATTTTTCCTCAAATGCGAATAAAACTTGGCCTTTGCCGAGTTTATTAGTAATGCAAATGATGTGGCTTCATTAGTGATACCTAAAGCTCGAGAAATAATTATTATTTTTATTTTTTTTATTAATATTTATTTTACTAATTAGTTAATAAAGGTACGACGAACAGAATAGTTTGTGAAGTATTGTTATTATTATTATTAGTTTTTATTAAATTGAAAAGTATCTTTCATACTGGTGTATTAGAAAATGTTTAACCTAATTGGAACCCTTAATTTGAAGGTTCGAAAATCGATCTCGTTTCATACATCGATAGACAGACAATAGATAGTTAATGAATTACTAAACCAGAAGATAATTACGAGGCTGCTAATTTCAAAGTTCTCAGATAAATTGATATTATCGAAGGTAGTAAACAAGTTGGTTCTCCGTTGTCCTATAACGCAAAGAGAAAGATAAAGATAAAGATAAAGAGAAAAGAGAAGAGATGGTGGAGTTTCTTGGTTCACTGGTAGTGTAGCTCTCGTTCAAGCTCTCCGAAAGAGAGAAAGAAAAAGAGAAAGAGAGAATTTACTATATATTTTTTTCCCTCTTCCGTCTCCCCGCTGAGGAACCGGTCGTCCGTAATAGCTTTTCTTGCCAACGCTGACAAAAGCACCAATGATCTCTCTCGCTCTCTCTTTCTTATTCTCTTTTACTACGTTGACGACGTTTTGTGTCGTTATTTTGAGCCGGAAGTACAACATCAAAAATTCCTTATTCTATTGGTACTTTTTCCTACCTGATAATTACTATTTTCTATTTTATTTTCTTATATTATTTTTATATTATAGTAAAGAATAAATAGAAAAGGGGGTCCTCTCTCTCTCTAACTAGTTCATACATTTTCGTATAGATGTAGTGTAAATAACGGTGAATGCTTTAGATATATATACATATATGTGTGTGTGTGTATTTATGCATCTGTCTATCTATCATTCTTATGCATAGTTTTTACTTTATATCATATAATCTTGAATATAGAATTGAACTGAAATTATTAATTTAATAAGTAATAATAATATTTGTAACTAAGAAAATGAATGATTTATACACATACATAGTTAACAACGACTAAGTCACGTCAGATTAGATGAATGAAATAAATACGCTTCTGCTTCTATTAGTTGGATTACTAGTTCCTGGCCGATAACTAAAATCAAACAACATGAGTACGGTTAGTAACATGGATGAGTGACCCGTTAGGGAAAACAAAAACCATGTGCTGTTAATAGGTGTAAGAAGGTGTTCGTAGCAAAATGACTCGAACCCATAAAAGGGAGAGTAAAAAAGATAAAAATCTTGGGAAATTATTTTATAGTCAAATTTATAAATAATTTAATCATTGATACATAATAATTTATAAGTTTAATTAATTGTAATAATATTTTCATTGTAAAGTAAAATATATTGTTTTAAAGTACCACCTCTCGTGATTTTATTTTAATATTCAATTATGAGAAAAAAAGGATTCTATTCTTATATAATTAATTATACAAGTATAGTTATATATTAATCTTCACGTAGATTCGTAAGATTTATTTTCAGATTATTTGATTATAATTGTACTATATAATCTTGCTTACTATTGTTTTATTTTCCTATCTTTCTCAGGAAAATGTTCCTCTACCTAAGAATCGGCCTATTTTAGAACGGCAACTGTAGGACAAACTGTGTTACATTTTTAGACCTTACGTACCACAGTTACAAACCCTTAGAATCGTTACGGAAATTTCACTTCTTATTGGTAGAAATTCCTGATAAAGAGAAAAATATAAAAATAATTTAAGTAAAATATTATATTTTGTTTATAAGAGTTTTAATTAATAATAAACATGATAAATGTTAAGAAAATATGAAAAGGAGCCATATACTTGGAAGATTTAAGATTTGATAGACCGTTTTAACGATGGTGAACAAGTATTCGCGAAAGAGAGAGAGAGAAAGAGAGAGATTGCTAGGAGGTTCGAGTAACGGGGGAAAATTGTGTTTGCACAACCTCGCCTAGTGTTTCGTACTAGCTTCCTATGCAACGCGAGCATGCTTTGCCTCTGAGGAGAATGTATGTATTTATATATATATGTGTGTGTGTGTGTGTGTGTATGTGTATGTGTATTCATATATATGTACGTACGTGTATGTATTATTTGTATCTGTTTAGATGTATATATATATATATAAATAGATAGATAGTATGTTTATTTGTATATGTATGTATGTATATACACCTACATAGATACATTGAGTAGCAAATGCAGCTTCGCGGCTGACTACGAAGGTGCCGTGAGACGATGATGACGTTAGCTTCAGAGAACTCATCGTATTTTCTCTAGTTCGCCTCTTATTACCGTTACGTGATGATAATCGATTTTGCATACTACAAAAGAATATGATCTCTTCTTTACTTTTTTTCTCTTTTTATTTATTTTCATGTCCTTCTTTTTTCCAATTCGACCGTTTAAATACTAAATTTTAATCGAAATATTATAAATTATTTTTGAATGTAGATTTTATCATTTTTATATCAAAGAATCTCAATTTATAGATCATGTTCAATTACGTAAATTATTATTATTATTATTAAATGATAATATATATTTGTTAATTGTTGTAAAAGGAAAGATTTAAAAAATGACATATCGAAATTATCGATTCACCTGGTCCATACTTGTTCGATTGATGTGTTAACGATTTTGAGAAGCGTTAATTATGTATATGGTATCGTAGGTGATCGATAAGGAAGATACTTCAGACGTCCATTTGACTAAAGCTCCATCTGAAAATTTGAATAAACGAACGAATATTTTTTTTAAATGATAATATTATTCGCTTGTTTACAAAAGTTCATTATTTTAATTAAATACAACCTTAAAAATGTAAGACGAACTTTTAAATACGCGATATAATTTTCATTAATATTTACTTAAATTTACTTAAACTCATAGAGTATAGTTTTATTGTTTCTTTAATACAAGCGTAATACATAATAGAACAAACTTTTAAAATACATTTATTTTTTTGTAATAAATTTATTAAATAATTTGATATATCGAAACATTAAATGTAATCTTAATTATGAGAGTAAAATATGTAATAATTAATAAGACGCATGTTTCGTAGGGTATACGTACTCCCTTTTTATATAAGGACGCGTGTTTTTTCGTGATTCGATGGAAAATATACACGGTCCTTGAACTTTTCTTCGCAATTAAGAAGTCGCTACGGGAAGTTAATTATGTCGGTTTACACGAAGCGTAAAGTTTCTTCTTCGAACGCGGCGCCTAGCCGTGTTAGCGCACCAACCAGAGGGATAAAAGAGAAGAGTCAAAGGGAGAAGGGAAAAGGGGACTGGAGAAAGATTTAGCTAGGACCGAGGGAAAAAGTAGATGAAGAAGAAGAAGAAGAAGAGAGGAGGAGGAGAGTAAAAAACGACACATAACTTGCGAGCTAAGCTAATCGACGATCCTTGCAAAACTTTTCTTTTTTATCTCTGGCTTTTTATCGTGGTACCTTTCTAAATTCGATAGGTTTTTATATTATTTCGATTTTTTCTTGCTTTGCTTTACTTTCCCAATCGTTAACTCTTCTTATGCTATAATTAAATATATAATTTAAAATTATTTTTATTATAATGTTGATTAGAGAATCACAAAATTGTGTTTTTTATTAATTATTTTTATTACAATAATATTCATTAATTTAGCTTTTTAATAATTTTATTTCATATTCAATTTCATATCAAAAAATGTTAGAAACAATAATTTTTATTTATCTTACATTTGGCATCACAAATAATTTACTTAAATCAAATTATCCTTCATTCGAAAATAATATAATTTTATAAACTTACAATTAGAATCACATGGTTCAAATTTGATCTAATCAATCGTAAATATTTCAAAAAGACATGTTCTTAACATCCCATTTTTTGATTATTCGTTTAACAATATCATAGACGAACAAATATTTTTATTTCTATTCAAAAAAAGAAAAAATCAAATGGAAAAAATATTGACTTTTTCCTTAATAGTATTAAAGCCCTTCGTAATGCTAACACATATAGGCCACGCATACGTTATCGTCCTTTCGGTGATTTCCCTTGGAAAGGAAATACGGTCAACAGGTGCGCGTCGTCCTCTCTTGGAAGGACGCTTTGAATGTATTTTTATCGAATGGTAGCTCTGGTAGGGTCAGTCCTCGACACACCGAATCGATCGATTCGAGTGTACAAGGATCGTCCTCGTTAGGCGGGAATTTTGAATTTAACCGATGGACGGTAAATCGATATTCCTGTAAAAGGAGCATCAAATCGAACGATTCCTAACGATTAGTGTTTCAACTCTCTTTATACATCTGTCTATCTACCTGTCTATCTATATGTTTAGGAGCTTGAGGGTGAATTTGGGAGGAGGAGGAGGGCGGGGGTGGATGTGGGAGGGGGTGTGAATTGGCTAAATTCTCACGTGAAAGTCGAAAACGAACGGCACTTACGTTAATTAGGAAACGTTCTGACACGAGCCTTCGCTTCGGCTTAACGAATACGACGCGTAATGCCGTCGTACAGTCGACGTTTTCCGGATTTCGAACTTTCACCCCCTTTCTGACTCTTCTCACTCACCTCCTCGCCTCTTTTTCCACCCCCATTTATCGCAGAACAAATTCCAGCATAGTTAGATATCAACGTTCGTAGAGTTCGTAGAATGCGTTAGTATTCTATTTTTTTCGTTCTTTTACGAGACTGCCAGTCTCATTTTTAGCGTCATTCTGAAACGGAGATGCCTTCATCGTGCCATAATAGGAAATTATTCATTTAACGTCCGGCTCGTACCAAACTTGCGATATATCTAATAGTTGGGACAATTTTTGGCTACGACGAATCATAAACCTCGATGACGAATGAATAATTTAAAATAATATACATACTTCATGTTCGAGAGTTTATCTTTCTCCTGATGTTTTTTTCTTTTTTGTTGGTCTCGCGTCAAAGGTATGTTTGACATTATTTCTTTTTGTTTCTTTGCTTTGAAATTTCGTTTGATACGTAGTAGTCGCTTAGTCAGATTATATTCGTTCATAGACGTCGTAATTTATCTGACTTTTTAATTTTTCTTTATATATACATTTCTTCATGACTATTAATTTACGTTTGTACCCCTTTTTCTTTTTTTTTATATGTAAATAATATATTTAAATAAAAAATAAAAAAATAAAATTATTCGTAATTTTGAGTTTCATTCTATCGCGAAATTCGGTCGTGGCAATAAATCGAAATAATTAACCACGTCTAAAGGTGTAATACGTCGCCGAATCGCAAAAAGGTAACGTTACTAACTATACTAGCTCCGTTACAAATGTTTTATTTAAGTTATACAGGTAGCTAATTGTATTACGAAAGTATTTCGGAAATTTCTCTTGGCGTTTTCGGTTTGGCTAGCTTTCTACGTCCTCGTGGTAGTGACGTTAATTAGGAGTTCCGGCGGTACTCTCTTTCTCTTTCTCTTTTACCCTAACATCGTTGAAAATGAAATAATGCAGAGAACGACGTAGCTATCCGTATATTTTGTAACTTTCTACCTCGAGATCGATATTGGGGATCGTAGAGAAATTGTTGAACGCCATCGTCGAATATTAAATTATTATATATTCAGAGTGAGAGAGCGAAGGTGGGGGGAGGTGTTGAGGAGAAAAAGGAAATAGAGGGCGCGAAATATTTTTTAATATTTTTTTTTTTTTTTTAATATAGAAAGACGATCTTTGATTGTAGATAATAATTTTTTTTTAGAACGACAATTGATCCCTTCGCGATGTATTTTTGACAATGTTAAGAAAAATAGATAAAAAAAATGTAAATAAATAAAATGTAAATAAACAAAGAGAAAAAAAAAAAGAATTTTTTGATCCTAGGAAAACTACGCAACGCAATGCAAGAAAACATACATACATAGGTGTGTTGCTTTTTGGCTTAATATGCGACACGGTGGACTATTATTCAGTTTTAGCGGTCATTCGACATTAGCGCTTGGTAAACAAAATGGCCGGCCCCTCTTTTCGAAGCATTTCCCCGCGCTCGTCCCCTCTTACCCGCGATCGATGAAAATGGTTGCCTAGCTGCGAGCAGAATTTTGTCGCGCGATATTCCGTCCGCTATTCTCTTTTCTCTTCTCTACTCTACTCTCTCTCTTTCTCTCTCTTTACCCCCTACTTACTCTCTTTCTCCACTTTCTTCACCCCTTTTATATAATAATAGAGACTATAATTACGTCCTATCGATCATTACGTCTTTAAGTCTTCCGAAACCTTCTCGTCGACCCGTAAAATTACATTCTCTTGGATATCTTAGAAGGAAAAAAACACATGTCGCGTTAGTTTTATCCACGTAGTATTTTGCTAATACTATGCTAAACAAAACTAACAATATGAAATAGAAAAAAACAGATAATTAAATATGAATAAATATTGTGATTAATAATCAAATGCGATAGTATGTATACATTTATTACTGTAACATTATATTTTCTACTATATCAATATTTGAATTGATTACATATAGATCCCATGTATATATTAGATTTAATAACTCCAAATATAGTATAGTATTCAAATAAAAGATACAAAATTTACATATTTCCTTTTGAAAATAAAGATCGATAAAAAATGTGTAATCGATAAAGTGGTGACTTCGATCGGATCCTCGGTTGGGAATCGTGTCCTTGTTGTTATTTCAATAATCCTACCATCGATCATTAACTTTGAAACGAGCCATTCACAACGAAGCAAGCACGTTGCTTCCTCCTAAGTCGCAGTTCCTGTCGCCGCTGCCGTCGCCGGCCTAAACCGAATGGAAATATTAATACGCGTGCGTCTGCCTGAGCTAATTGTTTCTGCGGTCCGACCGAAGTCGTAATAATGTAGCAATTTGAAGTCGCGGAGGGACGTTTGAAGTTTCGCACATCCGGAATACGCTAGGGTTCGACGGGTTGACGAGTTGGTGTGTGGCAGGGCGAAAAGCAGTAATGGGGAGGGGGTTGGAAGGGAAGAGGAGGGATAGGGTAGTTGGTAGGGACCAACGAAGGGTATAGAAGAGGACCTGAAGGGGGGAGGAAAAGGGATATATATATACATGATACGTCCATCGTATACGTTCGGCTTGGCGCATGCGCATAGGACGATTTGACTGGTCGCCGCACGGCTGACCACTGCCCGTCAAGAACTACTTCTACCTTCTCTCTCCCTCTTCTCCACCTCCTCCTCTTTCTCTTCCTCTCTTCCCATCTACCCATCTATACTCGTAGCCCTCCATCCCCCTTCCATCAGGCTGCCCCCATATCACGACCCACCACGTTTCGCACACGTTTTGCTCGTCGTCCTGTTCTCTTTCTCTTCCTCTTTCTCTTTCTCTTTCTCTTTCTCTTTCTCTTTCTCTTTCTCTTTCTAGTTGGAATACCCTTTTCTCTATCTTCCTCGATCGTTCCATCTCTTTCTATCTTTTTCGCACGAGTTGCTAGTTCGAAGGTTCGAGGAAAAAGTTATGTCGCGACTGCCAAGCCGCGAATTTATTCTCGAGGAAATATGTGTAACTCTGCTGGTATCGCTCGCGTTCTCTAATATTTCAGTTTTAATCCAGCCGTCCACCGCGCGCGCCACCTCCACCCGCGGCTTCACGCGCTTTTCGATCCGGGGATAATGCCCTCCTCTTCATCCTCCTCCTCATTCTCTTCCTTCTCCTACTCTTACTCTTACTCTTTCTCTTCTTGTATGTTAGAAACGGACATGGACGGGAAAACGTTGGAAAAAAGTGTAAGAGGATCGTTCGAATGACTACACGAACGGGGTATCATCTCTTTCTCTCTTTTTATCTTTCTTTTATTTTTGTCTTTTCCTCCCTTTTACGTGGGATATGGTTGGTGGTGCAAGGGGTAGAATGATATTCCTTCTTCTTGCATTCGACGTTCCACGGAAACGGGATTTATTGCTAATTCTAGAAAATACTGATATACCGTATTCTTTCCTAGGTGTTATATATATATATACACACATATACACATATGTAGTATTTTACGTAGATCCTTTTCTTATGCGGAAAAAAAGGAAGTTCTATGTAAAGATAGATCGATATAGAGAAAATAGACTAAATAAAATTGACTAAAACGATTTTTACATCCACCTTGCAGATATCCCAGTTTATTTGTGACCCTCTATGTCCTTTAAGATTTTCCTATTTACGAACGAAAGAGTACTAACCCAAGTTCTTATACCAAAGATCAGAGATCAATGCTTTATATATTTTTTTAAGATAGCTATATCAAGATAGAAAAAGATAGATGTAAAGATGAAGGAGACTAAATCGATAATGATCATCAAAATGATCGTAAAAAATGATTCACCATAGTCTTATTTTTCCTATTCTAGATCTGGATCTTGGGTTAGATCTACTCATTTGTTTACGAATGAAGAAGCATAATGAAGACCTCCCTCCCCACCCGAGAAGGTCTTGGAACGTTCGTTCTCCTCGATGAGTTGCTTCTTCTGAATGTGCGTTTTTCTCTCTGTCTTCTTTCATCTTACCAAAGAGAGGGTGAAATAAATGGAATGAAAGATAGATAGATAGATAGATAGATGGATAGATAGATAGATGGATAGATAAACAGATAGATACGTATCTATATATCCATTTTATACATATACACTTATACATGTATAGTACAGTGGTATACAGCAAGAGAGAATTGGCGAGTAGGGTAGGAAAGCAGAGGGTGAAAGAGAGATAGAGATAGAACAAGAGATGGAGAGAGAGAGAGAGAAAGCTCCACTTCATCGACCGTGAGTTTGAAGCGCGCGGGGGTTGAAACGAAGAGGCCTGAGTAGGACGGGGATGGAAGAGGAAAAGGGAGCTGTTTGGTGGGAGAGGAGTAGCAAAAAGGGGAGGGAAGGTGGGTGAGACTCAGGCTATAGTGGAGTAGAGGGGTAGATAGGGGTCGGTCGTGGGGTCGAAGCGCGCCGCAGGACGCCATTTTCCTTGGAAATCGATCTTTCGAGGCAACGTTCCTCCTCTTCCATTTCTACCTAGAGCTTCGAGATCCCTCTCTTTTTTCTTTCTTTCTTTTCATTCCTTTCCTTTCTTTTCCTTTCCTTCATTCCTTCATTTTCTTTTTATTATTCCTTCCTACTAAATTGATTTCTTCATTGCTTTTTTTTTTCTTTTCTTTTTTATTGTTCCTGCCGTTGTTGTTTAAAAATTTTATGAATTTGTGTTTTCATAGTCTGGGTCGATATTATGGATTAATTAATCGATTCGACCTTTCGCTATCCGAAGAAGATGATGATCATTTCAATCCGGTTCGTGCTGAAAAGAGAGAGAGAGAGAGATGTGTGTGAGAGAGAGGAATTGTTCAAAGCAAGGGGTGATTGCAGGGGGTGGTGGTAGCTCGAATTGTAGTTCGGTTGTACTAGGTAGGTAACTCGCCGGCAACGTGCACCGTGTTCGCCCGCCAGTTTCTATCTGACAGGGTATTTTTGTGGAAGCTACGCTAGCCCGCTTTCGAACCCTTCCACCCCCTACACGTCACTTTCCTTCCTTCCATCCTTTCTTCTTCTTCCTTCCTTCCTTCCTTCGTCCTCTCTCACTATTCTCTTCATTTTCTCTCTCTCTCTCTCTCTTTCTCTTTTCTCTCTTCCTTTCTCTCCATTTCTCCACCCCACAATCCCGCTTGTTATCCCACTGCTTTTCGTGTGACGTCAGCGCGCTGCGTCGACCAATCACGACGAGGGTTGAATTATGGAGACAGAGACAGAGCCGACGAAGACGACGACGACGACGACGACGACGACGACGACGACGACGACGACGACGACGACGACGACGACGACAACGACGACGACAACGACGACGACGATGACTACGACGATGAGAGAGAGAGAGAGAGAGAGACCGATGCAGGCCAGATTATGCTAGCCTGGACTAGGTACGACGGCCGAGCCCTCGATGATGACGAGGATGTAGAAGACTCTGTTCCATGACATTTTCCCCGATGCAGAAGAATCGTAAATTACGTTCTTCGTTTTACCCGAAGCTCTACCTTCATTTCTGAGTTTCTAACAACTACCTACTACTACTACTACTACTACTACTACTACTACTACTACTATCAAATAGAAATGTCCTTACTATTTCTTTATACTTTTTCTATTTGCTATAAATATATTAATAAAAAATTGTGTATAAATAACGATTTGATCAACGATACTCATTCAAATACGTATACACACACATTTGGATCATTTTAGAAGATAATTTTTTATTTTAATTTTATAAAATAAAGTTAAAGATATGTAATTTTTAATATATTATATTTATATAATTTCTTGTATTCTTTTGGTTTTTTTTCTTTTCTTGTGTTCGTTATTGATGTCAAGAATCGAGAAAGAAAAAAAAAGTTGCTAGATCACGAAAAGAAGTATCATACCCCGTCACCTTTCACTGTCTTTACCTCTCTGCTTTCACCACGCGTGGATGTAACCATACAATATCTACAGGCTACCTATACATATACGCGTATACGTATGAACGTATATATGCGTGCTCGATGGAGGGAAATAGAAGGACAAGATAAAAAAAGAGAAAGAGAAAGAGAAAGATACACACGGTTGATAGTTAGACGCGTGCCCGTTGTGTTGGTTGCGTTGTGTTGCTTCGAAAGTCGCGTTGCTCCACGAAAGGCACCGTAAGAGAACCAAACGCGATCATCTTTTTTTCTTTCCTTTCTCTCTCTCTCTCCCTTTCTCTTATTCTTTCTATCTTTATTTCTTTCTTTCTTTCTTTCTCTTTTACCAGCACGGTATATTCATACAACTCCCTATCCTTCCGGCGTGGGAGTGCGAGCCGTTTCTTCTTGCTTCTCTCGCGTGGCCTGTCTCTTCGACAAGCTCACCACCACCGAACCCTTCCCCCTCATTCTATTCCATCCTCTTTCTACACCTCCTCTTCCTTCTCCTTCCCTCCATCCATCCACACCCTTCCTTTTCTCATTTCACTGCTACACAATGTACACCACACCGCACCGCACGCACACGTTTATACGCGTGTGAAACGGTACATAGTAGAGATGAACGTTTCTCTTCGAAACTGTTGTGTTGTACTCTGTTGCTGACGTCACGCTCTCTCGAAGACCCGCGAAATTCGTATCGCATTACGAGAGATTCATCTTACTTTTTTTCTCTTTTTTTATTTTTTATTTTATTTTTTGAGCTAACAATTTTACGAACGTGTATTCTTTCAATGATATTCTAATTACACGATTTTTAACGTTTAAATTATGATCGAACGTTTTATTATCTGATTATCCTCATTTTTATAACGAAAATCGCATTGTATGTAACGAATTACATGTACGTGTTATCGTTTCTATTGATTCGGTTATATCAATGAGGGAATTTATGTTCATTTACAAGTAACAAGGTACATTTAATACACGGACGATAGGTATAATCGATATTGTAATAAAGAACTAACGAATAATTATATAAGGGGCCGTAGGCATTGATTAACGTTACATACTCGATATTATCATCTTTATTTAAATCATTTATAATAATATTTATTTATTTATCGGGATTAACAAGATTGCAATCGTTTAGTAATAATTAAAGAAAGAGGAGTTTCGGTGCGTTAAACTCGCAAATGGAATTCTTCTCTTATTTGTTATATTTAATAACAGAAATAAAATATAGGAAAAAAAGAGAGAGAGAGAGATCCTGTATCATTTATTATGAATATATTGTATTTTCTCTGATTATTAATACTCAAAAAAAAAAAAAAAATACCAAAGCTCAGGCACACGTACTACACAGGCACAGATTTAAACAAGAAATAATTGCAATATCTAATAAAATCTAATTAGAAATATCTTTTAATCATCCACACAATATACTGTCGTAGAGACGGAAGAGAACGTTGTTCTATTTCTTTTTTTTTTTTACAAAAATAACGCTTACAAAGGATAATTTGATTGATGAATAAATCACTATACAGCCTAAATATATATAATGATATATATATATATCAATGGAAGAGAAAGAGATAAAGAGAGCTAAGCCAAGGAAAGGAGAGTCTACGTAGTTACTTCGCTTTTCCGTTCTGCTGTTTTCCAGTTTTTGGCTAGTAGTCGTCCTCCGGAGACGAGCAAAAAGAGGAGAATCAGGAGAAAGAGAGAGAGAGAGAAATAAAGAGAGAGGGTGGAAAAGAGGAGTCCGGGGGATCGAAGGGTAGGAAACGAAGGATAGTGCGCTTGCAAGCGTAACCCGGTCAGAGCGAAGGGGGTGGTGACGGTGGGGTGAACCGGGGGCAGAAGGGGGTGTTTCGAGGAGAACGGATAGTCACCGAATCCTTCGGGGGTGTGTATCCGTGTGAACGCTTTAGCAACGTTGCTGACGGTGACTAGGATAATGGTAGTAGTGTTGATAGTAGTCCTAGTACTGGTATTAGTTATAGTAATGGTGTTAGTGTTGGCGATGGCGTGATGGTAGTGAACGTACATTATCGTGAAGCTTTTTCCGTGTCGGTGTGCTTGTGCGCACCACCTAAAGAGAGTTAGACTGTATTGGTAGCTTCGATAATTCCCCCAGACCCCGTTCTTCCATTCGCCAGACTCGCGCGAACGCCATACCGAACCTTTCACGTTCACGTGTATATTTCTACAAAAAGCTAGGAGCGTGGTGGATGTGAGAGCGCAGTGTGTCGAGTCGTTCAGTCCGCTTTAGGTGGGATGAGTTCGAAGCAACCTCCACGTGAACTCGCTCTACACACCCACCTAATGTATATGTACTTTATATACATATATATATATATATATATATATATATATATATATATTTTATACATATATACGTATGTACATAGAGAGAATGCTTGAGACAGGGTGCGCACGCGCAGACAGTAAACTCTCGCTTGTGTTCGAGCACGAACGTGTGCCACTCTCGTCTATCGAATAGGGGTGGTTCCAACTAACACATACGTATATACTATACTATATATATATATATATATGTATATATATGTATATATACCAGTATATACATTTACCAACACATCAAGGGAAGGTACTAACAGAGAATATATATCTATATGTACTAACTAATGTACGCGAGTAAGTCTGTATGAGTCTGTATGTGTGTATGTGGAAGAGAGAGAGAGAGAGACAGAATCATGGACTAGCGTAGGAGACGATAGTACGATGAGGCAACGAGAGAGACGAGAGAGAGAGAGAGAGAGAGAGAGAGAGAGAATATGGGGGTAAGGAGAGAGACAGGAACGAGGGGAAACTAACGGAACCATAGGAAGGGGGTGCTCGTTACTCGAGCGAAAGCCGAAATGGTGGGGATTCTCTCTTTCTCTCTCCCTCTCCCTCCCTTTCTCATTTTCTCTCTACCTCTTTCTCTTCTACTTCGATGCTGATGCTGATGCTGATGCTGATGCCGGTGTCCTCGTGCTTGCTACCGACTCCTGCTGGTGCTGTTGCTGTTGTTGCTGCTGCTGTTGCTGCTGCTGTTGCTGCTGCATGCTTTCCGAAGATAGAACTAACGAATAACCGAAAGACTTATTAACGTGATATAACTTAGCGTTTGTGAACGTTAGAATAAATGTATTATTTTAGAGATATACCTCTCTCTCTTTCTCTCACTTTCCTTATTCGAAAATGTTCCTACAACGATTACTTTTGTAATAGGCTGTAAGTATCTTTTTTATCAAATAATTCATATGTCTATTTTTATTTTTTTATAATGTGAATAGTAATAATAGTATAGACAGAGAATTATTATTGGTACGATGTAAAGATAATTATTCACATACATTAATGAATTTTGGTGTATACATGTAAGCACTACACTAGACTATTGAAAGCTTAAAAAATACTGTAACTACTTTTTTATCAAATGATTCTTTTGTCTCTATATTTTTTTTTCTTGTAACTTTAATAATAATAATAAAAATAATAATAATAATAATAATAATAATAATAATAGTATGGAAAGAGAATTGTTATCAGTAGGATGGAAAGATAAGTTCTTACATTTGTACACAACAATGCATTAATATATGTAAGTACTTACACACATACACATACACATATATATAATATACGTATTTACGTTTATATATGACTAGGCCATTGATCGAGTTTCTCTCGACGAGAGCGTACAACTTCGAGTTACTCCTCTTCATTCGATGTCTTCATTTTCTTCCCTCTTTCTCTTCCTCCTATTTATATATATATATATATATATATATATATATATATATATATATATATCTCATTTCTTTTTTATTTTTCTCTCTACGTTCTTTTACCTTCCCTCTGTACTCGTCTCTCTCTTTCTCTTTTTCTCATCGGGGGATTGGGGAGGAAAAGAAGACCGCCTAGCTCGCGTTCACCCCTCGAGCGCATCATCGTTCGTGAGATCTTCCCGGCGAATCGAGAACCCGAGAGTTTCGCGGGACTGCTGCTGCTGCTAGGGTTGGAATAATAAAAAAAGAGAAAAAAATACAAAAACAGATCTTAAAAGTAAAGAGAGAGAGAAAGAAAAAACGAAGAAGAAAAAGAAGGGGTGGATGAGTTTATATTTTTCGATTTTTTTTTATCAACTATTACTTTTAACTGCGATTAACAATTTCATTCGTGCTATCTACATGTACGTATGTTTATACGTGTACGTATGTTTAGATAATTATTACAATTTTATATGATACGGAGAACTCTTAAATTTTATATAAATGGATACCCTTTTGAGAATTTGTAAATATTTTCAAATGGATTTTTTCGATTTAAATGTAATACGTTATACGATTTCATAAAAATTGTATAACATATATTAAAAGATTTAATATACATTTTATATTGTGTAAAAACCAGATAAAAAATCATTTTTACAGCGTATTAACGTAAACGCATCTTATCTGGTGAATTATTTTTGTGGAATGGCAAAATGAGTATATTATTCTAGTAAAATCATGTTATGGTGGTAAATCATTAACGTTTCCAAGAACGTAACTGGGCTTTTGATATCCTGTCGCAGAATTCGGTCAAGTACCTCTGTCAAAGTTTAATGCCTGAAGAAACTACGATAGGGGATACTTACTTCGTGAGAGGATGAGAAAAGTGTAAGAGGGAGAGAAAGAGAGAGAGAGAGAGAGAGAGAGAGAAAATAGGGACGGGGGATGAGGGAAAGGATTCCCCAGCCTACGATTAGGAAACTTTAGCGAAACTCCGTGGACTTTAGGAACTCGTGGCAGTGGGTGTTGAAGTGAAGCGCCACGTGGAAAGCGTAAACACTCGGTGGTGCCGTCGATATATGCCGTGTCGAAGAGAGGAGAACGATTTGAATCGATTCGAACTACCTTTCGATTCAAGGTCATTCGAAGATGAACGAACGGACTTATTTTCCTCTTCTTTTCAAACTACTCAAATCCTATCAACCTTTTCTTGGTTTCTACGGTTAGCGTTAACAACCCTCTAAGAATTTTCCTTTAATCTCTTCGAGAAAGTCGTCGTTAATATTGTGTATGAGTGTGAGAACCTAAAGGGGAAAATAAAAGAAAGAAGAAGAGGGATGAAGAGAAAATGAAGTAGGTGGGTTGATTTACCTTGGTGCATTTCAAAAGAGACTAAAAGCAATTTAATCGTTTTATTATATTATACACGTGTATTATCAATTTGTTTAATTAATTATTCGAAATAATTATTTGTTTTTTTAGGGGATACTGTTTACTAAAAAAGAAATATTTTTAAGGATATATATATATAGTGTTTTTTCAATCTATAAATTTTGACTGTCCAATTAGAATAATCTTCACTAATATTTTATATATAAATTTGTGAAATATATTGTTGCAATTTTGTGTTTACTTCAATAATAGTATTATTCTTCAAATATTATAAGTATGCAATAAATAATATTCATAATATATTAGAACTTATTTGATGTAAAGATAGGTTGATTAAAAATATCATTGTAATTTTTATCATTTTTACATCAATGATACATCATAATCATTTTAATTTATAGTAAAAATATAATGTATCAAACATCGATTTAATTCTAATTCATTGAACTGACATTTCAATATGAATCGAATGATTTTGTAGAAAAAATGAGGATGAAAAGTTGTAGAGGTTGATCGTGAAGTACCGAGACAGGAAGGTGAAAGAAAGCGAAGAGAACGCATTCGAGGGTCGATCGGGGGAGTATTTTTAGAGTTTAGAGAACGAACGAATGAACGAACGAATTTTTCTCTCTCTCTCGTTTTTCTCTTTTCTTTCTTTAATTCAGAGATAGATTCCATCATGCAGAGAAAGAAAAAGAGAAAGAGAAAGGTAGAGAATCCGTGGGTGGTTGGAGCGGAAGAAGAAGAAGAAGAAGAAGAAGAAGAGCGACACGAGTTTCTATTCCCAGTGAGGGGGTTGAAAGGGGGTCGAATAGGGTGTGGGTGTGGGTATAGATGGTGGAGGAAGAGGAGAAAGGGAAAAAGGATGAAGAGGAAGGGGTGTGGAAGAGGAGGAGAAGTAATGGGGAGGGTAAAGAGAAGGGATAAAAAAGGGAAAAAGGTGGAGGGCAACGTGGGTGGTGACTCCGAGGGATGGCCTGGAGAATCTAGGAGGAGAATTGAGGCCGAGGGAGTGAAACGATGGTGGTGGACGTCATTGCGAAAAGCAAAAGAGAGAGAAAGATAGAGAAGCAAACGGCTGGCGTGCCGCCGAGAGGCTATAAAAATCGTATTTTAGCGGGAGCCGTTTGTAGGTTGTATTTTCCCTTTCTATGACCCAATGCAGCTTTATCGGGTCACTCGCATTTGCATTGCGATGCGTATGTACCATACCCTATATATATATATATATATGTGTATAGCTTTATACATATATCTATACGTTTGTACTCTCATGTGTATGTCTACTACTATATGGGGGTGTGGGTGTGGATGTGAGTTTGAGTTTGAGTTTGTGGGCCGGAAGTATACGTTTCACGTACGCCCTTTTATCGTCCTTCTCTTTGCCATTTTCATAACGTCCTATACTAACTTTACCCTCCCTTTTCAAAAATGTTCCAAGCACGGATAAACGACGTTATCCTTGGAACGTGCTTTTCCGAGAGATCGTTCTAACGCATAATCGATTAGTCTAAATATTGTAAGGACATCGAGTTAAGACGTAAATAAACCCCTTCGATCGGGATACTAAAAGTTCAGACCGTTCATTTTGTTCATTAATTATTATTCCAAGTACTTAATGGGATATTTTTTTCAGATGGACAAGTCTAGTCAGATAGACAAAACTGATTGTAAAGTATGAAAGGAATAAAGGAAAGAGATAGGTCAACGGAGTCTTTGATTCGGTTATTCCTTTTGTTGAGAAGATCGCTTGATATCTCGTAAACAGGGCTGACGGATGAACTGTTTTCGCGCCTTTCTCCTCGTTGCCAACCATTTCCCACATCATCATCGTAAATGTCCCGGCAATGGAAGGAAAGGGAAAGAGAAAAATAGAGTCGTGTTAATGGAACGAAGGAGGACGCGCAACGTAGATCGAAAAAGAGAGCTACCAGCATAGCCCGTCGCGCGTATATCTCGCGCGATTCTATCGATCGAGCTGAATAGTACGTGTATACACGTCTGCTGCTGCTGCTGCTGTTCGAGCCAAACTTGGATTCATTTCCCAACGTGTTATTTTTCCTTTTCTTTCTCTCTCTCTCTCTCTCATTCTCTCTCTTTTTCTTTTTTCTCTCTTCATATTCCAGAGATAGACAGTAACAAAGAAAGCGAAAGAAAGAAAAAAAAAACGTTGGAGGAGTAGTAAAGGGAGTGGAGGGAACTGGGAAGGATATTATCGTAGTACTAGAAGAGAAGAAGAGACCCCGTGCATCTTTACTACCCTGTTGGTAAAACCTCTTTGGAAGAGCTGTATGAGCGGATAGTGTCCGGCGCTAAAGCGCGATGCTGCTGCTCTGCCGTTGGCGTCACGAAACTCCATTACCGACGTTTTCTCTGAATTCCGCGCTCTCCACGGACGCAAGAGAGAAACCAACGAGATAGAAGGGAAAAAGAGAAAGAGAGAGAGAGAAGATAGATAGAGGGAGGAAAAGAGAAGAGGAGAAACCGACGCAATGAAATTTGAACGCGCTGTGCGGCGTTCGTGTTCTATCTACCTCGACGATATCTCCCTCTCTTCGTCTTTGTCTCTCGTTCCCCTTCGCTCTTTCTCTCTCTCTCTCTCTTCGACGAATATAACCATGTTCTCTCATATTTCTATCCCTCTCTTACAAACGTTCTGTGCACGTTGCAAGAGAGAGCGCGAGTGCAGCAATAACGACGGCGCAGAGACGGAAGGGGCCAAGCCCGCTGCTAGGCTCGTCGCGGTGACTGGAGGGGGAAGGGAGCGGCGCAGGAAACTCGGCAACGCCACACCAACTCGCAACCAACGCGCGCGCGACGGAAAATCGTAGCGGCAACGTAGCACCGGTGACTCAGCATTGCCAGCGACGGCGACGGCGCCGGCAACAACGACGGCAACGACAACGACGACGATGACGACGACGACGGTAACGACTACGACTACGACGACGACGTCGCTGCCATTGCTGCCGTTGCTGCGGCCGTGGTCGTTGCTCGTTGCTTCCATCAGCGTATACTTGGCCAACGCGTTGCTTACAAGGCTGCTGCTACCACTTCGCCGTACAGACCTTTTGCAACCCGGTTTTGTAACTCGATTCTTTATGGCGAATGCCTCGTACACCCCTCCCCTCCCCGCCCCTCTCCATCCCTGCTTGCTATCTTTTACTCTACTCTCCATCCCTCCTCTTCCTTCTCCCTACTCATCTCTCTTTTTCTTCTGTCGTTTTTTTTTCTTTGCCATGGCATGAAGATGACGTTGACGACGACACGACGACGAAGACGGAGACCATATTTTTTTTGTTTGGTTGATAATTTATAAGACTTCCTCGAAGAGAATATTAAATTATTGGACGATCATTTCTGTTTAAATTCTTATTTAGAGATACTTTTTTTAGTTGATCATATCAGATTAATGCAATTTTCGTATTTTTGTTGTTCATAGAAACGCTGAAAGGAAAAATGGTGGCTGATATAGGATGTGAACGAATCGCGATGCGATCTATCCCTCTTTCTTAAACGCGATTGGTCGATTAAGCCGCCGAAATTCTATTTGTCGTTTAAAACAACGTCGCGACGACAATGATTTCTATGAATCGTCGTCATTGTTTCCGCCAATACAAGAGCGTGTTGCATTCTAACGAATAGGAAAAGGGGAGACTAACGATGAAAAACAAATAAAATTAGTGCTCGTTTATTATTCGACGACGCAGTTTAACCTATCGAAAACAAAAAAATAAAAATATGGATCCAGGATTATAGAGTTCGATGCGCGATTGGTATCTCTTCAAATGACGTTCTCCATTTTGATGGTGGTAGTAGTAGTGAGGGTAGTGGTGGTAGCGGTGACGAATAAAACAAAAATATCTGGTTGATATTTAAAAATGGCTTCACATCCCGAATGGTGAAATTAAGAGGTGGAGGAGAAGGAGGAGGAGGAGTTTATACACGGTTTACCTTATAGGAGCAATTTCCACAAATACTCGTCGTATTTCCAGTGGCTATGCAGCATCTCGATGCTACACCACCGCATTATCATCACCATCGACACAACGAGGCATCCTCCTCATTCTCGTTTCTCTCTTTTACATGTATACATACCAGTCCTATTCTTAGCGCTCGCGTATCGCGAGTAACGGGCTGGACGATGACGACTCATAGCTAAAGCAAAAGAAAGAAATAAAGAAAGAAAGAAATAGACATGCAAGCAGGCAGGTTGGCAGGCAGGTAGATGGAAGGAAGGATGGAATAATAGAGGGGACAATGGAAGAAGGGAGGAAAAGAAGACGTATCGTAGATAGAGAAATACAAGGAGGAAACCCGACGACGACTACGACGACGACAACGATAAAGTTTATCGGCTGCCGATAAAGCAGAGACTCGCGATCTTTTGGCTTACAAGAAGAGCGAACTTTCTGCTTTAGGAAGGCGGAAGGGCAGAGGGAGAGGTAGCAAGTTCGTCAAATCGCCGCGCCGATGTTTCAAGTTTCCCGAGCCGCGCGGGGTCTTTTGCTCGTTCTCGTCGATGACGAAAGTAAGATACGTGCGAATGCAAGACTAGAAAATGAAAGCAACCAAGTAAGCAAATAAGCGCAGCGTTTCGAAGGCCGAGTGTTTTGTAAGTCGAAGTTCGAAACGCTGCTCGACTACGAGGCAAAATTTTTGGTACCTTTACTCAAAACATGAAGGAATAAAGATTTTCTTCATCCTTATGGGAGAAGGAGAGAGGGAATAAAGAGAAAAGGCAAAAGTCTTTTTTTCTAGGTCGCCTTCTTACAAGTTCTCCCGTCAAAGCGAAACTCTTTCAGTTTCGTCCATGTCCTTCCAACGAAACGTTCTCTCTTTTTTATTTTGTTCTAAGGATAGAGAGAGAGAGAGAGAGAGAGAGAGAGAGAGAGAGAGAGAGAGAGAAAGAGTTTCTATACTAAAATACTACATAACTATTCGGTAAATACTTCTTTCTCGCTATACTCTCGTAAATTGAGAAATTTTGCGATGCTTGAGTTTTACTTCAAGTTCTACCAGCACTATCTACGGATCGATCTAAGCTGCTGCTAAATATAATTATAGTCGGAGCATTAAGTTTTCAAGCCGTATCGGTTTGCTACCAGCACCAGCACCAGCACCAGTAGCAAAAGCAGCAAGAAGCAGAGCTGGCTTCTAAAATCGTTGTCTATTTGCGCGCTTCGATCTTTCTTATTATCTCAAAGTATTTGAATAATTCATTTTCGGATGTCAACTAATCATCGTCATATTATGAAAAGAATATAATACCAAATCTCTTCTACTTGTTTTTTTTTCTTTCTCTTCGTTTATCAGAAGATTTTGCGCCAGAGGTATACACTTATATCTGACGCGACAGATAGAATGAGAAAAACAGGGAGAGTGAGAGAGAGAAGAGAAGAGAAGAGAAGAGAAGAGAAGAGAAGAGAAGAGAAGAGAGTGGTATAATAGAAGTTGTGATCGAAACGGGTAACGAACGAAGGAGAGAGATGGTAAGGGTATAATGGAAGAAGTGGGAGTGAGAAACACGCATGCGAGGTCATCCCTTCTCTCTTTCTCTCTATGTTTCTCTCTCTCTCTTTCTCCCTCTGGTTTTATTTTTGTCTCCGTTACTCTAACCGAGAGAAGATCTATACCGCAAACAAAACCATGAAACGGTTGCGAGGAAAGCTGGGAATAGAAGGTAGCTGCAGTATCGGCGATACATCAGGATGTCGAAGAGGGAACCAATCGTTCCCTCTCTGGTGGAATTGGGTTCACGACACGCGTGTATGCATCCGAGAACGGAACTGGTTACCGACTGCGATTCGGTAAACGTGGAAAGTTCCCTAAAGAGGACCGTGGTAAGGCGCACAAGCTCTCCGATCCGATCATCATGTTTTATTTGATTGATTGCAAACAGATCTAAACTGATCGTCGTCCATACACGCATATAAATATCCGTCTATGTGTTGTAAGAGATGAAAAGAAAATCGTTGCTGGTTTCATACGATTTCTTCGTATAAAACTTTAGTGGATCAAGGGAAGGATCTCTTTGAACCGAATGCTTTCAGTTAACTTCTTAAATTGTTATCCGTTTTAATTCCTCACGTGTAGACCGACGATTTTCTTCCAATGAACAGTAACGCCTTAACTGATTATTTCATATTTGTTTCAATTATTAAAATGCGATAAGAAAATAATCATGTTGTTTTTAACTCGTCAACCGCAAAGCTAAATTTTACATATTTTGCTAGACAATTTCTAAGATTATATGTAAGGCAAGATAATATAATGCCGGTCATGGATGACTCTCGTGGCCCCATTGCGAGGACAAACGCCGGTCACGGGTGACCGACGTGGCAGTCGACGTGTTTTTAAATAAAGACGATTAGGACTATTTTTCAAACGAACTGACAACAAAAGTTTGTTTAAGCGATGATATAATTTTTTCCAAAATAACACTCGTTATTATGAACGATTTGTACTAAAAAAGGAATAATATTGTTTACACGAGTCGATGATATTATATATTTTTCTTAGTTAGCGAGTTAAAAAAATTTGTTTCGTATTTTCGAGGTATTTAAATGAAAATTACAAAGAAGATAATATTTTGTTCATAAAAGACAACGAGGATGAGGGTTATAGTATTGCTAGGACGGTCAAGACGAAGATGTGAAGCTGGCGATCGGTATTGAGAGTGAGAAAGAGGAGAAAGAGTAGAGTAGGGTGAAGGGATGGTAAAGAGAGGGTGAAGGGCAGGAAGGGGGATGGGAGAGGAAGAGGACAGCCTGCTCTCGCCCAGCCGGCTGTTCGAAGCAGCTGCTCGATACGCTTCCATCGTACTCAGGCACACGCTCGAACCAGACGAGCGTAAATGCTATACGAGAAGCGTGTGAGAAATATTTATGTATATTTCTATAATGTTCATTTATTTCTCTATATTTATAGATTTGTATAAATAATTATTAATGTTAATATATTTATATATATATATATATATATATATATATATATATATATATATATATATATATATATTTTCTTTTTTTAAACTTATAATTAGAGAAACAATAGGAATGGATTTGATCAAAAAGTCAATCCAATTGCTGTGATCACTAAATTTTTGGCCAAACCTGTAGAAAATAGAAGGTTCCCAATTTTTGTTTCTAATTTGAAAAGTTTTTTAGGATTATTTTGTAATACTTTTTTTCTTCTTCTTTTTTTCTTTCTCTAATTCATTTTATTAAGTTTTGTAGATTGTTGTATTTTATATAAATTACTTTTTCATGACAGAAAAATAAGTTAAATGAAGGCTAAGGTATAGCTTAAATGTAAAATTTGTTCTACTCGTTCTACGATACTTTACATCGTAATACGTAACGTGAGTATATATATATATATATATATATATATATATATATATATATATATATATATATATATACACCTACGTATATATATACCGACGTTTCGAGCGGTGTCTCCGTTCGAGACAAGGAAGTCCAATCGGATCGCGTTTTCCTGTTGCGTCACGCGTGCCAACGCATAACAGTACAACGTACGGTCTGTCAGTACGTGAGCAAACACCACCTAGTAGGTACTTACTTACTTACATGCTTAGATACCTCCAACATATGTCCATATTTACGTACTCGATCATATTATTATAATACATTTGAAACGGAAGATGTATGCAAATTTTTCAAATTCTCCTAAGTTCCAACAAATTCGCATATTCGATTATTTTGTTGTTCGATGCTATCAAAGTTTGTCAATATTCTGTAAAAATCTTTTTCCTTTTCATTCTTCTATTCCCATCACTTTCACCTTTTTCTTTTTCTTCTGGATTTATTTGTCTTTATCTTATCGATTTATCTAACTGACTTTGTTTTTACATCGAGTTTTAATCTTTTAATGCAATTGATTTAACAAATTATTAACAACCTAGTATTTTCGATTATGTTTTTAACGATGACTTTACGAGTAGAAACGTAAAACGATTTAGTAATTAAAGCAAATATCGTATCTCTGTTCGATAGTGGTTGGCAGGCCTCCGATAAATTTCTCCATATGCCATTGGTAAGGTTGTGGGTTCATCGCTTTCGTAATAATTAATCCAATCGAGATTCGCTTTGTGTGTTGGTACGTGATCCCGATAATAAACTTTTACCATGCGCCACCAAACGAATGTCAAAATCTGGTAATATAGCGATTACCGACTTCATTAATTCGAGGCACACGCCCTTTCATTCGAATCTACGTACATATGAACGTACGCATTTAGCCGCGAATTAATGAATTTAATTATACTGTGATATGGTAATGAACGTGTCGATGATATCATTCTGACACGTGTTACTTGTGTTCTTTTCATTTTTTGTTTCTCGGTTTTCAATATTTTGTCCCATAAGTGAAAACGTATTTTCGCTGAAAAAGTATTATTTTTTTCTTCTATATTGGTGTTTAATAATTGCGAGATTGGGAGTGAATGAGTTATCATAATTGTTGTTGGAAAAGTATTGTCTTTATTAAAAAGAAAAAAATACGAGTTTTGTTATTTTTAATAGAACGTTGTACTTGTATTAATGATAATATTTGAACATTTTAAATCGATATTTATAAAATATGAATGATCGTCTGGTGTTTTAGAGTTGTGACTGTTCAGAATATGACGAGTTTTGTAAATTTTTGAAAAAAAAATCGTCAAGTATTGATATTAGAGTAATAATGAATATATTCAATAAATGTAGTATAAGGTACTTCAACAAAATTTATTCGAAAGATTTAACATATATTTATAATATAATTTGTGGTAAGAATTTTTCAGGCAAATCTTATTATACTCATATGAACAATTTTTATTCGTATTTTATTTTATTTTTATTTAAGAAGATATAAAATCGATAAATGAGTATAATAAATACACGTATGTATATAGCATCATAGAACGTTCGTTTTCTATTCTCGCAAGGACGGAAGGTCCGCTAGAAGGAAGTACAGTTTCACCTAGTTTGAGGATCACGTTGACCGACATATCCGATCGCATGGTACTGTAATGGCTTGAACGTGCGGCTTGCCGAGAGGGAGGCTACTCCGTTCTATCATCTTTATGGTATTCCTTGACCGTACTCTATCTCTTTCTCTCTTTCTCTCTTTTATTCTCCATCTTTCTTTCTTTCTTTCTTACTCGTCTCGTCTGTTACGAGATCGCAAACTCAACGACCGAACGAACGATTCGTATATACTGTTGAATGCATTTTACAATTCTTGATTTTATTTTGATTTTTTACTATCAAATGATCCTTCTTCCATTGATATCATTTTCTTTCTTATTCTCAAATTGTTATTCTCTTTTTTATATTTTGTTTTAAGAAACATTTATGGAAATATTACAAATAATAGAATCATTATACTTGTTATTCAATAATGTGTACTGATCAAATTTAAAGTTCTATGGACTATCATTCATTATTATTCTTTATAAAAAATTGTACTTAAGTTCCTATAAGTGTACACAAGCCTACAAATTTCTGTCCTCATTTTTTCTAAGCAGATTTAAATATAATTATGATTTATAGTCAAATTTTTCATAAGACTCTGCTAAGAATTAATAAAAAGATAATGAAGAGTTTCTTGTAAACAATTGTTCCTATTACTCAAATTTCTTCTAGGAAATGATTTCCAACAATAAGTTGGATAGTTTACGTTTATACTTTGGAAGATAAGACTCTTTCTAGATATCATGTAGCTTGGGAAGACTCTCTACGTTTGAACACATCATGTGCACGTGCATATCCCAATTGGAGAGACACCGAGAGATCTACGTAGATGCACGTACTACGTATATGTACCTGTTGCTCGTTCCGTTGTTCCTCCGCCACAGGCCGGTTTTGTGTTACGTGTACATTCTCTCTCATTCTCTCTCTCTCTCTCTTTCTATCCCTTTCTCTTTCCCACTTTATCTATCTGTCTCTATCTCTAACTTTATCTCTCTCTCTCTTTCATTCTTCCTTCCATCCGCGTCCTTTTTCGTTCATACACAAATACACGTGGCCCTGTATCCTAGAGGTGATGTACACAAATACACCCACGGGATCATTTGATCTCTCTTTTTTCATTCAGTAGTTTTTTTGTTTTTCTCTTTTTGCCAAATGACACACGAATTTAACTCTTTTGATACCTGTTCATGGGATTAATCCTCTAGGAAACCATGCAAATTTGAAGTTCAAAGCCGTGCTTATATTTTTCTGGCTATTATAAAGTTTTATTTTATTGTTAGCAATTTTATTGGTTTGCCTTTGTATCTGAAGGATGTATAATAATTTTTTTTATTGTTTATGCAGTTCAATTGTTTTGCATATAAATCTGGTGTCCTTTTATTTATAATAAATCTCATATTTTTAATATCACATATTAATAATGAGATGCACTCGAAGGGTACTTATTTTCGGGTGTAAAATTATATTGGTTACCACATTTACATATAATAAATAAAATAAGAATTTATATGTAAACTCGAATGTTGTCAGCCTGATATGGGGTATCCTTTGTATCCTCAGATTGTCTCAGCCCTGTTTATAACAATTTCCACATTAATTAATTAACCAAATGAATTAACACGAAAACAAATTTATTTGCTAGGAAAATCAACATGCATGCTTCATTGATCTTGCGTTTAAATCATTCGAGTCTTTGATCTAAACTGTGTGAGATCCCTTGGATCAATTTGAATTTGAACATCCGAATTGTAAGATACCACCCCTGTTTGAAATGAATACTATTACGAATGAATGAGAAGTAGGAAGAAAGGAAATAGGTAGTGGCGGTAACGGTGGTGGAGGAGGAGGAGGGGGAGGCTGGAGGATGAGGAAGAGGAACGACTGGGTCGACTGGGCCGACAAGTGGCGCCCCGTCGGTTCGTCCAATCCACAAAGTTTAGCATAAGACGGCACCGAAGCACGACTCTACTTCTCCTCACACTCGCTAACTCATTCACTCAGTTACTCACTTATGTACTCACTTACTTCACTCTCACTCTCGGTTGCTCACTTACTCACTTTGAGGAGCGCGTGTGTTCGGCATTTTCCCTCTACGTTGTCGGTGGATCGGGTATTCCGGGGATGCCTCTTCCGGTACACACACAGATAGCCTTAAACATAGACACAGATATATAGTCACGCATTTACATACATATAAGTATATATATATTGTGTATATACTCATGCACACAGGCTCACACACATAGATAAACATACATGCGAGACGATGCTATATGCTGTAGTAGCTCGTGGAAACAAGCTTGGGTAAGGGGTCTGAGGGTTTAGGGGTGAGATGGGGACCTTGGGGGGAAACGTAGGGGGTTGTGTCAGGGGAGAGAAGGTGCGGGGATCCGATGCAGCAGAGAACGGAGCAACAGGTTACCTAAAGCTCGAATGACACGCTTCAGGGATTTTCGCGGAACGACTCTGTTTTGCGTCTCGCACGATCGCCTCGTGATAACCTCTGACGAGCTTCCAAAACTCTTCTCTGGTGTCTAACGCTTGACCGTGTTCCTTCAAACTCAAACGATCTAAGTAAATCTTACGTATTTAAGGGACGAAGATTTTCTTTACTAGCAAAGAGAAAAGGAAATTCCTCAATGAGAAATGAATACTAAAGTTTATCGTCTTATCAATGTTTCTTCAGTAATTAGAGGGTCAATGAAATTAGTTGGATCTGGTAAATTCAAACATGTTATCGTTTTATCATAGTTCTGATTTGCAATGACGATTAATGAAATTACTTGGGTCTGATGTATTTGGTAATTAGGAATAACTTATTGATGTTAATTCTTTCGTTACTAGCAATCCATATAAGGGTCGTCCGTGTAAAGACCAGTACATATTAGCAACAAATCATGTCGTAAAAAAAGAGTTAATGATTTAACAAGAAATTCAATAAATATCATACCAATAGGTGTAAACTAATATACTAGTAAATTGTAAGATATTTAAACAATTTCTGAAAAATGATGATCCGTGTTTAAAAGAAAATCTTTAAATACTTTAAATTGAACATAGATACAAAAAGGTAAAAAGCTCACTAAGAATAAGAAAAAGAAGAAGAAGAAGAAAGAGGATGAAAACGAAAGAGGGATTCGTAGGGATCGACGAGAGGGTATAAGAGGTTTACGGTTGAGGCACGTATACGTCACAGAACAGCTGAGCTTTGTGCATTTACGTAGGCGAAACACACAGTGAGAGAACAGAACGGTGCTTCAATCTCTCTCTATCTCTCCCTCTTTCTATATGTGTGTATACGAGGTCGACGTTAAAGGGTGGTGGTGGTGTAGCATGAAGAGAACGAAGGGACGGGGAAACGACGAGTTGTTGGCTCTAGAAAGGGTAGGAAAGGGAAGGGAAGGGTAGGGTAGGAAAGGATGGGAGGGGAAAGGGAAGGATGAATACGCGAATATGTGCCATGCGAGAGCTAGCGGGCGAGCGAAAGTGAAAACGGGGTTGGAGTTCTCTCCTCTTCCTCCGTTATTCTCTCTCTCTCTCTCTTTCTCTCTCTTTCTCTCTCTTTCTCTTTTAACCTATCTATCTATCTATCTGTCTCTCTCGCACCCTAACTACACTACGGTATGCACGGTAAGCCGTGCACACAGCATCGATGCATTCGATTCGAGGATGTATGAGTGTATCTATGGGAGATAGATCGAGATTCGAGAGTAGCGAGGTCGAGCACACCGGGGTTTACTGGAATATCCTACTACATCCCTTTCTCTCTCACACTTTCCTCCGAAAGTCTCCTCTTTCTCCTCCTCCTCGTCCTCTTCTGGCACGGATCACTCAGTTCCCGAACGTTGGGCGCTTCTCGTGATCGCTCTCCGGGGCTGGCTTTCCGTTCAATTCAACCGTATGAACGGATCGTTCGTGACGTGATTTTCGTCGGATACCTCGGATCAGTCCGCGTCGATGCTTCATCGCTGAATCTGTTACTGAAACGACGAAGAAAGAGGAAGAGTAGAAGTAGGAGAAGGAACAGGAGGAAGAGGGGAACGGATTGGAGAAGCTGATGAACCCTTGCCACCGATCGAGTTAGCCCCGTAACCTTGTCTATCTATTTTTATTCTTCCATTTACCTGCCTTCAATGGGACGAATAGAACGTTGAACTCTCCCGACTTCTTCTTTCCTTCTCCTCACTCTCTTTCTCTCTCTCTTTCCTTCCGATATTTGATTATACTTTTGATTTTTATTTTCGTCCGATCCTCCGGCAGTAGGCAGAAGAACGAATATAATCTCGGCAACATTCGGCACACTCGAAAAGTGGCCAACCGAGAAGGGGGAAGATCTACATTCTGGTCTAAACTTGTCCAGCGTTGAAAACTTACCGAGAAACACCCTAGTGACCCCGTTGTTGGCACGCCGAGTAACGCCCATCCCCCTTTTATCCTCATCCTTCTGTTATTTATCCTTCTCTATCCAACTTCAGCAACGCCTTCACCGACCCTCTCGAGGCCGTTGCGCATTAAAGCCGAATTTACAAAGGGTAGATATACTTGCTATCTCCCGTCTTCCATTCCGGAATCCCTCCCTGGCCTTGCCCCCTTCTTACCCCTTACTCTTTCTCACCACTACGACTAACCGCTAAACTCGACGGGCCTCCCTTCGCCCTTTCTGCGACCTCCTCTCCTTTTCCTTCTCTCTCTCTCTCTCTTTCTCGCTTTCTCCATGTACGTTTCTGACTGCAAAGCGGGCACAAACACTCTCTCTTGTAGGGGAGCAACAGGTCCTCTCGAGGATGCACGCTGGCCCCCGAGCGTTACCTTCAAAGTACCTTCCGCATTTTTCCTATCATCGTACTACACACCCCTCGCACTTTCCTTTCTTCCTTCCTTCTTTCCTTCCAAGGCTTTTCGATTTCGTACCAATCGATCCGTCACTTCGATTCCTGCTTTTCCAAACAATTTACTTTTCAAGATTATTTCTTCTTCTTTCGAAATATCAATCTCGATAGCTTATTTATTTTTTTTTTTGTATTACCAAGTTTTTGGGGTTTTTCTCAAGTATTTTTTACTAAATGGATCGAACATGATCCAACACTTTTATTCTTATTCTAACGATTATACGATCATAATTTTTGAATTAATTAGACATCTAAAAATCTAATCGGAAATAAATTATTATTGTAAAATATAATGTGAAAGTTATAATATCTAAACTCGTAATATTTCGATCATCTTTTTTATACGAGACAAATTTATTCCCATTGCCCTTTTAGCCTTTACCTTTATTAATTACCTTTATAATTATCGAATGTTGAGTTTAATCAAGTTCGACGATTTATGACGTATATTAAAATCATACGTCACTGTATTTCAATGTGAAATAAAGCAAGTATAATGAGTCAAAATTTGTATATTTTTTATTAAAAATATTGTTTTCTAATATGTTAGGTTATTTATTTTTCAATCTAACAATGTAAAAATTTGTAAATTCAATATTGCAAGGTAATGCAAATTATTGAAAAATTGATGGTCAAAGGGTTTAAAGGTGTGAGAATGTGGGTAAGAATATTTCAATGACTGAGTGAGTGTATATACTCGCAGCATATTTCATAGCTGTAACACGATATCGAATAGGTTTCCGATAACCTCGATGGAATCGCGGAAATTCGTTTGAAAAGTGGGTCAACAGAATGGACCACGTGGAAAGTATAAATCTTGATGTGGGCGGTGAGGAAACAAGCTGCTGGTGACCTTGCCACTTGAACTTGTCCCCATCTCGATAGCTACACAACTTCGCCAGTCATTCTTCTCCCACCTAGTAGAGACGGATCGTCGTAACTCGAACCATAAAGTTGGAAGAAATAAAGGATTCTAGAGTGAGTGAGTGAGTGAGTTAGTGAGTGTGTATATGAGTGTGAAAGAAAGAGAAAGAGAGAGGAAAGCATCAACCCGAAGCTATTCCCGAAGGTTTACGATCCCGTCTGCTACACGGATTCTCCCTTTTCTCCCTTCTTTTTTTTTCTTTTTTATTATTACCACATTTTTTTCTCCCCTTCTGTAAAATCGATCATCGATTCTGAATGACTTAGCCACAAGGTCGTTTATATGGGACGTTACATATCAATCGATCTGCTTTAATTTTTTTTTCATTCTCAACTAACTCGAACTTAGAATTAAAATATACATATATCTGACAACGAGTCGAAAAAAAAGACAAAATAAAAATAATTACGTGGAATTTATTATAGATTAATATAATTAAATTTGTAATTAAAACCTATAGAATAAAAATACATCGACAGTATAAAAAAAGAAAAGAAAAAAAAAGAAGATATAAGATCTTTAATTTAACTTATGATAATTTTGTTCGTAGTTATAGTGATTAATATGTAAATGATTATGTAAATTTATGTAACTATATAATCAATATTCTGACTTACAATTATAGAGAACTATAATAGAAAATTAAATTCTAAATAAAAAAAATCTAAACGAATGATTTATTTTATTTGTGATAATTTTATGGATGATAACGATTAATATGGAAATGAATTAAAAGCCTATAATTAATATAACCGATACGAGTTTTAATTTGCACTTTATAATTAATTATTGTAGGTATACTTATTAAGGTATTCATATGAAAAGCATCTTACGTGTTCGTGTTTATATATTACGTTGATGAGAAACACGTAGAAGACACGGATAAAAATGTCTTTTTGTGGAAAGTCGTGAATAGAGATGCGAGAAACAAGACTATCTCTCGTAACGGGAGGCAGAACACGTGGAGCAATATGAGGGCAGGTCAGTGATATCCAAGCGGAGTTTAAACGGTTGTTCGCTTCGGTGCTGCAAACTCTCTTTGGTGGTCAGTGAGAGCTCTCGAACGGCTTGCAAGCACAGGAACAAACACCCAACGTCTGTTTTACTTTTCACTCTTCTATCCTTTTTTCTTTTTTTATTCGATCAACAAATTGTGTTTATTCTGAAATAAGATGAAATATCAATCGTTCATGTGTCCAAAAAGAAATTATAAAAAATATCTTTACTTTGTTTACGACCAATTAATTTCGATCATTTAATTTCAATAATTCTCATGTATCCGGAGAATATTATATTTATTATTTTTTATTAGAATGATTCAAATTTTATTTAAAATGTTTTTCTTTTTTTCTTTTATCAGGATTATTATTTTTTCGGTTTAATTTTTTTTTCTTTTACTAATAGAGTGTATATAAAATTGATTGGAAATTTGTTAAAATTATTCTATAGAATATTATTTGTGTATAAATCTTCGTTTAAGGGTTGTAACTTGATTGTGCGTTAGAAGATGAAAACAATGGCAGCTCGTGGCTTTCGCTAGCCGGTAGTTATTATGCGTAGGGTGAGTTTCAAAGACGGTGATCGTGAGCCAACAATCAGGGCTACGGGCAGTTAGCGGAGCTATTAGTCGTCGTTGCTGTGCCGCCCAGTAATCAACGCCCTTGCCCTGACTTCCAACGTCGAAGGACGCACAAGTGTGCAACACACTAACAATAAGCTTACGTGACAAAGACAGAGAGAGAGAGAGAGAGAGAGAGAATATAGTAATATAGCGATGATAGAAAAACTTTCCTTCCGTTAAATTAAACTTTAGATTAGAAAAAATTCATCGATCATTCTCGATATTGTAATAAATAAAAACAAATTAAAAACACAAACGAATTTTACGCTTTTCAAAAATTGTATGCTTTTCAATTTTTTACGAAACGGACGAATATCAAAATTAAATTATAATAAAAAACAAATTTGTTGACTTAATGCAAACTTAGAAACAATTTATCCATTATTGTTATTATTAGGCATCTTTTCTATAATAATGATAATTACGATGAATAATAGTTTTGTTAAATAGATTGATTATGAAATATCATAATTACCTAGATTAATAGAAATTATTAATAGACAAGATACTCGAACGAGAAGTGATCAAGAACGATATGTATGAATGAGATGTCGAACGGAAGAGAGATAACATTTCATAGTATTTGGCATCCTTCATGAACGTTTATCGACCATAAAGTGACGTACTACGTATGTACGATACTCTTGGGATGGCTAGACTACTATAATCGAATGGAGAGACACTCGTACACGCTCGCTTAACGCGGGTCCTAAGTTTCCAACTATGTGACAAGGCGCGTGCCTTTACGATCTCTCTCTCTCTCTCTTTCATAAACACACACAAATATAAATATATATATATATATATATATATATATATATATATATATATATTATATATACGCGTGCATATAATACCAATACACTACATCGTATAAACTTAGCAAAACTTTCAAGGTCTTTCGACTACGAACGCAAATGCACATCTACGTTCTTATGCATATATGCATGTATGTAAGATGTATGTAAGTTTGTTTGTGTATTTGTATGTATGTACATAAAAGAGACGAGACTATTTCTCTCTCTCTCTTCCTCTCTGTCCTACAAGCAAACATCGGGTTAACGACCTGAATCATCGACGCGACACATTTTCCTTCCTTCCTTCGAAGATGGATTCGATCGACGGACTAAACGACAACGCATCGACAACGACCTCGACTTTGGCAAGTCGAGCGATTATTTAATCGAGTGTAACGCGTGCCACGTAATATACCGCATGCGGACGACTACACGACTACAACGATGGTTATTTACGTCACATCGGAGAGTTTCACTCTCGTTCGACGCACGTGCGTCTCCTTATCGCCTGTGCGAATGTGTTTTCTGTGTGTTTGTGTGTAGATACATGTATGTATGTTAATGTAGGTAAGTACTTAAGTACTTTTCTTGTGCGATTACTTTTATCGTTTTATAGGTGTACAAAATGATTGGGAATAATTTCATTGAAGGAAGTATGATTTAGTTTCTTCCTTTTTTTCTTCTTGAAGTATACTTCATAAATATGTATATGTGTATAAAAGTAATACAGCAATTTTGAATGAATATAATAAATATTAATTAATTAATAGTAATATAGATATATATAGAGTAATAACAAGTATCGCATAATATCAAATATTATTCCCAACTTTCAATCTAATATTACAAAGTTACACGAGATACAAAAATACTTACACATATAAATACAGCACTGAAAAAATGATTGAATGTACATAACTATTAATTAGAAAGATTGAAAATTTTTGAAGATAAATATCCCAAAAGGTCAGCACATGCAAACACATAGAGATACATACATACATCCATACATATATACACATATACATCCATGCATGCATGCATGCATGGATGGAGGAATGCATGGGAAGATAGATTTTCATAGAGATAATAAATCCAGTAAACGTGCAGTTTGACGAAGCGAGAAAGGTAGAAGTTTAAGTACGATAATAGCACGTGCGTGGCTCGGGTTCGCACGTGGCCACGAGAGGAGAGAGAGAGAGAGAGAGAGAGAGAGAGAGAAAGAGCAACCGTACGCGTCTCACACCTACCAAAGTTCCAACGTCATGAATGAGCCCGTCGTGTGTAGAGATCGTTTATGCTTTCCCTTCCTGTACGGTTACACGTTCACTCACGGCCGAACATCTCGTTCGCGTTCGTGTGCGAGTCCGCGTGTCTCTCTTCTCTCTCTCTCTCTCTCTCTCTCTCATACTTACACACACACACATTCTCTATCTGTCTCTTTCTATTTCTATCTCTCTCAGTCTCGTTTCGCGCGCACTCGTGGGGGTTAAACGGCTTCCCAACGTGGTCAATAGTTTCCCGATCCCTCTTTGGTACACCTCTCACCCTCCATTCTCGGTTACTACCGCCCTTTCCTCCACCTCTTCCTCCTCCTTCTCCTCCTCCTGCTGATGCTGCTGCTGTTGTTGCTGCTGCTGCTGCCTCCGGCACCGCGACGTTTTCTCTCCGGCATTTTATTTCACGACGCGCGACCAACAGAAAAAGAGAGAGAGATATATATTTTATATATATATATATAGGAAAGTAGTATATATATGTGGGGAAAGATGTAGGACGTGTAGATGTATTTATATGTGTGAGATAAAAAAGAGAGAGAGAGAGAGAGAGAGAGAAAGATAAAAGTTGACTCTGTGTAATCCAGGGCAGCCATTATACGAGTCAACCTTCTTTCTATCTCTATCTCTCTCTTTCTTTCTATCTATTTAACAATTTAACTATTTAACAATCTTTCTATCTATCTATCTGTCTCTCTCTGTTTCTGTCTCCATTCTTCTTCCTTTTCGTTTCTGTATCTAATCCGAAGAGATTGATCTTCCGATCTTCTCGCACGTTAGCACGCGCGTGCCACCTGTTTTTACGTTCTCTACGATCTTCCTTTTATTCGTTTTTTTCTCTCTTTCTCTCGCTTTCTTTCTTTATCACTCTCTCAGTTTCTGTCTATCTCTCTTTCATGTTCGAAAGTCGTCTCATGGTCGAGTCTCGAGAATCTGCTAACCAAGACGATATATATACCTATGCGTGTGTGTGTAGGTGTATATGTGAATAGGATTGTGCGAAAGGGGAGATTGAAAGAGAGAAAAAGAGAGAGAAAAATGGGGAACAGGTGGGTAAACCATTTCCGTTTCGATATTGACCTTGGTCATAGTTTTCAACGTACCGTAACTCACGATCCCATAGTTTGCATGATATCTTTGGAATCTTTTCAATCCCTTCTTTCCTCGTCCATTCTTTCTTTTTCTTATTTTTTTTTTACTTTTTTATTTTATTCGGTTATGCGACAAGCTGTCTGGAGATTCTTTCACGTATTTTTATATGGTTTTTTTATTTGTTTGTTTATCAAACCGAGATTTTGAACGTGAGTGGTATATCGAAAAGCATTGAATGTAACATAAAAACAATTTGTCTTTGGTTTAACTTACTTCTTATATTATTTTGTTTAAAACAAAATATAAGAAACATTTTTTATTCTTTTATAAAGTTCAAAACTATTCAATTTATCCTCGTACATGTTTTTTCATTTTTGTACTTTACTTTCGATGAATGCAATCATCAGAAATAGCGTTCCATCTTATTTATTTTTACATATTTACATACGTAATTGCATGAAGATAAAAATGAATGGAAGTTGTAACCAGTATTCTAATCAGTACTTGTGATGTTATTTATTTTGAAATAGAAATGAGAAATAGAACAAGAATTATAATAATACGATTCTTAGCGAAACTAATTATACTTTGTAATAATTGACTCAAGTCGAGTATCAATAAATAGCAATCTAAATCTTTAAATCTACTTATTACTTAATTACAAACTACACAAAAAATTCTAATTGTGTGTATAATTTATTAAGCAAACATTACACTGCAAAAATTTTAATTCTCTCGACTAATATAAATCAAAAGACGAATGTATACCTATAGGAAAGAAAACAAATATGAATACAGGAAAGGAACGAAGAAAGCTATTTATCATAAGAAAAACAAAATAACAGAATAAAAAGAACACCCGTTGATTTTGAGTTGAAAGATATAGGATTGTAAATGATCAAGGAAAAAAATCAGTATGTATTATCAAGCAAAAGCATTGCAAAGCACGTTGAAGGGGGAGGACGTGTTCGGATTCAGTATCACGATTTCTCCCACGCAAGAATAGCCACGACATTGGCACACGTGCAAAGACCTATTTTTTTTCTTTCTCTTGTCACATCTATTTTTCTTCTTCTTCTTCTTCTTCTCTCTTTCTCTCTCTTACTATTTTGTCTTCCTCCGAAGAACATATCAGTGTCGAGTAAGTTGGTATTGGTGGTATTCCCGTGTACCGGTGACGAATCCACAGAGTATGTAGGGGGTCTATCTCTCTCTCTCTCTCTCTCTCTCTCTCTCTCTCTCTTTCTCGCACACACAAATGCACGCATATACATACAATATATATATATATATATATATATATATATATATATATATATATATATACAGGCTCTTCCCATTCGTCGAGTTATGAATGGACTCGAACTATGCACCGTAAGACCATTAGCCGGCGGTACGATACACGCCGTTTTCGACGTTTGTGTACGCGCGCTCGTAATACGAGGGAAGTAAAGGTCGGTTGAGTATTGGTGTGAGAAAGAGACCGACCAGAGCGAGAAAGAGCAAGAGAGGGAAAACCGAGGGACGCGGCAAGAATGAATGGCATACGCCACGTTAATAGCTCGTTCTCCCTTCAGGGTTATGCGAGGTCAGTTAACTCTCTCAAACACACTCTAACTGGCACGATGCCGTTACATACCTATGTACCTACGCCTCTTGGTTGCTATAAAGTCTTCTCACAGAATATCACCTGTCTTTCTTTTTTTTCTTTCTTTCTTTCTTTTCTTTTAACTTTCTTTTACTTCTTTCCATCTATGTGCACGCATACATGAAACTTGGGATTTTAAAAAGTTTTGCAAAAGTTCCTTGGAGGGTAAATCTCCCTACGTTCAAATATATCAAAATTAATCTATTTTCGTTTGTCAAAGTTCAATCATAGTTGTATCATTAGGGCAATTAATTTTCTTGATTCTTATCAAATTTAAAATTCGATACGTGTTGGTGTTAATGGCTTAGGAATTTCTACGTTTGTTAATTCGGTCGTAGAAAATTAATAATGGAAAGTGCTGTTAGTAATGAAAGTAGTCATTCTGATAATAGCGAGGAAGTACAATGATCAAATTACTAATGCGTTCAATTAAATTTCTGATTATTCTTTTTTATAACGCAAATAAGAATTTATGATTTAAAATATTGAAAAATTAGAGACATTTATCCTATTCGTATTTTTCTTTTCTTTTCTTTTTTTTATTTGAAGATGATCTCGTTCGAAAAATTCTTTTATCTACATATTTTTGTTTTTCACAAATGCTTTTTTTTTCTTCGAAAGTTCTCACGAAACTTTCTTGAGATCTTATGTGGATAGTAAAATGACACATTAACACTTTCCCTCTCGAACTTGGCGAACAAGCTTTAACAGATTTTCAATATTGTTCACGGAAGACGATTGAAACGAGAACTTGCCGTTGACGATGAAACTTACTCGACCTCGAACTTTATTCGCTGACCCTTCTTCCTTAATGTCTCTTCGAATACTTGAAAATCTTGTAAATTGTCGACAATGTTTCCTCACACTAGATAAATCAAAAATCATTTTGGAAACAATGTCATCGTACAGGTTCGAATAAATTATTTCTATGATTTATATCTTCTATAATTTTGTTCGAACCATTCATTTTTAAAAATATTTCTATTATCTAGAATAAAATGTAATAAAAAATAACTCTCAACGCGACTTACACCTCAAGATATGTATTTCATTTTACAGAAAAAACAATTTCTTTTATTCACAATTGATTTTAAAAGATTAATACGTTTATCATTAATTTGAAAAAATAAATAATCTTTTCTTCTTAACAAAACTCAATTATAAATCTATGATCAAACATATTCATATCAATCGAATAGGACAAAAACACTATCTTGTTTCGATTGGTTGAATTAAAGAAGGAAAGTATTATTCAATGGCTACTTTTGATTTCCATACCGATTAGCAATAATTCTCCTCGTTGTATATTAACAACGTACTCGTAACCTCGTAACCATCCAAAAGGGGAGGCTTAATAACTATGCAGAGGAACGGCACGCGCCGTACTTAATTGCCCCTTCTCGCTTGCTCGCGCCAGCTTGCTTGACGCTTACATAAATAGTTGTTGGGTCGACATCGTGCTATCGTAAAAGAGATGGTTGATGAGGATGACGAAGTGAAGTGGGGAACAAGGAGGAATGGAGGAGTGAGTAAGGAGTTAGCAGAAAGAAGGGAGAGAGGAGAGAAGAGAGAGAAACACGAAGACCAAGAAGACAAAGCGAGAAGAAGATATCGTCCAAGTCCTATCCACCCACCTACCCACACACACAAGTATACATGAATACACACGTTTATGCATATAAAGTCACACACATATACATGGATCCAAGTGCGAGACACAGTGGAGAAGCATTAGTCACGTAAGGAGAGGCTGCTGCTTGACGTTACTCCGTGAGTAGCAAGCACGGTGGCAGTTGGTGACAGGTTATTAGTCTGCCGTAGATTTGCTCGTGAGAATAATAGCCTAGGTGTGACATTGCCCTACTGTTAGACTCGTGCCAGTGAGTCTCCTCTTCCATCTCGCTCTCTCTCTCTCTCTCTCTATTTTACATAGCATGAGAAACTTACACATGCACGTATACTTTATGTATACATGTAACACATTTACATGCCTATATAGAAGACTATTATATATTTGGTATCCTTGTTGCTTCTGTTGGCAAGTCGAGTCGTTTGAAAGCGTCGTTGGTAAGCGACATTATTGTCGTAATGTAGGTCTAGGCGCCGCCGGTGGGTTGTCCTTTACAGGTGTCATGTACCTATTGTTCCTCAATGAAATCTTGGTTTCTCAGTCACGGAGCGATTCGGTTGAGCGCTCGGCTAAAAGCACACAGCTGAAAATAAAGGAAGAATAAAAAGAAGAAAAAGAAGAAAAAGAAGAAAAAGAAGAAAAAGAAGAAAAAGAAGAAGAAGAAGGAGGAAACAAAGAAGGAAGAGGAAGATTGACAAAATCTTTCCGGTCGGAAATACCAAGTGTCTCCTTTCTTTCTCCTTTTTTCCTATCCTATGTGTTCAACACATTTTTCACGATCGTATCAAATACGTGCTGAGTATATTTGTTACCACAAAATACCATTATCAAATATTTTTAACTCCCATTTCCAATACAGGTTAAACAAACACACAGATTATACAGATACATCATTGGTAGACGAACAAGTTTAGCCAAACCTGCTGAATACTTCTTTATTTTCATTCTTATCCTAAAGCCAAAGAAGAGAAGAATGAAACGGTCGGAGGATTTAGGGGATCGTTAATCGAACGTGACGGATTGAGTGTTAAAGAGGCCTAGTCATTGATAGAGAGAGAGAGAGAGAGAGAGAGAGAGAAAGACCGAAAGAGTAGATTGGACGTCTTCTTTGACTGTGTGTTGGTCTCTTTCTTTCTCTCTCTCTCTCTCTTTTGCTTGTTTATTGTTGTTGGGCTATGCTTCGAAAGAATTGGCACGCGCCCAACCGTTGGTGCATTATATGGAGGGAGGCTTTTACCCGCCGGTAGGCGGTCCGTAAAGTATGTATTACGTGTTTGGAAGAGGGGACTTGTGTTGTGAGCTCGACCGAGTCTCTCTACTACGTACTAAACAAATCCACGAGAAAGCTTTCGCTTTGCACGCTCGTTTATACTTTTACATGTACATATCTCTCTTTCTCTTTTTGTGTGTTGCAGTATGTATTTGTCGCATGCGTACACATTTTCTATCTCTCTCTCTGGTTGGTTCATCTGTGTGTACACATGGGTCGCGGCAGGTCCGCGTGTTGCGCTGCTGCTTCCGTCGAGGCTGATGTAATGAGTCTCGATGTTAGTGGTTGTGTCGGTGGTGATGTGTTGGTGGTTTGTCGGTCGGGTCAGGTTCACAGAAGCCATTCACACTTCGCACTCCGGCATAAAGAAGAAGCGCCAGGCGCCTAGAGGCAATAAAGTAGGTAGTAGGTACGGGTGTAGAGGAGAGCAAACGGGCACATCGGCGCGACGTGGAAAACGGTAGGGGGTTGCCTCTTTCTCCTCTTCTATCTTTCTCACTCACTCGCTCACTCACTCACTCACTCATTCACTCTATATATCTATCTATCTCTATCTTACTTTCTTTGAGCCGAGGAGGGTGAGAAGTGGGAGGAGGACAGTGGGAATTTCAGGGTCGTAGGGAGATAATGCTTCCTTCTCCCTCTCCCTCTTCCTCTTCCTCTCTCTTTCTCTCTTTCGTTCTGGATGGCACTGAATGGAACGGATCGCGAGGCATGCTTCGTGTCGGTTTCCTAGGACTACCCTATACGCCGAGGTCGATGAACTATCACTACGAAGACATTTCTAAGATTTATCGACACGATTGTTTTCCAGTCCTTTCCCATCGTTCCCGTTCTTTCCCACAGGCTAGAAAAAGATATATTTAAATTACGATGTGAACCAAAATAGACTCGCGTCTCTCTACTACCCCCTCTGATACATACATGCATATATGTATTGTAACACGTGTATTAGAAGGAAAACAAAATTTTTGAAGATTCTATCGAAATGGTGGAACAGAATTCGAAGTACTTTCACGTGGAATATTTGAAAAAGTTAAAAAAGTTAAGGTATATGTAATATCAGCTGACTGGTACCGTTCCTAAGATGCACTCATTCATCCCCGCTCCTATCTACCTACCCTTCCTTCATTCACACGTGGCCTCTCCTATTCGCCCATTGACGTGCCTCCGTTTTCCCTCTTCCTCGCACTCTCTATCTCTCCTACTCTCTTTGTGCATGCTCTTTGTGTGTGTGAGTGTATATGTATGTGTGTGTGTTGGTCTCGCCACCGCAATCGCGTTATACCTCTACTTCCATCTCCACTTCTCATTCTCTCTCACTCTCTTTGGCCAAGTAATAGGACTACTACCAGCAAGAAGCACGGATATCCATGAGCTCTTCTCGACCCGTTTCCACTAACACCCCCGTTCCTTTCTCTCACTAGCACATTAACACCCTCACTCCTCTCTCTCTTTCCATTCCAGCCGGTCAGGCGCGCACGGAATCCCTCAGGCTGTTGTGTTCTCTCCTTTGTTTATCGTTGCAAACGATGCGCTTGCCTTGCCAGCTCGTACCAGAAAGAGATAGATTAAAAACAGAATAAAAAAAGAGAGAGAGAGAGAGAGAGAGAGAGAAAATAAGGTAAATGAGAGTACTACGAGAAAAATAAATGAAAAGAAAATTCTATATAGGACTCCAGACGAAAGAGAAACGTTTTACGAATTCGTAATAAGAAAAAAGGAAAGGAAAGAAAGAAAAAAAGGAAGAAAAAAAAAGTAGGAAGGAATGAGAGATAAATGGAGAATATCTTATCGATGCTCAACAACAAAGTTAAATTATCGTTGACGCTAAAACGGAGAAAGTGCATCTAATAGCAATTTGTCAAAGACTTTGTATCCGCAAAAAAGGGAAGGAGGACTTCTCATTAGAGAGACTCTTGACGTAAGCGTCTCGATGTCCAGATACTTGTTTCAAAGGAAGAGACCAGGCGGACGAGAAATACTTCAAGAGTAAGTGAAGAGAGAGAGAGAGAGAGAGAGAGAGAAAGAGAGAAGAGGGTCAGTGGCAATTAAGTGTGAGAGAGTAAGCCTCAAAGATTTCAGGCGTGTTCCCTCTTGCTACGGTTCTCTGCTCACTGGGTCAAGTTCAACTCGACCGAAGGAGAAAGAGGAAGGAAAGGGAATGAAAGGGAATGAGAGGGAGCGAGAAGATTCTCTCTACTTTGAAGGAGGCGTAGGACACGAAAGAGAGAAAGAGAGAGAGATGGAAGTAACTGAGCCTCTTCTCCTGCTCCATTCCCAAGTACCACCGATCGATGTTTCACCGAGATAACAGGTAGGTAGGTAGGTAGGTAGGAAGGAACTCACTGCAACCAGCTTACGAACTTTCAAACGTCGATTTAAACTTCCCCTTTCTTCTTTTTTTACCTACACCACCATTATCATCACTACCACCTCTTTCAATTCTTCTTTGTTTACTAGAAACATATATTTTATCGGCAGAAAGTTTGAGTACACGTCAATTGAAACTGTTCATTTCTTATCGCAAAAGAGGTAAACAATTTACCTGAGAGACGTCATCGGTTTACTAAAAGACCTAATATTTGTAACAATGCTAAAAGTCTTTAAAGTGTTTTAATACGACTACGACTTTGAAGAATCCAATGAATTTTGATAACAGACAAATCATATAAAACACGTGTTGGAAATAAAAAAATGTTAATAAAATTGAGTAAATTTATAATATTATATATATACCTAACTATGCGTAATACAAATGCAAATGTAGTAGTAGGCGTAATCGAACTGTTGATTAGTATAGAATACGTGTGAGGACTCGTTTGATTCTAGATAAATAAATCGAAAATAAGGTTTACGATGCGAGAAAAGACTTCTCTCTCTCTCTCTTTCTCTCAAAAACTTTCCGTCTTGTTTGCACGCAATGGAAAGATTGATTTCACCTTGGCGTCGAAATAAATCCACCGTAGTCTATTCTATTTCCTGGCGTTATCGAGATAAACTCTAAACGGACCTCTCGCGACTCTCGAGTGAGCGCATTAATCTCGCAGGGTAGTCGCGTGCATGCGTGGACGCACGTGCTCCTGCTCGACGGCACGAACGAAAAAGAACGGATGCAAGCCAGACGTAACTCGTGAAAGAGAGAAAGAGCGAAAGAGAGAAAAAGAGAAAGAGAGGTGAAACTACTCGTTCGATCCGCCGTTCCGTTTTTCACTGGGTCAAGTTTACGAGAGTACGTTGATATATACGTGTACATGTATGTATGTATGTACGACGTGAAGTGAGTGAGTGAGTTGGGTGAAAGAGAGAGAGAGAGAAGAAGAGAAGGGTGACGGATATAACGGATGGAGCATCGTGTGTACGATAAAGAAGGTTAACACGAGTATTTCTCTCTTTCTCTCTCTCTCTCTCTCTCTCTTTCTTTCTAACTCTCGTATGTGTATGCGTGTACCAGTAAAAGGAGAACGAGGAACCGTTCTTGTGTTACTAATGAGCGATCGATGTCTTATTGAGATATCGCAGTCTCTTTCCTCCCTCTCTCTCTCTCTCTTTCTGTCTCTCTTTCTCTGTGTTTCTTTCGCACACGTGACTAGCCGGCGTCTTGCTTCAAAAGGTTATTGCCCTCTCTATCGTATCGGCAGATCCTTCGATTCACTGGTTTCACTTTTACCTTTTTGCTTACTCCAAGATCTCGATCTTCTTACTGAATCCTCCATTCGGTATAGCTTCACGTGACTCACCGTCGAATAATCCGATCTTTGATGATTCACAGTAGAACGGCTATTTTATACATCGAAATCTCGAATGATATATTTAAACGGGTGTCTAGTAAAAGGACGCATGTTTATATCTCATTAAATTAATTGAAAGAACATTTAATAATGATTTATTACTTTTACATTAGGAAATAAAAAAATAATCAATTTATTTTTACTTTTAAATAAGAATAATATTGTCTTATAATGAGAAAATAATTTATTAACTGTTAAAATGCAAAATTGAATACAATTATAATAATTAAATTTGATGAAATCTAACATATCTCATTCTTCTAGGCATCATTCATTTGTAATGACCAATTATATATTATATTAATTATATATTATCATTATGATTATTTTTGTTCTTTTCGTACATATAATAATATATCGATATTGTTTGATCGTAAAAAGTCTCAGACACTCAGTACACGTACTTACGATAGGACTTATATATGTGTAAATAAATCATATGAGTATCGACTTTTAAGATACGCTCGGTTGCTCAGTATTAACGTTTCCAATACTTTATCGCTTTCGAATGATTTGCAATTTCGTATAAACGGAAGGAAATCCAAAGTGAAGAAAATATAAATCAAACGAACGATGAAACAGAGAAAGAAAGAGAGAAAGAGAGGTTGAATGATCGATGTTGCTCCATCGGATGGTGTTCCTGTTACTGCTACGTACGCTGCTCGTAAAACGTTCACGTTGACGTATATAGTTACATATATATATATATATATATATCCTACGTTGGGGAAAAAAATGAGAGAAAGGGAAACGCGCGAGAGAGAGAGAGAGAACGTACTTAGATAGATGTGTGCGTGAGGTTCCTCCCGTTCGTGCAACCCAACGGTCGGACACGCGATCGTCGAAACTTTTGCTGTCCAGCAAATCGAGAGGTATGCAACAGCTGTTATCGTGTTACGGCTTTGCACGAGCCGCCCGTAACTTCATATCATTGTAGTGGTTGCTTGTGTAGGAACCGCTTCGTCGAGTGGGTCAAGTTCAACGCGAGCTTATCATAACGTTTCCGCATCGTTCCACTTCTCTCCCGCATCTGACAGACTTTCTCTCTCTCTCTCTCTCTCTCTCTTGCATTCACTTAATCACATTGTCTTTCTCTGTCGTTAGTTAGTTTGTGAAATATTTCGAGTAATCTTCTTGCTTACGTCAGATTATAATAGACAAGCGTATGTATGTTGCATGTGATCTTTTTAATTTGTTTGTCAGTTTGTTAATTGTGTTTATTAATTAAATTAATTATTTAAATGGGATTACATATTATAGAAGGTTGAAAAGTTTTAAGCCTCAACTGAATGAACTCTTTCATTTTTTTTCTTATTTTTTCTTTTTAAATATATATGACGAATTTTTGACCGATTTCGTTTATCATAAAATACAAGATTATTATTTGATAGTAAAGATTATTATTATTACAATAGTAATATTAATGTTTTAATTAGTAGTATAAAAATGTCATGCATGCTATCGCAATTGAAAAAGAAAAGTTTTGCGTAATTAAAAATATCATAAGTAATATAATTAGTATACACTGATATTAATGATTCAAACATGTTTGTTCTACATATAATAGAAAGTATATACACCCATTTTCTCTCTCTATCCCATTCTATGAAGCATAAAATGAGACTATAATAAGATTCACATGTTAGAAAGTAAAAATAAAGGTAAGATATTTTGTTTCAAGGGTATCTCACGCCGAAAGCGAAGGTTTGCAAAGCGTGCCCCGTTTGCTTCTCTCTCACACGGAGAAAGCAGATTACCATCGGTGAGTGATTTACGAGCTCGGCGCCTCCTCGCGAAGTCCCTTAACCCGTGTGTGTTTACAGACCACATTCCTGGGAAGAGGATCGTGATGTGCCGGCAGCACGTGCTCTCTTGCGCACCTCGTGCTGCTCGATTTGCTCGACAAACAGCCTGCATGAGATAAAGAGAGACATATATACATATACGGACACACAAACACACATACAGAAAAGAGAGAGAGAGAGAGAGAATGGAACGAGAACAGGTGGGGTAGTCCCTCTCGCGTATGCGTTTCGCGTATAAACAACGTACGTATGTATGTATACCTATATATATATATGTAGGTATACTATTCGAACTTCTCCCACTCCAATTTCCATCGTATTCCCATCGTATTCCAAGCTTACAGAGATTCTCATTGATAGTCGATGTGTAACGACCGGCACACCACCAGCAACAACACCACCATCAGTAGCAGCAGCAGCAGCAAGCAGTAGCAGCATCAGAAGCCAATAGGTGTATTTAATCCTTTCGAATATACATACCATATATATATATATATAAGCCCTCGAGCTAGAGTGTTAAGCATTTATTTATACCTGATTATCTATGAATCATATTCAATTCTTCTGTAATTAATTATACTTCTTCTACTTAATTTTTCCAAGATGTTTATTCTTAAGCTTCGATACATGGGATGATGGTATTGTTTTTTTATGATATATTTTGTTTTTGTTTCGTTTCTTTTTTACCAAAATATCTTCAAGGTCCAAGTATTAAGATTATTTCATACATCGTTTCATAATACTTTCGACAAATATGATTTTTATTATTCATTCATATTTTTATACGAGATATCAATTCGTTTTACGTAATAATAATAATAACAATAATAATAGATTATGTTCGTTTAGAGATAAATTTCTGATCTTACGTATATATCTCATCGAAACTAGAAATTAACTAAAGCGCGTGCCTTATGTTTACTCTCTTCATGGTTCTATAAATTACACATATATGCATTACACATACATGTAATATCTTGTCAAATTTGATTAGATCGTATAAGAAACATTTAATGGTTGAACGCAACAAGCATGTTATTATTCCTTTCTCTTTCTCTCTTACTCTCTCTCTCTCACTCTCTCTCTCTCTCTCTCTCTCTCTCTCTTTCTCGTCATGTATTCTCGTTTATATGTGTTGTCTTATGTGTTCTCGCATTTCCCAAACCCTCCCTCCCTCCCTTCCTCCTTCCTACCCACCCTTCTTCGAGTGCAACAAGTGTGACGACTCCTGCGGAGGTGGGTGGTCGAACGAGCGACGAAAAAAAAATAAAACGGAGAGAAAAAGAGAAAAAGAGAAAGAAAGGTTTCGAGGGGGAGTGGGTGGAGAGAGGAACTGGGAAGGGATGTGAGAAGCGGAAAAAGAGAGAGAAGAATGAGCGAGTGAGTGAGTGAGTGAGTGAGTGAGTTAGTGAATGTAAGCAGGAAAGAGAAAGAGGATGAATGAGAGAAAGAGAGAGAAGAAGAGAGAGGTGCAGAATGGTTGGGAAGAGAAGGAGAGAAAATAGGTCGACTTTTGTGTACCGTCGAGCTTTGCGGGTATCTCAACGACAGGACACACCTGCGTTGGCTTCCCCCTTCTCTTCTTTCCTCTCTTCCATTCTCTATCTATCCATCTTTTTATCTCTCTCTCTCTCTCTCTCTCTCTCTCTCTTTAACGTTTACACGCAAGTACGAGCGTTTACGTTTTGAGTTTACGTACGAAATGACTGGATATATATATATATATATATATATATATATATATATATTATACGAGAATGTTCAAATCTCTGTGTTTGTAATAAATATGTAAATGTGAATTTGACTAAATATATATGAAATATGGGAAACAGACACGTACCCTGTATATCCCACAGATTATATGTATATGTATGAAAGTTTAATTTATTATAAATAATATTTGTCGAAATGTTCACTTTTAGAGATTTTTATTGTTGTTAACAATCAGTTTTCTTCCGTGTATGATTATTATAATATTAACACAATTTTTATTATCGATATATGATTTATTTTCATGAGAGATTTAAAAATATATATAAAATATTTCAAATTAAAAGTACATTCATCCCAGATTTGAATTATTACTTTTACGTATGTAAATACAATATATATATATATATATATATATATATATATATATATAATATATATATAATACAAACGTATTACACGCATGCATTTATATAGAGTATACGTTATTGCGAGTGTTTGTTTTCAATGGTTCGTTGATAGACAGAGATAAAAGAGATACGAGTTGAAACACTCGTTTGGTCGTTGGTACGGTTTAACGATTTACCGGATTAAAGAAAAAGAAGACAAAAGGGAGAAATAAAAGAGGGATAACGACTTAATTATGGATCTGGTGGGTAGAAGAGGAATAGTTAGTAGAGGTTGCGAGTATTACATTGACTGAAAAGGAAAAACAAATGAAAGGGATAGATGGATACAAATGGGAAGAGTGAGGGAGATAGTAATATTGCGATGAGAGAAGAAGATGGAAGTTGTTTAAAGGTCGTAACATCTCTTTCTATCTTTCTTTCTTTCTCTCAATGGTTTTAATGGGATTTATGAATGGATAACGAAGCCTACGAGTCGCTTTTTTAACCCCGTGCATGCTTTTTTCCTCTTCTTCTTCTTCTTCTTCTTCTCTTTCTCACTCACTCTCTCTCTTTCTCTCTCGTAGTACACGCGTACACACATACGACGTTATGACAACGAGGTAAACATTATTGCAGCCGAGCCGTGAATTATGCACCCCGTTGCTCGTTCACTTTATTTCCTAGCCGATTAAAGGGGAAGATGCCGACAATTTATAGAATATACTATAATTCTTTTCGATTTATTTTTATTATTTATCATTTTATTTGTTTTCTTTTAAATCGTCAATTGAAATTTTTTTTTTTTATTTTTTTTTTTGTTAAATCTTCATTTAATGTAATTATATCGTAGCTTGAAATTTGTCTACAATCAATCAAAAAAGTAGTACGTATCTATTCGGATTATAAATTAGAAACAATTGATAATTTTTCGTAATGCAAGCTTCTAAATTCTTCTACGTTTATGTTAGCATATTTTAAAATTAGTAAATATATAATATTTATTAGATTTATTTATTAAAAATAAAAATATACAAAAGTTTATTCAATCGTAATAAACGTTACTTGTAACACATCCAAACCATTTATTATTATTTTTACAACGTTAAATATCATCGATGTTATTAATCATAAATATTCTAACAAAATAATATCTTTGTTACATCGTTTGTTTGTTCCCTCATAAAAAAGAGATAAAATAAAAAACAAAAAAGAGAAAAAGTAGGGGATCATATTGATTATCATCGTAAAAAAAAATAATCAAAGAAAATGATAGGATCGATGATAAAAAAAAAAGAAGATCCGTTTTTAAATCCCGTAGATCCCAATTAGTATCGATTTCCTCTTTTTTTTTGTTTTGTTTTGTTTTCGTTTTAAAACTAGGATCAAATCTATTGTTCTCTCTCTTTCTCTATCTATCTTTCTCTTTCTCTCTCTCTTGGTTGGTCTCCCTCGGTGAAATTCAACGAATTCAAATACTTGGTAAAACGATCAAACGATTAATCCGGTTTGTCCGATCGATCGGATCGAACGATCCCGATGTAGATCGTTGGAAGGAGTGGCACGTGCCAACGTTAAATACGGTAAATGACTCAATCGTTGACTCTGCGCTCGTTGACTTTTTCTCTCTTTCTCTTCCTCTCTCTCCCTCTCTTTCTCTCCCGTAGTACCATATATATACAAAAGGCTCGTGTATACCTCACATTCCCGAACTGGAACGCCACGGATTCTATAAGGTTGCTCCTTTTTTGCAACGATTTGCTCGGCGCGTAGGCACGCGAGAAAGAACGAGATCAACTTTGCAAAGAATAAAGAAAGATAAAGAAAAAGAGAAAGAGAGAGAGAGAGAGAGAGAGAGAGAGAGGAGGAAGATTCTTTACAAAGACGTTTAGACGAGAAATCAAGAGAGTAGAGGAGGATGGTTTTCAATGGCAGATCGTATCTTTTCTTTTTTCCAAACGAAGATGAAGATGTCGTCATGGCGCCTATACTCAAACGAGTATTCACGTTCCGTCTTTCCTTCCTGGAAAACTTTCTGACTCAGAGATCATTGAGAAAGAGAAAGAGAGAAAAAAAGTATTATCCTTGGAACGAATTGATTCGTTTCCCCATTTGTTTTTTTTTTAAGTCAAAAACTTCAAATGAGAATTAATTTAATCTTCCCTATAACGCATTACGAAATTTAACTGGTTATATATAATACTTCAATTATATATTTTTATTTTTTAAATAAAATATATGTATATGTGTTATTGTTTAATTATACTTTGATGTAAATGATATTTCGATTGTCATTAATATAATAATAATAATAAAATTTGAAGGAAAAGATAATATTATAATAATATGATTATTGTATTTGTAATATTTGAAAATTGATTATTTAGTCAAACTAAAAGTATTCCTATCAATTTCAAGATTTTCATTATAGAACAATTTTTTAATAACAATTTTGATTACATTGAAATTAATTGTTATGTAAATTATAATTAAAACCTTTGTATATAAATTGTTTCGTGTTTTATATAAAAAAAAATTTTTTTAAAGTATATCTCCTTTAAAGTCGTGAATTGAATTGAAATGTCATTGGTTTGGATTAAATTGTTCTAGGACATTTTTTTAATGTATGATATATATGCATAATATATATATATATATATATATATATATATATATATATATATATATATGCCTTAATATTCAAATTTGTTGAATGTACTTTAGTACGCGTTGAATTTTTTGTAGACTACCTTTGTGGTGTATATCCCATTATTAAAAATAAAACAAAAAATGAGAACTAATCAGAGGTTAAAGGGAGGGGGATGGGAAGGCTCTAGTAACTGAACATTTATGACAGAACGTAATATGCAACAAAACGTTTCATTTCATTTCCATATAATTCGATCTACAGGTAAATATCGTCGCTCCCATATTTCTTTTTTTTACTTGTTTTTCTGTTTCATTATTACTTCTCTTCTTTTTGTCGAGAGTATAATCCAATATGGAGAGATAATTCTCGATTTATCGGACTAACGTAAGCCGTATATATATACACATATTTATATACATATACATATTGTATATCTTTCCCTGGTCGGTATAATCAAATCTCTTTCAATTCTCTTCATGGTTAAATCGAAATATCCGTATACTCTAAATGCTTCGTAATCGTTTTTACAATGACATCCAATCAAAGATTACAATTTTAACTTTGACTATATGCAACATTCTTTACGTATCCAATATATGAACATATGTATGTACTATATATATGCAGGGTGATCTGTAACTGGTAGTGCAAGCGAAAAGAGAATGATTCTACATGAAAAAATAAATTGAAAATATAGAATAAAAATTTTTCGTTTGAAGCTTTATTATCGAGAAAATCGACCTTGAATTTTCGCACAGTACGTGTCTACTTGATCTGATAAGTTCACAAGGTGAATATTTCTGAAAAGTTCGTAGGGTATTTCCGAAAAGTTCGTAATGTATTTCCAAAAAGTTCGTAGAGTGGATATTTCTGAAAAGTTCGTAGTAACGAGACATGATCAAGTGCACGTGTACTTTGCGAAAATTCAAAGTCGATATTCTCGAAAACAAAGTCTCAAACGAAAAATATTTATTCTATAATTTTGTTTTATTTTTTAATGTAGAATCACCTCCTTTTCGCTTGTACCATCAGTTACAGATCACCCTGTATATACATATGTGATTGTTTTAATTATTTTTGATATTTTATTTTTATCTATAATTATGTTTTGATTTATATAAAAGAAAGAAAGTAAACACAACATTGAAGATTCCAATTAATTGTCAATAATATAAATATAACTGATGTATATAATAGAATTAATTTTAATTTATTAAAGTACAGGTATCCCTTCAACAACACGGTTTCACAATAACACGATTTACAATTTGCGCTAATCCCTCCAGCAACACGGTTTCTCCTAACACGATTTTGCTATAATACGATTCATTATTGTGGGAACCCTCCTACAACACGGCATTCTATAAAACTGTTTTCTTTCAAAAAACCTTTGTACAACACTGTATTTCTACAGCCGCGGCGAGGATTACCGTCTTAAAGATACATTGTTGCGGAAAGTATTTCTTTTTATCTCCATGGCCTGAAAACAAAAGTGTCTCACGCTGTGTGAACTGAAAGCATTAAAGTTAAATGCGTGTTGGAAGAAGATATAGCTCTCTTCAGTTAAAATAGAAAACGTACGTGAATCGTCACAAAATGAAATTGGTTGCAAATCAGAACTTGCTAAATCAATCGGAGGCGAAGGTTTTGTGGAAATGGCTATTGTGGACGTTCAAAGTTTTTTAGTGGAAGAAGAAGTTGAGAAAGCGGATTTGATGGAAATGGTATCCGAAACTGTAAATCAAATTGATCTTTAGGACACTAGCACTGATGAAGATTGTGCTGTTAATAAGTTAATATTAAAAATATTACAAGAAGGCCTAGACTTAGCTGAAAATCTTGAGTCATTTTTCTTGAATGCAGATCCTTTCAAGAAAAGGAGCCAAAAATTCAAAAGGAAGCATCAAAACTGTCTAGCTTCATACCAAGAAATTTACAATGACCTGGTAAGAAACAACAAGCAAAGTAAAATTACAGATTTTTTAAAGAGATTAATAAGATAAGAAAAATTAATTCAATGATTTATTCCATATATAAAAAAAAAACAACTATTTATGTTATAAAATAAATCATTTAATAAATTAATACAATTCTTTGATTTATATCATTCGTATATCATAATTACTTACAATAATACAAATGTAATATATACACCTGTGTTTTATTACAAATGATTAAATATATACTTCATATATTATTTTCGAAGATATCAAATAAGGAGCGTGACGAGAAGGAGTAGGCGCAAAAAGTATCTCGGGTGACCTTGAAGAATATATCCTCCACCCATGGTCCGGATCGGTGAGAGTTTATATGGCGCTCCTGGCGTGCAAATAAAAAGTATACTAAAGGAAAGAAAAGAAAAAGGTAAGAAAAACAAGAAAGAAGAAGAAGAAGAAGAGTAAGAGAGAAAGAGAGAAAGAAAGAGAGAGAGAAAAAGAAAGAAATAAAGAAAGAAATAAACTGGTCCCAAGCGTGGCGCCATGAGTATCACGCGTTTACCATATTTAACTCGAGACGCGTGCCAGTACTCTTCTTCGAATGATCTCACGATCGTGAGATCGATCGATCCAACGATCCATCGATCGTGTAAGTAGATCTTACCTTTCCTTTTCCTTTCTACAGGCTACACACATACACACAGAAAAAGAGAGGAAAAGATGATCGTATCATGGCCGTTCTTTCGTAATTGCATCTAACGTGAAAGCGGTTAAAACATTCGCATTGCTTTCTCTCTCTTTCTTTCATCTTTAATGGATAAATGACGAAACTGTCCTCTTTCTGCACTTTACATTTTCCTACTTGTATGTATATATATATATATATATATATATATATATATATATATATATACTTTAGTGTAAAGTAAGGTGATCATGTTTTTATCAATACAGTACTGGTTTTTAACCATTACTGTAACCATTACTGGTTAGTTTTAAAATGTGTTAAATAATTTTATAATATTTTATTTAAAATTAATTATTTAAAATTTATATTTAATAAATTAATCAGTGAATTATTTAATTTTTAATACTAAACTTATTGATACTTTATGTAAATCTATTTCTATCGGAAGCGGCCAAATTTCTCTTTTTTTTATTTTTGTGTTTATTTTAGCATATGAATGAAATTACATTATATTGTACAAAACAATAAAAATAAACAAAAAGTTTGAAGTAGGGAGCGGTCAAATGGCCACTTTAAAATTAAACACATATTTTACAATAGAATAAGATTTTTTATCTATTAATTAATGAATAATATATTTTATAATGAATAATGTATACATTTTATGAGTTTTCGTCGTATTATTTCTTTTTTACATATTATCATATGTTTATAAATTATAAAACGCCTATCATTTGACAGCGAGTGATAAATTTAGTGTTAAGGAAACTAAGAAACGATTTCACAAATTTTTAACTGTTAGTATCTGTGTGTGTGTATATATAAGTGTTAGTGTATCTCGGAAGGTTGGCGCCAAGCGGACTCTAACCAGAGTTACTACCGCGTATCCAGATTTCGTGGTTTGATAAAAGGTTCTCTTTGTATGTACATTTACATATACACATATACATAGATATAGATGTATACATAAATGGTATGAGACACCCACGCTACGAATTCCCGTACAGTTTATCCTTGCTTACTGAAAGAACGATAGCCGTAAATGCATAGCCTCGATTCCATTCATTTATCCGTCCATTCGTTCATTCATTCATTCATTCATTCATTCATTCATTCATTCGTTCGTTCGTTCGTTCGTTCTTTCTTTCTTTCTTTCTGTGTAATTGATCAGCTATGGCGATGTTAACGAACACAAAGGATTTGTAGAGAGAGTATGTAGAAACGATCGTTTGTTGGAAAAGAGAAAGAAAGACAGAGGAAGAGAGAAAGAGAAGGAGAAAGAGAGAGAGAGAGAAATTAGCGTTTAGGAATAGAAATAATTACCTTAAGAAACTTTAGTGTTTTTGGTTCGGTTAAACGCTCGATTTCGGTCATTCGTGTTCTATCGTTCAAAGAAAAATCAATTAACAATTTAAAAAAAATAAGAATGTATATTTTTACATATTTATGTATGCATGTTTAAATAATTTATTATTTGATGCGATTAAAAATGAAATTATTCTAATCATTCTGATTATCTTATTTATTTCTGTATAATTATATATACAAATTTGTATTGACTAATGTTAAATATTGCAATAACGTATAGTATTAGATAATAATACTATAGTAAATTTATGTATATATAAATCTATTTTTTTACATATTCATGTATGCATGTTTAAGGAATTCATTATTTAATGTGGTTAAAGAATCTAATTATTCTAATTATTCTAATTATCTTATTTATTTCTCTAGTTATTTTTGTTGTCTAATGTTAAGTATTGTATTACCGTATAGTATTAGATAACAATATTGTAGAAAATGTATATATATAAATCACACTTTTACATATTCATGTATGCATGTTTAAATAATTCATTATTTAATACGATTGAAAAGTAAAATTATTCTAATTATTCTAAGTATCTATATTATTTATTTTTCTAATTATTTTTGTTATCTAAAGTTAATTATTGCAATGTGTCATATGGTATGCGATAATAATATTAAAAAAGTATATATAGAAACTATATATACATATATAAATGTAAATCTATAAAAAGGCAAAGGCATAATTAGTCGGAAGGAAGATAAGAGAGGTTTAAAATGTTAAGAAAATGCGATATCTCGATGAATATTAAAGCTTGGTGTTAGTCAGCTTGGCGCCGCCTCTCTCGATAGGGGGTCATCGTCAGGGACGTGACATAATACGAATCAACATAACGTGCTCACGGACTCATTAAAGATAACGAGGACGGAACGAATGACCGAATGAATCATCCTACTCGCTCTTCCTACGATCCTATAATAAATATCCTCTGGTATATTTTATATGCACCTTTAACTGCGAAATCTAACATAAGACACACACACACAATTTATCATATATGTGTATATCAGAGACGTAATTATTTTAAATAATTCACGCTTCTGAATTTTTTTCCAAAATATTTCCAATAAATTTTTATACTATTATTTAAACTTTTAAATATTTTCGCATCGTTAAAATAGAAAATATAAAACATTGTATCTAATGTAAATGAGAAGATTAATGAGGTAAAAAAATGTATAATAGGTAAAAAAAGAATATGTCTGGTTAGAAGCTTAGAAGAATGACCATGAAGAAGGGATGGGAAGGGAAAGGAGCTAATCGAAAAAACAGTCTCTCGGTCGTTTAATGTTTTGTTTATACATATGTACTTACGTCAATCCACACTTGACGTCTATATTCTAACGTTATTGGTTTTTTTTTTCCTTTTAACAATCTCGTCATCGAACTTGTAAATTCATTGACCTTCGTGCTCGTTGAAAAGGTTATTCGGTGTCTATGAAGTATATTCTGCGAAACTGTTTTCATATTAATTGTCAGTTTTATTTTAACATCGAGAGATGTAAAAACGATATTAGATAAGTATCTAATTTATTTCTCATATACGTGAAATTGATTGTTTCTATGCAAATAATATGCATATGTAGCGAGTGTGTATATTACTAGTGAGTACTATGCTATATATATATATATATATATATATATATATATATATATATATATATATATGTTAATATATTGTATATGTAGCGTTAAATTGTATAATTCAGTTAAATCGTAGAAGACTTAAATTTTATTCGAATTAATTACGAATTAATAATTCAGAATGTACGATATACAATTTAACGCCATATAATTATATATTTTTTTACATAAACATATCTTAGAGAAATGTTGTGTGTATTTATGTATGTATACACATGTGTATATGTATGAATGTATTTGATGTATTTATTTATATACGTGCATATGTTCAATATACGTGTTCAGATTATTTGGATATCTATGTGTATATGTATTATTTGTAGACGTACCGTATTTGCATGTATGTTGGTGTATATGTGTGGTCTATTATAATTGTGAAACGATGCGTGACGTCCTCTCAATACGAATGTGTAATATTATACAATACTAAAGGATTACGTATAAATTCTATGACGTGTCATATAACAGCTTATTTTTCTTATCACACCAGCCGCATCGATATTGAATAATCGAAATATTTATATACGTCTGCTGTATATATACAGCAAGTTTTCAACAGATTTTCCGATGGAATCAAACAAATGCCACGCACTCGGTTTTTCTTTTACTTGGTAACACAGTATTACAAGTCTTATATATATATATATATATATATATATATATATATTTTTTAATATCTTTCAACGTGTTAAAGTTCGTCGTCTCATTGGATTTGAGAAATATTTTTGTTTAAAAACCTCAGGGATATCATTGATAACTGTTTCTATTATTTGATGTGCTATTTCAATCGATGATCATTTTACAAGAATAGTAATAAAAATTGGAGAATTTTCGTATCTAATTGTCAGACGATTTGTAATTATATTTCATAATATAATTACAATTACACAAAATTTTTAAATTTATATATATTAATAAATTGTTATATAATTTCTATATTATTTTATAATATTAAAAATATTATTTTTCTTTGTTCGGTATCTATAAATTGTTTAGTAAATGATCAATTCTAAATAATCAATACGTAAATAGTTAAATTCGTGGTCAAAATGATGTCAATGTTAATTTATGTCATTCATTGTACATTAGAAATTATGTTACACTTTAATAGAAATTACATCATTTTGTTACTAATTTTTAACATTTTTAACTTTCTCTCACAAAAAAATCTTATATCAATTCGAATTGTGCCGATAATAATTGCAATGAATAATTATAAATGAAAAAAAAGATCAATTTCCATGATTAACTTTATATCGTCTTTATTAATCTCTCATTTAAAATTTTAATTAATTTAACATTAAAGTGATATAAATAAATATAATATATTGACATGTGTCGTTATCATAATTATCAACATAATTATCTAATTATTAGACTTGCGATCAGTAAAATAATGTTTTAATGTCAACAACACACGTAAGACATAATTCTATGTTTTTAGTGTTAGCTCTAACATATATGGAACATAATATAGTTATATATATATAATATATATATAAGTACGATATGGAATCGGGTAAATAGTCTAAAGCGTTTGTCGTTTGCGCGCGCGTAACCTAAGCACGATTCGATTCATTCATTCTCTATCTCGGTCTTTCATTCGGTCGTTCATTGACCGAGCAGCACGACAAACCAACCACGTGCCTTGCGCTAACACGGAGGATAATCTACGCGGCCTTGCAAGTACGAACGCGAGCCACCGGCACAATAGTACGTGTGTGTCACCCACACACAACACACTAATGTAGTAGACACATTAAACATGAAAACGATCAGCCTTCTATACACAGACACACGTACACACGAGGTCTATGTATTCTTCGGGAAACTAATCGGCTGATCGACCAACCTGAATTATAATGATCGACTTCGCGTAACTGCTATCTAAGCATTGCGATCATCGTTTTACGACACTCTAATGTACAAGGACGCTCGTGCACGTGCGCCTATCTATGTATGTGCATATGCATGTTTATGTTTGTATGTTTGTTGTGTTAAATATACAAATAGATAATTACATGGATTGTAAATATTTCGAAACATTCTAGGAAATATGTATTGCACGTACACACACACACATACACAAATAAATATATATATATATATCTATGTTTAGTAAATATTTCAAATTAAACAACCGAATCTTGATGAGTTGTACATTTTTCGACATACGTTTGAATTGTTTAACAATAAGAATTTATTACAATATAATTGTTTGCATATTATTAGTTAATTAATTAAAAATACTTGGACAAAAAACAAGAAATATTTTCACCATCAATTAGTCCCTTGATGCCATTTTAATTGCATATAAAATATTTCGTTTTTATTGCTATCATTTTAATTAACAAATATAGTTATTGGTTACTTTACTTAATTTGACCGGACTGTGATCAGAAAAGTTGTGAATTTGTTATGTTTTAAAGATTCTTTTCGACTAGACATTTCCACGATATGTATAATGTAACGTGTACAGACCTTGACGTGTGTATCATAAAATCCCATTATCTCATTCGTGAGATTCCAATATAATTAACTGTTCGACTGGATATCACATTTTAAATAGGTAATAATAAACTTTTCATTATCTTTGTTAGATTTGAAAAGTAAAAATAAACGAACGAACGAACGAATGAATGAACGAATGAATAAATAAATAAGGAAGTGTGAAAGATACGTGAGATAGTGTTTGACAACGGTGATAAAGAATGATTTATTCATACTTATGTATATACTTAAATAATACATGTAAATCTATAATACATAAATGTAAAATTGTGCTTATTATTATAAATTCTATTTTGTTTTCGTCAGAAATTGGAAACGGTCAGTTTATAAACATTGAAACAAATGTTAATTGGAATATTTTGGATCAATGATCGATGATCTATTGATGAGAGTAGATAAATATTGAAATATTCGGATTTGCGGTAGAGAAAAAGGGAGAGGGAAGGGGAGGTGAGTTTATTTCCATGATTTAATGCATAATGAATGCGCGTGCGTGTTCAGTTGAATTTTGTGAGTGGCTCGTCGTCAGGGTTGCATAAGCCTTTTGTAAAAATATGTTAATATGAATATGTACAGGTCACCTAACTATAGTTACGTAAGATATCCAGCAACACCGGTTGCTTACTTTCTCGTATACGTTCACTCCGTTCACTTGCCGACGCGGAAAAAGACATTGAAACTGAACAAGAAAGGTACAAACTCTTTACCTTTTCTCGAACGTTATTAATATTTATACACCTAACTGCCAAACTAAAGAACAGAAGAAACTTTGACCTCTTATTTGTGATTTTAATAAGTTTTTTTTTTTTTACAATCACTGAGATATCATTGGGAACTAATATAACGTTTGGATTTCAGATTTTTCAACAATTTCTTTATAATTTGTAATTATTTGATTTTATTTCTTTATCATAGTAATATAATATTATGATTTTGTAAACAAAAATTTGAATATGTATATAATTTAAATTATATAATATTATAATTAATGAATGAATGTGTGAATTGTATAAATATTAAATATTAAATGAATTATATGTATTTATGAATATATACATATATAAATATATTAAATGTTCGAAAATAAATTTCGTTTTTCGCATAAAGCCTTAGTTAGTCGTATTTATTGACATCGGACTTTTACTTTTAATCTCAAAATCATTTACTATTTAATAAAATAAACATTTAACAATCACATTTGACATAACAAAATGATATACAGTTTACGAAAAAAGATTTGTTAAACGAATGTTACAATTGAAATTATTTTTAATAATTTCAGATTGAACAAATGAAAACCCTCGATGGATGCTAATTTTTGAATAACAACACGAGAAATATAAGACTATTCTACTATTTAAGGCTAATAAATTTTTTTCTTTAAATCGTACAAACGTTTCTTAAAAACTTAGAAACTTTTGTTATAATCCGAAAAAAAATTAATTTTTAAATCATTGAATAACTTTTGTACAATTAATGAGTTTTTAAAGCAATGTTACGGAATTGATTGTAAATCATAATCAATTTTTAAGGGATCCTCTTGTTTTTTAAAACTATAAATCGAAATATACATTGGAAAAAAAAAAGTTTGAATTTAATAAGTACAACGATTCAAAATCCGGTTTGGAGCATGATTTCTGAGTTATCTTATATAACGATTAATTACATTCTTTTTAATCTTATGCAGTAAGGATAATTATGATACATGATATACGTTTCTTATCTTAAAAGACTGAGCTCGGGTTTGATTTATTCGGTATCGAGTTGAGCTCGTAGCTTCGAGTTTCATTTCGATCGAAGATGAATTAATCATTTATTCTTTTTTTTTTTGAATCTTTCTCAGATATTACAATCTACGAGAAGTTATTGGAATATCTAAATATTTTTCTTCTATTTAATTAATAGAGAGATATGACAAAAAAATCATTTCAATTAATTATAAATAACATAAACTGGTAATATCAATTCGCTAATATCATAATTTATTATTCGGAGTAAATAAAAAGATAAATCCTAAAATCATAAATAAAAAAAAGAAAGATCAAATAAATCTGGAACATCAGATACACCTGTGTAATATTGTATATCGCATTTGTAATATCATAGTTTGTAATTTTCGAGTATTAGAACGTAGTAATTGATGAGTAGCATAACACTGAACCAATAAACATTTCACATTTAATATCAGAAATAGAAAATCTAGGAGAATATAAAAATTAATTTTATTTTATTTTTATTTTTATTTTTCAAGAAATAAATGGTATATGATGCATTTGCATTAGAAGTTAAAAAAATGAAATATCTTGTACGAGTAAACTTTGAAAGCTCATCTCTGGATACTCTTTCGTATTATCTCGTACGAAGAACCGAGTTTTTCAACAACGCCGATTGTTATCAACGTTTTCATACCAACGAGATATCGAAACGAAGAGATGGAATTTCGTGAACGACACAATGTATATCTCACGTTCGATAGAGCGTTAATCTCGCACGAGTAAACCGATCGACGAAAAAGTTAGGGAAGCTCTCTTCTATCGGGTGTAACTTTCCAACCCCTTTCCGCCCTGCAACGCTTTGTTTTTTTGTTTCTATTTTTTTCCTTTTTTTTTTCATTGGCTTTCTCGTTATTTTTTCACTTTCATTTTGCTACCGAATAGCAATATTCGTGTTATTCCGATAAAAGTGAATCGAGGTTTTAGCGAAGACTTCCTCCCTATGACCGATGTTTTGCCAATACTTTCATTTATAAATTACCGAGAGAAATGTCAGCCATTTTTATTGTTATTTTTTTTTGTATCCCTAATTACGTACTCAATATAATCAAATGTTCTGGACGATTACATTTTTTTTATATTATATTATTTTTTATTTTTGTAATTAAATTTTTGTTACATTTAATATTAAATACAATTGTTTTAGTTTTGTATTTATTAAGAAAATTAATTTTACGGTTAATTGAAGTAGATAATCGTTCGAAACAATTGCACTGAAAGTTCATTTCTTATTTTTTTTGTATGTTTATTTTTTCAAGAAAAATTAAGGAATTTATTTTTAAAGTTGAATTTTAGTATTGGCAGATATAATCATAATAAATGAAATTTATTTATTTATTTATTTATTTCTCTTTCTCTTAACGCAAAAGGCATGGAAAGAATGCGTCGCGAGGACTATGTGGTGGGGGAAATATGTGAAAGGAGACTTCTAAGAGAAAGGGTGGGAGAAAGAAAGAAAAAGAGAGAAAGAGATTGCGAAGTCATGTAATGAAGAAAGAAGATGTGCTCAAAGAAGGAGAGGGAGGGAACGAGAGGGTAAATTTATCCGTCGGTACCGAACGAAGTTCTTTGCGGCATGGTACGGTACGGTGCAGTACGGTACAGTACGGTACGGCACGATACGATACGATACGATACGGTACAGCGTTTTCCGCCACCGCGATTTTGCTTTTACCTCTTCTTTTGCCGTTAGGCGAAATTTTTCTTTCCTTCTATACTTCCGGCTTCGGTTTAACATTTGCCGCGATCTTGGATGGAATCATTTTCAAAGAGAAATTCATCATATTTTACCAGCTATTAAATCAAATTATATTCCCTTTTAAAGGTTGGGGAATCATAATTTACGAGTACATTTATGAGCACTCGTAGAATCATGTTTTTTTTTTTAATAAATATTTAAAACAAACGGGTTAATGTTCTTTTTAAATATTCTGTTATTTTATTTTTATTTTTTTGTGCTTTTAATTACGAACAACGATATCGTAAATTAATTTTTATCATCGTATCTATGGCATCCCCCCAATCGAAAATTTACTTCTTTTTCCAATATTTGCAAAAAAAGATTTTTTTAATCGTTTCATTTTATTACTATTAATTAAGACTAATTACAACATTTTTTAAGAATACCGATGAATAAATAAATTATTTTACGTCGCATCTTATACGACGAGAGAAGAAGTACCGAATGACCAACTTCAAGACCCCACAGCGTCGTTATGTTGGTCACGGCGGTCATTGGTTCCTATTAAAAAGTTGTTCTACGGGATCCCCATCGGTATTCTTTTCAAGTAAATCTTTTGGGACGCCCCATATATTCTAACAAATTATCCAGATCGTTATTTGATAATTAAAAAGAAAAAGTAGAAATGAACGTTTTATTTCAATAATAAAATGCAACAAATTTAACTAACAAAAAAAAAACATTATAAATTGTTGTCCGTATTTCATGGCGTACAAATAACCGCGTATCAGTTGAAATAAATTTTTGTAAAAACTATTTAACGGAGCTTGGAGTATCCTGTAATGTATTACACGTAAAATCGTGTAACCCCTTCCCAATGGTCACAGTTAATGGCACGGTACTTGTAATTTTTGGAAAAATACAACGGAACGAATGAAAACTATTGAACAAAAATACGCGATATCATCTCGCATTTATTTTCTACATTTAACATTTGTATACAACTGGAAAGAAATGATTTAATTATTGTCGTTGTAATTGTTTCCCAAAAACGTTTAAATATAACTTACTTAAATAAGGAAAACTAGGGAATGAAAGTATCACGTTAAATATGACTCTCTGAAAGATATTACCGATATAGCGATTTTATTTTTTTGTTTTTATAAGTAAAACATTAAATTATATCGAGAAAAAATAAAACCTTTCGTCAATATTGACGAATCATTAAATTATTATTTCAAATATTTTATTATGGGTACCGAAAAGTAATCAAAATTTGGTTTCGTTGCAGAAAATATTTATTTAATAAAGAAATTTCAAATGCTAATCAATAAAAAATGTTTCCATCATTTTCTAATACTTTTTGCTGTGGGTAAAGGCAAATGTTCAATTCTCATTTTTAAAAAATCCTTCGATTTTTTATTGACACAAACTAAATGTGAGTGAACTCATTGAAAATATTTTGATTACTTTTCGGTCCTCTTAATATTGTCGTCGAAAAAAATATTATAGAAAAAAAAATTCGAAATATAAAACTTATCAACAGGTTTAACCCATAAAATCATAACTTCCAATTGTTAATATAACAAATAGTTATACTAATAAAAGTTGTCTACGTGACGTTTCTTAGCCATCGTCGAAAGACACCACACCACGCCGTTCCTCGCGCTTGGTTGGTTACGCGCCGCGCGCCATGCTACGGGGATTTACCGTTAGTTACTTTGAAAACTTAGAGCGCGAGTAGAGTAGTCGATAGACAAGAAAAAAGAACAAAAACAACGAAACGAAGAAAAAGAACAAAAAAAAAAGAACAAGAAGAAAGAGAAGAAGAAGGGTGGAAGGATGGAAGGAAAGAAAGAACACGAAAAGGAAGAAGAAGAAGAAGAAGCAAATGCTGGAATGAAAGGAAGAGAAGTGGGATGAGGGGAAGGAAAGAGTTGATGTTGGGTTGCTGTGAGGGGAACGGAGGGGGAGGGTGGGAAGGATTGGCGAGTGGCTCGAAGAGAGAGAGAGAAGGAGGTCGGTGAGGTGGGATGGGCTCGAAAGAAGGGGAAAGGGGGGAAAAATAGAGACAAGAAAGGCGCAATGATCGTTCGTCCGAGAAAGAGGATGGGGTGGATGAGGAGGATGAAGCGGTGAAGAGGAGTGCAGTGAGGGACTCTATAACGAGACAAGGTTGGGAGGTCATCGGTACGTTGGGTAGACCGAGACAGGAGAGACTGGCATCGGGCCATGAGAAAGAAGCCTCGCACAGACAGAGACGGTAGATACGCGTGCGACCAAAGTGGAGAACGACGACGAGGGGAATGAGGAGGAGGAGGAAGGCGCGAGAGTCCTCCCCACGCATATATGTAAGCATGTATATATATGATAAAAAGAGAGAGAAAGAAAGAAAGAGCAATGAGAAGCAAAAGAAAGAAGAGTATGGTTGGCTGGCAGGCACTCTCTTGCCTCTACTTTATTCCCTCCTTCCCTCTCACCCTCTCTTTATATCTGGCTTTCTCTCTCGCTCGCTCAGTCCCATAAGCAAGCGTTTGCATGACAAAGACAGAAGGAAAGGCATCGTCAAGCGAGTTCCACACCAAGCAAGCTAGCAGCAAGCAAACAAGCAACCAAGGCACCAGCCTACTCGGCTCGAAGAAGGACGCTACTCACAGATACAATTTCAAGATGATCAAGGGAACTGGTAGAGGAACGCGAGAATACTACTACTACTACAAATACTAGCATGATAGTCGTCACGTCGAACCATTTTTCGTGTCAATTGTCGGGCCCGGATTGGCCTGGCCTGGCGTGGCGTAGCCTGGCATGGCGTAGCATAGCATGGCATGGCATAGCATGGTATGGTTATAGCAGGGTTATATAGCATGGCATGGCATGGTATGGCATGTTGTTCGAGGCCGTGACGATCGTCCGCACCGTGTGTCTTCTTTCGCACCCACGCCTCGTCCTCGTCTCGTTCTACTCGGTCGCACGATTGCATGCTAGATTGAATGATCGGCGCCTGTGAGTGCGCCGATGAAGCATCGGTCGCACGAGCGTTACGTTCCGATTCTTTCCCATTTCGTAACACCCCTTTTATTCCCCCCTACCCCTACCCACTAACCCCCTAATCCTCACGTCAAAGCGCCCTTCATCGTCGTTTACATTTGCTTGCTTTTATATCACCAAATTGACTCTTTTTCTTTCTTTCTTTTCCTATAAACTTCCTATTAACTCTGACATGAAACCTTTTTTTTTTTATAGAAAAACGGTAAAAAAAAAAACAAGGATATTTTCGTATTCCTACAGATAGAAAGAGAACAGAAAGGTTCGAAATGTTAAGAAGAAACCAGAAGAGATGGTTTCTTCTGGTGGACTCTCTGTGCTTCACGACTTAGCGAGCAGTGGTCCGAGAGGAAGGACCGGTTTCAAAGGATGCTCCCACCTTTCGTCCTTCGAACGACTACGACGCGTCGCTTCTCTCTACGCTCCTGCATTCCCTCCCGCTTATATTCATTACTTCTTTTCCATCTCTTTCTCTTCTTCTTCTTCTTCCTCCATTTGGTCTTTGCTGTTGGTCGTTATCATCCTTTGCTTCTCTCTCTCTTTCTTTTTCTCTCTTTTTCTTCCTCTCTTTCTAACTTTCCATCGTCCATACGATGATCGTAGGGGCTTTCTCAAAGACATTCGGTCGGCATCTCTGCTCTTTTCTCTCTCTTTCTATCTCGAACGAATAGCTTCGTCGCAGTAATTTATTTTTAATAAACGATCCACTTGCCTCTCCCCCTCTTCCTCTTCCCGAGGAAGAAACTCGTCTTGCACGTTCGTTTATCGTGTCCTTCTACTACTCTCCACCAAGAGAAAGAAAGAAAGAAAGAAAGAAAGAAAGAAAGAAAGATAGATAGATAGATAGATAGATAGATAGATAGATAGAGAAAGAGAGAGAAGGAAAGGGGGAGGAGGAGAAAGATAAATAGAAAGAGATCCTTTTCATGGACGATCGACTCCTCGAGTCATATCTTTTCGAGTCGATCGTGTTTCGCTCGTTGAACTCGATTTAAACATCGCGCGAGAAGAGACAGAAAAAGACGAAATGAGTTAGACAGAGAAAGATAGAGTGTGGTAGGAAGAGAAAAAGAGAAAATGATAGAGATAGAAAGACAAGCCGCGTATATTCGTACGTAAATACGAATGTAGTATATGTAGAAGTTGATTTTTCCTGGGTAAAATCGGCACTCGAGCATAATGGATCGGCGCGTCCCTCTTGAACGAGGCATTGATGGAAATTTAATATGACGAAAAAGACACTCGAGGAGGATTTTAATATCGCGTGTCTGTCGAAAACACAGGAACGTGTCCCGTTCCCCTGGTACCGTCCCTGTCATCCTATCTACGAATTCATAATTTATTATTTGTCAGGGTTTTGAGTTAGACCTGATAGGACCGATCCACTTCTCTTGTTCATAACAAAAGCCTAGGGTCTTCATCCACGTACTCGGGCACTTACCTTTCCTACGTGTATAATATATTCTTATTTGGTTTATCGTAACGCAAATGCATATGTAAATATTTAATATACGCGTGGTAATGATATTTGTCTAGTATTCTTTATTTTTAACTACGTTCTGTTTCTGTTGTAAATAAAAAAAAAAGCAAAATCGCGACGGTGTAAAAAGTTTTTTCAACAAAAATGGCCGCCGAATAGTACAGGAACGTAGCCGATTCTCATCTTGGCACATCGGATGAAAGTTGCTGCTCTAGCTGGCTAGAGAAGTTACTTGCTTTGCTGGCTACTTTCTAAATTTAGGCCAGCCCATTGCTTTCACGAGCCGAATTTCTGGACGAAGAACCAACAACCTTAAATATTCTTTCTTTATTATTTTACATTTTTGTTTTCCCACTTGTCTTATTTAATTTATTATTATTTTCTGTTTGATTATTTGCTTTCCTTCTTTTTCTGTTTTTTTTTTTTTTTTTTTTTTTTTTTTAATAAAATTTTTCTTATTTCTTATACTTCATCCTTTACAACTATAACGTGTTCTAACGAGGTATGTTCATGGCACTGCAACGGGAATCGTGAAACTCTTTGGTTCGTTTGCCGTATGTAGAACGGAGAACGGAGAACAGAGAGAATGTGATTCATTCTATGACTCAAGCACCAGTCAGAATAGAGAGTGAGAAAGAGAGGGGGAAAGAGAGAGGGAAAGAGAGAGAGAAAGAGAGTAGAGGGAAAGAAAGAGAGAGAGAGAAGTCACATCAGGCTTGCGGCGCGTTTTCCGAACAGAGTTGGTTACTTTGCTGTACTTAATGTCGCGGAAGAAAAGACTTGGACAGGACTAACCGCAAACATCGTCGTATCTTTGTCTTTGATTTTTCATAACACCATGGACCTTCCGTTTAGTAACTTCTAATTTTCCAAATTGTTCCCATTAATTTTATTTTTCATATTTTATACCACCAATATTACTATGTAAGTTTATAATGAAATAATACAATTATGTACATTGATGTATCAGTGAGATATCTTAATAAAGAAATCTCCAATAAAATATATAAAATATTATTTATTGAAAATCCGAACAATTTTAATTAAATTTTACTAAATTATAGTATTAAGTTATTTTTTTGATATTAATATTAGTGAAAATATTAAAAATTATAGCAAATTACTTATCGAATAACCTAATATAATTGTTATCGTATATATGAATTTTTCGTGTTTCAAAAATAATATTAAGTATATTAAAAAAAAATATATATAATTAATAAATTTGGAATAAAAAAAATTACCAACGTAATCAAACTAAAAGATCCTTCTTTCGTTCTTGGCAAGCTACCCACGCTAGGTTATAGATCCACCCTGGTACTGTTGAAAGTATTGCGTAACGTATTAAATAGCGAACAAATATGGCCGACACTTTTTTTCCTACAACTTCAGATTGTAGATGAAAAAAATCTATATAAAAAAAGCTAATATATATTCGAGATTTAAAATATTTGAATAAAAAAAATAGAGATATAATAGAAAAGAAAAAGAAAAAATGAAAAAAGACAAGAGAAATATTATTGGTGGCAGTTCAACGAGGACACATTGGTGAACGGCAATAGTTTACATGAGTTTACTGGCGTCGCCGTTGAACGTCCTCGAATAACGGCGCCACCGTCGTCGTCTTCGTCGTTGTCGTCGTTGTCGTCGTCGTCTTCGTCGTTGTCGTCGTCATCGTCGTCGTTGTCGTCGTCGTATGTTCGTGCGGGTGTCCCTCGACAAAGTAGGTTAGGTCGATGAGGCCACGATGACGCCGACACGCCGCGGTTTCTGCGCAGCGCTCTCGATTCTTACGAGCTCTGTAACCTTCCTTTTATTCTTCTTCTTCTTTTTCTTCTTCTACATCATCATCATCATCTTCTATTTCTTCTTTCTCTTCTTCTTATTTTTCTTTAGATTCACTTCTTTATTTCTTTACGTTTATAAACTCACCTATTCCTCGAATAGATTATCTGCAGTTACGTTAGTCACCGGGAACTTCGTTCAACAGGATGAGTAAGTAATTATTTATTTGTCCGGATGATATTTTTTTATTTTTTTACAAATATATTGTTTATAGTTGTATTAATTTTTTGGAAGGGAGTCCTCTGTTAAATAGGACGATTTAATTGTTATTATTATTATTATTTATTGGACTGATTTTGGATTTTAATTATATGAAAAACGTTTTGTGTGAAAGTTTATTAACAAATAATTGATCAATCACGAGTATTAATATTGTATATTCATTATTAAGAAATAAAATTATACAAATACTCTATTGTAATATAATTTTTTGTTTTGTACGGTACTCACTTATATTTTAGTGTTATGTGTGTGTGTGACATTTTTATTTAATTATTAAGCTATTATGACACGAATTAGATTTCTATATACACAAAAGAGAAAAAAATAGAGAACTAGAACTTATTAATAACAATAAACAAAACTAGTTTCTAAATATTTTAATTTATTTTTTTTTATTTAATTAATTAATCATACAAAAACCTATTACCAATTGTATTAGAGAACGAAATAACCTCACAAAGTGTGTTTAGTAATTTCAATTCCTCGAAAATAGAGAGTAAATTATAAATAATTTCATTGGACGAATAATCGATCGACCAAATTTGTTCTATTTTCGAAAATCTTTACCTGAATCAAACAGTTTCTTGCAATTAACTTAATCAATATATTTTTCTTCTGCACGTTGAGTTATTGGGTTGATTCTTTTTCTTTCTTTTTGTTTTTTTTGTTTTATACTTTTCATAAGATAAACAGAAAGAAAAAGAGAAATTAGTCGGAATAAAATTTTCGTTTAAAAACGCCGTACTCGAGAAATTATTCGACCGTTTCGAAATAAGTTCTCCGAAATGGAGATAAAACTACCGGTCTTGTGCGAATCGTCGATAATTTCTTCAAAGAGTACTGGAAAGAGTTTAGTCACCTCGGCGAAGGCCAACAAATCGGTGACGCACCCTTCTCGTACTGCACTTTACTGAGCGTATCACTCGAGTGAAACGAATTAACCCAACGATCCAATTTTATTCTATTACAGAATAATATTCGCACGTGGTAAAAAATGGACCTCTATAATATATATATATATATTTATTTATTTAATTTTTTTTTGAATCTACGAAAAGGTTATCCAAATAAATACGCAGATTTTTTTATTCTTCTACGTCGAATAAGTAAAAACAAAATTTTTCGTTACGTTACTTTGTATGTAAATAAATAATTTTTCTACCTATTATTAAAAATATTTAGTATTTTACGGTTAAATAAATAATTTCTTAATATTATTTAAATATACGAGAATGAATCGAAAAGATTACATTGAAAAATAAAAGATTACCCCAGAGATAGAAAAAATTTTTCTATGTAAGAATGAAAAGTTTTCAACCCATACTCGTAAAAATTCTGAAATTGTTTACAGATGATCAATCCAAAAATTATATTCTAAGAATACAACAAAATAAATTAGCCATAAATTTGTCTTTAATAGATTTATCATTTGTTCATAAATATTCAGAAATTATTTCAATTATTCCTGTTTAATATTTGAAATAAAATAAAAATTTATAATCGTAGAATAAAAGTTTTCTAAGAGAAATATAATCGCGTTAAATAACTTATCTCTTAATTGAATTATATTTTATTAACTTTAGGATTTGTTCGGATAGCTGGAAAATGCATAGAAACCATTATCGTTGATAACAAAAGATCAGTATTGCAGAAGTGTGTCTATCTTATTTCTAGCGTTAACAGATAATACATTCACTTTACAATTTTATTCATTTTCATTTGGTACAAAGAAAGTAATCAAACTCGTGGGTAGTGAGAGAACATGTTTCATTATGTTTAATACAAGCCCGAGTATTAATGCGTTCGCTGTACGAATAGTATGAATAACAACAAAATTAAAGTAAACTTGAACATGATGTTATTCAATAGGATAAAATTGATTAAGTATAATTTTTGCTGTTTATTAAAAAAATATCAAAATTTTATTTCATTGAAGAAATAATGAAATGAATAACACAATTTGCATATTTTGCTAAAAAAAAAAAAAAAGAGAAAAAAAACATGAATGTTTTAATTTTATTAAATATATATTTTTTAAATATATTTCAATTAAAACTAGTATTAGATTAATATGTTTCCTTTTTCATAGATCGCATACATGTGTTATACTAAGTATTTAAGTATAATAAGTATGCTTGGAAAGTTTGATATTTGATTCGACGAATCATACTACGTCGTTTCTAATCTCTTCGTTATCTTTTAGCCATGCCTATCGATAATCTTGACGATAGTGATTCACACTCGATCGTAAAACGATGTCAAAGCTTTTAAAATTAATCTAATCGAATTGAATTTTCTATCAATTTATCGATCAATTCTTATATTTATTCATTTTTATTTTTCATTCCATTTTATTGTCTATTTGTGTTTGTGTTTGTTCGTGCATCAAATAATCGAATAATACTACGAAAAGTTCGAGGTTATAACATTTTCTCGTTAAATTAATCAATTTTTATTTAAACTTCCCGCCAATAAAGATAAAAACTCTGATCTTTGTACCAATATATGTATAAATATATATAGGTATACATAAAAGGTTTCATAAACATTCGCGCAAGCAAAGTTTCGTAGTAGGTTTGTTGCTTCTTTCGCAAGAAGGAAGAACCGCGAAATGCTATCATCGTTGGTCGTTTGCTAGCGATGCCAGCGGCGGGGGTTATCATGTAGGCCACGTGACGTCATATCGTGTTCTGCCGCCAACAAAATGGCTGCCGTTGTATCTCGGTAGCGGGTCAGAACGGAAAAATAAAAATTTCTTCCTTCTAAGCATACATGTAAGTGTATAAATACTTGATTTTATCAACTACTCATACAACTTTTAATATATCTGACTAAACATGCATTTATTTGCTTTGTCAATCGTATTAATTCATATTGTTGAAATAACTGATTAACCTACAACAACCAATATGGCGCTTAGATTTCTTATTCCGATAATTTTAAACCTTCTATTTGTTCATCTTATTGGAAAAAAAGTACAATTTATATATTGACAATAAAATAGAAAAATTTATTATAAATCTCATAATTAGTTTCTTCGCTGTAAACTAAAATAAACTGATCTTACAATATTCAATATTATAAATATTAAAATTACTGAACAAAAATCGCCCGACGAATTCCCAAATAGACTGATTTATTTATTTGCATAATTAAAATTGAAATATTAGAAAAAAATAATATGCATTATTATGCAGATATAACATTTGTATTATATCTTCGTAAAGAATATATGACAAATATCAAAAAAGAAGATTCAGAAATGAAGATAGGAAGAAAGGAAGGAAGGAACGTTGTGTGGCGCTTCGGCAGTGTCGATCACGTGACCTTGAGACGACAGAGTTTTGAACGATGAAGTTTGCCGCCGATATAAAAAAAAAGGAGAAAAAAGGAAAAAAGAAAAAATCAGAAAATAAACCATAGATGTGTACACGTGTGTTACGATCGAACCGATATTCGCTAAATGCGCGGATATTTTTTTATTTTGTATTTTTCGTAGTTAGAGAAAAAAATTTGAGGACTTTAATGTTGGAATTTTACGAGATTCCATCGAATCGAAGATATTGTGTATATTATGCATGTGTTTATATATGCGCGTGTGTGTGTGCGTGCGTATGTGTTGTTTGTCTATATCTTTCTCTGCAAACTTCCACCACCGTCCCTCTCCATCCTCATACCCCCAGGAAAGCTTTCTCCTCTTTCGTTTCTCCCTCGTGCTTTTGGCGGTCACGCGAATAAGCCATTTGCTGAGAATCACAAGCGACTTTTTGCGTTGACGTTCATCGTATTTTTATGTATGTGTGTCTCTGTATGTGTATTATTCCTTTTTTACAACGCAATGTACGAATTAAATAATACAAAAAAGGAAGGGAGGAGAGGGAGAAAACGAACACTACCGGACGTGTACGAACGTCGACTAAATCGTCGTATCTCATTAATTTAATCTTTTTTATAATTATTTTGCTTTTTTTTATTTTTTTTCAGAGTGGGCGTTGGTTAATATTATTTTTTAATGTAAATCACATGTAACAATAATTTTATGAAGTATTAATCGATCTTTTTAAGATAATCAGATAAGAATGAGTTAATTTATATATATTTAGTATGTTGTTTAGATAATAATCATATTTTATTCTATGCTTTCTATATGTTCGCAGATTATTTTTCTTTTCGAAAGAATCAGATTAGATCGATATCATTTATATAAACCAAATTTAGATAGTTGATAATAATTATGTGTATATATATTGTTTTATATTTTTGCGAATTTAAATTTGTTATAAAATATCTGTTTTCTTTTATTTTAAGATAGATCCGAAAATTCTTATCAAAGGATTAATGAAGTATGCATATTGAATATTGTTCTAAATCGTAGATACTTTCAAATATAAATAGAATAAAAATATTTGATATTTGATAACACTATTATTATACTAATCAAACATTTTCTTTTCGTTATCTATAGAAATCATATTATGTTATTTGTTTTTTAAACGTTAAAGAACGTGTGATAGAAAGTTTCTCTTAACAATTTGTTAAAACAATCTCAAAATAATTCTAGATAAAAAATAGAAAATTAACTTTAGTGTTTTTACCAAGTGACAAGAAATATGAAGTAATAAAAAAGATCAGAAAAAATGTTTGTTGAGATAATTTGGACAATTATTCCTTTTCGTGTACTTTCTTATATACAACTTGCTTACTTAGTTCGTCGAAGAATCGATCGGATCTCGAAATAACACGGGAAATGTTCTTTCCCTTTGATGCTCTTAGCGCGTTCGGGATGAACGTATCGATTTATCGAGACGGACACCACAAATTCTACGTAGTACAAACGACGAGCGAGAACGTCGAACGAAAATGCTGGTAAGAAAATACGATCGATACAATTCTACTCTAGAATCTGACTCTAACAATAAAACAAACTTAGAAAATTGAAAAAGTAACAACAACGATAATTCATAATAAAATATCAGACAAAGTTGAACAAAAATACATACAATTGATACTAAAAATAAAATATAAAAAAAAAAAAACAATAAAAATCATAACACATCATTGAGCAAAGTAACAATCAAAAGCTACCCTAAACGTTTTCAACTAATAAAAAAATCTTCGTTCGTATTTAAAACAATAGAAATAAAAAAAATGAAATATTAAAAAGTCAAAAGACTTTGATCATGCGATTTGAAAAAAAAAATAAAATAAAATAAATTCCCGTAGCACGATCAATAAAGCAAATAATAATAATAATAATATAAATGAATAAACGAATGTGTATGAAAACGTAATAGAAAAAAAAAGGAAGTACTCGATACATCGTAATTAGATAAATGGATGAATCATTGATCATTCATAGGATTGATTGAAGGTGTTTCGGTTGGATAGTTAAAAGATGAAGTGTCGAAGGTTCGTTTGATTTTGCGAGCATCATTGCGAGACTTGTTGTTATCGATCTATCGAACGTGTGCCGGAGGTTACACTGGCTTTGGACTTAACGGACAAGATGGTAAAATCACTCTTCACGACGTTCGCTGTCTGTATGTCCGTTTCTATACTCGTTGGATAATACCAGAGTTCACCTAAATATAACCCCTAAGTAAGAGAGAGAGAGGACGTCGAGAAACTATCGGCTATGCGTGTGACCGTCCTCCACTTATGTAGAAGTGAGCTCGAGAGGGCAAAAGAGAGAGACGAAAAGAATAGGTGTGTGTGTTTGTATGTATTTGTGTAAGAGAAAGAGAGAGAGAGAGAGAGAGAGAAATAGAGGATGGCAGAATGGAATAGCTTCGAACTCACAGTAACGTGTCCAGGCTGCGCAGGCAGCAGCTACAGCTGTGGACATCACCACGACGATGCATTATTTTGCACGTGGCTTAATACCTACGTATATCTCTAGCCAGATAGCAAGAGAAAAGCAGACTGACGCGGTTTGATGCTCAGCCACTACCCGTTCATTAAATCGGTTTTGGTTTATCGACGCGAATACCATCGGTCGTCGACCCTATTTACAATGAATAATATTATATATTTTACTATCTATTTTATCAGTACCCTTCACCTACCATCTTCTCCCAACCCCCATCCAGATAATATAAAAATAAAGGAACATCCATCGAATACTACTGAGGTGTCTGTTGATCGATGAAAAATCTTGACGATCTTACAGGTATTCACGTGTGTGTATTTATATTTTACATAATAATATTAAAGATAATAGTATAGTATCATTGAATATCAAGTATGTAAATACTCGAATGAATATAAAATTAAAAGAAAAAATATAAAAATAAATGAAATATAATACATTTGGTTAATGAATATTTTTCATGAACTTTGACATTGATGACAAGTTAAGTAGATTTTGTAGAGAGAAAGATAGTGAAAAACAGGTCTACATATCAGAATATATCTAAATATATATGTGTATGTTCACGGGCTTGTGTATATATGTGTATATGCATGCATGTGTGTATAAATATATATAGATATATTCGTAGTTGGTACATTCTCCCCTAATTCCAGGATCCCGTAGGTGGATTTGGTTCGGCGTCGGGGCGTTCGAAAATTGGTATTGGCGTGGCCTGGAGCGGCAGCAGCCGCAGCACCACCAGCAGTAACAGCAGCAACAGCAACGATAGTAGTACCAGCACCGATGGAAGCACCAGTACCGGGGAGTTTCTACTTGGAACGCCGGTGTGCCGGGGGTATGGCAAGAGAGCGTAACTATAATGAAGGCAACCCCCGTTCCGTCCCACAACACCCCTCGACATCGCCACTGCCATCCCTCCTGTTCACTCCTCCACCCATCTCGTTGGCCAACCTCCCCTCACACCTCCTCCCACCCTCTCACCATTTCACCCCCTCTCTTTCTTCCTCTGTCTCTCTCGCTCTCTCATCTTTCTCTGTCGTTCTATCTTGTACGGGGTTATGCGCATGCGCGAGGGTCGAAGGGAAAAAAATCGGCCCGGCTAGGAGAATGGGAGAAACGGTGGAGGAGGATGAGAGGAGGATGAGGAGGGGGTGGGTGGTCGTATCGATCGCGCTAACATCGGACTCCGTACTCTGCTCGAGTCCGCTCGAATCCGCTCGAACCCGCTCCAGCTCGCTTCTCTACTACTATTATTACTACTATTAGTATTACTACGACACTACTTCTACTACTACTACTACTACTACTACTACTACTACTACTACTACTACTACTACTGTTATATTCTAAAGTTCTCTAGTTACCTTCTCTAGTCGATAGTTTCGTGCATGTATATATGTATCTATCTATGAACAGACGTATGTGGGGACGTTTGTTATGGGGATGTTTCTATAATATCATACATATTATATATCTATCGATAAAATACTCTAAACATTGAATACATCTATACATCTGTATATGTATATGTATATATGTATGTATGTATGCATGTATGTATGTATGTATGTATGTATGTATGTATGTATGTATGTATGTATGTATGTATGTATGTATGTATGTATGTAAATAGATAGATGGATAGATAGATGCATATAAATGTATTCAATGTTTTGAGTATTTTATCGATGATATTATTTTTAATAGCACGTCAGTGTGGTTATATCTACATATCTATGTATTTTTATTTTCTATATTTTTTCTGTTTTTTTTTATTTTATTTTATTTTTTTTTTTAAGGTATTTTATAATTGTATAGAGGAAATGCAATTTTTTTTAGATAGGTGAAAAAAAAAAGATAGTTATTGGAAAAAAATAGTTTTATTCTCTCTCTGGATCTGCTATTACTAATTATTTTGTTTTATTATTATACAGCATCGATAGATTGATCGATCGATATGTTTGTAGATATCTGAAGAATATTTTTTAATAGTTTAAGATTATAATGAAAAGATAGATTATAATAGATATTTGTAAAACTTTTTATATATTTTATGATAGTTTCCAATAGATGAAAATAATAGATAAATTAATTATTTAAAAAAATTTTTCATTCATTCGTAAATTACGTAAAGATTTTTTTTTGTATTTATTTTTTACATATTTTAATTTTTTATCGAAAATACAATTATTAAATTTTCAAAGCAATTAAAACACCGTGTCAATTTTTTTCTTTCAACAAATATTTTTGTAATACTTATTTAAAAAAAAAACAATATACCAAATAGAAATAAATTCAATAATTAATTTTGTACCATTATTATGGCTTTTATTTTCGAACATTCATGTAAAAAAATTCTTTTTCACAAAATTTGCTAAACATTTACAAATTCTTCCGTCCTTTTTCTCTCTCTCTTTCTCTCTTACCATTAATTTGCTATTTCTCTTCGATCTCGCCGTTCTATACCTGAGAAAACACGAATAATAAAAAGAAAAAAAATTAAAACGATGAGACACATTTTTTGCGAACAAGATCATTAGAAATGATTTTTCCCAAATGAGAAAATAGCTAATTCGAATTTCTCTCTTCAAATAGTATTATCTGTAATTAATTAGCGGTAAGCCGTGGTTTTCCTACCGTTAATTGTCCCCTCTTCCCAAATGTGAGATCTCATCGTAATGAAATTCGACAACCATAACAAAGAGAAAACAAAAGAACAAAAGAAGAAGAAAAAAAAAAGAAAAAGAGAGAGAGAAAAAAAAGAGAGTGAATGAAAAGGGCGATACAGGGGGGCGGGGGGGGGGACAGAAACGAAACGAGTTATCGATTTACTACCCTCTCAGCATTTTTGTCGCCAAAGAAATCCACTGACACTCGAACAAGTTAGCGGAAAGAAGAAGAAGAAGGATACCATTTTTCCCGTAGCATAAATTTGAGTACACAAATAGAGCCCACCCCCACCTTTCGTAAAAATCATTTTACGTTAACGTGAGAAAAAAAAGTTTGAAACAAAATGTCCAAAAATAAGTAGTCGAGATTAATACGAATCAACAACGGCAGGTATAAATAAATTAAATTCTTTTTGGTATCTGTGCACGGTGTGTTTGTTTTTTTTCTTTTTTATGTTTTTTTTTCTTTTTTATTTTGTATGTTTCTTTTTCTTTTTTTAACATTCTCTTCATTGTTCGTTCATGCATTTTCTCTTTTTTTTTTTTTTTTACTTTTTAAAACATTCGTTTCAATTTCTATTCTAGAAAGGGTAGAAAGAGAGAGAGGGATGAGGGTCGTCTTTTCAAAGACAGAATCTCAGAATGGTTGCTCGATGGAGGCAGAGAACGTCGAGCACCTTTTTCAGGGTCGTTCAGTATCCTTCCCCTCCCCCTTCCTCTCCACAACTTCCTCCTTATACTCCTTTACCTTCTTCTTCTATATCCTCTTTCTTCTCGTACTTATTCTCCTCATCTTCCTTTTCCTCCTCCTCCACCTCTTTCCATTCTCGAATCCAGAAGGAAAACGTTTTCACGGAGTCGCGTTAAATGTCGCGAAACAGATAAACTGAGGAATCATGGCGGCGAAAGTGCTGCCCTTTTAAACTGTTACCTCGAACGTTTACTTTAAAGCTGACTACTGGACCATCGAAAAACATCCAACGATCGGTTTATTCGATCCTATATCAACGGTTACTTCCTTTGCACATATACACATAGATATATTTATGTATGGGTTAGTTTAAAAAAGGATTTACGATTTAGAATGTATGTGCAATATTATTAATTTTTTCTATTACTAAAATATTTTCCAAAACTTATTTTTGTTAATAGAAAGGATTCAAAATTTAAAGGAGATGAATAAAGTAATTGTAAAATAAAAATACTCGCAACGAGTTGAACAATTTTTTACCATACTTGATTTGTCAATTTTTATTCGCTTTTTTCATTTGGAAATTTTATAATAATAAAAAAGTTTATTTAAAAAATAATCAAATTTTTTAAACACAAATTATATTTAAAATCTTATCTATAAGATCCTTGTAACATATTATAAAGATGAACGGAAACAAGTTACATAAGTTACTATCGTTAGGAAACTTTGAGGATTACTCAAACTCCTTCAAGGTCAATCGAAACTATGTTGGTGAAACATTTGAGTACTACATGTTATCAAAGTCCCTAGTCGCTTTTCAACACCCTCCACATAAATATGCATGTACGCGCATATACATTATCCGTTGAAATTATAGAATCACTTGCCGATTTCTAAAATGTAAAACATCTAATATCCGAATGATATAACAAAAAAACCTAGCTATTCAGTATAACATTAAAGTAATTTATGTATAGTCAAAAATTAACAATTGTGACTCCACTTTTATAATTACTTTTACTTTAAGAATATTAAGAATATTTAACACGTTCCGTGCCACGTGTACCACCGGTGCTACACTTACAATTACACATATTTATTTAATGTACTAAAAATATATGTTTATAACAAATTTAATTGTGTAGAAAAATATTCCTATTAAAATATTATAAGCATAATATAAAATCAAGCACATAAGTTTGTTTAATTGTTATATTTACAATTATTAATAATTACATGTAAAGATTGATTTTGTTCAAACAAATTTAAATGGCCTGAATGACAAGTAAAGTAAAAAGGGCTTGGCACACGGAACGTGTTAAGAATATTTATTTCTTTTTCATTTTAATACTTATTATTAATAATATCCAATTTTTTCTGTGATACCATTATAAGTGAATTATAAATGTGTTAGACATTAAATTTCATACGAGAGCTATTTAAAAATAAAATATAATATTATAGCAAAAGATGTATTACGTAATCTACGTAAAAATTCGAAACTTTTCGATAGTGTGTATACATGTGTGTATAGTGACCAGGTATATATATCCGGTCATTCTATAGAATATCCAGATAGTTTCGGTCAATCTATAAAAGTTATTTAGAACATGAAGTGAGGCACAGGGTGGGGGGAAGACATCTGAAAATAATGTAAGTGAAAAAAAGCATAGAAATTTCAAACACCCCCTCCTCCCTGTAAGCTGTAAATACAGCTCAACTAAAGGACATTTGATACAATACAGTAATACATTGCCCCTAACATATATATGATAGGAGGAGGAGGAGGAGGTGATGGGAAGGTTTATATTCGACTTTCATAGATTTAGTGAGCTTAGAAGGACAAGATCCGTTACCGGAAACGACAAGGACTCCTCTCTCCGCGAAAATCGGCTCGAAGCAACGCTAAAGAAGCCTTTCTAGAGCGGCGTTCTTCCGAAAAACGCGCCTTGGCGATCGGCCAAGCGTCGCAAAACGTCAGACCTTTGCCACGGGAAATACGAGCTTTCCATCTTTCACGAAACCCTCTTTCGAACGCGATAAGGGTCCTCTTCTTCTTTTTCTACTCCTTCTTCTTCTTCTTCTTCTTCTTCTTCTTCTTCTTCTTCTTTTCCTGCTTCTTCTTCTACTTCTTTTTCCTTCTTCTTCTTCTACTTTTTTTTTGGTTAGGTTACGATCACTACTAAAACTTCGACTTTAGGATTTATTCTCGAATTATTCTACGTGCTTTCAAGTATTTACGTTTTTGACCCTTTTTTATTCTTCTTTTATTTCTTTATTTTATTTTATTTTAATTTTTTTTTATTTGTTTGTTGTTTTATTCGGGTGCAACATGTGCACGGATAATATTTCGTTTGACAGTTGTCGATCATAAGGGTTAAATTTTTTTGGATCGATTTCCAATTTGACAAAATATCACAAACCAATATATATATATATATATATATATATATATATATATATATATGTGTGTGGATGTGTGTTGGGTTTAATTTTATTGATACGAGTATCGTAGATCGTTAACCTTATTTATAATAATTTGTAGAATATATTTTTTTGACGATGTATTTAATCATTTGTTAAAATATAAAAATATATATATATAACTTTGAGAATATTCTGGAGGATTATTAGAAAACTTCTCAACTATTTATTATTTTTAGCGTACAAATTTCATTCATAAACTGTAGTAGCATATCTAACGGGTAAAAAATCCCCAAGGAATTTTTCAAATAATTCTAGTTCCCTTTCATCATGTAAAAATATAAAAGAAATGTAGAATAGCAGAACAAAACTTTCTTTCTTTTTCTTCTTTTCCTCTTTTTCTCTTTTTCTCTTTTTCTCTTTTTCATCGTTTCACGCGACTTTAAACATAATTTATAAAATTTTGGTATTTATTTTTATTCATATTTTTTTTGTCTGCACTTATGTTAGATCATTTCTTTAATATTATTGCAATTGTTACGATATGATCACGAAATTAAATTTGGATAATTGTTACAAAATCAAATAAACTCTATTGATATGAAGTTCTTTAACAAGATACGTTGTTAAAGTATCCTCATTATAACGAAAATTCTATCTCTCTCTCGTTTTGTTTTACAATATATACAAAATATTGGCAAGTTTCGAACTTTTGAATTATCTCAGAGATATTGACTTACCTTTACATAAAATGAATTTAATAACTATTTGCATTTTTTAAATAAACACTTGAGTCACGATGGCATATGATTATGTTTACACTTGATATTTTATTCAAATTATTAATGAATAAACAATATGTAATATATCAATAATTAGATAATTAATTAGTTAAATAACTTAATTTTATTTCTCTTTCTTCTCTCTTTCTTTTATCATATCAAAGATAAACATTGTATTAAACAATCAAAAACTATATATGATTGCTTTAATAAATAAATATATATAATGTATTATGAAGACAGTGATCACATAAAATTATAAAATTATATATAATAATATATAAATTTTTTAAAATATTAAGAATTTTATATTTTTATACAATTTGTATAAAAATTATAAAAATTTTCTTTTAATAATAAAATTTTACAAAAGTATATATTTTATGTACATAAAGTATATTTATTAAAAATATATTATTTATGTCTTATTTATTAAAAATTTATTATTTTATGTGTGTGTGTATTTAAAATATATTATTAAAAATATATATTTATATGTATAAATATCAAAACTTCGATTTTTTTTATTATCAAAAGCAAGTATATTTAACTAAATGTTCCCAAAACAAAACTATAATAGAAACAATTCATATTTGAATGATATTTTTTGAGAATCCCAAGTACCATAAATAGGAGGATAGAATATACATATAGTATTCGAAGCATAGTAAGTATAGTTGGCTCGAGACGAGAAATCGAGGAGCGTGACTGTACAGGTTCCTTCGGTATGTACAGAACAGGTGGAAGCTCTCTTGCTGGCGAAGGTAAACGAGATCTCAGTACTCTTCGAATTCATGGGAAGGGCGATCTTCGAACGAAGATCGAACGTATATCTTTTTCGAGTCGATACTTTAAACTACGATTCGATATATTCAATCGTTTATCATATTTTCTTCTTTTTTATTTTCTATTTTTTGCATTTTATTTTGCAATAACAGCAGCATTAAAAAGAAAAGAATAAATAAATAGGTGTTGTAAGTTACAAAGATTTTCGGTATTGTATATTTATTTTTTTGCTGACAATGATCATTGTCTTGCTTGAATTTTGGGACTTTTTATATCATGAAAGGAACTACTGATTCTCTTTCCTCTCCCTTTTTATTTCTTTCTTTTTTTTTTACCATGAAAGAACCCCCTTTTGTAACAATCCCCAAAAAAGAAAGGGGATCGATCGAATGGTACTTGGACTCTAAAACGTGCATGGAAAATCGTACATTTAGTACAATGTTGCTACTTGGCAATAAATAATCGTTGGTAAATCGACACGAACGAAGTTTAGATGAGTTTACAATAATTAGAATTATTCTCTCTCGATGGATTATTATTTTATAATTAAATCTCAATTATTGTGTGCTATTGACGTAGATTCTTTTTTTTAATCAATTTATTTCAAACAATTTAGACAATACGTAATTTTGTAAGTATTATCTGATGAGGATAAAATTATTGAACATTTAAATAACTTAGAAATAATTATGACTAGTTCATGAAGATTACTATATTTTAATAAATCATCTAGTAATATACATTAATACATTTTATTTATTTAAAATGAATTCAGTAAATCGTATTTGTAAATAATGTTATTTTAACATTAAATAATCGAACATTTAGACGAGTTAGGAATAATTATGATAAGTCAGTAAGAATAATTATTTTCAAAAAATGCGTGTGGCAGATTTTGGAAAATCTCAATATCGAAATTTATCAATATATACACATATTTAAATACTTATATATATACACAAACATATATATCCGTAAAACGTACTCATCAAAATAAATTATTATTATCCACCACGGGGTCAGTAATTAGCCGGCGTACGTGAACAAATGTAATGTGATTCCAATTGGCCTGCGAATCTGACACCACTATCAGGCCAGCTTCCGATATCCATTTCGATTTTACTTCTCTATTATATCACGCATAATAATTCTCTCTCTCTCTCCCTCTCTCTCACTTTCATACATGTATGTATAAAATCACGTTTATTAGTTTAACGATTTTGCCAATCGGTAGCAGGCTGATTGGTAGGAAAATTAATGATACACAAACGATAGCACACGAAAAGTGAAAGAAAAAGAGAGAGAAAGTGACCAAAAATGTGTTACTTTGGATTACAACTAAAAAACTAAAAATAAAAACACCAAAAAGAAAAAGGAGAAGTAAGCGAGGCAGGGATGAGCAGAGAAAAGATGAGAAGGTGGGGTTAAGGGGGAGGGACTTTGAGAAGTTTGCGACACTCGCGTTTATCTCTCTCGTCACACGTGCGGCCTGTTGTCACGTGGTAAACTCGTCCTTCCGGCGGCCTTCGTTGAACGACAGGGGCCGTCCGTCTACCCGGCCGATAGTCAATTACCTCTCGATCATCTCTCGTCCTCCCCACCGTTCTCCTCTCTCGCCCTAACCCACCTTTTCGAAACCAAAGCCCTTCACCCCTCCTCCCTCTCGGTGTTTTTTCTCCCGTGAACGAACACGAGCGAGTAATTAAGTTAAAGAGTCGAAACTAACGCGCTGTACCGGCGGATTTAACACTGAAACTTCGTAGGAGGTAGGAGGAGGAGGCGGAGGAGACTAGGAGAAGGAAGAAGTGCTGATGGACCCGGGGGATGGTGGTGCTGGTTGCGAGAAAAAGAAGAGGAGGTGCTGTACGGCGGGAGGGGTAACGGTTTGGCTGATTTTGGAGAAACGAACACGCAAGAGAGAAATGTAGTTGAAAGAATAAGTGAAAGAGAGAATTTTAGAGAGAGAGACAGAGAGAATGAGAGAATATGTGTGTGTATTTGTATGTGTATATGTGTTCATGAGAAAGATAGAGAGAGAGAGAGAGATAAAGATAGAGGTAGAGAGTTAGCTGGCTGGCTGGCCTGCTCGACCAACGCATTTTCGAAATTCCAACTGGGTAGAGCCGTTTTACAGACGGAATTAACGATATTCGTGTAGGTGTGTGGGTGTTTCTCTCGTACACGCTCGTATGCGAATTCGTATAACGGTTCTTCATTCGGACGAATTGGATGGGTCGAAACACCGTGTATTACCCGTACGCGTTCACTACCACTGCTCTTCCCCTCTTACCCTTCTTCTCTTCTCTCTCTCTCTCTCTCTCTCTCTCTCTCATTCTGTGTTGCACGCGTTCTCTGTTTTTCACCCCTCATGCCGTTTCCCGCTCGAAATTGCACTTTACCGTACGCGCGGCACACCGAAAAACATTCGAGCTAGACGCCACAGATTCGTATATATATATAAATATGTAAATGTCTGTATGTGTGTATGTGTATGTTGTATGCACGTGTAAATATATAGATATACATTACATACTTCTATTGCTTTGGAAAAATCTAAGCGAAATTGCGCGTAAGTCCGTCCGTACTCGATACTGTTCACCGGAGGTTGTTCGTCAACCATGAACACGCGAATGGAAACGACTCATAGAAACGAATTCTATGAAATAGAATAAACGTTACGAGCATTTTGGATTGTTTCTTCGATTTTTAAGAGATTTTACTTTCTTAAATCATTTTTAATAATTCGAAATCGATTTCTCTAGCTCATTTTATTGGTTTTTTTTTTTTCTATAATATATTTATTTTTATTTTCTCTCTGTGTGAAATAATGTTATTGAAAAATGACAAATCGTCAACGAGAGATCATCCCACGCGAATAATACCAATTGTAAGTACAAATTTTTATCCGACGTAATCCGTTTTTTGTTTTTAATTTTTTTGTTTTTTATTTGTCATTAATAATGGTTGAAAATAAATGGTTTTCTTTTTTTTTTGTTTATTTTAAATCATTACTCTCGCATCATTAGTTCATGCCGAAATATTGATAGAAAAGTTACGCACTCTATTTTCTCTATCATCTTTGAACATCTACGAAGAATCGAGCAGATAAATTTCGATTATGTAACATCGTAGAAGAATAAAATCGAACAAGTTAAAAGGAATAAAAGTCTCGGCAAAAAAAACGAATTAACAAAAAGAAAGAAAGAAAAAAGTAAGAGAAAACTGTCGAGATGAAAACCGGTACTTTTTCTTTTTCTCTTAGGTGACAGGAAAAAAAAGAAGAGAAAGAAGAAAAAGGTTAAAGAAGAAAAATAAAAAGAAGAAAAAGAAGAAGAAGAAGAAGACGTAGCTTTCATCTCGAGAATTCGACCCTCACGAAAAAATGAGAAGAGAATTGTTTCACGTTGCATTGGTAAGACTGAAACAGAGGACAAACACGAAGATAAACAAAGAGTAAAAGAAAAAAATGAAAGAGAAAGAGAGAGATAGAATTGCGTGCGCACTACAGGAGGGTGGAAGAAAAACTCATATCCCTTAATGAAGTAAAACGGGACGTGGACTCTCATGCGTGTACGACTATGCGCGTAGGTTGTTATCAAAGAGAGGGAAAGGGAACGATCTCGTGTTGTCATCGTACTTTGTCGCGTTGAAAGAGACGAAAACTGTGGATATATCGTAGCTACGTCACGAACCAACAGAAAGAGATAGAAAATACAACAACAAAAAATTATAATGAAAGAGAAAGAAAGAAGGAAAAAACGAGTCCTATGGCAACGAGAGAATCGAATGCACCAAAGAGAGAAAGAGAGAGAAAGTTTGGTACGAGAAAGAAACAAAGTACACGTGCTTGGAACACAGAGAAAGGCGTTACATGACGGACAGTGACGAAGCACCCTTCGTTGTAAGAGAAGAAGAGAAAACAATAGAAAGAGAAAAAGAGATAAAGAGAGATAGAGAGAGAAAGTGAAGAAGAAATAGAAAAGGAGCATGGAGAAGATAGGAGATAGCGAGGGAGATAGGAAAAGAGGGAAGGGTAGGCTGGGAAGATAATTGCGAAGGGGATGATTCTGTAAGAGAGATGGAAAGAAAAAAAATATGAGTAGTATAGAAGATTGTTGTTGGTGCTATATATCTATCTACCTTACAGATGTAATATTTAAATATTTATTAAGCAATATTAAATATATATAATAATAATATAACTTATAATAAGTAAGTCAATTATTTGAGGTTAAATACGATTAAAACGGATATCTTTATATTTTTATCTACTATCTATCGTATATACAATATTTAAGTATTGCATTGATATTAATAAAAATTGTCGATTGTTGAAGTTTCATTGAAAAATGATTTTATAATTGATCGTAGAAAATATTGAACTATTCGTTTATATCATATTCAGACGTTTGAATTATTCTTTGCAAATTCTTACGAATACGAGATAATAGAAATAACGTTCGTCTCTTTTTTCGAGTGCTTTTAGAAATGATTCCTCGGAGTCGTGATATAAACGTTCGTCGGGACTCTTGACTCCTTTGTCCAAAACGACGTCTGAAATCGTAAAACTGCGCTCAATTAAAGGGTTAGCCCGCTCGTCAAACGTTACTGCCCACTTGCTGCGGGACATTCGTTTCGTCTGGTCGCGATAGCGCTCCCGGCTATAAACCTCGAATATCCTCAACGGCCGCTATACGTAGACACAGAGAAAGAGAATCCACATATACACATAAACACATACACAAACACACATAAAGTAAGAGAAACGAGAGAGAAAGAGAGAGAGAGAGAAAGTTCAGTTTCTCCTCTGAGAGTACTCGTACACACGTTACCAAATACTCTCATCTATCTATATCTATCTATCTATCTATCTATCTATCTATCTATCTATCTATCTATCTATCTATCTATCTTTCGTAATTATCGATCAGGTAAAACGAGTAATCGTCTAGCAACCAGTAACAGCAGACAGTTTAAATATCGACCGAATCATAAAACTTGTTTTAATCGATTACCACCCTCTGTGTATATCGTACAGTCTGACCCATTCAAATCATTTTATCTCGATTATATATTATAATTAAAAATCTTCATATTAAAAAGAAAACAAAACAAAACATAATCGTAAGAAACAATTGATTAGATTTGATCGGATAAAAGTAATACGATAACCAAACGTGTCGGAATGTAACATGTAAATTGAAATTTTCAAACCGTTTCTGAAGTTAGCGGGCGCATAAAGCTTCCTCTGCATCCGCGTTCGGTATTGAACGCTTTCGGCGCGTTATTAATCCAATGTTTGTACGGTGCATTGCGCTGACGCGGTCTCCCATCGACATAATTTATTACACACGGAGCATCAATTTTGACTAAACATTCGTCCTACCGGGCCCGATATAATGCAGAGCCCCTACTCCCCCCTGCCCTTGGTTTGCTCCCCAGAAGACGTCATTGGTAGATACGTTGCCATTCCGGTTCTAATTATTTCCATATACGAGTAAATAACCAGATGATCCATGTAAATTTATCTATTAACTGTAACTACAATTTTTATTTTTATTTTTTTTTTTTCATAAAACAAAATAAACATAATTATTACAAAATTTTGTAACACTCTGAACAAAGTGAGACAAATTATTAAATACTAAAAATGTGTATTTTCGTATATTCTAATAATTGACATTTTTCATCACAAACGATTATTACAATTTACACGTAGGATATGTAGCACACATACACATACAAAATAATATCTTTACAGGATATATTCAATCAAAACGATACATCTTCGATTAGTAGAAATCTATTCAAATATAAACACGTAGGATACTCACTTATAAATACTTAACATTTCTAAACACAGACAAACACATAGAAATATACTCGTATAGATAGAAAGAGAGAAAGAGAAAGAAAATGCATTCAAATAAATCCTCTCTCGACCGCGACTGCATTGTTCGGATGCGGCGTGTACGCTTTACCTGTCTCCCCGTTATGCGAATGGGGGGGTAAATAGTAGTTAGTTTTGAAGAGGTCGACAGTCGAGGGCTTAGAGGTAAAAGAGGAACGAAGGGAGGGAAGAAAACCCGGTGAGAAAGGGTAAGAGGGGGTGGGGCAAGGGGAAAAGGTGTGTACGTTACAGGTGCAACGAGGTACGAACTATAGGAAGATGCGAGAAGGTTTCTCATACTAACTCTAACGAATCGTATGCACCGACGAGATCGAAAGTAAAATCTCTCTCTCTCTCTCTCTCTCTCTTTCTCCCTCTCTCTTTCTCATTTGCCATACACCACAGCATCACTTTGTTTACCCTACACCGGCAACCGAGTGGCCTGTGCTTTACGCTCTGCCGTAAACAAACTACACCTTCCACTTATCTCCTTTATTTACTTCCCCTCGTCGAAGAGTTGATACAATTCGCTTTCCTCTCTCTTTCTTTTCTCTCTCGTTTTCTATTTTTCTCTTTATTTTTCTTCCTTTCTCTCGTTTTTTTCCGTGTATTTTCTTTCTTTTTTTCATTTTTTACCTTTTGTTCTTTTATTTCTCTTTTCTTTTTTTTTTACCCACTCGTTTAAATCCTTTATTTAAGGAATCACGTCCTCGTTTCATCTATTTTGTTTTTCAATAATAGTTTTTATTCTTTTTTTCTGGTTTTTTGTTTTGCAATGGTTTTCACATTTAATTTTTTATTAATTACGTGGAAAAAAAAAGTAAATTTTTATGAAATATTTGATATATATATGTATATATCGTTTATTTACTCCTCCAGTTCTATCTACGTGTATTTCTCTTTATTAGAGTTTGTAGTTATTACCGTATCTAATTTCGTGAAATTATTAACGTTACTCCTATATCAACTAATTTCAGACTAAAATATGTATACAATACCTATGCTATGATGTAGAGCTATTAAAATAATGAATTATTAACGTTAATTATTGTATTAAATATGATCACATCGATTTATCTATTATATCTATTAACGTATATGTATATCAAAGAGTAAATACGATTATCAATCTCGATCTTTCTATTCGTTTATCGATTAGTCAATTATATCAATTCGAGGTAAGACAATTGAAGTATATCTATGAACTTTCTAATTGAATTGAAAACAACATGAAAGATATAAATGAAAGTTTTTCTATATAGAAACGTCAGAAATTATTAAAGGTATCGTTTGATCTATCGATCTATTACATTGTTCGAATAGTAATTTAGTTTATTTAATAATAAATAATTTTTTATACAATATAAAAATATATATAAGAATTTTATTTATAAAATTATAAAAAATAATTAATAGTAATACTAAATAAATAAATTAAATAAATTTATATTATATATAATATAAAAATATATGTTTATATATTTAAAATCCAAGAAGCTTTATACGTTCGCGAATGATCAAATTTAATAAATTCAAGTTCTCGGCCATTTTTCACGTTGTTATTATTCGACTATTAGCATCTACCAGTGTCTTTATTCTGTCCTCGTCTACTTCAACCAGACGATTCAAACGTAAGTAGCATTTTTCACAAACGAAATTACCTAAGAGAAATTATTATAAGCTATTTTCAGCCTGTTATTTAATTTGAATCAAAACAATGAAGTATATATACATACATATATAAATATATATTATATTTATGTTACTACTTCCTAATTAAAATCTAAAAATAAAGATGAAAGATAAATGATAGGTTGTGTACATTACAATGCTGTGTAGAAACATTAGAAGGTATTGAAAGGCAAACTAAAAGGATCGATTGATCTATCGATCTATTTATCTATCTATCTATCTTAGCTTCTCTTTGCTTTGATCTGTAGGAAAGCTTTATAGTAACAACTCGTACTCGAAGGGATGAACAGAAGGGAGGAAAGGTGAGGTTGTGTAGTAGTAGTAGGAGAAAATAGAAGGATTGCCGAGAGAAATAGTTGTTTTCAAACTAGCAAACATAGCTGCGTTGGTCACGAGCATAATGAATCTATTCCGTTGGGCTAGTGGTATACGTAGAGGATGGTTGCTGTTATCCGTTTTCACTGTGACCCCAGCACAGCAACGGGGTTTCTGCTGTTAGTGCTACTGCTATACTCTCTTGCTTGCTTGCTTGCTGTTTCTACTGCTGGTACTGGTGCTGATGCTGATGCTGATGCTGGTGCCGGTGCCGGTGCTGGTGCCGGTGCTGTTACCTCTCATGTTCTCCGATACCATCGAACGAACAAACGCACAGGCTCTACCGTGATACACATCGATCCTGACGAGAAAGACCCGATTCGTATTCTCCTTCCTACAGATCATAATTATCAGAACGTATTACGTTCAGAGAACTCTACCTATCAGAACCCGACAATTTACAATTTACACCTATTTCATTTGTTTTATTCTCTATAGTTTATTTCTACTGATAATTATGACATTGAGTTGAATTGAGAAATTGGACAAACTCGATTTCACGATTTATATTTTATATGATAATATTTTATGAAATATTAAAGAAATCTCGTAATTATTGAAATATTTGTGAAGTTGTATTATTTTACATATTATTTCTCGAGAATTATTTACCTATCAAACCAAACGATTTACAATTTACTTTTATTTTATTTAATCTGATACGCGCAAACATATTTGTCTTGATAATTATTACAATGGATTCTCTGTTAAAGAATTTAATGAATTGATTTTATAATATATTTGATATAATATAATTGTAATATAAAAGATATCATAATTATTGAAATATTTATAAAGTAGAATTATTTTAAGAGACAGTAGGTAAATATATCTTTAATTTATTTATATCGATATAATTTATGTTTCGACGAAGTGCAATGACAATAGTCTACTTTCAATCATTTTTGTATCAATAATAATAACAAACTTCCCAAACAAATCTAGCACGGTGCCATCGTAGTCATATATATAAATAAATAAATACATTTATATTTTATTCAATAAAATGAAAAATTAAAATTATGTTATAAAAAAATTAATAAAAAAAATACAATTTGTATATCAAAAGTTTAACATATTTTAATTATTTTTTTTTATTTCTTTGTTAAAAAGTAAAAGAAAACAAAACGTAAGAATATAATGAACAAATAAAAACTATCCGACATGACCTCCTCAGAAAAACATTTGAATCCTCTTAAAACATATGATAAACAAACCTTAACGTCGTTTCCTAAATGTCAACTTAATTACTCTGAAAATGAGCATACTAAAATCCTAATATCCAAATGACAATTTAATAGGAAACCAACTGAATGGTCTAAACGATGTCTCTGTTATCGATCGATTACCAAATTGTCGCATAACGTTTGGGATATGTCATCATTGGTGTGATATTAACGGATTATGAAAAGAGAAAAGGAAGACACGCGAATTGTAGGATGAGAAAGATGAGTAGGATGAGGATGAGGATGAGGATCATAGGGGTAGGAAGGAGGGAGGGGGTTAGGGAGGTATAGATAGGTCCAGGGGACGGATAGCGTCGCTGGAAAGCGGCCGTTTCTCGTTGACGAACCAATTCATTATTATCCGGGATAAATAATGCGTTGTGTGTGCCTTGCGGTAACGGGAATTGTTCAATTTCCTCGTCGATGTGATGCATACACAAACCTTCCACGTGTACATTCTTCCTCCCTCTATTTCTCCCCTCTCTTTCTCTCTCTCTCTCTCTCTCTCTCTCTCTCTCTCTTACTCTCTTTCTGTATCTCTCTTTAACTCTCAACGTTCATGAAAGCTCCACGCGGATTAAAGGCCCTACATATACTCCCCACCCTACCCCACCCATCTTTCCCCTGTTTCACCCCCTTGTTCCACCCCTCGTGCGTGCACCGATGTAGTCGAGTCTTTAAATAGATCGCGCGTGTAATTATCGCTTGTGCAAACTCGCCGAACGAGATCGGATGGATGGACGAATGAACGAATGGAACGTTCGTTCGTTCGTCGTTCGTTCGTTCGTCATTCGTTCGTTCGTTCGTTCGTTTCCGAAAAATTCGAAACTCTCTCGAAGCGATGAAAAGTAGCGGCATTATCATTAAAAGGGGATTAATTAATGAGAGGGAGAGAGAGAAAGAGGGGAGGTGGAGAGATGGAGACCAGGAAAGAGAGAGGGGAAAAAGAGTTGCGTTTGCTTTATAAAATGCACGTACAGGTTCGTCCTCATGCCGATGACGTCCTCCTGTTTGATCGGTGCATCGCCATTGATAATCTTGTCGTTCGTGAGATTATCGTTGTTCAACGGATAATACGATGTACGTACATATATGTCTATTTTCGCGTCGTTAGCGTTTGACTGGCTCCAAATTAAAAGAGAACAGATATTATTATAATTATTATTATTCTTTTTTATTTCTTCTTTCTTTCTGTTTTTCTCTAGCAACTAGAGAACTCTAAAGAAACGAATGATGTTACGTAAGAAGCAATAACGTATTATTACAATTTAAATAATTAACATAATTATTATAATAATGATTGACTGTTAACAAGAAAAATAATCATCTCTTTAAACTAGGGTTTATGAATAAATGCTAATAGGCGTAATAAGAATATAAATAATCTGATATACTGTACAGTAACGATATTTAATGGTCAAAATGGAAATACCATTAACTATAATAATGTAAATAAAAATTATTTGATTGTAAAATCTAAATTACAAGAAATGATAATTATTTATAAATAAATGGTATGAGATAAAATGATGATGTTAAAATCTTTGTAAAATATATTGAACAATTATCTCTTGACGATAAATAACACGGCTCTGATTTCCACCTTTGTCTACTAATTGAAAATATTTCTTTAACGTTACCGTAAAAAGTGGTAAATAAGACTTGATGAAAAGTAAGAATAAAAAAGAAATAAATGATCCGTTTATTTTGAAAGTGGCCTAACTCCATTTTCCAAAAAAATCGAGTTACCTACCGTAGTAGTTACATTTTTACATGATCTTTTCATTTTGAAGTAATTTGTTATAAATATATTTAAAATCATGAAGATTTTGTAACAAGAAAATTTGTAGATTAACCGAATGATGAAAAGTTTATTTTGAAAGTGGCCTAACTCTATTTGTCAAGTATTATTTTCCGGTTGCACCTGGTTATTGTAGATGAGTAGTAAAATATTTTGTAGGTTATGTTTGTAATTTTGTGCGTTATGTAGTTAAAAAATGTTTTCAATCGCATGAATTATGTTTCTGAATTGCTTTAAAGAAATGTAAAATAAATTTTTTTCAATTTGAAGCATCTTAAATTATGTTGAATGGAGTTAAGTCCCTTCGAAATTTTATAACAAATCAAATTGTTGATATTGACAATGGCCTAACTCCATTCATGGTTAGAAAACGCATATTATTAATTTAATAATTGCCACCATTTTAATAGGAACTATAAATTTAACACCTTTAGATACACTTAAGCAGTATAACTCGTTAGAATCTTGTACGTATATTTTTAATTGCATTGAAACGCAAATCCTTCAATATTTCGATTTAAACATAAATGGAGCTAGGCAACTTTTCAAAATAAACGGCTCAAATATGATTATGCAGTTTAAAAATTCACTTGAAAGTTAAACACTGATCGGAACGTATAACGTGTTCAAAATTAATGAAATAATCTTAAAATGTGTATCTAGTAAGAAAATAAGTAACCAAAAATTCGAAATACTCCATGAAAGTGTGAAAATAAAAAAGGAAAAAATCAGATTAAGTAAAGATAGATAGATAGATAGATAGATAGATAGATAGATAGATAGATAGATAGATAGATAGATAGATAGATAGATAGATAGATAGATAGATAGATAGATAGATAGATAGATAGATAGATAGATAGATAGATAGATAGATAGATAGATAGATAGATAGATAGATAGATAGATAGATAGATAGATAGATAGATAGATAGATAGATAGATAGATAGATAGATAGATAGATAGATAGATAGATAGATAGATAGATAGATAGATAGATAGATAGATAGATAGATAGATAGATAGATAGATAGATAGATAGATAGATAGATAGATAGATAGATAGATAGATAGATAGATAGATAGATAGATAGATAGATAGATAGATAGATAGATAGATAGATAGATAGATAGATAGATAGATAGATAGATAGATAGATAGATAGATAGATAGATAGATAGATAGATAGATAGATAGATAGATAGATAGATAGATAGATAGATAGATAGATAGATAGATAGATAGATAGATAGATAGATAGATAGATAGATAGATAGATAGATAGATAGATAGATAGATAGATAGATAGATAGATAGATAGATAGATAGATAGATAGATAGATAGATAGATAGATAGATAGATAGATAGATAGATAGATAGATAGATAGATAGATAGATAGATAGATAGATAGATAGATAGATAGATAGATAGATAGATAGATAGATAGATAGATAGATAGATAGATAGATAGATAGATAGATAGATAGATAGATAGATAGATAGATAGATAGATAGATAGATAGATAGATAGATAGATAGATAGATAGATAGATAGATAGATAGATAGATAGATAGATAGATAGATAGATAGATAGATAGATAGATAGATAGATAGATAGATAGATAGATAGATAGATAGATAGATAGATAGATAGATAGATAGATAGATAGATAGATAGATAGATAGATAGATAGATAGATAGATAGATAGATAGATAGATAGATAGATAGATAGATAGATAGATAGATAGATAGATAGATAGATAGATAGATAGATAGATAGATAGATAGATAGATAGATAGATAGATAGATAGATAGATAGATAGATAGATAGATAGATAGATAGATAGATAGATAGATAGATAGATAGATAGATAGATAGATAGATAGATAGATAGATAGATAGATAGATAGATAGATAGATAGATAGATAGATAGATAGATAGATAGATAGATAGATAGATAGATAGATAGATAGATAGATAGATAGATAGATAGATAGATAGATAGATAGATAGATAGATAGATAGATAGATAGATAGATAGATAGATAGATAGATAGATAGATAGATAGATAGATAGATAGATAGATAGATAGATAGATAGATAGATAGATAGATAGATAGATAGATAGATAGATAGATAGATAGATAGATAGATAGATAGATAGATAGATAGATAGATAGATAGATAGATAGATAGATAGATAGATAGATAGATAGATAGATAGATAGATAGATAGATAGATAGATAGATAGATAGATAGATAGATAGATAGATAGATAGATAGATAGATAGATAGATAGATAGATAGATAGATAGATAGATAGATAGATAGATAGATAGATAGATAGATAGATAGATAGATAGATAGATAGATAGATAGATAGATAGATAGATAGATAGATAGATAGATAGATAGATAGATAGATAGATAGATAGATAGATAGATAGATAGATAGATAGATAGATAGATAGATAGATAGATAGATAGATAGATAGATAGATAGATAGATAGATAGATAGATAGATAGATAGATAGATAGATAGATAGATAGATAGATAGATAGATAGATAGATAGATAGATAGATAGATAGATAGATAGATAGATAGATAGATAGATAGATAGATAGATAGATAGATAGATAGATAGATAGATAGATAGATAGATAGATAGATAGATAGATAGATAGATAGATAGATAGATAGATAGATAGATAGATAGATAGATAGATAGATAGATAGATAGATAGATAGATAGATAGATAGATAGATAGATAGATAGATAGATAGATAGATAGATAGATAGATAGATAGATAGATAGATAGATAGATAGATAGATAGATAGATAGATAGATAGATAGATAGATAGATAGATAGATAGATAGATAGATAGATAGATAGATAGATAGATAGATAGATAGATAGATAGATAGATAGATAGATAGATAGATAGATAGATAGATAGATAGATAGATAGATAGATAGATAGATAGATAGATAGATAGATAGATAGATAGATAGATAGATAGATAGATAGATAGATAGATAGATAGATAGATAGATAGATAGATAGATAGATAGATAGATAGATAGATAGATAGATAGATAGATAGATAGATAGATAGATAGATAGATAGATAGATAGATAGATAGATAGATAGATAGATAGATAGATAGATAGATAGATAGATAGATAGATAGATAGATAGATAGATAGATAGATAGATAGATAGATAGATAGATAGATAGATAGATAGATAGATAGATAGATAGATAGATAGATAGATAGATAGATAGATAGATAGATAGATAGATAGATAGATAGATAGATAGATAGATAGATAGATAGATAGATAGATAGATAGATAGATAGATAGATAGATAGATAGATAGATAGATAGATAGATAGATAGATAGATAGATAGATAGATAGATAGATAGATAGATAGATAGATAGATAGATAGATAGATAGATAGATAGATAGATAGATAGATAGATAGATAGATAGATAGATAGATAGATAGATAGATAGATAGATAGATAGATAGATAGATAGATAGATAGATAGATAGATAGATAGATAGATAGATAGATAGATAGATAGATAGATAGATAGATAGATAGATAGATAGATAGATAGATAGATAGATAGATAGATAGATAGATAGATAGATAGATAGATAGATAGATAGATAGATAGATAGATAGATAGATAGATAGATAGATAGATAGATAGATAGATAGATAGATAGATAGATAGATAGATAGATAGATAGATAGATAGATAGATAGATAGATAGATAGATAGATAGATAGATAGATAGATAGATAGATAGATAGATAGATAGATAGATAGATAGATAGATAGATAGATAGATAGATAGATAGATAGATAGATAGATAGATAGATAGATAGATAGATAGATAGATAGATAGATAGATAGATAGATAGATAGATAGATAGATAGATAGATAGATAGATAGATAGATAGATAGATAGATAGATAGATAGATAGATAGATAGATAGATAGATAGATAGATAGATAGATAGATAGATAGATAGATAGATAGATAGATAGATAGATAGATAGATAGATAGATAGATAGATAGATAGATAGATAGATAGATAGATAGATAGATAGATAGATAGATAGATAGATAGATAGATAGATAGATAGATAGATAGATAGATAGATAGATAGATAGATAGATAGATAGATAGATAGATAGATAGATAGATAGATAGATAGATAGATAGATAGATAGATAGATAGATAGATAGATAGATAGATAGATAGATAGATAGATAGATAGATAGATAGATAGATAGATAGATAGATAGATAGATAGATAGATAGATAGATAGATAGATAGATAGATAGATAGATAGATAGATAGATAGATAGATAGATAGATAGATAGATAGATAGATAGATAGATAGATAGATAGATAGATAGATAGATAGATAGATAGATAGATAGATAGATAGATAGATAGATAGATAGATAGATAGATAGATAGATAGATAGATAGATAGATAGATAGATAGATAGATAGATAGATAGATAGATAGATAGATAGATAGATAGATAGATAGATAGATAGATAGATAGATAGATAGATAGATAGATAGATAGATAGATAGATAGATAGATAGATAGATAGATAGATAGATAGATAGATAGATAGATAGATAGATAGATAGATAGATAGATAGATAGATAGATAGATAGATAGATAGATAGATAGATAGATAGATAGATAGATAGATAGATAGATAGATAGATAGATAGATAGATAGATAGATAGATAGATAGATAGATAGATAGATAGATAGATAGATAGATAGATAGATAGATAGATAGATAGATAGATAGATAGATAGATAGATAGATAGATAGATAGATAGATAGATAGATAGATAGATAGATAGATAGATAGATAGATAGATAGATAGATAGATAGATAGATAGATAGATAGATAGATAGATAGATAGATAGATAGATAGATAGATAGATAGATAGATAGATAGATAGATAGATAGATAGATAGATAGATAGATAGATAGATAGATAGATAGATAGATAGATAGATAGATAAATGGATAGAGTAGAAAATGTAGCGAAATATAATACGAGAAAGAAAAAGGTAGACGGATGAAAGAAAGATATGCATATTCTTCTCTTTCTATCATTCTCGAAGTCGAGCAACGAGAAGCACGCGAACCACGTCGAGCAAATTCAATGCATAAGAACGAGACGAGAAAGAGAGGATTATAATATAAATGAAGAAGGCACCTTGGCTTCGTTTCTACCTGTACCACCAAACGAGAGAGACATGATACAGAAAAGGGAAAAAGATAAAAAAGAAAAAAAAAGGGACAGAGAGAAATGAAAGGATAGGGAAGAAGACAAAGGGTGGAAGAAAGTTGAGAGGAAGGTGGAAATGAAGAAAAGAAATATGATAAAGAGAGAGAGAGAAATATATAGATGAGGGATGGGTAGACGA